>NC_081826.1:109860000-110496250 GCF_030867095.1 Alligator mississippiensis
ACCTCAAATTCTCTCCCCCCTGACCCCAGGCTGGGGAGGAAATGTGCATGTTTTATGCAAGAGAATATGGTAAGTTATGTATTTCACAGTAATGTAATCAATTCTACTGTACTTCTGTGGCATAAAGTTATGCTTTAACATGTAAATAAAAGGCTCCAAGTTTTGCTTTCCAAATCAATCAGTCCATCTGCAACACATTTGACTCTGTCCTGCCAAACATGTTTGAGAAGTCAGGAAGTCCCTGCTTGTTTCCCAAACAGCAAACTTAGAAATTACTTATTACACGTGTTGATATCACATGACTACATTGGCTAAAAATAGAAGCTTTTTCTACTATTATATATTTCAAACGTACCAACATATATCAATAATATCCACTTACACAGTCTCTTGTGCTTTGAAACAAAGAAACAGAAATGATGATCTAGTATTTTGACTTAAATTTGGATCCCCAGCATTTCATTAAATCTATGCTCCACCCAATTTCTGCAAATACACTCATAAAAGATACATACACTGTCCTCCTAAAACAAACCGTCCGCCTACTAAAGGTGAAGAAGCTGTAGTGCAATAT
The DNA here is from genome assembly GCF_030867095.1 of Alligator mississippiensis. Taxonomy (NCBI): domain Eukaryota; kingdom Metazoa; phylum Chordata; order Crocodylia; family Alligatoridae; genus Alligator; species Alligator mississippiensis. The sequence goes on from NC_081826.1 coordinate 109,860,575, forward strand.
TTGTACACAGCCATAAAAAGAAAAGATATGCCTAACAAAATTATAAAGGAAATGAAGTGCATTAACATTACAATTATAACTTCATAGATGCATCTGACACCAATGATTCAGAGGGGTTTCTTTTTAACTAACTTTAGATGGTGCCTTCCATGGGGGAGATAATACAGGCAAGAAGCAGCCTCAGGTTCCACAGATGAAGGCTGCTGAGGGTATATGGTCAAACACCCAGATGGTTTAACCATACTCCCTTCCCCAGCCCAGTTTTTGGATAGATTTCTGCACTTCCAAAAGGAATCCTATACATGAGTAAGAGAGAAACTGTAGACATTTTTCACTAGCAGAAAATTACACCTCATGGACTTCTCTCCTAAAATATCTTTACAGATGGCCCTCCATTGATTTTTGGGGATGACTCTCGCCTTTGGCATGAATAAAAACAATTTAATTAAATAAATGCAGGAAGAAGAGTAAAAAGTCACTGGTAACTTTAGCCTACTCATGTCATCCTGACTCGGGCAAAATGATTGTGAAATTTACTTCCTGAAAGTGAAGTGAAACAAAATGTTCAGGTTCAGGTACCACCCACCCATATATTTCCTAATCTGGATTTTCTACGTTGTGAGAGCATCTCTGCATAAATGTAAAGTTATCTATTGTTCTTGTTAATTACTGTGCTACCTAAACAATAAAGGATCAGTGAAGTAATTTAATAATTTACAAACGTTACTATAATACCATATGCGATTCCCCTACTTATATTGGGCTTGTGTAATTTAAGATCAGATTTATCAGTTCTTCATAGAGCTCTAGGGAATAATGAAATTCTTGAAAGACAGCTGTGATAAGTGACCTCTCAAGAACTTTCTGATAACTTAATTAGTTTTTAAATTTATATTAAAATACTTGAAGTTGGTTTAAAATCTTCCCCATATACATTTAAAACGCTGTCCTTATTTTTAAAGGCAGAGCTATTTTTAACTGTGTATAAACTTTTTAGAATTAGGAAATGTTGATAACATTCTAAACAGGAGACACTTCATAATATAAATGGCCTTTGTTTAGAATGAAATACAATAAGACACTGGTATTCATTCAGGGAACAGCTGTCTCTAGCACGTGTGCTATGTAGCGCATTGTACCTATAACTCCACTAGATGGCACCTCTTCACAAGTTATAAACCCAACCATCTTTCTGTTTGCTTTGTGTGTAGTCCAAGTTTCTTTAGAAATGTAATAGACAGAATGTCAAACTCTGACCAAAAGGTGAACATAAGGAGCGCTACACAACATCTGCCAGATTCCTCCTAACATATCCTGCCCACGGATACAAGGGTTCAAGTCAGTGGCAACTATATGTACCTCTCTAAGCATAGAATTTAATCTAAACTGAACTGCACTTGTAGCTGATCATTTATTTTTCCTTAATATACATTTTGTCTTCACTTTTGTTGCTCCAGTTGCAGACTATTTAATCAAGATCTTCTTGATATTTTAGAATTAATTGGGGGAGAGGAATATTTTCACAACCTTTTTTGCCTCTATTAATTCTACTAGTGAAAAAGCAAAAACACAACGCCCCTGAGCAATCAAGGATTTAGCATCCCTGCTTGTAGAAATATTGTGAAACCAAACCACAGTCCTGGCTTTCTTCTACACCAAGCTTTTCAACTGCAGCTTTTATACCTTTTTTTCAACTTCCAATCAGAAGTTATTTTTAGCATTTAGTTATTTTTAAATTTAAACATCATTAACTGGTGAAGAGGCTTACTTACTAGGAGTGAATGACTAACATCCAGTAAATAAAGATTATTTTCATAATTAGATTATATGTTAGAAGCAACATCTCCTTGGAAGAGCTCATAGTAGAGGTCAGAGAATAGGAAGGCTCCTAATGGAAATGTTGCTGACTTTTTCAGTAACTATTCCACTTAGTTTGGGAAGGAAATGCTGTCTCCCAGGTGCAAAGCTCACAGAAGAATTTCAGACTTCCAAAAGCTTTTTAAAAATGCGCTGCTGTTTTGTATCCAAAAAAAATATTTTAGAATGTTCAATATATGTTCATTTTAAAAGTTTCTTTCAGAAGTCACAGCCATTCATATAGAAGTTCACTGCCTCTGTATCGCTTCCTGGACCCCTTTCCCCACCCCATTCATTCTGGTGTCCTAGCAATGTGGATTTAACAGTTTTAAAACTTTATACAAAATACACAACGGAAATTTAATGTCTATCTATACACAGTAATGAGTCAAGTATAAAACTACCATCAACACAAAACCCTGGTAACTGCATATGATAAACCTCTGTGAGAGACAGGGGCTACAGTCTCAAGTATTTTCATAGGCACTTCTGAAAATTACACTTCATGCCTACCCGCTGTTTAGGCACCTGTATCTCTTTCAAAATCTGGCCTTAGGTGCTATTCTTTGTCATGGGAAATAAATGACTACACTGATGTTATAAATACATTTCAGATGTTGTCAGTATGCAAGTAGCAGGAAATTTAACTTCTGCCATTACTTTCTGTTCTGTATTAATCTTTTCATTTCAGATAACAAATGGAAAGCACTGTGAGAAATTGCTGAAGTAAATGCTCAAAATGCAGGCATGATTACACCACATATATGCAGATGATGCAAATCTAGCCAACCAGCTCTGTGCAGAGGAAAGTCGCAAAGAGTAACTTCTAGGTCTATGACAATTACCTTATTCTTCGTGACCTATGAATAGATATGGCTAGGGGATAGGAACCTTCTAAAGATATGTCCACATTGCAATTAGGAGATGGGAAAGGCAAACTCAAACTATATCTAATCTAGCAGCTTAGTTACAGCAGTGCAAGTACAAACCTTGGCATTTAATTCAGGCAGCTAACCTCCGCATCTTCAGAGCTGTTCTCTCTCATACATTTTATATAAAAGCTAGTCTGGATATGCCTACACACGCCGCAATTACGTATCTGACTGCAATATAGACATAATCAAGGTCTTTCAAAATATGAGATATTCCTTAGCTGCAGGGGGGAGGAAGGGAATCATTTAAACCAAGGTTGAGTAATCCAAGTGTTCCAGTGAGGTCCAATCATGATATAGGAAGCAGAGGAGAGCAAATGGTATGAATCCAACTCAAAAGATTATCAATTCTGAATAGAGTAAATGCAAGATATAACAGATTACACAACCCAAACAGTGAAATGCTTCCCCATGCAGAAAACTTTCCCTTTGGATGGGCTGACTGGATAGAATTAAACCTGCATTTAATATCCAATGTAAAGAAACTTGTCTCCAGAACAGTTTAATGGCAGAATAACAAACAGATTTGATTAAGTTTGCCAACAGCTTCACACGCTCTCTAGGATAAACTCTTGAGAGTTGTGCATGTTTCAGCACCTATTTGAGTAGCAAAAGATCTTATACAGAATTTGAGACTATTAAGTGGACTGCGCTGATAGAATTACTGGCATACTTGTGATTATTATTACATTACACTTCAGAATGGGAGAGATTAAAGTACTTTTGACATGCTGAAATATGAGATATCAACCAGACAGAGAAAGGGTAACAAATATCCTACAGAACTTCATGTTACACCTTGACCTATTGTGGACTTAGTTACACTGTTCTTGAGTTCAGAGAAGGATTTGAGCAGTTTCCATGCATTCTGTAATTAAATATGTATTTCTGTATTACTGGGACCAGAAAAGTTTATCAATAATATATAAATTATTCTGACTGAAAGGAGTGGTCTTCATTCTATTAAACGAAAAAATTGATTACATCGAGTTACTACCAAAATCTAAGGTAATATGGTATATTTAACAAAAACAACCAAACCCATTTGTGTAGTGATATAGGCAATTCTCAACAGAGAAGGGAAAAATCAAGTCTGCTTATTATTGAGGCTGAGTCTGGTCTGGAGAAGGGACAATTCCTGGATGTAATTAGAGACGCATCAAGATAAGGACCAGAGAATTTTAGATATTCTTTGCCGCATAATAGGCCATATTCTACCATTGATTTTTAATCAGAACTCCCTATTGAAATCAGTGGCCTAATAAGAGGATAATAGGTAAATGGGTTGCCTACTTTGTAGCAAGGAACACTTTTGCAGAGTATAAAAAGGGGGCTATTTTAAGGAAAACTGAGATACTAAGGAGATTTCAATTTCAGTTCATTGCTGATATGCTTTAGAATGATATAAATCGCATAGGGTTTTAGTTTGTGCTGCTAGCAGGAGAATGAGGTAATGCCAACTCGTGTCTCTCCTTTAACAGAGCCATTTCTTACACATGTAAGGTAATCATTTAGCCCACGCACATTTAAATGCATGAAAATATCATTTAAACTCTTCTAAGCTAGACACTAGAAATAAATACAGGAAACCACTCTAAAGTTGGGAGGATATGGGAAAAAACTGTAGCATTTTCAAAATTAAATTATTAATGCCTCCACAGTACTAACTCCAAGAACATTATTAAGGAATAGCAAAGTAAAAATGTCTCAGCAGACAACAAAACTTCAGATGCATGTAACTAATGAATAGGAAAATCAACCAAATAGGAGAACAGAGACCTCTGAGTAGAGAATATGATGTCTGCCTCAAAATCATCTCTTGGCTAGCATGTGGCATGTAGTTTCATAGCCCCATGTGGGCAGAGGTTCAGAGGTGTCAAACCACTGTGAATAGTTCACAGGAAATGTCAGCCCCAAACACAGGAGTCCTGTGAATTCAGTGGATCTGCAAGATTTTGGCTGCAATCAAAATGGAATCAGAAGAGGGAAAAAAAGAGAAGTTTATGCAGGGGATTTACCCTGAAATCAAAAAGTGCAGATCTTAGCCTATCTTATGAAATCTGAATCTAGCACTGACCCTTGTCCCCAACAAAAATTCAAAGAGCCAGAGTGCAGAGCTTTGAACTCAAGAGCCTACATTTTCAAAAGTGATTAATGATCTGGGGTACTCACCTAGATACACTTTAAAGGGTCCCAATTTCAGGGGGTAGATATGCAACACTAACTGAACAATCAGATTTCTTTAAATATGCTGGGCACCTAAAAAATTCAGTAGACCTATTTCGATCTGTCCCAGTTCAAAGGGCAATAAACAAAAGACAATTAGGGAAGATCTGAATTTCATTAGATGCCCAATACATTAAGGAAATAAAATGGCAAGCATTGGCTAACCTCTTTAAGGAAATTTAAGATCTTCTCTGGCAGAACAGGTTGGAAATCTTGGCATTAGAATAGGTGAGAGAATGCCTCATTTACTAGTAGCAAGAGCTTTTAAATTCCCTGGAGACTCAGCATTGGGCTTTAAGTCTTTAGACTTAATACAGTCAGCAGCTTACTCAGGGGAATTAAAGATGATGCTTTCATTGTTCTAAAGATACAGAATTTGGCAGGAAAAATTAGAGCATACTGGAGGCCACAGCTTTCTTGGGACTTCCCAAAGTGATATCTTATTTTTGGTAATTTGTTGTTCAAATCCCGGTATTCCCAAACTCACTGCCTATAGTTTTTTCTTATTCTCCTGGTAACTTTAGGACTGTCTTTTGTCTAGGATTATAGAATTTCACACAGCTGAAAGCAATGTTTCTTGTAGAGTTTTCACTTGTCACTGGGAGTCCAAGCAGATTCTCAATCACAAGGAAAAGTTTATATGTCTAAATGAAAACTTCTAGATTTCAACATTATGTTTTTACAGGTGAAGATTCCAGTTTCTTTTGAGAGTAATTTTCAGGATACAAACAGCCCGTCAAAGAATCAGTTCAGAACTGAATAGCTGAGTTTATTCTAGCACATTAGGTGAATAGCAAACTTCTACAAAGCCAATTTTGTTGAGCAAATCTTTTCTGAGCTCCTAAAAATGGCTCTTGAATTGATGCTTTCCTGCTCTGCCTTTCATGCCACTTTCCCCCATCTTTCTATGTTCCTTCCTAAGGCAACACCTGCATTCCCAAATAGGCATGAAACATCTATGACAGGGCTTGTAATAACCAACAGATGATCCATATCCCGGTCTTGTCCTTTAGGCACATGCCTATCCTTTATCAAGACTTCATCCACGTCACTTTCTTCCCTTCCCCTCCCCCCACACTGTACCTAACTGTTCCCCACTTTTCCTTTTTATATCTCAAAAATCAGAATACTACTTTCTATTCACCAATAACCTTTCCTTACTCTTTTCTCAACAAACTGTACATTAGGTAGAAAATACTGTAAAAGGAAGGATGGTTTTGTGCTTAACAGGAAGTAAAGACATCTGAGTTCAAAGCCTGACTCGTGCCCTAAGCTTCAGTATGATCTTAGGCAAGTCACCTAATCTATCTCTGTTGTCAGTATGTAAAAGTTATGTACCACTACTTCCTTTCTCCCAGCCCCCACCTGTCTTGTCTATTTAGGTTGTATAATTTCAGGGACTTCCCTTAGCTCTATTTCACAGCACTGTTGGTTCAAACTGTAACTTGAGTTTTGCCCCTAACCTAATTCCAGTCACCACACAAATCTCTTTTGTAAGTGGTGCTTTAACACAAGCCTAGCTAGCATTTCCTGGGAAGCTTATTCAGATTTAAGTACTCCTGATGTTTGAGCTAACTATGCGATGGGAGGCAGCAGCTCATGTTACAATTCCTCATCAACTGATTGTTCAATATACCTGTGTAGCTCAACTGTTTTGGAATAGGGTTGCTGCACATTCAATCAAGCTAGACTAACTTAAATAATATGAGCATGCTAACCTATTGCAATGAAGACAAGCCATCAAAAGTATTTTGCACAATGGACCTCCAATTGTAAAACTGATGTTACTGTGAAATAAAAAAAGTGTGTGTTCTTCCTTCACTTACCGTCGTTCTTAGTTATTCATGACTTATGTAAAAAAAATAAATTAAAAAAAACCAACACTTTTAAACTTTCCTTGGATATGTGTGGAAGCACTTGCTTCAGACAATAGCTGCTGACTAAAAGATTTATCCCCCTGTCAAGCTAAATAGAAAACGCAGGCTTCATTAAACTATTAGGAGTTCAAATTCTACATTTCATTATCACTTGCACTATACTAAAAGATAGCTAGCAACTCCTTGTTGGACTTCAATGTGAAATAAAAAAAAGTTTAAGCTGACAAACTTTTCAGTAGAAAAACTAAATATTTATAGGCTCTGCACTACTTTTAGCACTGTGGTAAAGCAAAATGCTATGTTTTCCAGCATGTAAAAATCTGAGGCACAAGTACTGGTTTGGCTCTTATACAAAAGTCTTTATTTTCTGTTTACCTAAAAATACCTTTATTAGGTTACTGGGATACTGTTTTCTATATTTACAATCACCAGTTTCCCTAAAATGTAGGCAACTTTTTATATATGCACACACTGTACATGTCTGAAATTGATCCATTGTTACTGGTGGCAACCTTCTAGCTATAAGGTTGAGTCATAAACTGCATTTTTTAAAGACTGTTTTTATATAACCTAATTATCCAGATTATTATCCGAGTCATCTTGTTACCAGGCTGAAGAATATAAAAAACAAAGCAATACTTTGTGTAACAGCACCAATAATACGAATTATTTTTTTGTGAGCAGTGGTGATTTCTAAATTTAATCATACTCGGCTTGTAACAATAAATAATGGATTTTATACATTTTGCATATTGGAAACATTTTAATAAAACTTTTAGAAAAACTGGGGTTTTTTACATTTAAATAGAAATTTCAAAGATTTCTGTAAGCAGAGAAACACTATCTCTACTGTTTCCAAATCTAGGTCAATGTTTTCTACAATTCAAGTTAAAGGGCCCAATACAGGCAAAGGGTATTTCTCTTACTTTTCCACCCCACTTAGCCTAAAACTGCTCACAAATGATTGGATGCCTTTAACCAGACACATCATGAAGATGAAAATCTTCAGGACTTGGTGAACCTTACAAAATTTGAATCCTACGAATCATATGCAGTAAACTCTGTGTAGGGATTTGACAGTGCCAACTGTCCAAAACTAAAAACACCTACAAAAATCCCTCAACTTCTTGAGTATCCTCTGTAGTGGTCTTTCATCTCTCAATCACCAATAATGTCATTATCTTGAGAATGGATTCTACTCTAAGCATTTCTCAAGTTCCTTCATGGTGTAAATGGTAAAGTTTACCATTCAAAAGAACTCATCCAACTTTGTATGATTTTTATGTACAGAAACATGGAACTTGTGGATGATGTGGTGGGACAACCTATTATGGAGATAGATCAGCATGCTGCACCAGGTAAACAGCTATGTATAATGGTGTTAAGAATTTGGCTAAGGAAAACAACAAATGAACCAACTCCTGGCCTCCTATTTCCACTTTGCCTTATCACTGCCCATAACTTCCTAGTTTGGACTCCAGAAACCCTTCTTTATTTTATTTAACACCTTGATGCTAGATTAACTCCAATGCATAGCTTATGAAGCTATGTTAACCTTTGTATGGTTAACAGTGAATGTTCTCATTTACCGGGGAACTGGGGATTGGAGATGGAACAGACCAAGGGAGGGTAAGATGCATGTTAGGCAGCCCAGAGGCCGCGGTGAAGCAGCTGCACCACAGCCTACCATGGCGTGAGCTCTGGGTGGGCAGCTGCAGCAAACACTGCCTGGCAGTGTTGCCTGCGGGGCGGCCCCACATGGGCTGCAACACGGGGCACCAGCCATGGAGAGGGGAGGGGCCAATTTTCCCCCATGCTGAGTACCAACTTGTTCCCCGCGAGCAAGTGAGGTTGGGGCTGCGTGCTGCTCCCTGCCTGTACCGTGGGGCTGGGGCGGGGGTACTGGGAGTGAGCAGGTATGCAGGAACCAGTGGAAGCTGGGCAGGAGCACGGGGCCTGTGCTGGTGCCTTGGGGCCAGTGCCGGCAGGACCCAGAGCAGGGCAGTAGAAGAATGGGGTCCCAGCCAGCAGGGGCTCTATGGAACCGGCCAGCTCTCCCTACTGGTGCACCTCAGCTTGGCTCCACAGATCCCTGCCCACCCACAGGGGGGCAGAAGCCTGCCGCGGCTCTCCCTGGGTCCTACTTTCCCTGGCTCCTGTCATCTTTGACAGGAGCCAGGGGCAGATAAATATTAATTTTTAAAATGTTTATGGGCCCCGCAGGCTGGATAGAATGGCCTGGCAGGCTGGATGCAGCCCACAGACTGTATTTTGCTCAGCACAGAGGAAAGCAGCCCCCCAGCTACTCGCTACCACCAGGCAGTGTTTGCTCCGGCTGCCCACCTGGAGCTGTGTGGTGCGGCCACTTCACCACAACCCCTGGCAAAGGTCAGAGGTTGGTGCGGGACTTCAGATCCCAAGGTAGCGGGACTTCAGATCCCAGGGGGCAGGGCACCTGTCAAGGGGTGAGGCTACCCATGCAGCCCTCGGCAGTTTGCCAAATCTTGATAAGCAGCCCAAAATAATTGCCCACCCTTGGAATAGACAGAAGCCTCTTCTTTTCCCCCTAAGTCACTGATGGGAGAGGGGCAAGACTGGAATTGGGCTCTACCTCCTCACAAGTCTCCTGATCATTACTTTTTCAGGATGCGGAGCAATCTTTGTGCTACATGTTTCTTTTCATTTCCAACATTTCCTTCAGCATGGGACCATCAATTCAGTAGAGACTATTCTCATTTGTATCTATTCCTTATGAATGCACTTATCAAGCATTAGCCAAAAAAGATATAGCAGAGCATCAGAGAGGCATTAAGAAGCCTTAAAAATGCATGGAGTGCTGCTTTCATCCTTCAAAATGGGCTATCCAGGAAATTTATGCTTATCTGGAAGACTTATCTTTGTTGGCAAAGGCCAAGAAGACACCAGACCTGGAGTATTCACAAAATAAAATGTAGCTAATAGAACACACATTCGCCCTGTGGGGAGAGAAGGCAGCAGAAATCTTAAACTGGGTTCTGCCATTTTTAAATCAGTCTACGTGTGCTGAACTTCTGTTCTATTATGGGTATAGACCAGTTTCTGATCGCTTATACTGGTAAAAGTGTAATGTCTCTACCTAGCCCCAGAATTCAAAAAATAAACAAAATGGAGTAAGCCACCACTTAAACTGAGTTCAGAGTACATCAAGTTATCCACTTCTGGTTTCCTCCTGTACTCAGAAGCAAAAACAAAAAACAAAAAAAAAAAAAAAACCCACCTATTATTTCCAGCTTGCTTTATGGTCTACTCTTTGAAAGCAATGATAATTACTTTTAAAACATCAACACAAGACATTTCCTGAGGGACACAGACACCTGAGCCAGAACTTTCACAGTCCTATAGATGACATTTCCACTTCAGGTCCCTCTTAGTTCTCTAGATTTGCATGGCATTCTATATTTTGCCTTGAAGATATGAAATTTCTGATAGGAATCGAATGATATAAATAGGTCTAAAAAATAAGATGACAAATTTTTTAAAGGAACAATGCTGATACTCATTGAAAGAGCTGTATTTTGAAGGATTTCTTGGCTGCTTTCCATCTGAAAATATATGATGATATTTTGGACCCGATTAAAAAAATAACTGAAATTGTTACAGTGCTTCCCCATGAGCCTAACAAGTCAGGAATATAAAATGTACCAGACACTACCCCCAGTACTCTGAAGAGACTTTGAGGTGCATCAAACTATATTGAGCAGTGAAGCATCCCTGAAGCACTGTAACTTGGATTAAAAATGTATAGTGAAGAATTCTCCTAGTGACCCCATTATCAGCCTAGCATGGAGAAAAGAGACCTGTTCTTGGTACATGATGTCAACCGCTATTTAGGGAGCCTTAATCAGAAAGCATTTAATGATACAAACAGCAGTAGCTCCTAAAGGAGAGCTTGGAATAATTTTTAATAATAATAATAATAAGCAGTAAACTGTATAAGTTTTAGGTAGAATTAATGCACTAAAACTGTTAATTTATCTCAGCTGAAGCCATGATTCTTAAACCTTAATGTCCCTGTTGCTTCAATATTTAAGAAACGCTAATTAACCCCCATCTGTTCCTGCTGTTAATCTGAGGTCTGCTTCTGCTTACACCAGTTCTGTACCACAAGCACACCACAGAATTTGATCCAGCTATTCCCGATTTACATCAGCGTGAAAGAAGAAATAGGCTTTTCATGTGAGATTTCTGCCCTCTAAAATGGTTAAGAGATTTTGCTTTTACATACAAAACACATTTCTCTGAGAACAGGGTGACACCTTGTTACAGAGGCACTAACAGGCACTATTTTGATAAAGCCAGCTACTTAATGGCTTAAGTGTCTGCTGTATGTACTACTAGTGAAGAAGAACTTTTCTAATGCACATTTTGCTAGTGCAAACACCTAATAATTCACACACAGGCTAGAGCTGTTGGTAGTACCACACTTCTTAACAACCATTTAACAGCAGGAGTCTGTGGTGAGATCACATTACTGAGACGCCATTAAAAATATACTAAACAGCAGTTACCAGTATACTATGAAAGAGCAAACTTAACTATGATTTTCAAAAATCAGTGAATAAAGTATTTTTGTGATGACATTTTTTGGCTGTTCTTATTAATTTGCAAAGTACAGTAGATTAGTCACTGATCTAAAGGAACCGGGTTCTACTATATGTCAGAACATTTCTGTGGCAATAACACAGTTAAAAGGGAGATGGCGCTGCATTTTGAATGCTTTCTTCAGTTGTTTATTACAAGTTTCTCATTAATTACTTTTGGACTTGGAATTCCCCATAATTGGTTTCAACATAGAGAAAAAATATATATACTGTTAAGTGAAAAATCCAGTTCTGAGTTCTTTTATACCTCCCTCCCCACCAACATACAATACATACAACAAAATTTCTGTTTTTCAGAGATACTGCACCCTGCAAATATAAATTTTGCTTTTGACTTCAACTAGAGCAGAATCTGTCCCTTTATTTTATCAGGTAACTCATTAGGAACTTTTTGTTTTGTTTTGCTTCAATCTAATTGTATATATAGTTTATAACGAGGGGTCAGTAAACTGTGTATTGACCAGGCACAAATACAGAAGACTTTTCTTACTGACTTAAGATAAACTTTTTATTGCACTTGGGTCATCTTCTGTCAGTTACTTTAATTAATTTTACAATTGTGAAAGGTGAGATTCCCCATCTGGTCAATGCATATCAAGGCTTTGAGCTCACCTTGCCTCTCACAATAATTTGGTTTAAAATGTTTTTTCTGTGTATATATATTAAAGTGGAGTGTTGGAAAAGAAAGTTCCTTCTTTTACGTATCCTGAAGTTCTTGATTACTACTCTCCATATTTTCAAAACATGTCATAGTTTTTCCCCTTGACTCAAACAGTAAGTGAAGAAACAGATTTCCTGATAAATAGGCACAGATGAAATGGCTTTGAAAATATCTGAAGTAGGGACTGTCTTTTTATTCTGCTTGCACAATACCTATCACTAAGGCTTCCTGACTGATAATTTGGTAACCTAGGTGCCTTGTCTGTACAAAACTTAACAGTAATGGCAATATTCTGGCATGTAGTGGGATGGATGAAGACTTGATGCAAATAGTAGCCACCACCTCAGTACTGGGAACTATAGGCCAGCTTTCCAAGGAATATGTCTACTTCAGGAAAGCTTTGCCAGGAAAACATTTCTCCTGTGGACACAGCTGTCCCAGCAAAGATGAAGTTTACACTGGTATATTCAAATTACCTCTCCCCATGCAAAACAAGCATTGGAGTAAAAGTGCAGTTCTATTAGAACTGCACAGATGGTAAGGGTTTTTGCTGAAACACGGTCAGACCCCCTTCAGATTTTTATCACAACATATGAGGTGTGACTGTACAATGAAAGATTTTTAAGCATACAGTTAAGGGGGTAGCTTAGATTTGATAATTAACATCTCTCAACCTTAACATTATACTAGCTTCATTTTTCCATTGGAAAAAAAACAGGAAAATATGAATAGGGCTCAAAGAAAATGGAAAGCTGTCCTTGACCTGGGTGACGAAGAGCCATTTCCCTACCAACTTCTATGTACCTGGTGCTGTGACAGCACCTCTATCCTGTCCCAATTTACTTTAAATTACTGAGTACTGTATTCATAGATCATATCGTATTGGGTTTCTCAGAGGTCACTGATGAAACTAAAACAGACATAATTGGAAAGAGAACTACCCCAAGAATATGAATACATAACATATAATAAATTCAGTGCCTTTCCTCAACTATGGAAAGCCAAGGTTTTGAAAACCCAGTGACTATGGCATGAAGGCTAATAAGTTATATCATTCAGATAGAGAAATTAATGAAATGCCCATAAAGTCATCTATTGTCTCTAAATCACTTACATTTCAAATTATAGTAGAATGGTATGAATATTACTGTTTATACACTTTGACTACTCAGTTCCATCATGAATAAATGATAGGGGTTATGCATTTGAGTTCTAGCCTATTATTCAAATCTGTAAATCTGCTGTTAGTCAACAGTGAAGAGCACTATTGATGAAGGATGGAAATATTACGCTGTAAGGCTTCTTCGATGCTGCAAAGGGTCATGAGGGAACGAACATTATCTTAAAACAAAAGCTGAACTTTACTGAAAACCCAAAGGACCATCTCTTGTGAAGCAGCAAAGCTGTCTAAAGGGCATTTCATTTCACTGACTGCTTAGTTTGCACAATTTACTTGCAAAAATGAAATACACTAGTTATAGCTAAACTTGATGTTTCAGTCTTAAAACTCTTAAAAGCATGGATATTTATGAGTTGCAGGGCTGAGAAATGTATGTGTCTCATGTTCCTGCTATGTATTTTGCATTCAGCATCTAGTATGTTACTTCTTTGACGAAGTGCCTTTAGCTTACAAACAAGAAATGAAGAACCTTGCCAGAAACAGACCAAGGCTACACCGTTACAATTTACTTAACAATAAAAAGAGGAAGCCCTATATTTATCAGCTCTACAAGACTCCTGAAGAACTGAAATTTGCAAATGACCTACATTATATTAATTCTAAATGCAACTACCACCACTGATAATTTATTCCACCAATAATCTTTTAATTCTAATAATGGCAACTGGCAGCATGGCTGAAACTGGCATCAAAGGTAATGTACCAAATAGCAATCTTCTAACCACTAACAATCCTATGAGGTCTTATAATACATGGCAATATATTTTTTACAGTTAACAGTCACTGAACTAAAGGACACAGCATCTTGAGCTCTATGTAAAAGTACATGCATAGAGGAATTACAAAGGGGTGTAATTTCATCTTGGATTCACTAAGGCCAAGCCCCCTGAGTTTCCCTCATGTGGTTTATGATGTCAAAATAATCCCTCAGTGAAAGACACGCTGAAGGGTGTTCTCAGTAGAATGGGATTGTCAAATAAAATTAAGTATTACCTATCTATTTCTTGTAGGAGAAACTAATCTTCACCCATGATGTTTAGGCAAGCCTTATGGTAAATATATGCTTTCTGAGAGAGAAATTTCAAGAGCTCTTCCATGGTTTCATATGGTCCGGGACAAAGCAGAAATGTCATGTTTTGTTTATGCATGTGAGGAAAATAGTAGAAAGCAAGTTTGTCCTCTGAACCTCTGAATACTAGGCATTAACTCACCATCACTGAAATGTGTGGCTACAGGGACCTTGCCTAGGGGCTGGCAGTAAGACTATCTTGTATACAAAAAGGGCCACAGCATATCTGCCAGGGAATCAAATCATATCACTATGGCTGGTGTTAACAGACTTCTACTTGATGAAAAAAGAAACACTGGTGGGAAAAAAGGCTTCTTACTGAACTCAACTTCTGGTTGACAAAAACAGTCCTTTCCTTTTAAGGTTACTAAGAAACTTGACTGAAGGAAGCTTTTAAACTTTCAGATAAACTCCTGAGAAAGATTTAAACTTCATTTACATGACTGAGCTTTAAAGCCTCACTATTTTGGTCCTTCAGACTTCTGAGACTCTTGGTCCCAATGTTTGACTGCCCACAAGCATCTCTATAGTGCCACTTACTCAACCAGAAAATAATTAATATCCTTCCCTGACAAAACAGCAATACTTCATCTCTCTACCACTTTATATAAACACTAAAAATCAATCACCCCCTCCCCCCCACCCAGAAGAGTACTTCCAGGGGCAAGGGAGGGACTTCCAGTGGCAAAGGCAAGGAGCTTGGGGGCGAAACTTCCAATCCCAAGTGGGCGACCAGGAAGCGGAGCGCCTATCAAGGGGCGGGGCTACCACTGCAGCCGTGGACAGCTCACCAAAATTCATTAAACGGCGCTCCAACTGAAATAACTGCCCACCACCCCTGCACTACAGTAAGATGAATAATACAAGTAATCACTTTCAAATCATTTTGGTGACAGGTCATTGGAAAGAATGAGAGAATTTACACATGGGGAAATTGCAGGTGAAATGGCTGAGCTTTGTCAAAGTTGAGTTGGCAGGGGGAGAGGGAGGAGGAGGGTAGAGAGACAAGAAAAGTATCATAATGGAACTCTCTAGGGGAACTACGATCTCTCCACAATTCCCAGCTAGTTACCAAAGTCAAAAAAGGACAAATACAGTATTTGGTGTGCATCGGCAAGTACGTACAGGAAAATTTTAGTAAGTTAATTATGCAGATTAGTTTTTCCTTAAAATGTTTGAGCAAAGTCTAAGATTTAAAACTCATCTGTCTGCCATAAGGCACAACACAAATTCTAACTGAACTTAAAAGGAAGCTTAAACCTCAATGTAAAGTTACTACAGTCAGAAGGCTGTCATTATTAATATATAATGATCATATATTTCAGCTCCTTTTAACTGTGCTTAGAGATGAAATATGAGCCTTATAAGGAAAGAACCTTTGAAGACAGTCACTTATTTGTGAAAGCTTTCCCAGCCATTTATTATTTCGCACACTTTATATTAATACCTAGATGTGAGATTCTTGAAATGTTTTCAATGTTTAAATAAAGATGCTGTCTTTTCCATCTTTGCTATTTTTACTAGGCTCTAAGCTAAATTTACAGCTGCTGACCAACAGGAAAACCAAAAATTAATGTATATACATATAGGCAGCCACTATTACAGTCTGGCAAGTAATATATTTCTATAAATAACAAGGTCATGATGCAGAATATATAGAAATAAACAAGATTTTTACAATGCTTCTCGGTTTGCAGCAACTATTTGCTGGGCTTTATTTGTGGCTTGAAATGGAATTTGGAAACATCTTGCTCTAGGATGCCACTGAGCTTTAAATTTTAGGCTCATAACTAAATAGCTCACCCAGTGCTGCCTTCTCACTATCCTTTTTGTGTTATCTGGCATCTGTTGAGTACAGTAAGATAGTACTAGCCTGCAAAGCTCCATTTTCAAAGGGAGGGATGTATTTGCATATATGCAATTTCTATTCATGCACACACACACTTTTGTACTTACACCCTACCTATCCAGTTATCTGTTCATGTGCTCAGAACCATTTATGCACATGTGCCCAACAGCTTTAAATAAATACCCACAAATATATGGCTATAAATGGGAAGCATGGATTTGAAAATCTTGTTTGCAGATCTTAGTCATACATATTTGGTAGTTCTCTACATTTTTCTATGTATTACTTAGTCTTCCTGGTTTCAAGCTATGTTTAAAGAACACCTAAAATTTCATGAAAAATCATGGACTAAATATAGACATTGGATTTATGACACATCATAACCTGCCTGACATCTGACTCCCCAGGTATCTCTCCACTTTCATCCCCCTTCTCTCTCTTTCACCCCCCCCCCCACCCCAAGCCTGTCTCTCACCCACTGACTCCTCAATCTACATTTTCACTGACTACCTGTCTTGTATGCATACCAGCCCAGCCGCTGGCTTCTTTACTTTTCATTCCATCCAGGAAGAACACACACCAACTGCTGAAACTTGCTTAGCCTGACAAAGGGTTTTTGAACCTGAAAGCTTGCTTAATAATTATTTTCCAACTATCTGGGTTGGTCTAATAAAAGATACCAGATTCACCCAAGGAACCTTGTCTGCCTGTGTCCTTAGACCAACACGGATAAAACATACACCCCTGTAAAATTTCATGAGGAACTCTTGACATTTAGTTCCAAACTAATTCTGTGACTGTCACTAATCTTTTTCTCTCTCTTTCAAAATTAAAATATAGATATTTTTGTAAAAGATGCAAACTCTTTCATAATGGAGACCCACAAAACATAACCATTTATATTCAGTTATTTAGACTGTATAAAAGCTGAAAGTTTGTCCAAAAATGTCTGAAAGATGTTTATTTGCAGGCATTAGAAAATGCCAATGTCTCAAACCAACTCAATGCAAATTTTTCACAACCGCAAGACTAATAAATGATTTGCAAAACCTGGGATTCTACAAATGGCACAGCCTTGGGAAAACACAGGGGAGTGATTATGTTGAGCCTAGCTCATCATTAAATATCACAGAATTTCCTAGAAATCAGATAAGACTAAATATATATTTTCAATTATGTAGCAGGCTCTATTCTTTTTAATGTTGGGATAAGTCCTTATTTCGCAAAAAAAGACAAAGTCAAAGGGACCTAACTGAGGAAAACTTACTTCAGGGCCAAGAGAACAGAAATTTGCCTCCTGCCTGAAACTGCTATCAGTGGGCACATCTACACAAGGTGCTAATTTACTGTGCAGCAGACTAATTTGCTGCTGTTGTTGTTGTTATAATCAGGTAAGAACTGCTATCTTAAAAAAAATCAGAAACACCCAAACTACATTAACACTGATTCCTTTCACTGAGAGAATTTTGTATTTCTGTTCAAATGAAGCCGGGGTGTATTTATTTGCATTAATTGTATGTCCCTGTTCCTGGATTTCCAATATCACAATCAAAAGAAATCTTCATGACTAGTAAAATTCATGGGGAGTACTGTACTCCCCCTTCTCTGAAGCGTGGATACTCAAAACCGTGGTTGGCAAAACTACGGTTGGCAAGGGAAACCTGTATAAGATTAGACCCTTCATTTAAACACATGGGCATTTCTACAGCCTCAGTAACTCTGGTCTTCTACTTGAAGCAAACTCAAGCTTCTAAGGGGGTTCACCTAAATGGAATTACCCATGTTTCTTCAGTGTCCCTGAACTGATTACTGTTGCACCTATGACTATTTTATTTAGCCACAGCTAAACCGAGCAGTCTCCTGTTAGGAATCAGCAAATAGAGTTAGTCCCTCTTTCAGGATAAATCTGCACAGATGTGACACTGGATTATTACTGATGTCATTGATATAATCAGGTAGGAATTGCCATCTTTAAAGGAGACCAAAAACATCCAGACTACACAAACACAAATTCCTTTCACCAAGATAATTTTGTCTTTCTGTTCAACTTCTGCTGAGTTCCAGTCATACTGCAATATTTAATTAACGCCTCAGAATAGGGAAATAATGGGAAAGAATTTTCCTTCCTATTCTCATGGAGGGCTACTGAAAAAACAAAATGGTATAACAAGTGTAGAAAAAAGAGACAGCATAGGTGTCATGCAGCATCTGTATAACATTAGCCTATGTACACACACTTCCATTGAAGACACGAACTTCAAAACTAATGGAGAGCAGTCCGTGTGCCCTGAGAAAAGGAAGAATCCTACCAGCCTACCCAATTCTGTTCTTTAGGGATCTGAAAACAGAACAAGGGGATGGACAAAGAATCTCAAGTCTCTACCATATTACTTTTAAGGGTTTTCTAAAATGTAGGTAATGTGAAAAAAATCCTTAGATAAACCACACTATCATTTCAGACTTCTCCAGTACATCAATGGTAATAGGAAATACAGATGTGCACTGACAGGAGAATAAACCCCATAATCTGACAGCTGTGATATATAATAATTGATTCCACAGTAAACAGTAGTGAGACTACAACCAATGATTAGAACTTCAGAAAAGAAAATAAGCTACAGAGGTCAACTGAAGCTCTTTTAGCACGGTAAAATGCCCCAAAAATATATTTGGTATAAAGAGGAATAGAAAATACCACAGTCTTCAAAATTAGTTCTCAAGCTGTTGAGTTAGTTAAACCCCCCCAGAAAAGCACAAGACAACAATTTATAGTATACATAACAGAAAAAGTATTATTGTCAGTAGGGTAGAGTGTTTCATTAGTGATGATAAGTACTATGTGCATTTTTTCATGGTAAACTATAGCGAGTATGGAGAATCAGTTTATTATGATATAAATTACCCAATACTAGGGCAAAGATTTCTCTGTTCAATACACCATTTATAACTCTTCCACTAAATCTAAACATCTGGCAGCAAGTTATGTATCTGGAATCAGTGATGCCTTTGAAATGTCATCCTAAAACTAAATCAACAGGTCTAGCCACACCACTTATGAAATGGCTATATTTTAAATGTCCACTGGATTAAATGACAAACAGGTGGAATTTGTTTAGTTAATAATTCCACACATCCACTTTTGTCAAGGTGCGTAATGCATCTGGTAAGGAACACACAGGACCAGCTGAGCATATATGATCTACTAGGGTTGCAATCTGGGAAACATTCATCTAACATTTGCATGTCTCTATCTGATGACATTTTTTAATGGTAAATAAGCAGTTTGTATCCCAACACACTACGTAAAATGAAATAAACTGCAAAAAAAAAAAAAAATTACAAATGTCAATTATTTTTTAAAGTTTAACAAGTACCTCAAGACTACCTCAAGGCACTCACACTATTAAATGATAAACAAAGCAAACCCTGCCTTCAGCAAAAGAACAGCATACAAATATATATCTCAAGGAATACACCTATCAGTGTGGGGTTTTCTTGCAGCAACATCAATGTTTTTAAAAGGAGTTTTTATTTAAACACTTAACTTACTATTATTCCTTCAGTTAGCATGGAACATCCCTCTTCCATCCCCCTGAGTCTTCTGTACTCCCTATTTCTGTAAGAAAACACATGACCCCTTCATCTCTCATTTCCTCCACCTCCTTTGTATTAGCCAAATGCTGGTTCTCCTCTCGCACAACTTTGGCAGCTGCACTTTCTGACCCTCCCCTTATCTACTTTCCCTGAGACTTCACAAAAACATAGTGATGCTTATACAGGACAAGTGGTCTCTCCACTTGTTCTGAATTTGTGCTTCTTCTGAGCACCATTCAGAAACTTCTCCCATCCCTCTCCTAGTGACTGTGTTCCACAGACCCCATACTACTCTCTCCCACTGCCTATCCTCTCTAATATACACCGGTAACAGTTTGGTTGTCCTTCTGTCACTTCTTCCATTAATTCATTTATGCATGCGTACCACCTCTTCAAGCTGGGCCAAAAGCCACTAATCTGTTCACCTTCAAATCCTCCTCAACACCCATTTTTATTGTGATGCTTACAGTAATTTATTATTAGTTACATCAATCCTTACTGCTGGCAACTAATATCTCATTATCTACGGACACAGGGGATATAAACAAATAGAGTTGCTATGCATACTCTATATAGATACATTCATATTCCTATTAAGATGCATCACACATACATACACAGAATTACTATGGTATTTGAAGTTTATATGAATCAAGACATATGCGAAAACCTTGCCTTACAAAAGTCAGTGATGAAAACTCTCTAGACTTGAACATGTCATGGATGTCATGTAAATAGACAATCTTTTGCTTGTAGGGACTCAACTCTGCAATGCTTGCTCTAAAAGTCCAATAATTTCAACAGAAATTCCAAGAGTCCAAGGGAAAAGTGCTGGTACAAGAACCACTGTTGGATCATTCATACTTCAACTGCCAATACAGGAAGTACTAGATTAGTTATCTTATGTTGTAGATGTTGAATGCCAGTGTTGATACTATAAATCAGAATATACTTGTATTGATTTTAGACAACAAATTCCTAGATAAGGTCGTATTGCTCATGAAGGAATTTTTCAGCTCATACTTTGCATAATTTCTATTTTTCCCCTGGAAGAATATCTACATGTGAGGTCTATTTGGAAATATTAATGAGCTTGCAAGATATACATTGTGTGTTTATTCTTTACTCTAACATTTGGATGAAACCCTAACATAAAACAATAAACACACACACACACACACACACACACACACACACACACTACTCCCCCCCCCCCCCCCACGGGCACATTTTCTTCTTTGTTACCTTAAATCTTGGCACATCTGATGGAGTTTTTATCATGCTCATTATTTTTGGTCTAAACCAGCCTGAACCACTTGCATATCATATTAGCACACTATCTCTTTCTTCTTCTGGAAGTCTCAAAAACAGTGAAAATGGATTTCAACCAAATAAATACTTAATGGTCAACATTTTCTGCATTGTGTCAATCTCAATGAATAAAATACCTAAGGATGAACCTAGTGAATTAAACATTCCAGCATATGAATATATCTTAAAAGAGATCTATTTTTAAAAGCACATGGTCTACCAGAGCTAACCAAGAAAGATTATGCAAACTATATTTTGTACTAGTACATAAACAATTTTGTTAAGCATTAGTAATGTACTATTGCCATAAATATTCCCTTTGACTAGACACATCAACCCTGATAGTGCTGGAAATTAAAACAAGTAATTTGTAAAATAAAGTCACTATGGCAGAAAAACTATCAGTATCTCTATATACTATATTTACTAGAATATAAGATGAACCTGAATATAAGACAACCCCCCAATAATTAGATTCTATATATGCAAGAGTGTATATATTTTTCATAATTTTCCAGGTATAGAATCTAATTATTAGAGGTTTGCTTTTAATTTGTCCCACTCCCACTGCTACAGCAGGGGAAATAAATCTGGGAGTGGGGGAGGGTGTCAGGAGGCCCTTACCCTCTGCCTCCCCACTCTTTTTCCCCCTGCAGAACCTGACCCCCTCTTTACTGTCAGACCCTGCTCTCCTTGAGTACATAGAATCGAGAGGAACATCTGAAAACACTACCCCTGAAATAAACATACTTGTAGTAATTGGCATATAGTACAATAGACTTAATTTATCCATAATTGATGCATTTTCCTTTTTTGAAACTGCTGCAAGTTTTAGCACAGATATACCACAGGCAGGCTTTTATGAAGTACTTCTGTACCTACTTATATATAGTACAAACTATACATGATGTTAGTCCAAAGCCTTCTTGTATTTGAGTAAATATGGTATATAAATGACCTAATGGAAATGAAAATCTCTGGGATTCAGATTCCTGTATCATTGAGACTGAGGCTTCTCTTCAAATATGTTTACCATTCTGGGGGAAAGATAACTTACAGTAAACACATACTTTTTAACTCTAATTTACCTAAAGGTTTGAACATTTTTTCTGACTCAAACCAAACCAGGTATTTTTTTTCTGACAACTAAAATTTAAATTCCCACTCCTAAAATGTAATATGGAGTTGAGCTCTCAACTATTTTTTTCAGAGCTTCTCAAGACTTAAGACATTTATGGGAAATCAGTGTGTATGTGCACACACATACATAAGATACAAGCTCAGAAAAAGAAACTCCTGCAAAGCATTATGAATGAAAGTTTTGCAGAATTAATGTGTTCCATGTGCACTGTGCCATGAAAGCTGTACTTCCTGAATTCTCTTTTAAGGAAAGAGAAGGATCTATTTGTTTAATTAACTGCTTAAAAAGGCTTTACCACCTATTGAACAGAGGATAAATCACAGAAACCAGTACGCAGCTGGTTTATTCAGGCTGTGCACTCAGCAAAATATGTGCAGAAGGTTAAGGTCTGAAGGAAAAAATAAAATCAGCTCCCAAATGCAGTGCCTTAACATATGTTAGGGATGGGAAAGAAATGAAGCCTGATACATCCCACTATGACCCTGACTCCCATAACAGATTACACACTCAGTCTTTCAGCATTGTACACTTGGCAAATACAGAGAAACTGATTCAGGGGGAGAGAGAGGGAGAAATAAAGCTTTGCTATTTAAAGTTTAGGTTCACATTTTTGGAAAAACTTGCACATTTTGAAATTCCAGGTCCCACTCTCTCCCTATTATTATTTATTTAATTTTGCTGGCAGCAACTTACCTCAAATGCTATTTAAGCAAGAAGGCATCACAGACGTATGCTATTTTGAGATAACAAACACCTCTGAAGTGCTGTCAGGTAGAACTGGTGGCTCCAACAGTCTGAGGAACTTGTTATTTCAAAAAACATAAGGTTTGGGAGCGTCTTATTTTACAATTATAAACCAGCCCCAAATTTAATTTGATTTCAAATCAATGTTTCTCCCTTCAGGGAAAAAATGTTCTTGTGGTACGTTCTGCTAGACTGTTGGGACTACCACAAACTTTGTATTGTGTCACCACTAATGTAGCTTAAAAATACAATACTTAATTGGCAACAAAACACATTAGTGTTTTTTGTTTGTTTTTACAGAAACGGGGCATAGTACTTCCCATTTTTTACTGGTAGAATAAAAAGAAGTATTAAAAAAAATATTATTATTATTATTACTGTTGTCAGTAGTTGGTTTTGCATAGTAGTGGTTTGGAGAGCCTGGAAAGTAAGATCCTCTGTTAATCTGTATACGAGTACAAAATTCTCAAAAAATGTCTAGTTAGTGCGTTTCCACCATGACCTAGTGGACATATCATCTCTAGAAGTAGAAAACTCTTTGTTCTCCACAACTTAATGAACTTGTAGCCTATACAGTTTCCAATGAGCACCAGCTATAATGGTGATTATTTTTACTTTCAACAGAATTGGAAATTTTGTGTTTTACATATGTAAAGTATTATTTCTTGTTATCATTCAACTGTAACTGTATCTGTCAGTGAAGCAACCATTAACAATGATTCTCTGCGGCTTTTTCCACCCATGTCTTATGCACTGTACAAAATACACGCACTTGCTCCAGTTTCAGGATTAGAACGTGGAACTATTTAATTTATGTTCTTTGGGTGCCACTACTACTAAAGTGAAGTAATGTAGATGATAGATCTTACCTTTAAAGTAACTTCCAGCAGCCATTACTAAAAATATGTATGAATATGGGGAGGAAGGATTTGGCTCATTGAATCACTTTCTCCAAAATAAAGTAGGAAATGGTTTGATTCAAATACCGTTATGGGTCATATATATTACATCCAAAAACCTGTATTATAACATAAAGGACCATAAGCTGAAGGCACAACATGCCAAGGACTTCAGCAAAGGTCTAAATGTGACTAGTCATATGTACAAAATTAAGCAAATGCTTACAAAGTTTCCTAAATTGTGTTCAGAGTTCACCAATTTTACAAGGTCAAGACTACTCTGCATAAAAACCATGAGGAAAAAAAAAACAAACACCATTAAACCAAATACCTACATTTTTATAAATCCACCACTAACATTTCAAGCACTTTACATGCATGTCTCAGTAAAATGGCATAATGGCAATAATATGATAGGAACTGAAGAACCTCATCAAAGGAATAAAGCTAATTCAAAGAATAATATTGAAAACAACCAGGACAGCAATAGATTTCACGAAAATGAGAAGTGCTACCACCAGAACAAGCATGATTATAAACAGATTAGTTTCAAACTTTACATCTCCCAAGTAGCCCAGTCAGGTTGCTATATCTTGCAGGTAGGTGTGGGCCATTGAAAAAAAAAAAAAAAATCTGCTCCCATCCAAATGTGTTCCATTCACTGAAACAGACATGTTTCTGACTTACCCTGCTATTAATAAGAATATAGACAGGCCCAATATGTTGTCTGCGCAAATGTCCACCTAAACCTACTACCATTTGGCAGATAACAAATAATGCCAAGAAAGAGGAGGTTAAATTAGAAATAAGACCATGAATGGACACTTTGCAGACACTATAACTGGTATAGTGGGCCAAATTCTGCACTAACTTGATATCCTCTACAAACTGACTGACTTCATAGGGTTTTAGTCCATTCATATTTAGCCCATTACATCTGCTCTTGAACCCAAAGTGTTAACAAAGAAACCCTGACCCATGATTTAAGATGGATCAGGGGCAAACTGTGAACTATAATGTTAAGAGCAGCAAAAAGATCCAACATCAAAGGCATCTATACAAATCCCTTGTTAGCAATCATTTACAAATCAGTAGAAACCCACTAAACACAGCTGCAGTGCTATAGAAATATTTGAAAATCAGATTTAAAACATTACCATTGTCATTTTCATTGTCTGAAATATGTTTCACCAGCTGGGTTTTTCCCTATGCTAAAAAGAATTGCAAGAAAGAGTAATCATAATCTGATTTTACTCCAAGGCACATAATGATTTTACGAGTATAAAATGTCACACAGTAACATTTGATGTGACGTGGTAGAAACATTCATAAGCAATGCCAGAGTTGCCATGCAGGCTTCTACAAGCAAAGTAGACTAAGCACCAAGAGCTGCAGTTCTTAAGGAAGTCAAATACATTATTTTCCAGCTAAACTCACATATTGAAAGGTGCACTTACTGAAGAAGAGCTACAAGAGCCCCGATCAAAGTGGATCCATCAAGCTGATTTAACATAAATGGGGAGATTTCTGAAGGCACAATGAAGAGTTAGGTAATGATTTATCATCTGTGCCTTTCCAATGTTCACCCTAATATATTATACTACTTCTTAAGCATAGATGTTAAATGTCATCCTATTGCTTGGTAACAAACTGTAGACTTGAGTAATTTTGAAAAGCAAATGAGTCCTGAGCATGCTCTCCAGAAACTACTGGAGTAATATGCAAAATTAGTCTTCATCAATCCATCACCAACAGACTTAATATAAACTTCAAGACAATCAGAGCTTCTTCCAACTCTGTAATTTTAGACCACCGCCTTCACTTTTCTCATCTTCTTTTCAAACAATGAAACAGAGAACTTTTTAACCAATTTTTCACTTAACATGTTTGACATTTTTTTCCTAATGAGTGGTTTAGAAGTTAGTTGCGTAGTCACTAATAACTAACACTTTAATATATGCTGTCACATGCTGGTGTCATACATTATCAGTACTTCAGAGAAGTGTAGGACTAAAGAAATAATTAGGTCCAATTGTAACCTTTTGTACACCAGCTTTATTGTAACCTCAACAAGGAATTCATACCAATTAAAACTAAATGTTCAAAGTGCAAGCATCTAACCATTTTGATAATGTACAAGAAATGGCAAAACATCCGATTTCCCACTCCAACCTCTGCAAGATAAAACAGCTTATCAGTGATAAGTCAGAACCTCTAAATCAGTGGTGATCAACCTTTTAGTTCTGCCGGCCAGATTAAGTAGTGTAGGGCTGGTCCGCAGGGCAGATCCCTTGTGAAGTCAGCGCATGGATCAGGCCCTGCGCCACCTAGCCTAGTGTGTAGGGTCTAGCATCCGGTTTAGCTAACCAGCCTGTCAGATTTCCCACAAGCCTGGAAATTTAGCAGCAGGGGACTGGAAATTAATGCTGCAAACACTCCCCCACCACCAAGTTTTCAGACCTGTGGGGAGCCTGGTGGGCCAGATTACAACTCCATGGGTCAGATCCAGCTTGCGGACTAGGGGTTGACACCTTTGCTCTAAATGGTGCCAATGAATTTTCATGTAGCAAGAAACAAGCAAGGAACTCTTATGGGATGTGCGAAGCGGGCTGTATTCAATTCAGATTCGGCCCGATTCAGGGGACAGAAATTTGATTTGTTGATTAGGGTCACTGTCCTGATTCAATTTGGCTGAATCCAAATCTGAAGATTCAATGCTGATTTGGCGAATCAGAGATTTGGCCACAGACAGCTTTAAAATGTTTTTTCTACATACCTCAAGGTACCAAGCGTGGCTTGTGAACACTGAGATGGTGGGGCGGATGAAGTGTCGCACAGAAGTGTGTGGTGGAACCCTCTCCCCCCTCCCCACCCCCACACTGGCTCAGCAATCGGCCACAGGGGAACAACCCTGGGTACCCCCCAGACCCAGGAGGCACCAGTCGCCGAGCCAGGAGGTAGGGAAAGAGTCCCTCGCACACCCTGCAGTGGACCCAGAAGCGAACCAGAAGTGCTTCTGGTCCACTTCTGGGTCCACCACCGAGCACACTGGGGACCTCCCCGCACTCCCATGGGGCACTCCATCTGCCCCACCATCTCAGAGTTCACAACTACCTGGCACCTCAAGGTACATAGAAAAAATATTTAAAGCTGTATGTCCGAATCATCGAATCTCTCTAAACTGATTCAGAGGGTTCCAATTCAATTCCGAGAGATCAAAGGGTCTCCTGATTCCATCTAGATTTGGAGATTCAGCTGCCGAATCAGGCTGAATCTCCAGTGAATCGAATCAGCAATCTCCACTGAATCGAATCAGCGACCGAAGCTTCGCACACCCTTAATCTCTTATATGTAGAGTTATGCAACTACTGACCCGCAGGCCTAAGTACCAACTTGATTAGACTGGATGTTGTCTGATCCATACCAACATGTCTCTAGTGACAGGAACTTAAGCGACTGCACTTAACGCTTCTAAGTCAGCTCCTCACAATGCCTCAGATTAGACTGGAAGCAAGAAATAAGGACTCTGGAAATCAGGAACAGTGGAAATCACTGCAAATGCCTACAAACCTACAGGGTAATCATTAATTGGTCCTTATTTAATGTAATGTCAGTACCATATAACACTAAACAGAGTACAGCCAGCAGGCTTAGTCAAAGTATATCTGTTCAACGCCAATCAATTACTTCTTGTAAAAGCTTTTTGTAGCATCGCTTCTTCTTTCATCTTGAAATAAACCCTTAAAAGTAAGGCCTTATTTTAGGGAGTTAAGAGAGTTTGTCATGATGAGAAGCTTTAACCCTTGTCTTACCTGCCCATTGCTCCCATCTCCCTGATGCACTTCTATGCCTCTAGTCATCCCTTCTCTCATTTCTGTTTTGTTCGGTCTTCTCAGCCTCCTTCCCCATTCATATCAACTCATGGTAAAATAAAGATAAATAGAAACGAATGGTAAAGATTACAGAAAGATAATCGTGGGGGAGAATTCCCATTATACAAATGAACAGTGTCCCAGGATGTTAAAGAGACTGTAAAGTTCTCCTGAGAAGATATATATAGGGCTTGTTTCTCACTGGCACCATCTCTGTTTTACACACAACTCCAAGCAATGAAGTAATTCCACATGTCCCTCTGTCTTCACACATGTATTAGAATGTACCCAGAGTTATAAAAAGGGTACCAGAAAGAGACTGGTATGTGGTGGTACTTAAAACATGTAAAAGCAACAGTTTTTCAAGTTATATGTACTGACGTGGTCCTAGTTCCATGAATATGCCATGAGTGACTCTGGTGATCCAAAACCTTGCACAATTTATCAAATGTTTGACTCTAAAGTACTGAGCTCTTGCTTAGGCACACATTCAAGTCTTTAGCTTTGGTGGTATATGAAAGTGCTACTGTTAGTCACATCAGTGTTTTGTTTTGTGACATTTGAAATGAGTTTCAGTAATAAAACTGGGGTTTACTGCTGTAGTCAGACAACCAGTCATAGGTATTGTCAGAATTAGCCAGTGTGTTATGCAATCATGTTATTATGCTTTATTCTCCATTTTCATGTATGCATTATGGTTGTATGGGATGGTTTGGATAGGGATGATCCTGCCTCAGGCAGGGGGCTGGACTAGATGACCTCTGGAGGTCCCTTCCAGCCCTACTTCTCTATGACTCTTATCTCAAGTAACTAGGACTGCCTTTATTTTTTAAGTCTTTCACTAGGTGGTTGCTTAAGGTATTTTAGTGTGCACACTATGTACGCAGTCAGTTATTTCTCTATACATATTCATGTGCTTCTCCAAATTAAATGCACCAAAATTTTTTAAACTACCATTAGACAGTACACATTGAGCCCAATCTCAGCCACTATAAATCAACATAGTTCCACTAAAGGCAACAGCACTTGCACCAATTTGCAAGTACTTGCACCATATGAGCACCTGGCTACTGGGTAATGAAGTATTTTATAAAGTTTCTTTTTTAAAAAGGTAGATATTAGAAGTTAATATTTTTCTAAATATGGGAAGAAGAGAAATTCTCTTTTTATGAGTGAAGCATTACTTCATAACAGAAGGCAGGATGGAGATTTCACAGTTGTGCAATAGAAGCTATATTAAACTGTGTAATCATTTGTTTTTTCCACTGAGATTGCTACAAGAGCAAATTCCTTTTAACTGCGTTCTGTTTCACTGTAGAGCTACTATGGGTTTTTACTGATTGACTTCACTATGTTTTGCCCTTTCATGACAAACCCTCAAACTTCAAAAATTCTAATTTTGCCATTTACTAGGAAATTTAAGAGGTACCATCAACTCAGAAAATTCTGTTAAAAGTCTTAAGATACTGGGTGTTGCTTCTTAAAATCGCAGGCCCTGGGGTTAACCGATTGCTTGAGAATCCTTATATTTTAGCAACAGAATAAGCAATTTCTTGTTCTGTTCCTCTAAAAATATTTCCTATTCTAATATATTTTAGAGCAGCAGTCAGCAAATGTTTAACACTGTGGGCCAGACTGAGCCGCTGTATATAGGGTCAGGGGCAGCCAGCCCAACAGGTGAGCAGGTGGGTGCTAGTACTCAGTTGCTACTGCCATTTTTCCCTGTGTCAGCATAGGGACAGTACATGCCAACATGGGGAAAGTGACTGCAGTTGAAGTCCCTTGCTGCCAAATGCCAGTGAAGCCCCATGTCTGCACGCTGAACTGAAAGGCTCTGTGGGACAGATCCACCCTACAGGCCACAGGTTAACAACCGCTGGTTGATGATTAATGATAACTGATATCTACTTGTTAGCTATAGCCTGAGATCTTGCAGTAACCAGAGGAAACGTTACAAGGATACATTGAAAGCATACCTCAAGAAAACATGCTGATACCAAGAGTTGCCACGACCTCAACCAAGCAGCCTGTTTCACAGGAGAGTGTCTTGCGCTCAAAGCAGAGAAGAGAGAGTGGAGGAAGAAAAAGAAGAGGAATCCCCAGCCTACTCTCCCCTGCAGAAAGGCCAGTAACTTCTGTGGACAAATCTGTGGCTCACAGACTGGACTCTTAAATCACCATCAATAAGCCATGATAGAGATTGTCCTTGAATCAAGGGATTATCAATGATGACCTACTTACTGATTCCTAAGGAGTCTCGTTGGAAAAAAAACACGCATTTTCTGAGTGCCAGAAGTTTCAACTAAAGCCAAAAACCAGCCAAAATCTCAGAAGACTCACTCTTACCCATACTTAATACCATTTTAAGGTACCCCTTCCAATGTAACCAGGAAACGCATCTTTTTTTCTTAGTGGTGTGACTAAGAAGTTTTTGATTTATTTGAAGATACCATTCCTGAGTTCTCCCGCCCCTGACAAATGTGAGGCAAAAAAGTGATGTACCTCTTCTAGTCCCTTACCTACTTTTTACCTACTCATAACTTCAATTGCCTGGTACCCTGGGAATAGGTTTGAAGGATCCAAACTCTTCTGTCTTTCCTATAGATTCATAGATGCCAGGGTCAGAAAGGACTTCAATCAGATCATTGAGTCCAACCCTTTGCCCTGGGCAGGAAAGAGTGCTGGAGTCAGATGACCCCAGCCAGATGCCTATCCAGCCTTCTCTTAAAGACCCCCAAGGTAGGGGAGAGCACCACCTCCCTTAGAAGCCCATGTTCCACTTCAGCTCTTTCCAAGCTTTCAGTGTGTCATTCAGTGCAAGCCATGGATCCAAAAATGTTCGGGGAAGATCCCCAAGGTGAGACTAGGTCCTCAGTGGTGCCAGTCTTTGCCTTACTCCTACCTCCCCACAGCCATGCAGCCTCATGGAAACAATCTGGAAGAGTCAGCCAGAGACAGAAGCTAGCAAAAGAGCTGTATAAAGAACTTACGCAGAGTCCTCCAAACACCCATGAGTACCAGTCTATTCTACAGTTTTGACTGGACATTATCTCCGCTACCAAATGCTGATCAGCGGTTTGCTCTGCCTCCATTACCTCATTCTCACTTATCATTTGTTCTCTTCCTTCTTCTACCCCCTCTCTCCCCTACCTAATTTCACTCACCCCTTTTATTCCCTCTTCCCTTCTCTTGCCACCTTATTTAGCTAATCCCTGTCACAGCAAGCTTCACCCAATGAACAAAAATCTGCCACCCGCAAAATGTTTGGCTTGTATATCTCATCCCCTTTCTCCACCTGGGATCTGTTTTGTCCGATTACCCCATTAGCTCTTTGTGGCAGAGACTCTCTGCTACTGGGAGCATCTACACATGTGCTTTAATGTGCATTAGCCTATTTTAATGCAAATTAAAGCATCACCAAAAAAAAGTGCATTTTCGCTAGTGTGTATTAAAATAGGCTAATACACCTTTTTCTAGTACTTCAAAATGGACATACTAAATTTAATGTGCCTTAGCAAAAGTACATTAATGAACGTGTAGATGGGTCCACTGTGTTTATAACGCTGCCCAACAGAATGCAGCCCCAAGCCCAGCTGGCTCTTGCCCATTACTATAACAAACAGAAAACAAACACCAACAGCAAAATGATAACAAGTCCACCTCTTACATTTTTAAGAGAAAGCTGGAAGCAGCTTAGAAAAAACAATGTAGGAGACAGAAAAGGAAGTGGGGAGAAAAGCAAATGGAGAAAAAATTCTTCCACTATGGCACAATGCTCTCTCCTTTTGATTCCTCATTTCTTTGATAAAACCAAGTTACAATAACAATCCCCCCATTTCCCTCTCCCATGTATAATAAACTGATGTCTGTTTGTGTTCTTTGCTTACTTAATATTTTTTTTTTTTTACTGCTCCCTTCAGCGAGAGAGAGAATGTATTGGGGGTAGGAAGGATATCAAATTTCCTTCACTCATCTAAATCCTGAACTGCAGATATCCTAAGATATGTTCTTCAGCTGCTTGCTTGTTGAACCCAAAATATTAAAACTACTTCCATTTGTTTCCCCCATTTTCCCACCTGATGCAGATGGCAGTCCTGTCCTCACAATCTCTGCTTCCTTCTAGGCTTCCAGAACAGTTTAAGCTATGTCTATAATGCATAAACTGATGCCTTCGCACTTTCGAAGTGAAAAGTACACCATGATACCAATTTTGTATATGCAAGGCATTGTGGGTAATTGCGGTAATTAAGCTAAAAAAGACACACTAAGAAAAAATAAATACCAGTTGCCTACAGACAGAGATTTAGAGTTCTGGCTACATCACACCATGTTATTTGGAAAGAAAAATCTTTAAATGCTATTTTGTTTTAATAACAAGTTAGCCAGGAGTGAAGTAATCCTGTCCATTTTGGGGTTCCACAACTAAAATGCTGACAACATGGGGATTAAATTAGGTCCTCTGCTTTCAATTTACCATTAAAAGCACTATTTGGCTTCCCACAAATACATTTTCTGGGGAGAAGCAAATGAGATAAAAAGTTAAAAATATTTTCTCCCACCCCACACCAACTAACAATTTTATTTCCAACCAGAATTAATAAATATGCCAGGTGAGCGCTAAGCATAGCTGCTTGCATCTGGTGCAAAAAAGGAATAAAATAAGAGATGCTGGGGCTACCTTATTGCTGATGGCATACATGGCACCAATAAACACAAATAAATTACAGCCAGGACAGGTACCCTCAGACCTATCAGTAGAGCAGATCCTTCCTAATACAAAAAAAAAAAATTCTTGGGCCACCACTTTCTCAACTGCCCATCTCATGGACTCCCTCACTTTCACTTGCACAGTGTTCTGCAACTGCAGTGATTACATACATGGAAACAGAGATCCTAGGAAAGTGTTTAAAGTGCTTTTAGTAACCCTTTAAAATGATTAACAGCAAGATATACAGTGGGGAGCCAATACTATGAAAGCAGACAGCTCTCAGCAAATCCCAGCCAGCATGCTACAGTACCTTTGGGTGCCTTGAGATCCTTTCAAGGGTGCCATGGGGTGCCAACACAAATGTCAGCACTGCCAGATATACATACA
The DNA here is from genome assembly GCF_030867095.1 of Alligator mississippiensis. Lineage (NCBI taxonomy): Eukaryota > Metazoa > Chordata > Crocodylia > Alligatoridae > Alligator > Alligator mississippiensis. The sequence goes on from NC_081826.1 coordinate 109,893,522, forward strand.
AAATTCACAAAATAAATCCAGAGATTTCAAATAGGAATCCACAGTGTTAAAAACATTCTGACCTGCTGTGGGCTTCCTGAGTTCTTTGCAACAGAAAGATTGCTCTATTATTTTTTCTATGGTCAAAAAAATTGAAAACTAAAGACCTGGAATTTTCTGAGGGGTGTCTTTAGCGTAGTGGGGGGTGCCTTGAATCTAGAAAAGGTTAACTACTGCCATAGACCATCAACAAGTACTCCCCAAACCAGTTTGATGATAACCAAGACTTGCAAATATAGCCCAAATGACCAGAGGTCATGTTACTCGAGACCTAAGAGAGAAGAGGGTAAGTTGCATACACATGAAAGACAGGAATACCCTGTATTTGAGGCACTCAGAGCAATTCCACATTTAGTGTGCATCTTATGCCGCTCCAAGACTCAGTTCTGCCAGGTGTTGAACATTCTGGCTCCTCTTCAGCAAAGCACACGCTTCACTAAATCAACAGGACTATTCACATGTTTAAATATAAGCACATGCTTAAGTGCTCTGCTGGATCAGGGCCAGAATGCTCAGTAGCTTGCAGGGTCACACTCCTACTGCTCCTCAAGCTTATGTCACATGGTACTTGCAAAAGTTTGGGGGAAAGAAAGTAAGATTCAAAAATAAAACATTTATAGAAAAAAGCCAACGTAACTTTAAATAGTCTCCTGAGTAGCACGAGGTAGGCCCAAACACATTACAAGTAAAAACAGCATCAAAGGAACAAGTAAAAACAACAAAAGTAAAACTAAAAATTGAGAACATTGTTTGCTCACTTACATTTACTGAATGATCACTGCACATACTGTTGTAGATCTGCTACCGACTGAAACGGCCACAAGAACCAGTAAGATTAACCAGAAAAGCTTCAGCAGCAAAAAGCAAACTATAATATTTTAAAAAGTAATATTTTAATATTTTAAACCTATAACATTCTTAAAGACCATAATAAAGTTTCCAATTTTAATGGGGTTCTCTGATTGTAAATGAAAACAGTTTGGCCTACACTATAGGCTCCAAGTTTGGGTTCGTAAGAAGGCAAAGAAAGACTCCTGAATTGAAAAAGCAACCTGCAGCCAGCTAAAATACATAGTCAGAGTCTGATGGACAGTAACCCACTCCTTTATCTTCAAATGGGAAACTATATAACAGAAATACCATCTATCTTATCAAAGATATATAAAAGGAAAAATAAATTGCTGCTCTTGGCCTAAAAATATGATTATATATCATTTCCGTTATATTCTTTACAACTGAGAACTTTGACATTTGTGAAAAATATATATTTCATTGATATTGCCAGTAAATATTAGCTTAAATAAACTGCAATGAAAACAAAAGATAATATTTCTCTATGTCATAAAGGAAGGAAGTTCCTTATTAAATACACAAAAATCACTTTAAGTACCTCTTCAAATGTGAACCTGCTGAACGCAAAATGAAGCAAGTGGTCAATTAATGCAAATAAATCTATTTTTCAGGATTCACCTTTATTTAACAGGATCACTTTGCTACTTTCTCACTGCTCAATACAGAGGACAATAACCAACTTGTAATTCAAGAGAATGAATTTCCTGGCACTGCTTATTAACAAAGAGTTGTGCCAGTTATTTATTGTAATTATTGAAAAAGAAATTGATTGTGTAGCTTTAAAGTGCTCACCTTTCACTTTGAAATTGATTGTGTAGCTTTAAAGTGCTCACCTTTCCACTGAGGAAGGAACTGGGACAGAGAGAGAGATGCAGTAGTTCCCCTTGTTAAAAATATAGGCTGCTTACAAACGGGGAGAAAGAAAAAGCGCTTTACTTCCAGCTCTGTGTCCTTGCGCTGAGTACAGCATATGACCAGAAGAGGCACTGTGTTAGTTTCACCTGGCTCACCCAATGTCTGTACAGATCACATGCTTTCACTGGGGCTTTTTGCCGCATTTATCCAATAGATGATTGAATCAGCTATTAGATAAAAGCGCTGAAAAGCCCTGCTAAAGCGCCTGATCTATACAGACGCTAGCCCCCCAAGTCAAACGTGCTTCCTCTTCTAGTAAAGATCTGTTTTTGGTTTTTTCCCCCCCACTTCTGTCAGCAGCCAAAGGGCTTAATTTGAAACAAATAATACAGAAGAATAGTTCACAATTTGAACACTGTCTGAAAAAAGTTTTTTTGTGATTTCAGTCCGTCTCCAGGCAGAAGATTTTCCATTACTACTATTTCCATAAAGACAGTGTGTACTACACTGGCAAAGCATGCAAGCCTTTTTTTACCCCAGATGAAGCTACAGTTCAGTTAATATTGTTTCAGGTCCACAGAAGTGTTGAATTGGTACCTAACGGACGTACACGAATTCAGCTAGTACACTTTCAAACTTTTTTTCTTTTAATTGCATAAAAGCAACAGTGAATGTGTAAGCCAAATTTTGAGCCTAATAACAAGATATGTTAGCAAAACATATACCATTTGTCACTAGAGCTTTTTTGTGGTCTGTGGGAAAAGTAAGGAAGCACATAAAAAGCTGGTTTTAGCATTTTGTTAATCTTCCCTTTTAGTGTGCCCCTGATCTGCTCATTTTGGAGCTTTATCCGGCTTCCATAAAAATCAACCTTGGGAGTAGCTCTTTTCCAATAAGCACATTTTAGGAACAAAAGTGTGTGTTTAATATTGGGGGGGGGGGGGAAATGTTATAAGTATTAATTTTAGAAGCACTGCCAAGTATTTTTGTCACAAATGTTGGTTCCTTTTAAAACTATCAAAATCTTATGAGTTGCCCAATGACAAAAACTATCCAACATCAAATCATAATTTCAGTCAATAAGAAAAGCTATATTTAGCCAATAACACATCATCTGGCAACAAGTTGTTTTGATGCTGAAGATGTACTAGCAAGCCAAGAAAGCATAGGTGAACCAAAATAGATAAGACACCGCCCATTCTCAGAACTGTGCCGAGGTCTTCATCAATGATACTCCTGAAAACAAATTAAACACTACAAAAACTTAGTTCTTCATGAAAGAGAGAAAAAGAAAGAATAGAGAGAAAAAAAAGAGAAAGAAGAGAAATTTCACTGTTTTGCCAAACAGTAAAGCCACCAGCCTAGAAAGGAAGGAAATGCTAATCTCACATTTTTAAGAAAGCATTATAAAAAACGAGGGTGAACAACAAAAAATTTAAAAATTATACAAAAGTAGTTAATCGTGTTTTTTTAAATATTTACTTTGCTGCTATTTGGGGAATAATTTCTTCCATTTAACTGAAGTTGGACTCAGAGGACCACTTTAATCCAGAGAGATTAATTACAGCCTTGTAGTTACAAACACAAGTTTGGGAAGCAGAGCACCGAAAGAAAAAAAAAAAGAAAAAAAGAGGAAGAAATGCCTGTCTCATTGGTAATTAGCAAGTTTATGTGCTTTAAGATTATGCTTGCAAACTGTGATCTAACTACACCTAAATGCTGAATGCAGAAGGCTACACAGGGTATATATAAATCAAGGTAAAACAGGCTGCAGAGATGTCCAGGAAATATACTGCCAACAGAGGTAACCGTGTTGCTAGGGTGACAAAAATGCCTCTCAACTGTCCTTCATTTGAAATCCAAATGTACCTGTATCTTGTGAAGTCTTCCTGTGATCTCACTTTTACTTACATCAGAAATGCTGACTCATGAAGCTGAGATGATAAACAAAGTTAATTAGGGTAAAGAACTGATCCACAAGAATTTTAAGCTTTTTATGCTATTTTAGTTGCTTCTTACTTTGAGGCTTTACTCCTTTTTTTGTCCCACATTTGGGACCCAGGAGGCTGAGAGGCATTGCAACTAAGAGATCTAAAGAAATGGGAACAAAGGAAGAAAGGAGGGAGGGGGGGAGATGAGAGAACAAGGTTGTGTATGAGCTTACCCAATGATGGTTCAGGTAGTCCCTCCTCAGAGCTGTCCTCAGCACCCTCCTCACCCATTCCAGAGGTCACTGAATCTTCTGGGGCTGAAGCTGAACCTGGAGTGCTCGGCCCAGTGACAGAACCAGAGTCCCCCTCCTCACTGCTGGACCCATATCGGTCTGGCTGAGTAGCCATCCCACTCTCACTGCAGCTCCTGCGTTCTTTCCTGTGCACCCGTGAATGGAGCACCATTTGGTGGTAGGTGCGGAAAATCTTGCCACATTCAAAGCACTCGGTGGACTTGTTTTGGGATGCTCTCCTGCTTTGCTTTGAGGAGGGTTTGTAGTCCAGGTCCCCCGGGGAAATGATACAGTTTTCACCTGATTGCACACCACTGTTTTTCTCCAAACGTCCACTAGCACAGCTTTTTTTCTTGGGGTTGCTAGATGAGCTAGGTGAATCCTGATCTCGCTTGCGCTTTTCCTGATTAACAAGAATGTATTCTCTTTTATCTTTGTCATAAGTTACATCAGCATCAGCTAGGACTTCATCCCACCCCACATACTTTATGTACTCAGAAGGCTCAGCTACTTTTCCTTTGGTGGCCAAATGCCAAGCCTGGTAGCTATTGACTGGATCCAGCTCAGCTACCCTTTTTCCAAGCTGCCCTCTTGTAACTCTATCTGTTCCTACAGACGGCCTCAGATTCAGGCACTGTAAGAAAAACTGCTTTGTTACAGATGGATCTAGGTTCCCATCAATTAAACTCTCAGCTTTGTCCTCAATGCTGCTTCTTTGAGCTTTGTAGTGAACAGCATTGTGTGCTTTTAGGCTTTCCATATTTGTAAACAGATTCCCGCACTTGGTGCAAACTTCGTACAGAGACAAGCCAGTCACAATAGTTTCCTCCTGAATCACATCATTAATAGTGGCTATAAGCTCCAAATCATTTTTTGGTTTGTTCTTGCTCCCTGTCTTTGGGCCATGAGCTTTCATATGGTTTTTGAGAAACCAGGGTTCTTTAAATCTTCTGCCACAAATATGGCATCCATGATCAAATGAACCCCTATGTTTTTTCATGTGAGCTTTGAGAAACCAGGTTTGACTAAAAGCCTGACCACAGACTTCACAAGGGAACTCACCAGCACTCAGTTCACTCTTGCAGTTCTCAGTGTAAGCTTCCCCATTTGGAACCTGAGCTATAATATGGTCTTTCTCTATGTGGTTTAACAGTGTCTCTTCTCTTAATGTCATGTAGTTACAGAGCCTACATTTGAATGGCTTATGGACTTGGTGTATGTGCTGTTCAAGATCTTTCTTTCTCTCAAACTTGTTTTTGCAGAAGGTGCACTGGTAAATAGGTAGTTTACCATCTTCTGCTGGTGTTGAATCTGCCACCTCCTTCTTACTGCTTCTCAACAAGATCTTGCCATTGTCTGTCTGGGTTGCACCATTCACAATCTTGTTGCAAGCAGATGTACTTTTGGTGGGGCTGGTGCACCCATCAAGGCCTTCCGAGACTCCCATCTCTCCGAGCTGGGCCTCTCCCATCTCTACCTCGTGCCCCTGACTTAAAGTGCCTGTTCTGTGACTCCGAATGTGTATCTTCAAGTTGCCCTTTTGGGAGGCTCTGTGGTCACAGTAAGGACATTTATAGGGCTTCTCTCCTGTGTGCTTCCTCATATGTTGGGACAGGGAGCTTTGAAAAGGAAAGCTTTTGCCACAGATGCAGCAGCTGTGGCACATGACCTTGTCTCCATCAACATCACTCTTGTTCATCTTGCCAGGACTGGAGGATCTTCGTAACTCCATTTCTGCTTCTCTGTTGCGGTCCATCTGTACTACTGCCACAACATCAGTCAGACAGGGCAGAAGGACCAAAACTTGTCCAATAGCAGATAGCCGGACAGCGTTTTCAATCATACAGTTCTGCCAAGTGAGTTTTCTCTCTTCATTTTCAGTTGAAAGGTCCTCCTTCTGATGCCTCAAAAAAGACTGAGTTGTCAATGGATACGTGTGCGTTTCATAAGCAGACAACACTGAGCACCTAAAATGAAAACAAAGCCCCCCAAAAATTTAAAAAATTGTTTGAGTATATTCTTAAAATATGTTTAGGACTATTTCTACTTTCCCTTGGTCCATTTGTGTAACTAACCCCAATTTCAAATGCATATTATACTTTAGATTTATTTTAATTCAACAAAAAAAGAGCAGTACCTTCCATTCATACTCTGAAACACTCATTACTTCAATTACACAATGAGCAGTTAAGGCATCAATAATAAAAAGAACTTTTGGTAAAAAGAATGATGTCTACCCAAGGAGAAAAGCTTTAGGGAAGAAATCTTAAAAAGACAAACTTAAAATAAACATTTTTTTTTTAGTTAAAACCAAGCTAAAGTATCTATATACATCGAGAGAGAGAGAGAGAGAGAGAGAGAGAGAGAGAGACAGACACACACACACACACACACACACACACGTGTCGCTTTAAATTAGACCATTTCTTGAAATGGTTGTTACGTTTTAGGTCTACGTCTTTATAACCTCATGTAAGGTATTTTCCTGCCCAGAGATAAAGACTCTTCCTGAAGACATTCTTTCTAAAATACAGAATTCCTCTTAAAATTGAATTAGTTTTTGTCTCAGGCAGTTCTGTTATGTTTGATGTGGCTTGTATTCCATGGAAAAGGCAAGAAAACTATAGTACACTTGACATACTCATTAAAGAAGATAACAATAATACGAAGACTAATGAAGTGTTCAGTATATCTTAAGATGGTTTCCCAATGGACAATCAAATGGGGAAGAAAAAATGAAAATAAAAAAAAGGTAATTCAAGATGCAGTCCCCAATTCAGCACAGCAAATAAACACATGCTTAGATAATCGCTGATGGTTATAATTTCATAGTTTCATAGTTGGTAGGGTCAGAAGGGACCTGAGCAGATCATCAAGTCTGACCCCCTGCCATGGCAGGAAAGAGCACTGGGGTCAAATGACACCAGCGAGGTGTTCGGTCAGCTTCCTTTTAAAGACCCCCAGGGTAGGAGCCAGCACCACTTCTCTTGGAAGTTGGTTCCAGATCCTAGACGCCCTGACAGTGAAGTAGCGCCTCCTGATACCTAGCCTAAATCTACCCTCTGCCAGCTTGTAACCGTTATTGCTTGTCACTCCTGGTAGTGCTCGGGGGAACAGAGACTCCCCCAATGCCTACTGGTCCACCCTGACCAGTTTGTAAACGGCCACTAGATCCCCTCCTCTTAAGGCCTGTCCTGCTGGCTCCTGATCATGTGGGTGGCCCTCTTCTGGACCCTCTCCATGTTGTCCACATCCCTCCTAAAGTGCAGCGCCCAGAACTGGACGCAGTACTCCAACTGAGGCCTAACCAGTGTCACAGAGGGGGAGGATCACCTCCTTGGACCTGCTTGAGATGCATCTGTGGATGCATGAAAGGTACAGTTGGCCTACTTGACCGCGTCCCCACACTGTCGGCCCATGTTCATTTCAGCATCAATAATGACTCCAAGATCCTTTTCTTCCTCTGCAGAAGGGAGTTCCCCAGCCTGTAGGTATGCTGCTGGTTCTTCCTCCCCAGGTGCAGTACCTTGCACTTGTCAGTGTTCAAACCCATCCTGTTCTCATCCGCCCACCCCTGTAACCTGTCTAGGTCTGATTGCAGCCTATTCCACCCTTCTAGCATGCCCACTTCTCCCCACATCTTAGTGTTATCTGTGAATTTGAACAGGGTGCTTTTTACCCCCTCATCCAAGTCACTGATGAAGATGTTGAACAGTGCAGGCCCGAGGACCGAGCCCTGGGGAACCTCACTGCCCACATCACCTCCAGGTCAACAATGACCCGTCCACCACCACTCTGGGTGCAGCCCTCCAGCCAACTAGTGATTCATTTGACTGTGTAGGTGTCGATGCCACAGTCCCTTAGTTTTTTAATGAGAATGGGGTGAGAGACAGTGTCGAAGGCCTTCTTAAAGTCCAGAAAGACTACGTCCACTGCTACACCTGCTTCTAAGGATTTTGTGACCTGGTCATAGACCATTATTATGCCAATGGGGCTTATATGAGAGTATGTGCTTAGTCATAAATGGTACTTTGGTCAATAATGAACAAAATTGTATAAAGCAAGGCACAACAGCATGTTTAATAATAAGCACTTTTAAACACTAAATCAAGGGGAGGGAACACCAAGAATGGGTACCAGAGCATGGCACACGAAGGCATTTTGCTTGGCACTCACACCTCGGAAAAGGGATCGTGGCTGCACTGCTACAACAAAGATTGGCTCCCCTGTGGCTTCCTCACCATCTGCCACAGCACTCCAACATCTTACAAAGCAAGGCTAGGGTGTTTTTGGCACTCTGTCCAAAAATGTTGCCGACCCTTGCACTAGATCCATTATTTGGATCAGCACCCCAATATGAATTTTAAAATAAACTCTTGACACTCTGCACACAAATGAGAGAAACATTCTTCTTTAAAATATTAATATAATGTAATATATTATATTTACTCAAATACAGAATGATGATGAATATAAGATTAACCCCCAAATAATTAGATCCTTTATATGAAAAACACTGTTAGAATTTTCCAGGTATAGAATCTAAGTATTGGATGTTTGCCTTAAATTTGTCCCCCTCCCACTGCTACACCAGGAGAATTATATGTGGGGTGGGGGGAATCAGGTGTCCCCCTTGCCCTTTGTGCCTCCAACTTCTTCCCCTTCCTCCTTACTGTCAAACCCTGCTCTCCCTGAGCGCATGGAAGTGAGAAGCAAACTTGAAAACACTGATTTTGTAATAAACGGTCTGTATAGGTACCCATAGACTTAGCTCATCCTGAATTGATACATTTTACCTTTCTTGAAACTGCTGCAAGTTTTAACACAGGTACTCCATAAACATTTCCAAGCACAGCTTTTGTACCTACTTATCCATAGAAGTCTACTCAAGTGAAGGAAGTGGCCAGCCAATTTCATGGGGAGATCATAGGACTGGCCACCATTTTTGCAGGCTGATTGGAGGAAGTTTCCCCCATGCCTCTGATTGGTTACAGGGCCCCAACAGCCTTGTCCCTCACTGCTCATTGATTACAAGGGCTGTCTGTCATGCAGTCATATCCCTCATAGGCCACCCTCATCCAATCACCAGAGAGGGGTGGGGGCAGTAGCCATCTTGTGCTCCCCTTCATGCTAGAAGCACCTCCCTCCCCAGTGGGATGCATGGCCATGCTACAGCACCATGAGGATTGCTGGTTCCCTCTGTGGAGCCAGCATTTTATTTTCAGTAAGTTATGCGGAGTGTCCTTTTGGTTTTTTTTCAGATTTCAGAGGCATTCTCCAATTTCGCAAGCAATGCCAGATTTTGCTATTTCTGTACAATCACAATTTTGGTAGGTCCCTATTTACACATAGTACAAACTGTGCATGATATTAGTCAAGAGTCAAAAGGCTCATGATTTATCATATAGTTCACTGGGCTGGGCACCAGCAGTCAACAAGAATTCATAAGCAGATGAGGTGAAGGGCAACCTGATCCAACTCCACCTCTTCAAGCGCAGGGCCACTCTAATCATGTGAGAGAGGGATTCTGAGTAAATTGTTGGGGCCCCATTTGGTTATGTTTGCCAGACATTTAAGGCTGGTGAAGAAACAGGAATAACTGAAAATGGCAAAGAAAGATGCAGCTCCCTGTGGAAACAAAGAGGAAATCAAAGTGTATGCAATATAGTGGCTCACCATGAATTCCAAAAGAGACAGTGTTGAAGGGGACAGAGCGCAATGGGCTCTAACATGCATCTTATTCAGATGGGTTGCACTATCCCATCTTCGTGCTAGACTTGCATCATCAGCATGATTGCCCAATACGGGCCATGTGTTTTAGAGTCATAGCCAGTGTTTGCTGCATTTAATCAACTTCATAGCTGGTTTCCATTACTGAGCATATGCTGCTTTTGGCAGCAGTATAATGATAGACACGGTATTTAATGAGGTTTCCTAATGCATAAATATAAGATGAGGGGCTTTTTCTCCCTTGCTGATGAAGGGGAAAACTTCATCTTGTATTTGAGATTATATCAACGAAAACTGCATTTTCTCCATTTTATAGCTATTTAATAAGGTAGATATTAACAAGGCATTAGTTACAACAGGGGTAAGCAACCCCAGCATGTCTACCAGAGTGTCTCACATGAAGGCATTTTGCTTGGCATTTGCACCTTGGGGTGCACTGCTACAAAAAATGCCCAGGGCTGCACTGCTACAAAAAGGATCAGGCCCCTCACAGCTCCCCTGCCATCTGCCCCTGGCACACCAACATCTTACAGGTCGAGGTTGCAGGTGTTTTTGCCATTCTGCTCAAAAATATTGCCGACCCCTGGTCTACACTATTACTTTAGTATTAAGAGAAGAAACATCCATTTCTTAGGATATAAACAAATATAAAAAGCAAGAGCAAAATCAAAACCACATATAAAGGCTTCTGCTACTAAAGACTCCTGACCCAAAAATAAGAAAAAGAAATTTAAATCTGCAAAGTCATTTTGTTTACCTCAGATTATATCCAACAGGGAAGTGAATAAAAGTAATCTGACCACAGATAACTTCATAAACTCAACACAACACAGGATAAAACAGTTATAGTACTAATCTCAGATACTCATCTAGATGTGTATGTAACAACACTAACTGGTTTTAAACTAAACTAATCTAAGCCTTTAATTTTCTAAGAAACAATTCAGTTTTGCTCTTCTAATTAATTATGGTAGCTTGCCGTTTAGCATTTTAAGAGGTAAGCATCACATTATCTACCATGTCCTCAAGGAGCGATACAACTACAAACATCTCCAAAAGGTACATCTCAAATTCAACAATGGAAGCTTTTTCTGCTATGCATTTGTTTTTCAAATAGAAAAATGTGCTTTATGAAGTTTACAATTTGAAACTAAGATACTAACTACCTTGTATTGGGAAAATTGTATCCTAGTAACAGCTCAGATGTCCATATAAGCACCAAAGCTATAAAAAGAGTATCTGAACACCTGATCCCCCAAATTAATAGCTTAGGACTGAGTTAAAGGAAGCCCCTAAAGGCATGTTCGATTAAATTATGGCAGTTGTCTAGAAAAATAGGAAGATACAACAAAAGTATAGGTTTCCCTTGATTTATGCGAGTTCTTTATATGCAAATTTGCTCTTATGCAATGAGCATATTTAGACCCATAATTCATTATATGTGAGGTAAATTCAGTATCATATGTTCAGCACAGACACCCCCACGCTTAAGCAGGTAAGTCTGGGGGGGGGGAGGGGAAAGGACTGTGGCCCCACTCACCCCAGCCCCAGCTGCAGTGGCCCCAGGAGCAGCCAGCACCAGCTGCCTGCAGCCACTGGGCTACACCATGCTCCGCCTGTCCCTCCACACCTGGGCCTTGCTTATCCCCACTCACCACTGCTTCTGAGCTGTGCTGTGTCCTGGTGCAGGCAGCTGGTGTCAGCTGCTCCCAGGGCCACTCCAGCATGGGCTGGGATGAGTGCCATGCCCCACGCCACCCAGGGCCCCATTTGTCCACACTCACCCAGCCTGTGCTGGAGTGGCCCCAGGAGCAGCTGACACCAGCTTCCTGCACCAGGGCACGATGCAGCCCAGGAGCAGAGGTGAATGGGGACAAGTGGAGCCCAAGTGCGAAGGGACGGGTGAAGTATGGTGCAGCCCAGTGACTGCAGGCAGCTGGCACTGGCCACTCCCAGGGCTGCTGCAGCTGGGGCTGGGGTGAGTGCTGTTCTGTTTTGCTGCCTTTTGCAGCCCCAGGAGCTGCACCCCTCCCCACGCCCTTTCCCTACTTCCAGCCTCACTCCCTCCCTCACCACCATGGGAACCTATCCCTATTTGTTACATTGTAAAGTGGGCTCGCTTTACGTGAATTCAATTTATGCGCCATTCTCTGGGAACACATATACAGCATAAAAATCGAGGGAAACCTGTACAACAAACAAGCCAAAAACAAGAAAGCAAACAAACACCAAACCTCATACTAAAGACCGATGAATGGAAAAATTCAAATAAAGGAAAACCTAATATGAACCATAAACAAGTTTTATCTAAGCTTCAGACTCATTGCTCTAATTTTTTATTATTATTATTATTTTGCCAGGCCTGGAAGTATCATTAAAATTGGGTCTAATCAAATAGTGGGGACATAGTTTTTCAAGAAATATTCAGCCCAAGTTTTATTAAATTATATTAAATTCTATGAAAGTTTCATATAAGCAGGTTTTTCAAGTATTTTGGTATGATAAGATGCATATAGGTGTAATTTTCAACAGCTTAGGTTTAACTCCCACTGAAATCAATAAAAATTAGGACACTTTAGCTTATCCAGGTACTTCCAAAATCCCAAGACATCTATATTTATTTTTTGACTTCCAAATACCTCTGAAAAAAGTTTGGGGTGGACAACCCCATGTTATAGTATAATTTCTGCTGTCTGTGAGGAAGTTCAAGACATGTTTAATGGCCAAACTTCATCATGCAAGCAAAACCCAAGTAAAAAGGCCACAAAAAAACCCACTAAAGTTGGAAAAGAAAGAATCCTTCTTCAACTTGCATGCAAATAGTTCCACTCTCAAAAGGTCAGTTTCCCACTGCTTCACCTAAGCTTGATATATTCTAAGTCTTTATAGCATTTCCATTTGTAACAATTTAAAAAAAAAAAAAAGAGATACCAAAAGAAAATTTCCTAAGAGGTATCTATCTCCTGTACAACATTTCCAATTTTTCCTGGACAAACTTCTTTTGGAAAATGCAGATGAAAGAAAATCAAAATATTTCATAAAAACGTACCAATTTCATTCAAATTTTCAACAGGAAACTATGCAAAACAATATCACCCGTATCATTTTGACTTATGTTCAATATTATAATATAAAAGTTTAAATATTCAAATATCATTAGAAATATTAGCTAATATATGTTTTGGAAAAAATTCTGAGATACACTGAAACAAAAAGTGTGGGACGGGGAAACATTGGAATCTCAGTATTTCCCATAGGATGAGTGTTCTACTTGTCTCCACTAGCTTCACTTTCAATCTCCTTTGTGGCTAGGGCTAAGTACAAAGTCAAAAAGCCTGAGGCTGAATTGATTCACTCACTGCAGGTTAGTCTAAGCTGCAGGGATTGAACTGATAAGCAAATCAACACACATTCACTTCTGATTTAGGAAATGCAAGCACATGCCTGCAGTGGCTCAAGCCAGAAGCTGGGGGGCACTAGAGCACACCTGCCAGCCACTGCCAAAGGGGAAGGAAGAAAAAAAGCCCTGCTGGAACAGACGAGTTGTGGCCAGGCCCCAGCCTGTGTTCTGCCTGGGTGGGGGTGTAGTGCCATTGAATTCATAAAAGCTTTAGCAAGAATATTTTTTTTCTCTGAAAAACTATAAACTGAAGAACTATAAATGCAGCCTAGCCTGTGTGTTCACTTCTTCCTGCTGCCTCCAAGGTCTCTGAAATTTGCAGTCCACAATCACAACAGCAGGACTCTCAGGGTTGCTCGTCACTTCCTCTTCCTGCTTCTAGATGTCTCTGGGATTTGCAGTCCACAGTCGCAGCCAGCACTAAATTTTAGCAGGGCAGGCCAGCTCTGTACTCAGGGGAAGGTGAGTTTAACCCTGATCCTTGACCCCAGATCTCAGCTGGAGTTTTGTTTTTTGTTTTTTTAAAGGGAGCAGTGCTTAAAATCACAAAGCCAAAGTAACCATTGCTCTATTCGTTCACATGAGTTTTATGACCACTGAGTCATTCATGCTCGGCTATCAGACTTATAAGAGACAATCTATGCATGTCCAGCATTTTCAGGCCTGTAACCTATTTTAAGGCATTAACGTTATAAAGCTAGGCCTGTTTCAGAAAGCTACATGAAAGAGAAAATAAAAATGGCATTGCTCACTTGAATACTTTTTGTTCTTAATTCTGCACCATTCAAGCCAGTATTTTCCACAGACCTGAATGGAGCAGAATTAAGACTATAAATGAATAAGGTTCTTTTTTATTTTCCCTAGAACTGGTTACAAACTTTTTCCAAAGTTTAAATGGAGTATTTGCCAGAATCAACTATAGCTTAATTGTTTAGACATGGAAACATCTTACTGTTTACTGTTTTAAAATAGATTTAAAAGCTCTGATCCCTGGGTCTAGCTGAGCTGTGCTTGGTGTATAATCTAAAATAAAGTTGCTGTTTACTGACTCAACTTGGGGCTTCCTCAAGGCTGTTCTAAGACACCAGTCATGCAAACACTTAAGAATATGCTTAACTAAGCAGCTGGGAGGTCCTGTTGACTTCAGTGCAACTACTTATACACGTTTAAAATGAAGTATCTGCAGGATGAGCGTCTTCAATATGCTAACAGTAACTCTGTGTTGCAGACACACCCTCTTCGGTCACCAGGCCAGTTTTGCATCTGGCAGGCTGAAGAGCAAAGACTATGTTGTGGGGATTTCTCAGCTCACCAATTAAACAACCTTTACAGCACCACTATGCCATTCAGAAAAGAATTAGGGAGGAAAAAAATCTAAAAAATAAGATTATAAATGTGAAAAGAACTACTGAAAAACTGCAGTAGATAGGATACTACAAATATATTATGAAACCTACTCCAAGCTCCTGGCTATAAAATGCCAGTAATATAAGCAAATGTTGTCCAAAGTTTATACATGGGGATTCTTTTCTTCTTTTTTCAACATCTAGAATCTGTGACTATCTATTTATAAATACCCATCTAAATTTAAACTAGATTTTATGGAAGGAGGTGGTCACACAACAAGAAGGGAGAGCCCTCTGTGAGGAAGAAAAATTTAAAAAATAGAATATGGGAAATTACAGTTTATCTTTTCAAGCAAAAAGGCAAGTTTTAAAGTAAGACACTTTCATTTCAACTATGTGATTTCTAAGCCCTGTATGAAAAGAGAGTAAATACACTGCAGAAATGTTATTCTTCATATCTGTTAATTGATAATAATACATTAACATCACTCTAATTAATTTCTCCTCTCACTGCCTCCCCACAAAATATTGGTGCAGAGCTGTGTGGAAGAGATTTTCTTGAAAGTCTTCTCCAGTGAAAGTGTGATAAAACCCAGCAAATAGAAATAAGTCCAAATGAAGTTGAGACAGCAAGTCATATATTAGAATAACTCAGCAATCAGGCCTGCTTCGTTTTCAAAGATTTAAAATCAGCTAAACCGACTGGCCACCTATACACATGCCCGACACCTGCTGTGACACGTTCTAATTAAAATACATTGGAGCAGACTCAATTTATCAAGTCTGCTGCAGCGTGCCAATACAGCAGCCTCAGTATCGTTGTATTCAGTGTTCCGCACTTCAAAATGGTGACAGGGCGTTTTAACTAAAACTTGTTGAACAAGGTTTAGTTAAAGCATAAAGTGTGGGATGATGAATACACAAGACACTGTGGGTGCTTTAATTAGGGAAGCTCCCAAGAGTCACTTTAATTAAAGCACACCCCCATGTAAAGATGCCCACTTTTTCTGTGGGGGGGAAGACAGAGTTAAACATCTAAAATGAGTAGATAAGCTAGCTACAGGGAAAAGTTACAAAAAGAAAGATTTTGCAGCCCTCTGCAAATACTTCCCATCTATACAAAAAATGGAATTCCTCGCAGCATACATGCCTCAAACCCATGCATCCCTGCTGATTTTGTGGCAGAAAGTAGTCTTTTTTGAGTATCAACTACTACTTACGTTACAAAGAAGTTTTATATTGCTTTGACAAAAATTTAATCCTAAAGCCTCCATTGGGCTAAAATCCTATTGAAATGCTCTTTAGTTCCTTTATTGACAACTTAATTTGTCTGTAGTCCTTTTACAGTCTTCAAGAGATAGCGTTCTTTCATCCAAGATTGGAGGCCTAAAAAAACCCATGCATCTTTAAATAATAAATACTTCCTTGAATGTACTCCTGCCATTCCATGGCATACAGAATAAACTTGCATTAGGCAAAGACAGCATGATTTTGCATTGATTTTCTGAGAACCACCTTAGCTAATTTGGTCAAAAAAATGCCCCAAAACCTTAACTAGTCATAAAAGACGACATTCTAATTTTCAAATTAGAACTCAAATTACTCAATTATTTAAGCAGTAATCTTAACAACAAACCTCTTGAAGTCTGTTTAAACCTGCCAAAATTGGCATGGAAGACTGGAAAGGAGAGAGGAAAAAGAGGCTGTTGGAAAAATAAACAAGGCTTTTCTATCACTCCAACTTATGCTTTTTAAAATCTTCAACCAGAAGCATGCTTTATTTTTTTAAATAGCCCTTTTTTTTTTCCTTTGCAGCTGAAAAGACCGTTGCCTTTTGAAAAGTTTGTAGTTACACCACTGAAATATTACTTTCAGCTTCTCTGACGTCAGTCGTTTCCACATCTTTCTTTTTCACTGATCTAATAACATTCTACACCAGGCCTCAGACAGTCAAGGCTGAGAAAGCACAGTCAAACCCCTACCACACCCTAACCATGAGAGAGGAATATAGACAGATATCTATATATAAATATGGATATAGATATGAGTAAAAACTTAAAACCGAAAACACTGGGAGGGAAAGTATCTACAAAAAGGTGATGCAAAACAGAAAGCCAGCAAATCAATGGAAATGTCCCTAACCCAGTTGTTGGTGCTTTGTAAAAGAGCATTTCTATGAAAAAGGTTATTCTTGTACAATGCTACAGGGTATGTTGAGAAACAGAGCTTTCACCCACTCAGTACATATTTTGTGTTTTAGTATACTGTGCATGTTTGTCTCCAAGAACACAAAGAAATGCACTTTATTAGTTGCACTGTAGTATTATAAGCAATTAATCAAAATACATCATTAACATCCTGGACAAGCTTTATCTTACTATCAAGACAAAGAGCCTATTCTTTGAACAAAAAGGGGAGAGAAGGGGGGTGGGAAATCCCATCATGACAATGAAGAGTTCCTCTCCCAAAAAACTGTTCAGTACAAGATTAACAATTACAGGCTTATATTCTACAGACTTGGGTCCCGAATAGCTGCATGAAGTGATGCATTCACTATTGGGAGAGTAAGTACCATTGATGACAAGGCCTTGGGGCTTCTGCCGTTCTCAGACCAATCAATAATCCATTATGAACAAACTACATTTCCACTCTAATATGAAGAAATGAATAAAAGCGTACCAGTATCATTAGTACTTTCATGGGAAAAAAAAAACCCAACAACACAAATCACAAAACACCATCATCACAAGACTCAAACGAGTGGTGATGTGTAATGCTGACAGAATTGCTTACAATAACCCCTTATTTAAGGCAGTTACTAGAAACCACTATATTACACAATCTAAAATAAGAAGCTTATTTTAAAGGCATTACTCTTCCAAGACTACTTGCTCAGGCAACAGCACAACATTAAAATGACATGAATCTTCAAGGTAAAGAGGAGAAAACCAGATATACGTATAAGCCTATGCCTTTCTTTAAGCTACTTTCTAATGTAAAACAACTAAGAACTTCTAATTAATTAGAGGTAACTGCCCAGATGTGACTAGTCTACTGTAACCTGGCTTTACTGCCACAGCTATATTATCACCCCAACAAAAAATACTGAAGTTGTTTACCTCCTGTTGCTGCTGTCACATCCTACAATACACAACGGAAAAATATCTTTTTTGGGTATATTAATAATATAGAATATATGCTTCTCCAAAAGCGGTGCTTGACATACATACCTAGAATATTTGTAAGTTTCTATATACAAACTTAAAGCTAACAGGGTAAAATTTCAGATAAAATTCTTTTAATAGATACTTGTTAACTGTAACTGATTTTTAGTCATATGGCAAGTTAGACTCAGAAGGAAACACTGAGACCAATATTATTAATGCATAAGGCAGTCTATGTCTTTTTTTCTGAAATATAAAGACCAGTAGTTAAAGTTGACCTCACAGGAGGCGGAAAAAAAAAGACAGATGAATACACAATGTGATTATTGATCAGACCCAGAAAGGCCAAGAACTGAACTAGTGCAGATGTGTTTTTTTTCCTAAGATCATTAATGATATATATTATAAAGTCAAAAGCAGAGCAGTTATTTTGGTATGTTGTAAAAATCATTGCTACTCTGAAAATAAACATCTTAAGTTTTTTTAATCCCCTAAAAAATAGAACATATTTTGCTTCATTTTGGGACTCATTTCTTTTTTCCTAAAACCCATCTAAGAGGGTAATTATACTATCTGAATATTTTTCTTCTGTATTGAAACTGAAAAAGAAGGGGACCTTCCCAAATTTGAAAATATTAGAACAAAAAGATCATAATTTAGTTTCAAACAATAACGCCTAAATACCACCCAAATGTTGTACAGTACTTCCTTATTCAAATCAATTACATTGATTCTGTCCAACCATGCATGTGTGTGGATGTATGCATACAGCATTTCTGCAGCACCCAATAGTGCTTTTATAGTTGATGATTTTCTCAGGGCTTCCATTATAAACCCAATTTCAAAGGGCTTAACTTGGCCATTTTAAATTGTATTGGTCCAAAATCTGTCAGGCTGGGTACAGAAATAAAAGTTGATAAAGAAAGCTATTTTTCATGCCATATTTTGTTTGGCTGGTATTTTTTTAGCACAAAAATAGTATTTGCTCAGTTGGGGGGGCAGGGGTTGTCTCATCATTAAGGAAAATACTTACCTTCATTATTTTCACACTTATAGAAAATATGGGCAGATCCTCCACTGGTAGAAACTGCTATAGCTCTCTTGACACAGCAAACATTTATGTACACACAGTTTCTTGACAGGCCCGCTCTGATGTGGCCAGTATAAATGTTGTGGCAAATACATATGTATAGGCCAGATTCTCAGCTGGTATAAAGCAGCGAGTTAGCTGGTATTAGTCTGAAGCCAGGCGGAAGGCAGGGTGGGCTGGCACCTTAGAGACTAATTCATTCAGAAAGCATGCGCTTTGGTAGGCAGCAGCCTCCTTTGTCTATCTGACATATACTGGAAACCCGCTATAACCTACAAGTATTAAGGTTTTGAGAGGGGAAATGTGCGCATCAGTTTCAGATAAATATTGTGGCTGCTTAGTTAAACTTAACATAAATTACAATAAAGGTACCGCAAGTGATAATAGGCTAGATCCCTCCCTGCTCCAGACTGCAACTACACTAATAAAGAACTGGCTCCAATAACCTGTTGGGGGGGGGGGGGGGGGAGACATATTTTATATCTATGTATTTTATATATAAAATTACTATTATGACTTACCCAACAAAAGCACACTGAATTCCTGCATGCCAGGAGCCACATATTACAAATTTACTAATAATAACTGTAATTGTGTTTACAGCACATTAATAGAAACTACAAGTTATTTTTAAGATAAGTTACTATGAGATAAGCTGTGCACAGAGAATTAAGAAAAAAAAACAAGGTATGAAATCAGTTACCCTCACACTAGATACGTTGTATTAATCAAATAAATGTGTGGTAATGATTCTACCATATCAAGTTGATGCCAGCCAGTAACTTGTTAACAGATTTAACTTTAATAGTTAATCACATAATAATGTTGTAAAAGGTTTGGTGCAATAAGCAAGATTTTGAGTCACAAAGCAGCAACAGACAAGTTGTTGGTTTACTTTTTCCCCAAGTGTTATTATAAAAAGAAATGCAAAAAGGCAAATTCCTGGATGACTGTATCATCTCTTTCAAAGTTCCATTTTGTGAGAGCCCCTAAAAACTCCCGTCCTTGGGAAAAAAAAAAAAAGTGTGTGTAAGCGTGTGTGTGGGGAGGGGGGGGGGGTAAGGTTGGAGGAGTGAGAGAGACAGAAATTGTGCCCTGGAATACAAAGAGAGATAATTATGTTCAGTAAGCCATAAAAACATTCTGTTAAACATTACTTCTGAGGTAGCACTATTTAGCACAGAAAGTCAATATAAAATCTACTCTCATAATATGCAATACTGAAAACACTATATCAGTTTTCTTGAACAGGTTTTTAAGTGTAAGCTTTTGCAATGTACAAACTAGAACAGTTTACATCTACTTTAGTAAGATTTCTTAAAACTTTTAAGTATCTGAGCTTTTAGTTAAGATCTCCAGTTGTTTTAAATATAACTTTAACAATGTTATGAATACTTAATGATTAGTATCCTTCCCTGTCAAAACTGAGGCATTTATTTTATTCCTTACAAATAATATAACCAGCTCATGTAAACTGGCGTCACTCTACTGAAGCCAACATAGTTCAACCACTTCACACAAACAGAATTTGGCCCTCCATTTATTTACCCCACGTATACATCAATCTTAGTTTCAGCTGAATTATTTTGGCATGAAGCCAAAAAACAAAAGGTGATGAAGCAGTCCCAGACAGTGTGAATTTGTACATGTCCTACCCATTCAAAACACTGTAACTTAACCTACTTATCACTAAGATACATAGCTCATTCACAGATTACTTGATTGACACGTACCTAAAGGGAGAGCGATATCAGTGCATGTTTACAAACAGCAATTCCTGGCATGATCAGTGTATAATTGTTTCATTATTTCAATCTTTTATAAGATACCTATGATTGCTAATGATTTGTTCAGTAATTGTAAATTCCTGGGTTCAAGACAAGTTTTCAAGACACAAGGATCATTGTTTCCTTATGTAATAAATCCATTTTAAAGGTTTTCAAAGGCTTCAATCACAGCTCATTAGCACTTCCAATATTATCCATGTTTAAAATCAAATTAAGAAACATACAGAATCTTGTTCTGTTCCATCACTGCTAGAAAAGTGAACAAATATAATCTGCGTAAGAAAAGTGATGTTACTGTATTGTGTGAGCTGCTTTACCCAAGAGAAGCAATTTTTTCTTACGATAAAGAAGAGAAACGTATAAAATGAATTTGAAACACAGGATGGCAATTTACGAATTTCAAAGCTCCTGGCCCTACTAATCCCAAGAGACGAGAAACTGAACCTGAAATCAAACCTTTCAACTGTCAGACCAGTCTGGCTTAGTTTGTTATAAAGTGCTGAACTGTTTATGCAGAACATGGCCATATCAAGTGAAGGGACAAACAGGAATACTATTCATTGTTTATAAAATGTTCAAGCCACATTTTACCAATTTTGTTACTTTGCTCCCATTACTGACTCAAACTAGGCATATTTGTGCAGGTCAAGATAGAGATGTCGACTGATAAACCCCTGATAACTATTTCCTGAACCTTCTTTCCATTCTGCCACAATATACAATTACAATCCCTCCCTCTCTCTCCAATTTGCCCGGTACAAACGTTCTGAACAGATGTGCAATATATTGCTAGGAGACAGACAAAGATTCTGAAAGATTGTACACAGCACAGGTGGTGCAGGAGATTGTTTATTCAAAGACCAGGAAAAGTACAGGCCAGCTCCCTGCATGCAGCAGGAATCATTTGCCCACAAACCCAATAAAATCTAGGAAGAATTACCTAAATGCCCCAGTGATTCTGAAATAGTAAAGGGCTCCCAGTGCCAAATACCTTTCCTGTATCAGCATAAAGAAAAGGGAGTATTCAAGACACCTGTATACCAAGTTATTGATGATCTGTATTTTAGGTCTCCTCAGACTATTGAAAATTAGATTACTGTCAATTAGAGAAAAGAGAACACCTGTGCAGAAAACTGCATCCAGATAAGGACCAGACAAAGGAACGGAAGCACACTTTCTGAACTGCACCTTGTACATTGTGGCTGTATCAGGGAATCCGATGCTAAATATTTATTATGAAGCTTTCTGAAATTATCACTAACAGAGGGCAGCAGCTAAGACTAAGAAATAACATCCGCTGTCCAGTTTTTCACACAGCATACCTGCGCCTCTATGAGCTATTTGTTTTACTTGCTGATAGATGTGTATGGTATCGTATACCTGCAAAAAGGCTCATAAAATGGAAGTGTGCTTGCATCCCTTCACTGGAGGCAGTAACATCACAGTTAGATTTTAAATTATCTGTTTATAGAAATGTGATCACTGTATTCACAAAGCTCTTAGCAGCAGAAAAAAACTTAATAATACAATATTATTTCTATTTACTTTAAGAAAATATTTGCCCTTCAGGAACCAACTCCATAGGGCAGTGATTCCCAACCAGGGTGCCACAAGGTGTCCTGAGATCCTTTCAAGGGGGCCGCACAGTGTTAGCACTGCTAGGGTTTACAAACATAATTCACAAGATAAACCAATAAATTTCAAATAGAAATTCACAGTTGTTGTCGTTCGAAATTTTCTGCAACAAAAAAAAAAAAAAAAATACTCTATTATTTTTCTGTGGTCAAAAAAGAGTGACATTTTCCAAGGGGTCTATCCAGGGGTGCCTTGGGTCTAAAAAGGCTGAGCACCACTGGCATAGGGGCACCTTTCGTTTTGGTACAGATCTTTCATTTCTTCCTGCTTTCACACCAGCACACCTCATTTGTTTCCCTCAGACTTCAGGCTCCTATAGCCCTGGCCCTAAGAAACCCTCCTTTTAATCAGGTGCCAATCCCATTGCCACTCTTCTCTGCCTCCAAGCTTCATGCCCAGGCCCAAAATATCTGCTGCTTCAACTTCTTGTCAATTAAATCCCCTTAGATTGTCTGCTTTCAGCTTCTGTTCTCTCTGCCCTTCTGAAACTATTACTAATACCCTTCTCCTGACCCAGTCCAAAGGCCTCTTTACATTCCTCCCTTTTCCTGACACTGTTGATCTCTCCCTTTGCTCATGTTTCACCTCCTGCTTTTGTGATTCTGCTTTCTCATTACTCTTATCTCCTCTCACCATTTCATCAGGCAGCTCCTCCTCCTCCCCTCTCCCATTTCATGGCCCTCAGAACCTCATTCACTCATATGGCTCCTGCCTCCTGGTGCAAATCCAGAAATGCATCCCTATTCAGAAAAGCACTTACACAGAGACTTCTTCCTGAATCAGAGCCACAAGCCACAAATCTAAATCTACACCTCTTCTCATAGCAGTTTTCACCTCTTCTGCACGCCTAGTATCTCTTCCATAATTGCTGAAAAGTATCATACCCTCAAAGCCTCTTCATTCCACAAACTCATTATCAAATATGACCCTGCTCTCCACCCTCTTTTTCACTTTCTCTAAAATCCATCCCGTCATATGCCCTACCTCCAAGACACTTGTTGGGCCATTGAAAATTTCCTTCTTCAATTACTGAAGACTCAACTGGGACATCCTGGGCATGCATGCCTATGAGTGCAATTAACACAGAGCAATAAACTCCGGCATGTATTACACCAGAATTTATTGCTCCCAGATGACCCACTTGAAGGTGCATTAGGGACCACAACATGTTGAGCCAGCTTGGAACAGCCCCAGCTGGCAGGGAGCCCAGGGTGGTGGTGGGGTTGGCAGCCTACCAGCCCGGGGCCGCTCCGACCCAGCTCAATGTGCTGTGGAGAGGCTGGCTGGGGCACAGGGGTACTTCACTGTGGGGCTAGCAGGCAGGCAGCTCCTGCACTGAAGCACTCTTGTGCCCCAGTCAGCTAGGGCAGCGTGTACACGTGCACTACTACAGAATAAAAAACTCTGTAGCAGAGTAGTACTTGTATTTGCTTGCTGCCGAGTTTATTAGTTTCCTGTAGCCTAATTGGGCCACACAAGTAGACACAGAGATGTTTAACTAGTCAACTTCACAGTAAATGTCTCATGTAGACACACCCCCTTTCCCTCATTCTGATCCCCTCTAGTCTACTCAAAATGCTGCAACTAAAGTCACCACACTCTTGTCTTTCTGACCATCCCACTCCTTAATTCTAATATGTCGCACATAAGGTTTTAGCTTCCTATCTATCCCTCCCTAGGCCCAACATACGTGCATCTCTCAAACCCTGCTCCCTTTTGTGTTGCCTATGGTACACTGTAAGTTCCCCTTCCCAATGCATCATTTATATGCGTCTCTCATTTGTGTCATCACATTTTTCATGCTATATTTTCAACCACCTTTTTCCCCCATAGTTATTCAAATACATATTAAAAACATATCTATTACATGATGCTTTCAAATAATGATGCTCCAAAACCAGATCCACCACACTGGGTTTGGTGTTTCTTCCAATGTGTAATATGTACAGTTTGTACTGCCAAAATCTAACTGGAATGAACATTTCTGAAGACAGGGGCTTTCAATTTGTTATACAATGCTAAATGTACTGACTTCCAGTAATATCCAAGAATAAACTATCATTACAAACTTGAGTTTCATCTTCTCAAACAATCATCAAAAGTTCATTTCATCAGGCTTATGTATGGAAAACATCCGTTCATTTCCAATGGCCCTACAAATTAACCTAAACCCCTGTGCCTAGCCAAAATTAATCTCAAAGAATAGACAGGTGTCCATGGAACAGAACAAGCAACAATCTAATGTCAGTAAACTCACTGCTTCCTTGAAGAATCAGCTTTGTCACTTCAGATAAAGATAACATTGCTGCTCTCCCAGCTCCTCTGAGGAATCTTGGCTAAAGTGAAACAATCAAATGTTCACTTTAAACCATGCTACTAAAGAGATTTCTTTGGAGGCTTAAGCTGCTCAAGCAGATAGAACTTTCCGTTGCCTTTCTGTACGGTAGGTCTGTAGGCAGTTTTACTACTTAGTTGACTTTGTTATACCACAGATCCTAGGGTATCCATTAAGAAGGCCAGCAAAAACAACACACTAGATCAGAAGTCTTACACAACAACATGCCAGCAAGAGAGACTGATGTTTTGATACGTTTTTAAATACATGAGGAACTGAGAAAGAATTGGTCGTGCAAAACACGTGAAGAATGTCCAATAATTGATGTGTTCTGTCTTTACAAGAATTGGACCACCATTCCTAGTCCTATCAACTGCCACTTTGATTTAAAAACTTATCAACACTGAACTTTTACTCAGATAAAGCCACATACAGAAACAAAGTGTGCAGTATATGGGTAAGTACAAATACTTGAAACTAGTATAATTTCTCACCTGGAAAGCATGGCATAACTGTGATTCTTTAATTCTGAAAGTACAATGTGAGCCACTCTACTAAATCCTTAAACCTGTTACACAACAAATAAGCATGGATTACTGCATGACTGATTCATTATGGGATGTTTTGCGATTCTATTCCTAACAAACAAATGCAGGTCATTTTTGCCGCATATTTAAAAGCCATCATCATATTAATTTTTGCCGTATGGCTTCCAGTTGCTTTCACTTTTCTGTCACCCATTTATAATCATGCATTGCTTTTAATATACTTGTATTGTAAACCTAGGAAAGAACTAAATAATCGCACAGTTACTTCTGCTGTAGAATACTTGCTCTGCAAATGAACCGCTGGCTGCACTAGTGTCACTTAATACTTTTAAGGATCAAAATAAATGTATTTTCTTGGATCTTTAACATCCCATATCTATTTCAGTTCAGTATTCAGGATATAAATAAAGAGAGATGGAATTATCCACACATTTACCCAACAACACATTCAATACAAAGTTTCTATTACAGTGACAACAACAAACAGAAAACAAATTTAAAATAGCTGCATGAAAAGCCACTTTGCAAATATAGCCTTATGTTGGCATTTTTTCAATAAGCAGATATAGTATTTGCTAACACTTCAGGGGGTTTTCACCTTCTTAGAGTAAAGCTACCTCCAGGCTTAGATAAGCATGCTTATATTTACTTCCTTAGGTAATGGTAGTTTTGTCAAAGTCATTGCTTAAAACCTAAAAGGAAAAATTTACTTGCTAAAGACAAGTCACTACATAAAAGTCACATGCTGTCAACATTAAAATAAAAGTACAAAAACATTTTAAGAAAAAAAATATAAAAGACATTACCCACTATAGTGTCCATACAGGGTCCCAAATGCAATGCTCTTATAATCATTTCCTTTTTAAACATAAGGAGGTTCTTGTCATAAAAACATGTTGTTCCAGGCTTGTAATCTAGTAGGATAATTCCTTTCAATGTCACACTCTTAAAATACTGTTTCACTAGGAAATGAAAAATATCATTTTACTTCACTCCCAATAAGCTTCACACTGCCCTTCCTGAACTCTTATTAATGAGCTGGAGGTTATATATGAAAACAATGTCTATCCAGTAGATGCTTGTAAAATCAACATATGAACATATTGAAAATAGTTACAGTACTGCCAACTCTAAGCATTCAAAAATTGTGACTCAGCTGCCCCTCCCCTCCCTCATAATTACGAGAGAGCTTAAAGCCCATGAGAGGATTAAAAAGAATATAGTTGGGGTTTGTTTCTATTTGCCTTCTGGCTTTTGAGCTTTAAGGGTATGCTCAGTTCACATTTTCTAGATTTTTTTCCACAGCCATAAGGTTTAAAAACATACTTCCTTCTAAAATGAAAGGTAAAGACAGGATTCTCAAAGATGGTGCTTTAAAAAGAATTCACCAGATATTATGAGACTTCTCATAAAATCCCAGGAGTTAGAAGCACCATGATTAAAATGTGCTGAAGGGTTTGTTTGTTATTTTTTATTTCCTCTTTCACACTGTTAGCTACATGTGCCTCAGAAGGTTATAGCATCCTGCCCACCATTCTCAAATGGAAGCATCTCAAGTTAATCACCTAAATCTATGCATCTTTGCTGGAACTTCAGTGCTGAGCACCTGCAGCTCTGACTAACTTCATGGTAGATGCAAATGGCCACACCCTCTGAAAATTAGACTGATCATTTAATTTTGCAAATGATTTAGGCATCTAACATTAGGCACACAACTTTGAAAAAAATTTACCTTAATGCTTTACACTAACTTTGCCAGTAGGTGAAATTAGTCAAAAATAAAATAAATAAAATTTAAAAGTCACCTTTGCAAAAACATACATATGTAATGTTGTGTCTCTGAAAGTTACTAAAGATGCCTTGATCATTGGTTTTGCCACAATTTACAAACTGCAGACTCTACCATAATTAAAACCAAAGGCAACGCCAACTTTGATCCTATAACATAAAAATAAAACAACAACAAAATGTTGTTTCTTCTCATCTTGTAAACAGCCTTTGTTGCAGAGGTGTGAGGAAAAACAGAAAGCCCATTGTCAACCTAGACATGAAAGGTCAGTCTTGGATACAGGAACTAAAACCAATTTCACCGTGTACTACCTGTCAGCAATACTGAATCAGGTGACAGGCCACAACTGGAAGAAATAAGAAAGGAGCAAGCCGGTTAGACTGTCTTGTCAAGTTGGTATTGAGGCAGCGTATATGGGTGACCAGAGCCCCAACCCAATGATAGGAACTACCCAACCTGGCTAAGACCACCAGGTGGCCTTTGTCATGTCATCTTGCTCTCTGGCTTATGATATTTACCCATCCCCAGATGCAGAAAGCATGAAATCTGACCATATGCTGGCTAGAAGAGCATTAGACCAAATGGGGACTGGGAAAAAAAACAGGAAGTATTTTTATGCTACCTTGCATCTGTGATGAGATTAGCAAGGATCTCTTAAACACCAGTTAGAACAGTTTGTGAGCCTGAGAACAAATAACCAAAATGCAGCAACCCCTTACCTGCAATGTTTTTCCTCCCAAAAATGTCCCTGGAAGAATCCCTGCACAAAGGGTTCATGCAAGTGGAGAAAAAGAGCCAGCAGGATGACTCCCTTAGGATACAAATAGTCCTCAATGAGCTCTTATGACACCTTCACAGTTTATGTCCTAAAGACCTTAATCTCAGGTGAGGAAGTCACCTGCTCAACAGAGCTATAAAACACATTCAGAGCATTTCTTTTTATAAAAAGTATGAGCCAAATTATAATCTCCATCACATGGCTGTAAATCCAGAGTAAACATATTGACTTTAGTGCAATGCATATACTTTTACACAAGCATTAAAAATATTTCTACCCTCAATCTCCAACTACAGGGCAGCCATTTTATTTTCCTTTTATATGAGGAAATTCCTCAATATAAGGCCATCCTTTTATATGGTAAAACTACAAAGGTCATTTGCTAAATTTAGGCTGACTTCTATATGTAGATCCATGTACACAGCAGCTACAATGAAGCCCCTAATTGCAGGAAAAATTCTGTCTTCCCTGACCTTCAACCTATTTTTTGTGCATCTAAACAGCAAACTTTGAATTATCATCTTCTGACAAGAAGAGAGATGCATACAGATTTGATTTTGGTCCCAGGCTTCTGTGTGTTCAAATACTCTTAACACAGTAGCTCTAAATGTCGGTACTGTTTATGTGTGGCTCACAGAATACTCCAACGCATACCAAGACTCTCTCCTCTTTAAAAGGGAGTTTCAAGGCAAAAAGAATTATATACCCAACATACAATTGTGTATCTTTATCCACTACAGCAGGAACACACCTATTTAAGATCTACATAGTTGATCCTCTTATGCAAATCTGTTTGGGGCTCATAGTCTCCAAGCCAGCCACTAATTCAAACCTTTAACTTCAAGTTAGTTTTCAATATACCTAGTGCACCCAGAACAGAGAGAAGAACATGGATTTTTCCTCCTGTAATGCTCATCTGTTTGGGGTTCTTTTATATTTGAATGTTCTGCCTCACGAAGAACATTTAAGAAAGCATAACTGTTTCATTACTGTAAATTCAGATAAGGTTAAAACCAAGAGAGCCTTGAAAACATGCCAGTTATACCTAAATTAAATACTCCATAGTTAGAAGATAGAGAAAATAAAATGCTTTATTTAATAAAATCATAGAAACATTCACCAATTAAATTGTCCTCACTTTTCCTTTTTATCCAAAAGTTTAAAAAATAAAGCTTATTCAAAGAATTTTAAATACCCTAACACTAATATGAAGCTGGAATGCATGGTATGTTAGTGTAAACCACTTTTAAAAAACAGCTGGAAGACACTAATTAGTATATCTTTCTCATCTGGGTTCTTACTGGATGCCCAAATTCCATCCTTTTTTTTTTTTTTTTTTGATACACTACAGCTCAAGTGTACAAGTCTGAATTGCTAGTGGCTAGTACCATCATTTGATTTCATTCCCTGCCATTGATGCACCCATTATTTTACAACTACCGTCAAATAAGTAGAATTTTTGTTTCTTCCTAAGGAATCACTGGTAGCTGTTAATGGTGGCAAACTGTCAGCACAGTAAAGACCAAATGTTTTAACAGAATGCACCATCACACACATCAATGGTGACTTTATTATTCTATTCTTTTGCACCCATATGAATACCGTTTTTTTTTTTAATTCTTCAAAACCCAGCTCCGAAACGCTGCAGTTTAGCCATTGTGAAATATAATATATACATACATCCCTAAGCAATAAGCACAGAAATAATTGTAGAACCAATTTTCATCAAAAGCTCACATTATTGTCAATAGCTCCTTTTTACCACTTTCTACTGCTCTTTAGAGTCTTACACCAGTTCTTGAGTACAGTAAACAAATTATACAGATGATGTCATATGCTTATAGATTTACAGTTATAGTAACTTTTTAATTTCCAGTAATAAAACATGTTTGCCTTGCATATTAACACTACAACACATCAACACACATGAGAATCTCGAGATCCACTGGTGGTACTATATACAGTTTCAGTACCACACCTAGATGTTAGCAGCTAATTAAGGCAATGAGCCATGGTAATATTGAACTGTTGCTAGGATGTGTAATATTATACTATAGTTATCTGTGCTGCAAAAGCATCAATTGATGTTCAAGCATAGTTTCAACTGCATCTTGACTCCTTCAATGCAGATTCAGATTGTATTCATATTATTCCCCAAACCTAAAATGAGCTGTGCTTCTGTATATGTTCTGTAGTTTTATTTCAGGGAGCCACTAAGTTATCTTTTGGTGATATAAACATATGAAACTTGAAGACACAAAACCACAATGGAGCACACTAAAGAAAAACTGAAATGAAAAGTTCATTTACTTTTAAATGCTTTTTGATTAAAGAAGAGCTGTTTTATCAATTCTTATTCCCATGTCTCTAGTCAACTGTTTATCTGTGTTTTATAATTAAGTTATTTCCAACTATTATTGTTCTCCAGTGAACACCCTAAAGGAAAAAATGCAAATACCAGGCACTCCTCATTTGAAGTAAAGTACCAGAACAAGCAGGAACAAAAGCTGACATCAAAAGTTGCTCACATTCCCTCCTCAAAGTAAGAAATTTCTAGGGAGAATCTCCATGATGATCAACCACAAAAACACAATATCAGAGATCCTACCACATTCATTCCACTATTTCCAGAAAAAAATTCCTGGGAGTGTTTTAATTCTTTGTATAGAGGCATTGATCTAATGAAAAGTAAACAGCAACTGATAAGCTACATATCTATGTACAAGTTTTTAATTATTCGGTTTGTGTCTTATAATCAAGTTTGTTCTAACATTTTTTCAGCTGTGCCAAGAAAAGAAAACATGTCAAGGTCAGAGTGAAACAGTTGTTTTTTGCTTTATCTAAATTCCAGTTCTGGGCAACCAAGCCTCAACAATTTAAACAGGAAGCTATCCTGATAGTACTGAATTTAACTTTCCTCTGAACATAGAAATAAGATGCATCAGTTCTGCCCCATTTCTATTTGTAGCACCTTGCAGAAGAAAATAACAGCTCTAACATCTGAAGAAAATTCAACAGCACCTGGAAAGCTGATGGTGCTTTTCTTCAATAAACATGTATATTTCAATGTAGAGTGTTGTTATTTCCTTAAACCTACAGTGTTCATTTCCAGGATGAAAAGAAGTCTCAAGTACAGTTATGAAGCATTACAAAATTAGAAATTAATAAAGGGTATGTGCAGGCACTTCCTCCGCTGGTAAAGAGGGGTGGAACTGTACTAAAATCATAGCAGTAACAGAGTAGATGTACACTGGTCATCTGAATTTTATTTCCTGTCCTTATCAAAAGTTTTAGAATCATAGGGCTGGAAGGGACCCCGAAGGATCGTCGGGTCCAACCCCCTCCAAAAGCAGGAAAGACATCTGGGGTCAGGTGACCCCAGCCAGGTGACCGTCCAGTCTTCTCTTGAAGACCTCTAGGGTAAGTGATTGCACCACCTCCGGGGGGAGCTTGTTTCACAATCTGGACACCCTAATTGTGAAGAAGTTTTTCCTAATATTCAACCTAAAAATATCTTCCAGGAGTCTGTGGCTGTTGTTTCTAGTTTTCCCCCAGGGCGCCCTGGTGAACAGTTGTTCACCAAGTTCCTGATGTATGCCTCCAATATAGCGGTAAGCCGCAATCAGGTCCCCTCTCAGCCTTCTTTTCTCTAGGCTGAAGTGCCCGAGATCCCTCAGCCTCTCCTTGTATAACTTGCCATGCAAGTCTCTGATCATACGGGTGGCCCTTCTGTGGACCCTCTGGAGCTTTCAAACATCCTTGTTGAAGCGTGGTGCCCAGAACTGTACAGGATACTCCAGCTGAGGCCACACAAATGTTGAGTAAAGCAGAAGAATCACTTCTTTGGTTTTACTGAAGATGCATCGATTGATGCATGCCGGAGTTTTATAAACCCTAGCAGTTACTGCATCACATTGCCGGCTCATATTTATGCTAGGGTCTATTGTTACTCGCAGATCCCTTCCATTTGTAATGCTGGTCAGGTTAGTGTTGCCCAGCCTGTAGATGTACGCTGAGGGTTCTTCCTTCCCGGATGCAGCACTTTTGCATTTCTCTATGTTGAACCTCATCTGGCTCCGTTCTGCCCAACATGCCAGCCTGTCTAGGTCTGCTTGTATCTGTAGCCTATCTGCAGGTGCGTCCGTGCAACCCCATATCTTGGTGTCATCTGCAAATTTGGCCCATGGGCTATTCACCCCCTCATCCAGGTCGTTGATGAAGATGTTGAATAGCACTGGGCCAAGTATTGATCCTTGGGGTACACCGATGCCCACATCTCGCCAAGACAACACCAATCCATTTATTTGGACTCTCCGAGTCCTACCCCACAACCAGTTTCACACCCACTTGACAGTCCCATAGTTGAGCCCGATATCTTCCAGTTTTCTGATCAGTACCTTGTGGGATACCAGGTCAAAGACTTTCTGGAAGTCAAGGTATATGATGTCATTCACTTCTCTCTCATCCAGGTGACGAGTCACCTGATCATAGAAAGAAATGAGGTTGGTCAGACAAGCCCTGCCCGTGATGAAGCCATGCTGGCTGTCATTTAGAATCATGCCTTCTGCAAGTTTGTCATGTATAGCTTTTGATGAATGTTTCTAGGATTTTCCCTGGAATAGAAGTTAAGCTAATTGGCCTGTAGTTTCCCGGGTCCTCACACTTCACCTTCTTGAAGATGGGTACAACACTGGCCCTCTTCCAGTCCTCAGATTTCTCCAGAGGCCCATGATTTTTGAAAGACCTTTGCCAGGGGCTCTGTGATCACTTCGGCCAACTCTTGCAGCACCTGGAAAGCTGATAGTGCTATTCTTCAATAAACGTATACATGCATACATAACTTTTATTTAAGTAAATTTAAGAAATGAAAATTATCAAGTGATATATAGTATTCATATTTGGCACTGAAATAGCAGAATTCGTGAGATTATAAAAACTCTTTTTGAAAGAAATATTTTGAACAGAAATATATTCTCACCCCAAAGAGAATATCAGAACACTCATACAAAGAGGAGACCAATGGCCTTCCTAGTTATTAATCCTTTTATCCAACAATGGCAATTAACTACACTTCATCTGAAGTGTAAGGCAGAAGGTGGGGTAGGGTAGAATCTTAGGGAGTAACTAGTTCAAAGGCATGAGCTTTCATAGGCAATAACCTAGTAAGTCTCTAACAGACAACATCTTTCATCACCTTTGTGCCACCATAAAAAAAAATTCACAGTAACACAAAGACCAAGCAAATATTCATGCCCCTTACTGCACCACAAGTGCTCAAAATTTGTGGCTGTAATGAAAGTGGTATCAATTTGTGCAGCTATTTATCGGCAGATGTCTACTTACTTTGTGATGGGGGAGTCCAGGCAGCCTAGAGCCACCAGTGTTCTCCAGCTGCCCCAGGGAGGCACTTGAATGGCCTGAGGCCCCACCCTGTACAACCCAGGAATTCTCATGCAGGATCAAGCCCTTCACATCCCAGGAACACTTCCCCATTTTTCTTCTCTTACACAAATGCGCCCTGAGTTTTTCTAGGATGTGCAGGGCTGGGACCCTCAATCCCCAGAAGAACACAACCGTGCATCCTACAAGATCAATGGGAAGGACAATGGACAACATGCGTTTTGCCCGGTGAAGCAGATCAGCTGTGCTGGCACACATTCCAGCACATAGTTCTTTATTATACCTACATGAAGATACAGGTATTTGTTCATTTGTCTCCCAAGAATTTACTAGCTAATCTGACATTTCAATTCTCAAACCTTCTTTAGTTATCCCAGAAACAAACAGTTAAATTAAAATATAGACACAAACCAAAGACCAAAAAAAAAAAAAGGAAGGAGATGCACTGGACTTCAGCACTAAATACACACATATACACACCCACACACAAAATGGCTTGTTTCACTCAAATTTTTTAAAAAAGCAAAACTGAACAAAACACACCGCACTACCTGCCAGCTGAGACAAGACATATAAAGTTTCAATCCCACAGGATTTTAAGAAAATAACTGATTTTAAAAGAAGCTAGGTTAAGAGATGGAATTTTAGCTATACAAGCTCCTATAACTAACATGACAAAAGTCCTGTTTATCAGTAGGGATCTACCCAAATTGAGGAAGTAGGCAGACATTTCATGGGCAGATCACAGGGTCTGTCTTCATTTTCAAGGGCTTATCATGGCAGCCCCCCCCCATACACACACACTTGTGACTGGCCGAGGGGCCCCAGCAGTTTCACCCAAAACTGTGGCTTAATTACTAGTATTAAGCCCTCAGAAGCCCTTAAATTGACATGTTACACAATCTAATCATTCAATTAAGCTGAAAGGTCTTACAAAATTAAAGCTATACACAACACAAATTGTAACTAATACCATGACTATACTTTATTAAATGAGGTTGATAAAATGGAGTTTACTCAATGCTAACTTTGAGAAAGGCAATTCATGATAGCTGTTAAATGCTAGCATGCAGCATCCAGCAGCACTTGCTGCTGACATTCTCTGTCTCTGCAGGGTGAACACTTACCCATACATTGAGATGGCACACTCAGTGTTCACTGAATTCATTGGAATGATGAGGCAGTGTTTTGCCTGAGCATACAGATGTAGAAACTGGTCACAGAGTCCCAAAACACAGGCAGAAACAGGCATCAGCACTCCTTGACGAAGTTCACATAAGCAGCACATTCCCTGTCATGTTCTTTCTACCATCCAAGGATTCACTTCAGTAGCTGAGGGTCACAACTCAGAATAGGCACCTGGTTGGGGTCCAAAATAAGAACAGCACCAAGGAAGGAGGCAGCCAGTTGTCTGAACCATGGTGGCAGTAACAGGTCATACCTGTAGTACTGATTCAGCTTCATAGCTACTGCCTGGAACAGGTCCCTTCTATGCTGGTTTTCATGTTGACATCTTGATAGTTCTTGTCATGCCATGTCTTTGACCCAACTTATCAAATCCATCAGTTTGTTGTGTGCAGAATGGATCACAGCCTGCTGGCTTTCAAACCACATGAGAAGCTCCATGAACCAGGTAGCACTGCCACCTGCACATTTCACTTGATCTTGAAAGTCTCCCTGTTCTGGGAGACCACAAAGCTTAAGCATGCACTTCATGCTGGCTGTGATTTCCAGCTCCTTGATCACAAACTGCCGGTAGTACTGCATATGTTTGGCATGGTAACAAACTGGTTGAACCATGAATTCCACCTGGTTAGCACAGGCTCTGGTGGCAGTGACACAGTCGTATGCGAGTCCCCACTCTGACTGGCAAGGGACTCCCTGTACCAGAGCTTACAGCCTAGACAGTGCCCGAGGGCTTTCTTGAAGGAGAACACCAGGCTATCCACATCAGAGAACTGTGTGTACCAGATGTCACTTGCTAAAGACAGAACGTATGCATTGCAGGTGACATGAACTGCACTGGGCCTTATTCCACAGAATACATCAGAGACAGCATTGCACGTGTACACGGCATTGTTGGACAGAAATGTTGAGAGTTTGTTAAATTCTAAGTCATAGTTGACAAGTGCTTTCACTACAGCTCGAGCCATGGTAGAAAAATTGACAGATACAAGATGGACCAGCTTTGTTCGAGGCATATCCCAGTCTGTCCAGCTCCCAAATACAAATAAATTGTGCAGCACAGAGTTATCCTGAGGGTCAGTGGCTTCACTGGCAACAATGGAGAAGGATTCATACTCTGCCAATGCAGACTTTGCGGACTGTACATCCGAATGCAGGGAGACAGTCTTGGTGAAGCTTGTTTGCATATGGAAAAACTGGCAGCATTTAGCATGTTTGGGTTCAGGTAGACCCTTAACTTTGGGTGATCCAAGTTTCTCCTTCAGAATGTTTGCCACCATAAAATCCTCCATGAGGAAAAAACCTGGAGTACGTACACACACACACGCACACACATTGAGCAATGCTGAGCTGTGGGGTTACCATGGCCTGAAATGCTGTCAACTCTGTAGGGGCCCAGTCCAATGAGCTATATGATAAATCATGAGCCTTGTGGTTTTGGACTAACATCATGCATAGCGGGTACGTCTACACAAGACGTTTACTGTAACGTAGACTAATTAGCTCTGCAGTAAACGTCTCACATCTCCACATGAGGCCCTATTAGGCTGGAGTAAACTGATAAATCCTGCAGCAGTGCACATGTAGATACTGATGTGGCTGGCTGAGGCAAGAGGGTCCCTTAGTACAGGGGCTGCCTGCTGTCTAGCCCTGCACTGGAGCACCTTCATGCCCCAGCCAGCCCCTCTGCAGAACATTAAGCCGGGTCAGACCAGCCCCAGGCTTTCCCCCTGGGCTCCCTGCCAGCTGGGGCTGCTCCAACCTGCCAGAATTTATTGCTCTGCTTTAATATGTGCATGTAGATGTGCCCTATTTGTACTATAAAGGCAATATAAAAGTGCTGCTTAAAAGTGTGTTTATGGAGTATCTGTGCTAATACCTGCAGCAGTTTTTTTAAGAAAAAATAAAATGCATCAATTCTGGATGAATTAAGTCTATGAGTACTATATGCAAATTACTACAGGTATGTTTATTTCAAGATCAGCATTTTCAAAATTTGCCCCTCACTTCCATATGCTCAGGGAGAGCAGGATCTGGCAGTAAAGGGGGAGGGGAGTGCTAGGGGCTACAGGAGGGGAACAGGATGCAGGGGAATGAAGAGGAGGGCAGAGGACAAGGGGGCTACCTGACCCCCAGATTTATTTCCCCTGCTGTAGCAGTGGGAGGGGGACTAATTCAAGGCAGACCTCCAATAATTAGATTCTATACCTAAAAAATTATAACAAAATATAAATTTTAAATTTTCCATGTGTAGAATCTAATTATTTAGGGGTCATCTTATATCTACCGTGTTTACTTGAATATATCTAAACTCAGATTTTTAAAGTAGCCTAAGACGGTTTGTAACCTACTTGTATAGGGCTTCGCTGGAAACCCCAGCTATGATTTACAATATTCTCTCATCTGCTACTTTCAATGCAGTGTAACGAGATACGAGTGAGAAACAACACAGTGAAACATATGCAAAAAGAAAAATAAAGCTGATCTAGAGGAAAGAAAAAGAAAAGTATTCTAACCTTCTGGGCTAAAAGTATTGACTGACTTTTTAAAGATATATACTCCAAGGGCCAAAACAAAGAATGTAAGAGTTCAGGAAACTTTAATTGCTACTTAAAAAGTACCCTATTTTCTTCTACAGAACAAGCCACAAAGTGCTGAAAACCATTAAGCAATTCTGACTAACATCTCAAAGTCATTTTAAAAGGACACATGGTACATCCAGTTAAAAGTTTAACAACAGTAAAGTAGATATTATCTGAAGAATGATGCGTGTTATATGGCTTATACCTTTCCCATGTTGTATGGCGGTACTACAGGATACATTTAAAACTGCTATATTGTAAAGTTCTTTAAGAAGATGAAGTCATAACATTTCCATATGTTTTCCTGTATACTACCTGCATATAAAGAACTGATACACTCAAATTATAGTGTATTAAAGTACCCTGCATTAGAAAAGATCTGAACTGTCTCCAGTTCTATGCAAAACTATTACATTCCTCAATATGGTGGTCAGCACTTCAGAATTATGACCCAAAATTATTATTATTAAGGATTCTGTGTTCTATTTTTCACATTACAAGTGAACAGTTGACACCCTTTACATTTTCTATATTTAGAGAACACTGAAAAAATACTTTGCTAAAAAATCTATGCATGTGTTTCTTCTACCAAGTAGTAAAGTACATAAAAAAAAATCAAATTCCATTCATTTCCAGGTATTTTTTTTTCCTTTCCTCTGAAGAAACAGAAGACCTGAATGATTTCCCAATTTGAAACCGTACGTAAAGGTTGGAGTGTTCTGCAAGAACATGCTTTTCATATATTGAATGGTAAGTTATTTTAAACTGAACTAAAATCAGTCATTAACTGAATGAAGTCTGAATTAACTGAAAAAAAGTCATTAACTGAAACTTTATTCAGGTCCTAGTCCTTTACCCAGTCCTAGCAAAGTCTTACATATTTGAGTAACTTATTGCACACAAAGAATCTGAAGTCCAATGAGACTACTCATATGTTCAAAGTCCCTCACATATCAGTAGAAAACATCAGTAGAATTTTTGCTGAAACTGAAATCAAGAACCTCAACGAACTCAAAATGTTTGATTTCCAAAGGCAGTACTGTAAAATGGTGTTACTATCCAATTTTGCTTATATGCTTTCAACAAAAACCAGATGGTTGTTTTGTTTTGTTTTTTAATTAGGGATAAAATTTGTAAATTTAGGTGCATACCTTTTTTTGATAGTTTATGGCTTTTAGGAACACTAACCAGAATACTAATTTAGAAAAACACTTAGCATGCAAAAGGTAAACTATACCATTCAGAGTGCATGATTTTCCAAAGTATATTATGAAATTGTGATTGCTCAGCATTTCTGGAAAGTGGGTTACTTTTGCACCTAGGTGCATAAGTGTGTATTAAGGTATCTTATTAGGTCATCCACATGTTAGCATTTTAGTCTAAATCGGGGGTAAGAAACTTTAGAAGCAGCAGGCCAAATTCATGGAGCTCAGTCCAAAGGCAGCCTTCCAACTGAGCTGCCACCTTGTCTCATTGAAGCTCACACTGGAGCTCCAAAAGCCAAACAGACTGGCTTGGCAAGCCAAATCTGGGCTGCAGACTGCAGGTTACAAATCAGTAATTCAATTAATTTTTTATTATTTTTTTTTTTTTTTTGGTTTTGGTCCAAACAAATGGCAAAAACCTTTTTATTCTACTCTCTACATATTTACCAGCTGACACCTCTAACAACTTGGACACAATACTCTGGAGTTCTCCTTAAATGTAAAATCAATACGATCTAGTTGGAATGTCGTCTTCTTCCCTTATATAAATGCTTGTAGCCATTATTGAATCATTTCTCATGTTCTATATTGCATAACATCAATGATTGTTCTGTCACATCTTGCTTTAATTTTTCCACTGTGCTTTCCCTTGTAGCATGTACTACTGGGGAAACAAGTTTAAAATTCCTTGAAAGAGCTTATGCAGAGCAAAGTACTATTTTGTCTTAAGTTGAAGGCAATGTCATTAGCATAAAAATCAGGTGCCCCCTTTTTTATCATGTTCCATCCAAGTGCTTTTATTGTATGATCACCGATTGATTTTTTCCATGTTAAGGTGTTACAGATGAATTGAGAGTGCTCCTGAAAGAAACTGAAGTTGGAGAACAGCTCAAAAGATATTTGCATCTTGCTGTTAAACAACTGTTGACAAGGTTTAAATTTTACTTTATACGAATTGTTTTCATTACTTCAGCACATTCAATCACTGTTGCCTGCCACATCTTTCAATTATAGTCATGTGCACGCTAAGCCAAATATTTCATTCACCTATGTTTGGTAATCACTAAGCATTAATCACTCATTTCAAGTATTGATCAGTAGCTTTTACATTTACTACAGTTAGAATGAGAAAGTCACTTAACATCAAAACTGCACAGACTAAAAGAAAAGCTGGCCAGCTTTATGTAAAAATCACATCATCAGATACCACATTCATCGCAAGATTTGATGTTATAGCAAATAAGTTCCCCATAATAGGCAGAGATGACTCTACCAATTTCCTTCTTAAATATCCCAAAGCATCTAATTTTACATTATGTTCACACCTCTTTCTGCAACCACAAGTGATTCTCCTATTTCTTGAGGCCTGGATTGGCAGCATAAAGCCCTTGGGCTGAATCTGGCTTGCAGAGCCACTGGATTTGGCCTGCAGAGCCACCAGGCTCTGCCTGTGGTTTTGCCTATGTCCTGGGAGCCCAAGGGAGGAGAAGCCAGAAAGAAGCGGCAGTAGCATGGACACAGCATCCAGCTGCCCACCCCCAGTGCAGCTCCCTACTGGCTGGAAGTTGGACTTCTGCCCCAGCTGGGCAGAAGCTGGGCAGAAGTGGAAAGCTTGGAGAAGCAGCAGCAGCAGCTTCCAGCTGCCTGGCCCCAGCACAGGTGCAAACAAAGCTCCCCCTGCCACAGATATACTGACAAAACCACCTGGCCCATGTCAGACTGGAACCAGGTTGTTCCAGCCTGCAGCTTATAAAGGTTGCTGGCTGCTGCTTTAGGCTTTTAGACAGCACTTTAATTTTTTTCCTATAAATATAAATCAATTTATTTAAATATGCAGAAATAAAATGGGAGAAAGATTAACTCTGATAAAAATACTGGACTGGTCATTTTTATGACCTTAAGATGTTTGCCTCAAAGTCTAACTGTAGATAAAAATACTTATACATAGTCACTAAGACATTTACTTCCATGTGCCACTGACAGGAAACAACTCAAGGAAGCATTCCTCTGGTCAAAAGTGCAGAGGAAAACTTGACTTCTTGTCTCCACCTCCTGAAGGGTAAAAAATAAAGCCAGTTTCAGACATAAGTATAGGACAAGGTTGGAGAAATGACACGTCTCGGTACTAGAGATCAACAAAATGGTGTCTGATGAACAGAGAGGTATTCAGAGTATCTTCTTTCAAGGTTACTAAGATGTTGCAACTAAGATGGCAATCATGATGTTCAAATGAAACAGAACCAGCCAAAGCTACAATACAGCATGCTATAGCTATAAAACTATGGACCTTTTCTGTATTTTACCATAATTCTAACAGCAGTGACTTTTCTCCCCATCTTGCCTTCTTCTAACTCCCTAGGACAAGGGTGGGCAAAATATGGCCGGGGGGCCAGACCCAGCCCGCCAGGCCATTCTATTTGGCCCGTGGGGCCCCTAAATTTTTTTTCAAAATTAGTATTAATTTACTCCTGGCTGCCTGTCAAAGATGACAGAAGCCTGGGGCAATAGGACCCAGGGGAAGCTGGCAGCTGGACCCAGCAGCAAGGCCCACCCAGTCCCTCACCCCCCCCCCAACCTGCTTAGCAGAGGCTTCTGGCCTGGGACCATGGGGCTGTTCCTGCTTTCCTGAACCAGAGAGGGAAATG
The DNA here is from genome assembly GCF_030867095.1 of Alligator mississippiensis. Taxonomy (NCBI): domain Eukaryota; kingdom Metazoa; phylum Chordata; order Crocodylia; family Alligatoridae; genus Alligator; species Alligator mississippiensis. The sequence goes on from NC_081826.1 coordinate 109,934,111, forward strand.
CAACCCTCAGCAGCTTGCCAGAACTTGGTAAGTGGCCCTCCACCTGAAATAATTGCCCACCCCTGCCCTAGGACAATCAGCAGTATTTTAAGAGGTTTTATGTGTTATAGCAAGGCAAGACTTCCCTGACCTCTCTTTCAATAAGAAAAAAAGAATTATTAGAACTAGTCAAAACTTTTCCATCAAAACTATTTTTCAATGGAGAATTAAGATCTTTGCTAAATGAAATCCGGATGCAAAAAAAATCTGCTTTCTGCAAAAAATATTTGCTTCTCATAAAAATCCAATCACCTGAAATGGAATAGTTTTCGGCCCAATTTGAAAATTTGTAATTCGAATTTTTTTAAACATTTCAGATGAAAAACAAATTGAACAGCTTAGTTTTGTCTCAGCATTGAACCTCCTGACCTACCTACAATGCCTATCCACAGGGAACAGCTGCTTCTGAAGCACCTTCTCCCCGCTCAATCTCCTTTCCTGCCTCAAGCTAGACAGACAAAAAACTTCTTTATAAGTCAAATGCTGAGGGTCTGGAACAGACCCCTGCATGCTCCCTGCAGAGGCGGTACAGTCACCCACCCGGGCAACCTTCAAAAAGCGTCTGGATGCCCACCTTGCTGAGGTCATCTGATCCCAGCGGTCTTTCCTGCCCAGGTGCAGAGGGGCTGGACCTGATGATTTGTAAGGCCCCTTCTAGCCCCTAACACCCACCAGCACTATGAACAGGCATTGACAGGGAACAACTGACTGGGAACAACCTGCATATAGCCCTTGGGCTGAATCTGGCTTGCAGAACCACAAGCAAAGCCTGGTGGCTCTGCAGGCCAATTTATTTATTTTCCAGACTGACATCCCACCCTCCCCAAATCAGGCAGCTTACAGTAAAAGACAGATAAATTATAAAAACAGATAAAATTATATTAAAAAGTTCCCACACAATGCCCCAAAACATAACCCCAGCTGCTGATGGCCTGCCCCAATAAAAAACAAGAAAAAAAATCTTTCAGTGCTCTTGCTCCCACTCTCCTCTAAAGTTCCCAAGGAAGGCTCTGCCTTCCCATGAAGCACTACAGCTATGCAACTCACTGCCCCATGACAGGTTAGTAAGATGACAGAGCACCATGAGAAACTTACATGCCAATCTGTGTGGCTGGGTAAAAAAGAAGGAAAAAATTAAGGAACCCAAAATACAACTCCAATGAGACACCCATGCAAAATAGACAGTTTAATGTCAATGAGCCAAAACGCAATATTTTGATTTGATTTGACTAAATCAAAGTATTTCCATTTGAGTAGAACCAAAAACATTGTCTGGTTTAATTTGGTACCATTGCAATAATGATATCCTGCATGTAAAGAATATGATTTTACAATAAAACTCATCTGAAATCACTTGGTACACTGAAACAATTACATTCTACAAATAAAACTACTTGTCAGCATAAGTAGTTAATTCTTTTAAAAAATTAAAGAAGAAAATGAAAGCCTTCAGGGAAAGCTTGCATAAACTGCCTACTGTATATTCAATATAATGAAAGTTTATGTAAATACAGAACAGTTATATATTTTAATCCCTCTGCATTAATATGGGCCCTGTTAATCCGAGTCAGTATGCATCTTTTTTTAATTTTAATTTTAAAACCTCACCAGATTACTAAATCAATATTACCTTTATAATATAAGATAGGTTGCCTTTTAAATACTCAGAATCCCTTAGGGAAGTCCAAATCTCCTGATGCCCTAATAACTACAGGACCTCTAGCCTAATAGTGCCACAGGGGTCATATTTTCAAACAACCAAAGAGTTAGTAATCAAGTACAGGCCAACGAGATCTGACTAAACATTGGTAATTACATATATTTGGCCTTACCATGCTTACAACATTTGCTACATATTATACCACCAGTCAGTATTATCTTCTTTTTCAAAATCTATGCACATACAGGATTTCTAGTAGATTTCAAGATACGTAACAGGAACCAATAGAACCCAACTACCAAATCTTCTCTCAACATGCTGTCTTCACAGAGGCCTAGATGTCAGAGTTCAAGAGCTACATGATACATGGGTTAAAAGTGGCAGATGGCATAAAATCAACTCTGTAAGATAGGACTGTCAAATACAGCCTGTGGGCCAGCTTTGGCCCACAGAGCCATATCATCTGGCTCACAGTGCTGCCCATGGTTCTTCAACTGGACCTGCATACTGCATGAAGCTGGTGCCAGATCAGGCCCATGCCACTCATCAAGTCCAGGGGGCTTGGTGAGTTTGACACCACTGCTACAAGACAGCAGTGCCACAGGAGAGAGGGGGAGACACACACACACCCAAAACATTGGCTTATATTAAAGGATCTCTCCACTAATTTTCCTGGTAAAGTGCAGTCTGTGTGCTACTGGACTCATTACCCTTCTGGACACTGGCTTACTGGTGATGCATGCCTTCTTCTATCTTTGGCAAGCCAAAAAATGTACTTATTCCTCTTGGGTAAAGACCTGGCCGGAGATCGCTGTTTTCATCACAATGCATTTTGCCTAACTGGGGCAATGCGCTCTGACAATGAGGACCACAGCAGAGCTCCAGTTGGTACAGCCAAGTTCTAGGCTACAGAGGGATCACACTGGTGTTCCACTACTGGTTCCCCCTTTCATTTTAAGGCCTTGGTCTTAACCCTTTATAAATTAACATCTCTCTACCAAGGACCCACTAAGATGACTACATTCACATGAGAAAGATCCACACAATAAAATTCAACACTGCACTCTCTGGGTCCAAGTACAATGCATACCATCATTAGCTGTGGAACTTCTGTCACAGGCTAAGCCCAAACTAGATCATTTAAATGTTACAAACCCTCAGTCATAAAATGTCCTCCCTCAGTGACAATAAGCTGAAGAATGTCCAACAACATTTCTCATGGATGCTAAAAAAAAAAATCTCCAAATAGATAACAGCAGTTTAAGTAGGATCTTATACAGACAAAAACTGGGCTAGACTGTTTCCAGTTCCTATGCAGATGAATGAGAAGAGGATCCAAAATAGTTTTCTCCCATCCTTGAATGACCTTCACTAGAATGGGATACACCAGCTGTTTCTATGTCAAAAGTTTACAATTAAACATATAAGGAAACCCAACAGGAAAGAAAAAGTAAAATCATACCCTCCCTCAACTAACTGATCAGTGAGTGAGAACAAGTTACAAGGCAGTAGTGTGGCCTACATACCCTGCAAGTCATTAGAAAATACTTAAATGGATTATTGTAGAGCTTTCAGCATGGTGAAATGTTCCCAGAAACTCAATGCCCATCAAATTAACTTTAATGTTAACTTGGACAGCACTCCCTTCACTACAATATAGGGATATAGAGTAAAGTTTTTGAAAGCACCTATGTAATTTAGCAACCTAAACTAAGTAAGAGTCAAGAAGACTTGAACACTTTTGAAACTTTTTGCCCACTTACAGAGTGAAAACGGGATATAAACCTTTGGCTAATAAAATAAGGACTGTATCAGCCCAGCAATTATTTATGCAATACTGGAAACTTCAGTATAATAGATAAGGAAATTACATTATATATTAGATTGTATGGATATTTGCTTATCCCCCCCTCCCACAAAAGTAAGCCACAGGCATGAGGTGTTAATTGGATGGGTACATATTTAGTCTGATTAATTATAGCAATTAATGCTCTATTTTAGTGATAGCTGTGCTGCACATTGTTAGCAATATGTTTAAAAACAAACCAACCAACTTCCTCCCACCAAAAAAAGAAAGAAAACAAAATCCCCTAACTCCCTCACATGAAGAGATCAAACGAATTTAGACCCTCTACCTAAAAAAGCTTGTACTTGCATATAACTTCAAGCACTGTGAAAAGTCCTATCCATGTGTCAATAAGACTGCTCTTGTAAAGTGTGTAAAGGATTGGGACTTGAATCTTGTTCTCAGCAATAATTTACTCCATTCAAACTACAGGACAAATGCTATGCACAGACCTGCCTCCTGATATCTAAAACGTTATTAAGTGAATGCATCGGTCTTGTTCACGTGTGTAAGGTTTGTACGCGTTTCTCCATTCATTGACAGCACATTTATAGTTGTTAATCTCAAAAGGATGAAAAAAAAACTAGTTTGGACAAAAATGGGTGTAACTTATACTCCAGTGACTACTTATGCATAACTCCCAATGACTTAGACATTAATCAGCCAATCTGGATGTGGTATCATTTTAACAATCAGGACAGGAAATCTTATTAGCAAGAAAGCTAATAAGACTCCCTCAGCATAACTGCTCTTCCAGAAAATATCCCTATTCTGATAAAGCACCTTTTAATTTTTAATCTCTGGGGAAAAGAAGAAAGTTTGTTTTTTGGATATTTTTAAAGAAATCAACAGATTTTTCTGCTCTCGTATCAATGTTTATAAGGACTTTCCAGCATGGAAGAGACTGACCATACAAAAGGAAACCATGAAAAGTAACCATAACATAAAAAAAGAAAAAGAACTTTCTTACTACTTATTCCACTCTCAATAATCGCAGGTATCTTTTCTTTGGTTTAGCAGGTCTCTTTGCTATACACCTGGGAGTGCTCTAGAGTCCGAGATGAGGTGGAAGCCAAGTAGAAGCTCCAGGGAGCAACCTGCCTCTCTATCTGAAAGACTACACAAGCAGGTAGCATCAAGGATGGAGAACAAGCCCCCTGGCATCCATTTTAGGAGAGGTTTTCCTCTCCTAAAATGGACAATACACTGAAACTACTGAAAGTGAACTCAGTGAGGGGAGTCACAGCAACACGATACTTCTCCCTGTCTGATCCACTGTTGAAAAGTACAGCGTTTAGGGTAAGGTGGCAAGAGGATCCAAACTGGACTGTTGCTAAAACTTGTTTGATTCATTAGATATTGGTCATTTATTTCATTTTGCTCTGTTGATCATTTAACCCTGCTAAACCAATTTTTTTTTGGCTTCCTCAACTTTCCCTAAATACATATGCAAACTCATTGGAGAAGCACTCATCCTCTCCCCACCAAGTGACTGTTTCTGCATCCATCATAAATAACCTTTGTTTTCTGTGGATTTGCAGACAGAGGTGCTGGTTAAGAATTCAATCCAAGGATGTGCACCACAGCCATTGTTCTAAACCCTATCAATAAATATTCTGCGTTAAGGGTAGCTCTGCTTTTAAGTAGGTTAGATCCAAAATGTTTATGCGAGGATGATTTTCAACTTGACAGTGCCCCTTGAAAACAGTTGTGATGTTATCATTTGAACAACAGAGATAGTGAGCTATTTGACTAAATATAAATTACAGCTGACTGGAAAGAATAATCTGAGCTCTTGAGCTTCTTCAACAGCACAGACGTTTTATAGATTGGAAAATTAAATCTGAGTTTGAAAGTACTAAATCTAGCACTAAATCAGGGACACTGGATTTGTGACACTTCCAAGAGGACTCCAGATCCACTAATGGATGGATGGATTACAATGCTGCACAGTTTGTTTGTTTGGTTTTTTTTAGCAGATAGAAGGAAAATGTTGCCTTTCTTGCCATTTAGAACCAATCATTTATCACTCTCATTCCTATACCAATAAAAACACCAAAGGATAAAAAGTGATTTCTCTCTGGAACAAATAAAACTGATATGTCTGAGTTTTAAAATAAGACCATGAGTCTCAAGATATCTTTGATATCAAAGTTCCCATGCAAAGTTTTCATGAACTGGTCCATGTGAGCAATCTTTGCCCTGACTTCCTCGGGATCAAAGTGGTCATAAATCCCTATCTGGAGCAAATTACAAGATCAAGGACAAAACACTAAATTCCAGAACATACTACCCATCCTTGTATGGGTAGCATGCATCTTCATCAAAATAGCTACCATATTTACATGTATAAGACAAGGGTCCTCCACCCCACCCCTGCCTCCAATCAGCATGGAAAAAAAGCTCCTCGTCTTACACGTACATACAAGGAAACCTCATTAAACACACTGTCTATCATTAAACTGTTGCCAACAGCGGCATGTAATCAGCAATGGAAACCAACTACGAAGCTGACTAAATGCAGCCAACGCTGATCACGGCTATAAAACATACGGCCCATATTGGGTACGCATACTAATGAAAACTTACCACAAGGACAGGTTAGTACAGCCTGAGGAGTAGGCAATTATTTGCACTGGAGGGACACTTAAGGAGTTTTGGCGAGCTGGGGCAGGGGAGGGGGGAAAGACTGGGGAGATTCCAACTGATACTCTCCAGCCCCGTGCACTCTGCTCCCACTGCCCTGTCTATTGCCCCTGGCAGGTGAGCAGGCAGAGTCTCCATGGAGACCAGCTGGGGACTGCTACAGGCAGGGTGCACTCAGCTGGGCAGACAGGATAGGGCTGCAGGCAGGCAGAGAGCAGCATCCAGGAGGATAGGTGGGTGGGGCTGGGATCACAAGATGTTGTCAGCACAGGGCCAAGACCCAGGATAGAGCCACGATCCACTCCCTGCACATCCCTGTCATGGCCACCAGTTCCACAGGCAAGGGTTGGCCGCTCTTAGCTGATCACTTATTCTTAGCCAAAAGGCTGAGATGCTGATAGGAACCCTACCACAAGAACAGGTCAGTGCCAGCTCATCTGAATAATATATATAGTAATGCCTATTGTTGTCCTGCCCAGTGCTGACTCTCTTTCAAGTCATGGTGAGCCACTGCACTACATATATTTTTATTTCCATTTTTTCCTACAACTGAGCTGTACCTTTTCTTTCTCATTTCCAATGATTCTTATTTCCTCACTAGCCTTAAGTGTCTGACAAACAACACTAACCAGGGCCCCCAAACAGTTCAAGCAGAAACCCTCAATCACCTTCTCTTGCAGCCTGTCACCTATGATTAGTGTGGTCCCACCTTCCATGAGATGCAACTGGACCAGGTTTGCCCTCCACCTCATCTGTATATACATTTTTGGAGGAACCCAGGATTCGTGACAAGAACACCCAGCTCCAGCCATGAGTGGGGGGCTAATTGGCACATGGGTGAGGGGCTGTTATTGGGGGGGGGGGGGAGGGGGGGGCATCTGCTGAGCAATGCCAAGCTGTGGCATCACCATGGCTTGAAACACTGTTGACTCTGCTGGGGCCCAGCCCAACAAACTATATGGTAAATCATGAGACTTCTGGCTTTGGACTAATATCACGCATAGTTTATACTATACATAAGTATGTATAAAAGTGTATTGAAAGTTTGTTTATGGAATACCGGGTGTTAGAACTTGCAGCAGTTTCAAAAAAGGTAAAATGCATCAATCCTGGATGAAATAGACAAATTCTACAAGTATCCATCGTGTTACTTGCAAATTGCTATAGGCATGTTTATTTCAAAGTCAGTGCTTTCAACTTTGCCCCTCAATTCCATGTGCTCAAGAAGAGCGGGGTATGACAGAAAAAAAGGGTGTGACAATTTGTCCACAACTCCCACTACAGAAAGGATATGGACAAATTGGAGAGAGTCCAACAGAGGGCTACAAAAATGGTGAGGAGGTTGGAGGACATGATTTATGAGGAAAGACTGAGGGAACTGGGCTTATTTAATCTAAAGTAAAGGAGACTGAGAGAGGACTTAACAAAAGCCTTCAACTACCTGCAGGGTGGTTCCAAAGAGGATGCAGCTAGAATGTTCTCAGTGGTAGGAGATGACAGAACAAGGAGCAACAGTCTCAAGTTGCAGCAAGAGAAGTTTAGGTTATATCAGGAAGAACTTTCTCACTGGGAGGGTAGTAAAACACTGGATCAGGTTACCAAGACAGGTGATGGAAGCTCCATCCTTGGAGGTGTTCAAAACCCAGCTAGACAAAGCTTTGGCAGGTCTGATCTAGTTGGGAATGCTCCTGCTTTGAGCAGGGGGTTGGGCAAAATAACCTCCTGAGGTGCCTTCCAACCCTAACTTTCTATGATTCTATGACAGCAAGGCAGGGGAAGGGGCTGCAGAGGGATGGAGGTTGGGAAGCAAAAGGTAAGACCTCTCCCCCCGCCCCTCTCCAGATTTAATTTTCCTTGCTGTAGCAGTGGGAGGGAGACAAATTTAAGGCAAACCTCCAATAATTAGATTCCATACCTGGAAAACTAACAAATTTATAAAATTGTCCATATATAGAATCTAATTACTGGGGACAGGTCATCTTATGATCAAAGTTCTCTTGAATTTGATTAAATATGGTACATCTATTTTATAATGGTAGTAGGTGGATTATGTACAAAAAGATTTTAAATCAATATAATCACTTTAATACTAATATAAAAATCAAAATAAAATAATCCTTAATTTTTAACAAAAAGCAGGACAGGTTGGCACCTAACAGACCCTCTGTTCAGTCCCTCTGTTCAGAGACGGACAAGTTCTCTTAGGCCACATACAGCCATACAGTTTCTCTTGGGAGTCTCTCTGTCCTCCCAGGAGAAACCACGAATGTACAGATGTTTTGGATTTTTTTCTAGACCAAAATGGCTGCTCTAAGAGAAAAAACAACTCAGGAAAAGCCAGGGTTAGCAGAGTTTCTCCTGGGAGACCAAATATACGTATTCTTAAGCTATAGCTCATGTCTCTCTGAACAAGTTAATCTATAAAGGTGCTACCCTGCCCTGCCTTTTGCCTAATTTTAGAATAAACATAGCTACCTACTTTTTTCTCTTTTTAACAACAATTTAGATCTCTTTATCCCTGATCCAACTCTACTTATTTCACCAATATTGGAACTAGACCAGATATTAATTTGGTTCAATGAATTTAGCTCTCAGCTCTGGACAATAAAATTTACTTGCCTAAAAGTTCAAATCCCAATTGGTGGTGTAAAGATGCCTTAGGGTACACACTTTGGTTCTCACCAGAACCAATTGTTCACTTTTATAGTTCAAAACTAAATCTGTGACATATTTTTGTGTGCGCTTATACTGTAACACAAAGTGCTGCAAACACACAGAGAATTCTATAAGTTCAAAGTTAGGAAGTTTGCCAACATATAAACTTGAAAATAAACACAGCTAAAAACAATCCATCTTCTTTTTTTTTCTGTAGAATAAAATAATTTCCTGTAGAAGTAAGAATATGTCGCCTGTTTAACCAAAAACAGCAAAAGAACCCTGAAGTAGTGGAGTGTTATGTCACTTTTAAACTGCATATTTGCCTTTGGCATTTTCTATATTGTATACTTTCTGCTAGTTAAGTGAGAAGGTAAATTTCTCTACTGTTACTTAACAAGATGTTCTTTTGTCATATTCAAGCAGCTGAAGAAAAATCTATAGCATTTCTGTTCCATAATGGCAGAAATATTGCCTTGATTCCCCTCATTCCCTAAATCTGAATTTCACTCCTTCAGAATTAACCTGCACTTTATCAGGATGTGCATTTATATAGCTAGTACCTGTACCTCCCACCTAAAGAAGAACAAAATGTGTCCATAGTTATATCCCTGCAATCTCAGGTTCACTGGCGTTCTCAACACCAGGGAGAATTTTGCCCAGAGAGGAAAAGGGGAGGAACAGGGGCTTAAACTTTTAACTGCGTAGCAGATCATATGCTCCAATTCTGTATGCACTACAAAAGAGATATTTTTAAATATACTCTAATATAAACATTCTGCAGTTCCATTATTAAATGACTGCTGACATTGGTAACAGAAGTGAAAACAACATGCAAATTTCACGCTTGTAAACTCATACCCTGATAATACTAAAGCTTTTTGCAGGAAATGTTAAGATTATTGAGCAATATTACCTCCAACATGGGACTAGTCTGAATAATTATTAATGACGCTGGCAAGCCCTTACTTATGAGAAGTGTCACTGAATTCAATAAACCTACTCAGATAAGTAATAATTACTCACTGATGACAGTACAGGTTACACAATGCAGTCCTCGAAGATGATATTGCATGTGCGTACACATAAAATCTCACATGGGAGCCAAAATCATCATGATCTGTGTGGTAATACAACTTAAGAGTTATTTATTCATTCAGTATGGGCTTAAAATAATAGAGCAACATAACTTATCAAACAGGAGTACAAAACAACTTAAAAAGCAAGACGAGTATCAGTTACAGGATAAAAAGAATTAAAATTCTGATTAGAAAGTAAGTTTGTTTTGCACTGATTTTGTGTTGTCAAACCAAGATCAGCATAACCTAAAGGGACTCAGCATAAATTGATGAGTTGTTTGCTTATACCCAGGGTTCAAATTACAGGGGGGGGGGGGGGGGGGGTTGAGCTCTCCCATAAGATACTAGAGCTCCCCCCTGTTAGATTTTGAAAAAAAAATCAACCTGGGAGGGTCTCCAAGTTTATTAGGCATTGTGATGGGGAGCCCAATGTTTTTTTTTTTGCAGACCCCTCGAAAGTCTAAGTGCAATTCAAACCTTGCTTACACCTTCACTAAATTTGAGCCAATAAATGCTGAGGATGTTGCAAAGTCAACTGAAACAGAGTTCCCTATTATCTTAAATTCTCTTTTTAATTGGTTTTCCTACTACAACTCTGCTGCCTGCCCCATTGCATCTCAGCCAAGGCATTTTCTGATTAATTTATAGCCATTCTGTAATTTAGACCACCATTTGCATCATCACTGACTTTAATCCAATTACTTCAATGAGTGGCACTGCTTTAGTCCAGGCTGCATTTGGCCAAGTTCTATGCAAGTATTAAATATGCTTTACAGTTCAGCCACTAATATGTCTATATTATCAAAAACAAGGGAGGTTTAATTATTCAAACATTTCCATTAATGTTTGAACACATTTAGAAACCTTGCACCGATGGAAACACTGTATAAACAATGCCACACCATCTCGATGAATGCAACTACCCTATAAGTCAAGACAAATTTTCCATCTTTTCTGCTTTATACATCTCTGTACCCTTTCACTATGACGCATGTTTTGTTTGTTTGTTTGTTTGGAGGGTTTTGCAAATGCTACTAAAGGGAAGCCATACAGATTAAACCACTTAATTTGTCTATGAACCTGGTGAACTCATTTCTTGAACAACCAAAAAACTTGTAGTAATTACCAAATTTCTAAAGTACTCCATGCAGTAACAGAGCATCAATAAAGGTTGCCTTATTTTTGCTGCTTGTTTGGAGATGCTGCTAGGAATAACTGAAGGGCATTTACACTCCATGTCTGGCACCACATGATATTTGAGGAAAAGAGAAAGTATTTTCTCAGTATGAACATGAAGATAGTATAGAATGCCAGGACAATCATTGCCTAATCTTTACTAAACGTCCTGGATCAACACTTAACGTATCTGTGCCAGTATGGAGTCAGATGCCGAAGTCCAGATCCCACTTGTCTGACTGTCTACTAAGAAAATATACAGTAATTTTTATGTTTGACCATTTAACATCAATTGGAAGACAGTTGTGCTATTTAAAAGATATTTATTACTAGTCAACTTGACAGCAGATGTCCTCAGAAAAATTTAACTCCCCATAAGCAAACCCATATAAACATGTAGATCAAAAAATCCATATAATCCTATCATCTATGTAACTGAAAAGATACAAAAAAAAGTCCAGAAGTGACTTTTCATAAATATTTGTATATCATAACACAGCAGAGGTCTGAGATCAGAGCTTCATTACACAAACTATAATTACTGCAATCTTAATTAAACTCTAACCACGAGGAGCAGTTAGAAATGATTTCTCCTAATAGTCTGAAACGATGAACTTGTGCCATGCTGACATAGGTGCTTGGTGCATACAGTGAAGATCTATCATCGGTGGCTATGTTTAAGTTTTGTTGGATGATATCTGGAGGAAACTGGTTGTTTTTAAGAGGAAAAGGTGACCCACAGTGTTTATCTTTTTATAAAGTTATAGCTTAATGCAGCGGTTCCCAAACTCTGACAGATTGCGCACCACCAATTTAAAATGACACAACCTTAAGTACCACCGGCAATTTTTTCTGTTCAACCTTAAGTTCCACCAGCAAATTTGTCTCATATAAAGTAATTACAATAAATCTGTTAATGCATACCGCTGACAGGTTGTCTATGTACTGGGATTGGGAACCACTGGCTTAATGTAGCTTCAAACATTCCTAAATGAGGGAGTAGTGTTTTCTTCTTTCACAGCCAGTCATGCTTCTGGTCAAAATAAAGATTGTGGAAGAAAGGCATCTGTGAGTTAGGATGTACAGGAAGTAATCAAGTCTGAACACATCTATACAAGATTTTTACTGAGGATCTGCCAAATTAGTTCTGCAGTAAAATATCCAAGTTTACATTTGTAGCCCTATTAGGCCACAGGAAATGAATTAACCCCACCACAATGAATTAACCCCACTTGTAAACACAAGTACTGTCCTAGAGCAGCATTCTTTAGTGCACAGCAATGCATGTGTAGACGCTGACTGGGCTGGCTAGGGCACAGGGATGCTTCAGTGCAGGGGACTGCCTGCTGGCTATCCCTGCACTAGAGCACCCCTGTGCCCCAGCCAGCCTCTCTGCAGTACACTGAACTGGGCTGGAGCAACCCCAGGCAGGCAGGCCGACTCCCAGGGCCCCCTGCCAGCCAGGGCTGTACCAACCCAGCTCAATGTGCTGCAGTCCTGGGCACAAGTGAAGACGCAGTGCCCAGGGGCAATAAACTTCTGCATGATGTGCGCCAGAGTTTATTGCTTCACATTAATTGCATGGGTAGACACACCCATCACATATCAAGCATCGAGTGAAGGCTTAACCAGCAACTTCCATGTGCTATAGGATAGAAAGGTTTCAGTTGGATTGGTTGCATATACACTTGAGGAACATGCACTAGTTTTAATGAACTTGCTGTTCATTTGTTTAAGAGAATATCTTAACATATTTAAAGGAAGTCTGTAATCAGTGATGGAACTTATTCACATTCCTGGTTATTAGCATGGATAAGCCTACCATCTGCCCCACAATCCCGGCTGCACTCCTTCCCATTGATCCACGAGCAGTCCCATCCTATCCAAAGCATTAGATAGGCCCCATATTTACCTCTAACATAGACCTACTCCACCTTGTACCTCCAGTTCAAACCCCTTCCCTAACATGCTGCCTCAGCCATCTCTGGGCTCCTACCACATTTCGGAACCGAGAGCTTTTATATGCTGATACAAGGGAAAGGAACTTTCCTTTCAGACTTCAAGGAAAGGAACAGGAAACATGGAGTATAGGAGAAGTTTGTTTAAAGAAGCAGGGCTGTGGGACAGAATAAGGTAGCAGGATGCAATGAAAAGCGGAACAATGTGAACTCTGACAAACCCCGAGTGGTTCACCAGATATGATTTATGGTCTGACGAACTGCAGGCAATTAGTCAAAATGGAGCTCCTCTACACCTACACACACATGCGCACACACGTACACCTTCTCAGATCCCTCTTCTTTCCAAGCTTCCTAACACTACCCATGACTATCATTTGCACAATCATAGTTTGTAAGAACTCTAGGCACACATCCAGACTCCACTGTGCTTGGCATTGTACAGCTGGTGACAGCCCTATACCTCCCTACAGCCACTTAACACTCCTGTGTTCCTCCACAGCTTTGCTGCATGCTGGGTCAGTTGAACTGAGAAAGAATGATCCAGACAGTGAGGGGATATGTTTTTTTAAATATAATTTGTACCTGAGGCCAAATTAGCCAAAACTAATTCCAAATCCAAGAGTCCAGAACCATAAGTGGCCCTACTACTGGCAAACATCCTCCACCCGCACCTGGGGCTTCAGAGGTTTCCAAAAACTTTGGCGAGCACCCTACTTGCAGGCCCAAGCCCAGAGGCTTGGGGTTCGGATGCCCCCGAGTTTTGCTTGCCCTTAGCCATAAGGCCCTCGGAGCAAGCAAGGGAGGAGACTCCCATTTCCATAAACTGGGCTTAAAGCCACCGCACCTCAGCGGGTACTAAACCATGCAAGAGCAGTTCTCCTGCAAAGCGGTTCAGTAAAACTGCCTTCTTGGACATGGTACATGGCATTTCCCCTGCCAGGTTAAGAAGCCACTAGACAGTGAGGGGTTATAGAGAAAGGAAGGTTTTCGTTAAAAGGACCTGAATGGAAAGGGAGTATATGGAAGGCAGGATAGCCTTATAGGCTAACTAAATAATATATAGCTATATAGATATATTACATATGTTGAGATATATATAAATTTGAAAGAGGCCGTTTGAGGTTGGGGCCCTGTCTGGAAACCAGGACAGGTTTGTTCCCCATAGCTGCCTTGGCACAGTCATTCTTTTCTTATCCCATTACCTAAATGAGCTTTTGTGACACTTTTGGTCCTATAGGTTCTTTTCTTGTTTGCTGCACCAATCCCTTCCCCCCAACACACACACCACCATCTCCCTTCCCACCTTTTATATTCAAATCACTCGCTCTATATACTGTTTTATGCTCGTCCTTTCACAGCATCTGATGAAGTGAGTTCATGTTCACAAAAGCTTATGGTCTCTATATAAATGTAGTTAGTTTATACGGTGTGTCTCTACCCCGCCTTCTGCCTGACTTCAGACTAACACCGCTGACTACCTCTCTGCTCAAGGGAGTGTACAACCTGCCTGGGCTCCACAATAGACCCCAGAGGCTTAGTACAGAAAAACTCAAACATCTTACTGGCTCCCAAAATGGCTGCCTCATCTCCACAGTGAAGAATGCCTATCCCTTCAGGATTGACACATTTAACGTCCACAGTTAGGGTGGCCATGTGCCTCTTGGGGGGGGGGGGGGGGGCGGGCATGGTGAGCTTCCACAGGCTGCAGCAGCAGTGTTGGCTCTGAACGGTGAAAAATAGCAGACATCAAAGCGGTCGGTTTCATATCAACAGAGGACCAGAAAAATGGACTGTCCTCTATAAAACTGGGAGAATGGCCACCCTATACACAGTGCTACTGCCTGGCAAAAACGTAGAATAAAGCCAAGTGCCCCTGCACCAACCCTATTCTCAGCAATTCTTTAGACACAAGACAACTCTCATTAGATTCAAGGCACCCCTTACAAAATGCCAGCTTAGTTTTCACTCATTTTTTGACTATGGAAAAAGAACAGAACAATTTTTCTGTCACAAAGATCTCAGAAGACCACAACCGTTCAAAATGCTTTTAACGCTGTGGATTCCTATTTGATAACTTTGGTTTTATCTTGATCATCATTTTTGCACACCTTAACAGTGGTAATACGGTGTGGGAGCTCAGGGCACCCTTGAAAGAATTTCAAGGCACCTCAGGGTGCCACAGCACCATGGCTGAGATCACTTGTCTACACCATTGCTAGATAAATACATCTCTTCCCCAACCCAGTCTGCCTGCACAGCTGTCGATCCTTCACACACCTGTTTCCCCCCTTGTTTCAACCCCTCATTTTCTGCTTTCTCTCTCTCACCAAATCTCATTCCCCTTTTTTACCTGATGCTGCCCAGCCTGGCTCCTTATGGACTCTGGGAGACAGAGATGGCAAGACACCAAAACAGGTTTACAGGTAGCTGAGACTACTTGACAGTTCTACCAATTAATCTTGGCCAAGCTCTGTTTCCTTATCCTATGTGAGAGAAATTACTGTGTGTGTACCATTTCAGATTTTCAGAACTGGCCTCTCTCAGACATTATCAGAGTGCATGGGTCTGTGCGTGCAAGTGAAGGGAGCTTGTGTTCCTCTGTTCTGCTCATACGAACTCCAAAGAAACTGATGTAAAAATGGAAGGGAAACTTTTAATGTTAAAAAGTGTTGTATGTTCCCTCTGGAGGAAAAAAAAATACTGATAAATATTCTTAAGTTACAGAGGAGAATCCATCTCTCCTATACAATGTTATAGTGGCAAATTGTGCCAGCCTCTTTTGGGCACATGGCAGATTGGGAAGGGAACAGGCAGCCCGCCAGCAGAGAAGGCAGGGAGAAAAAAGCAGAGCTTCAGATTGAGCAGGGAGAGGATATCTGAGTGGCACTAGGAGGGCGTGGGGCATTTCTGCCAAAAAGGTTGCCTCCCACTGCTTTAGTGAGAAACGGAGGGACTTGAGCCCGGAAAGAGCTGGTGGTGCTTCCACAATACAAAGTACATTCAACAAACCAAAATGGAAACAGGTGTTTAGGGACAAGGGTGAAAAAAAAAAATTACATTGATGTACGACACCCTCTTAGCTGTTATAAATTCACACTTCCTTAGCTTAAGAGAACTAAGAAGAACTGTCCTCTTGTAATGGGGCAACAAAAGACCCATTGCAAGTTGCCTGACTTTCTTTTTTCTCTTTGTAGAGATTAATGTAACCCAAAAGGTACTGTTCCCAACTTCCTCATATGCTGCTTACTAACCTGTACCAGACTACATAACAACCTGGAATAGATGGGAGCCAAGCCAAAATTCAGACAGACTTGTTGTTCCTGCCATTACCCTGAACTGCCCATCAAAAAACTCATCTTTCACTGTGTTCATTCTCGTCTCCTACACTCCAGCCATGCAAAGCCATGCCACTGTATACAAAAGAGCAACGTTAAGAGGATAACAATTTATCAACCTTCACTGCCACTCTGAAGATTCAAACTTCAATTCTGTGCATCAGCTTAAGAGCTGATGGTACAAACTTTGAATGTTTTCAGAGTATTAGCCTTCTTGTGAAGAGACAAAGGAGAGGGGTGTTAAAAGCGTAAGGGATTAGGTACTTTTTCTGATGTTTCTCAAGGACTCCACTCCTCCTTATTCTCAAACTGCTCAAAATGAACAAGCTCCCTTTGACTGCTCATTCAACTAATATGGGAACAATCAAATGCAACAGCCCACCTGTGCAGCAGCCCCAATCTACACATTTCTCATCTAAACCACTTTAGGATTTCTCTGTTTGTATTTGGAGGCCTTCCCTTTCTCTTACACGAGCCAAGGGAGCTGAAAACAGTTAGGATATTTTCTACTAATCTTCTTCAGTGTTACAGAAGCACCTGAAGTGTTACTGCAATTTTCTTCACCTGCCATTTTACTACCAGTGGCAAACTGCCTTTTCCCCAACTCCCCTAGTACTGAAAAACCTGTAAGTGCCATGAGGCTGTCTGAAACTATACATCATCAGCATAAAGTCAAAAAGGATGAAAAGCAATAGCATCTCCCTCAAGAGAAGTAACCAGATGAGCTGACTATCTAACTGCCTCCATTGTGGCTCTCCCTGTTCAGGAAGGCTCCAAGAGAATGCATCAGTTTATAAGAAGCATTTTGCGTATGTTATGAATGAGCATATTACCTCTATTTATGAATGGAAAATAAAGGTTTTATAACTACTGTCAGGCAGGGAGAGAATATCTCTCTCATGACTAGAATTTGGTGCACGAGTCATCATATAAAACCATCCAACTGTTCCATACTACAATCCTTGTTCCATACTGGGACCCTCTGAACTTCTGAGCAAAAATCCCTTCCCCTTCCAATTAGCAACATGGGAATGGCACAGGGGTACTATTTCATAACATCAATTCATAATTTCCTTCCCTCTCAGGGACTGCAACTCCAAAATGAAAAACCCTGGTTTCAGAAGAATGTGCACATTATTATGATTATGAAAGCATGCTAAGTTCTTCACAGGAACAGAGACCAACAATTTCAGAAGCAACTAAACAGAATCTTAGTTCATCATGATTTTCAGATGCTGAACACTGATACAGCTTCCATTTCTCAACACCTAGAATGTTATTCTTCCTACATGGTACTGAAATACTTAAGCATCCGCTATGCCAACTTTCCAAAACGTTGGCCACTCAGTCTTTGTCCAAAAAGCTTGGATCTAAAAGCTGGAGGTTTCCGAGTTGCCGATATCTGACCTTTCTTTTAACATATTGGCAGAATATTAGCAGTCCTAAACCTCTGTATCACTTACTTTTGTAGCATACATACATCACAACCTATAATCCCTAATCAACCTAGAAAAATAACTGACTGATAAACCAATCTGCTTGTAAAACCATTAACAGATTCTAGCTTCTGTATCAACTGGGTAATTTCCCGAGACCATTTTTAATCCCTACCACTAAATCATTAATCCCTAGCCTTTCAAATAGTATTTTTCCTCTAAATTTACCAAATAGTTTTGCAGCTCACTAAAAACTAGCTGAATAAATAACAGTAATAAAAATGCACCTGTTGATACTGGAGGATTCAGAGACTTCTAGTACTCTGTTGATCCCTTTAATGCTGCTATTTTCTAATTGGAAGGAACCATTCAGAAATGAAGCTGTGCATCTGGCCAGTCATTTGATACCTGGTGTGCACTGCTCATGATAACATGAACTCTCCAATATGCTTGCCATTATGAAGAGGAGTAAATTATTTCATCATACCACTTACGGTCATGCCAGGGGCACAGATATTTGTACTAAAAACAGTTTAAATTTAATGGGACCACGGTTATCAACATTAATTGTCATATTTTCTCAAACTGGCATTAAAATGTTCCTACAGTATTGCTATTAATGTCAATATAAATTATGCATAACAGATTATAGCATTCACTTAGAGGTAAAATTCATACAGGAAAAAAAGAAAGGAATGAACTAAAAAAAAAGACTGATCTAAATTCAATGTATATTTAGTTGTTTCTATAGGATTTCTCAATATTTTTCCAAAAATGTAAAATTATCTTTTTGGAGGGTTCCCAAAATATGTCATCCCAAAAAACAAATGTTAACATAACCATTCAATCGAAAGCAAGGGAAGTATTCCTGTTAATCAACTATACAGACACTGCATACAAAATGTTCCCAAGGACCAGATGTGAGATCTGTACCTGCATTCAGAGAAAGATTAACAGAATAGTATAATGTGCAGGAGTTTCCCCTCAGTGACTGCAGCTCTGGAGGGAAAATTTTAACATTGTATTTTACTAAGGTTAACAGAACTATTCAGCAGAGCTCTTCTGATGGCATGACTAAAGGAGTGGGTCATGTACTTACAGTCATGTAAACGAAGATTTCAAATATTCAAAGCAAAACAATAGGAAGCCAACATCATTATGTATTTTTTGCACAAACATGCAAAGAACATTAAAAGGAATATTTTTCTACTTTAAGTCCATAAAGACCTAAAGTACAGATTGTGGGCTCCTTATGTATCCTAATGAGCAGCTGGTTACTCGCATGAGTAATTCCACTGAAGTCAATGGAACTACTCTTGTGAGCAACTAAATGTTGCCAACTGTAGTGATAGTATAGAGAATTCCTTGGTATTCAGAGTTTGATTGAAGCCCCAGCTAGTGAAGCGAGGCAAAAGAAGATGAATCTCAGGTTTACTTTATAAATAAATAAATAAATAAATAAATAAATAAAGGTTCTAGCAAGGCATGGGAAAAGCCTGAAAACCAACGCTTTAAAAACTCCACAAAAAAAAAAAAAGAAGCATATGAAAGAACCCAAAAAGAATTATTTAAAAGTCCATGAGTTTTAAGCCAATCCTACCGTTCCAGGAAATGAAGAGGGGGAGAACAGGGGGAGCCGATTCAAGATGTAAGCCAATCCCATGATTCTAATAGGCCTGATTCATGATTTTATTATGCTCATGGTTTCTAATACCAGTAACTCTTCACCAATTTAAGTCTAGCAAATGAGCAAGAATGTGCCTCAACATAGGCAGCCTGTAGTAAGGCTAATAAAAATAAGTATTTCTGAACACATCCTCAACCAAAGGAGCAGATCTTATTTCAGCCAACAGAAACTGCAACACCTCACCCTGCAACTCTTTATGCCATGTTGTGTCACTGGCTATTGTGAATTAGTCTTCCCACAAATCATTTCGACATTTAGATCTGGACTATTTTTTAAGGAAATTATTTCAGAGAATAAAAAAAAATGCTTACTCATTAACCTACTATCATTGTAACAACAAGGCACAACTCCTAAACTCCCTGTACTCCCTGCTGCATTGCACAACTTTAAATGCACCATTTACTGTACTAGATCTCAAACAAAGAACATTCTGAAACACTAAAATAAATCCATGTTTAAATGCAACTCCAAGCCAGTCCATACAATAGGGGTTAAATACTACCATATGGTGAAGAAACACATATGTTGCCTTCTTAAAACAAAGAACATGAATAATTTCTTTTAAAAGTTCTATTTTTAACATGACAAGAAACTTTTTTTTTTTTTTTTTTTTTTTTTTTAAAGAAAAAGTTAAAGAACTATAAACTGATCGGGAAGTGTCACAATTCTGGGGAAACGCTCCTTAGATTGTTTTAAATGTTGGTTAGTAAATAAATACTGCACCTCACTTTCCATTAGTCCATGCCTCAATACGTCCTGAAAGCTAAGAGCACTTCAATGTTCACCATCTTTTTAGAGGAGCAGAGAAAAAAAGAAATGTAATCATAGTATAGCTGTATCAAGAAGGTATGAGCAATTCCCTACCAGGCAAAAAAAAAATCACAAGCTACATCAACATTTTCCTTTTACTGTACCCATTTCAAAAGAAGCTTTATAAATACTTAAATATGTTAATATAGCAGCATCTTTTCAGCAAATATTCTGAATCAGAACTGCCCTATACACAGATTTCATTTTCAATACACTGCTCCCAGTAATTTCATGAAACATGTTTTCATTTGATTCCTGAACAAACAGGAGGGGCGGGGGGAAAAGACGACAGAACCAATCTACCAAAATGAATGTATATGAAATAGATACAGGCTGGCTGGACTAAATATTAGTGGTTTTTAAAATGATCTGCATCTAGCCATTATCCTCTGTGCCAAGTATTTGTTTTTATCATTATAGTCAATAAACATGCATGAATTCTAAAAATAGTTGCAGATTGTAATACACATGCTTTTTAGTTCCCATTTCACTTTGAAAAGAAGATTAAAAGCTAGATCCTTTCAGAAACTGCTCTTAAAAATTTTGGGAGCCACAAAATTATCCTACTTTGCAATTTGGAGTGCACTGCTGGAAAACATTTCCTTCTAGACATAAGTTTGACAGCGATGATGTGAAAAGGAAAGCTCAACCACCACACAGCAAGATATAAAGAAAATGGACTGATAAGGCCCACACAAAATCTACTACTTAGATATTTTAATATGTTTGCTTACTAATGTAACTGTGTAAATTCTAATCAGAAGTTCAGTGCCATGTGACAAATTCAATCCCTGCATACAGCCATGTAAATTCAGAGCAACTCCACTAAGTCACTGGTAAATGTCTACAGTTATGCACAGTAAAATATCGACTTTGCAAAGTTAATGCTTGTTTAACACTTGCAACAGCCTAGTGACATCACTGTTCCAAAGAGTGGTCATGTTAATGAAAGGTTAGCAAAATGTTTTTTTAACCATGCAGGTGAACACAAGTGTTTTTGAATCCACAGTAAAAGCCTCAGTTCATTCATCCCACAAGATTTTAAACAATTTAGAGCACTGATTTAATTAGTACACTGAACATGTGACTTTATCATCATGTAAGTAGCTAAAGCTCCTGTGCCAATATCCCGGCAACACATAGTATTCTAGATGTTAGCTCACAATGGAGAAACAGTAAACAAACGAATCACCTTACAGCAGTTAAACACTAGTACAAAACCACATGATGGGACTTACTGGGCAATAAATTGTTTGGCAGCAACTTAGGTGTGCAAGTATTGTCCATCCAAGCACTAATTACATCTAAGAACATATGCGTAGTATCCTGAGACTGACTGTATGGGTGTTGCTGTTGTAACAGCCTCAGGAATGTAAGGAGAAACTGATATTAAGAAACATGTATCAGAGTTGATGTGGCTCTACTGATATTTTAGTAAGGTAAAAACAGCAAAATGAATTATCTATGTCAAGTAATCATCACACGAGAAAACAAAAAAGACCAACGGCCTCAAACAGGAAAGCAGGTTCAGCAAGCCAAGGGTATTTGCTGACTAACAAGTAATGAAAGTAAATACTTGCACTCAAGTAATATTAATTAAAGTTACGGCTACATTAACTACCTTGATCACAACCTAGTAATAGGTCCTATGTGGACTCAATAATACCAACAAGAACAGAAAAATAAATTGCTGCTACGACAAATTTTAATACAAACATTTTTTTTAAGTTTATTTTTTTTTCAAAAACATTAAAGGCAAAAAGCTGCTCTTAGTTATGCTAATGTAACTCCAGAACAACTCCAATGATGATGCCTTTGGAGTTATTGTGCAGTTGCAATGGTGTAACTAAAAAACAGACTATTGCCCAAAATGACTGAGTCATAACAGCTTTATCCTACCACTGAAACATATAAACATTTACAACATGTAAGATGTCTGCTTTGAAAAAGGAATGTTGCTGCAAGGTTCAAATATTTATATTGCAGATATCTAATCAAATAAATGTCCTTTCTGCTGTTTTCTGCTATCCAGTCATTAATTATCCCTATGTAGTTTATAGATACAGGAGGGGGGAAAGTTAAAATATGTTAGGGTTCCCAAACTATCATTCTGCCTAAGGACTTTAGTCTAAGCTACTTAAATATACAGAGCATAATTCCACCTGGAGATACACTCATGCTGAACTCCCACTGAAGTCAAAGAGAATGGTGGACACGTAATCTATCAGAGGACAGCATTGAGCTCAGGGACTGCATACATTCTTGCCTACTTGACAACCATCATGCAGAGGTATTAAAAGAACAACAGTGAGTTTGATCAAATGCTGTTTCTGAGAAGAAATTTAATACATCTTTAAGTATTAAATGCATACATCTACACATTCATACTTGTGTCTTAAAAATGTAAAACAAGTATATTTTACAAGTTAAATACACAGGCTCAGACAAGTTCCTTCCTGCTGCAAGCAATCAGTTTGCATTTCAGCTGCCTATTTTTTTTGTGGCATTAAGATGTAGTACAATTGGACATCCTAAACACAATTTTCCAGGAACCATATGTACCTACATACTTGGGCTCTGATCTGACAACATTTTATGGGCTTGATCATGCACTGTGAGTGGTTTCAGTGAAATCAATGGTGTGTTGAAGTGAGCATGTTAAGTCTTGACAGAACTAGGGCCCGCCAAAGTTGTTACATACACCTTCTGGCTTTGGATCAGTCCTTTAGTAAGTGTAGTAAATATATCTTCTCCACTTGGGGAGGGAGGGAAGGGAAGGGAAAGACAGGATAACTCAGCATACAAATCACTAGACTAGATTATCAACTGGTATAAAGTGGAGTAACTCTGCTGAAGACAACTTCACTCACAGACCTTAAAATGCAAATCATCAGACCGCCCAAAGTTTACAAAGCATTTACATCATTCATCTGATTAGGCTCCTCCAGTCTGTGCATACGTAGCGCCATCTGATGTATGCTATACAAACACCCTCAAAAAGCACATTTTAAAGGGTGCACATTTTAGGTGAATGGGTTCTCCTCTCTCTCAAATAATTCTGTAATGCTCAAAAAACACAAGTATCTTTATGTTTGCTGGAGTGAAGCTGAATGGAGATAAGCTATGCAAACAACCAGACAAGCAATGAAGATTTAGCATGAAGACCTAAACACGTTGATCTTTTCATGAAATGTTTTTGTGCTGATAATTGGCATTATTGAATCTTTGTGATTAAATTTTGCTATGACCAATTATAGCAAAATAAGACGTGGCTGTTACTCACGGTCACTGGAAAACTTTAATCTATACAAGTTAAATGTCACTACTGCTACTCCATTCTAGTCAGCAAGTCAGTTATTGAGGTCATTTGCAAACAATAGGTAGCACTAACATTACTGATGTAAACTCTTTTCATTTTCCCAGAGTACTGAGAAATAATCACTCATATTTACAAAAAAAACACATCTCCCAATGAACATTGTTTTAGTAACATTTAGTGATTCGGAAGGTCGTGCTGAGCTATAAAAACCCTTTTAGAAACAACCTATGCTAATTTATGAGCACCCACCCTTTCTTGATATCCAAGTGTCAGATACCCATCTGTTAGAACAGCCCAGCTTTTAAGACCATGTTATTCTCAGTCATCTTCATTTTCCATCCCCACTGTTCAGCTGCGTCAGATGAGTACAATCTGATGAACGGTCTGATTTTTTTAGCGTTACATTATTAATGCAGAATATGTAATAATACCCGCTAAACAAGCTATCACATCAACATCATTGGTCTTTAAGAGATCATGGCCCTGCAGATAAATCCAGAAGGAGATTATTAGACACTACTTAAAAAATGCTCCTTTAACATACCGGGACCAGCTGAGCTAGGCCTCATGCTTGTAGAGCAAAATGTAATAATTATACATACGTGCAAGCCACTTTATTCCACCAGGCTTATTCAAGATGGCTATGGCAGTTACCTTTGTGAAACTAAAGATGACTCCTTGAATAACTGAACTGTAATACTAATTACACTACAGGTGTCCCTGGGCAACTTCTGCTGCCAGTCCTACTAGTAAAAGCTCAGACAAACAGAGCACCTTCAACTGCAGGCATACACGCAATCAGAAACAGCGCAGCTTCTTTCAGGCTCTGTTTTGACACCATCAAAGGACATGTTGACACAAAATGAAGCAACAATGCTGCAACCGGAGAAAGTTGTTGTTCTTTTTTTTTCCCCCTTCCCCGTCACCAAAACAGATGCAGGCCTTTAAACTTACTAAAAAAAAAATAATAATAAAATCCCTAATTGTTAAGCAGCTTTTTCAAAAGATGCGTCTGCTGCACAAAGAAAACAACTTCATGTTGATTGCTGCGCAGGGATGGTTCTTACAGGGGAGGGGGGAGCAATTCTTGCTCTCAGCTGGATAGAACATTGTTTTTAAAGTGCATTTGCTTGCGCTCGTGGCCATCATGGGCTTAGTTTTATAGTGAGAGAAATTAACAGCATGGAAAAGGAAGACATGGCTCCAACTTTGCCAAGTCTCCAGGGCTTTGGGAGACCAAGTGGCTGCACAAAAAGGGGCTCAGGAGAAGGCAGCAGCAGGAAGGGGAAGCTCTTGAGCTGGCATCAGGCAGGCCGTGTTCTCTGGGCAAATGCGAGCTCTTTTCTTAGCCCCGCTAGAGGTGGGGAAATGGCTCTTCGCAAACTTCCCAGGCTGGACTCAACACTTCCAGTCGCTTCATCCTGCTCCCAGCCCCTTCCCTTTGTTATGCACAACTCCGCCGGGCCAGTGCCTCTCTCCCACGCCCAGAAACACATCACGGCTTCCACCTAGACAACTTGCATCTCCTGAAGCAGGGAGGGAGGAGCCCCCGCCTTCACACCCTCCCACCCAGGCCCAGTGGCTGTGGGGTCCCACACGAGCCGGGGGCTGCCCCGTGCCCACCCCCAGGCGGCCCGCCTCGTCTGCCCAGCCCAGCCCCCACCGCCAGCACCGAAGTAAAGTTGAAAATTGAAAGTAATTACCGGAGCAGCCCCCGCGCCGCAGCGCCGACAGGACCCCGCCTCACGCGCCCGGGCAGCGGGGCAGCCTGTGCCCGCCGGCGGAGGCTCCTCCTCCATGACGGACCTGCACCGCCGCCCTGCCGTGCCCCCGGCCTCGCCCTCTGTTCGGGCCGCGAAGCGGGGTCCGCCGGCCCGGCTCGGCTCCGGCTTGCCCTGCGGGACGGGCCCGGCGGCGTCCCGGCCCACACAGGCCCCGCCCCGCCCCGCCCGCGCCCTTCGGGCCAGGTAACCCCGCCCCTACACACACACATACACACACACACACACACACCCTTGCAGCCACGCACAACCCAACACACTTTTCAGCTACACGTACCACCCTCCCACACACCTTTCAGCCACAGATCCCAACACACACACCACAGCACACCTTTCAGCCACATACCCACACACCAACACTTCAGCCACACACACCGTTCAGTCACACACACCCCAACATACCTTGCAGCCACACACACATACACACATCCAACACACCTTTCAGCCACATCAGCTTACAAAACCACCTCCACCACAGGACGCACAACAAGTCCTCTAGCCCCTGAATTGTGATTCAGCATCTCCTTGAAGTGAGGCAGGATATTAATGCATTAGAGCAATGCCTGGGTCAAGATAAAGTCTAGTAATGCTGCTCTCCCAGCTTCCCATTGCAACAGGCTGCTCTGGAACAAGGCAGGCTTGAGGAGAAGAGGAGGGGCACACGGGTAATCTGGCATTCAGGAGATAGGCTGAATAGGAGTAAAAGTGCCCCACGCTACGCTGTGGTGCTTGGTTCTCCTTTTTTTAAAGATAGATATATATGTTATGTATAAAAAAAAAGAAAGTTGAATTTATAGCTGCCAAGTCGAGTTAATGAAAAACCCTTTGGTAGTTAACTCATTTAGTGCAGCAGGCATGAAATAAAGTGTGTGGCACAAGGCCAAAGCATAAAGGATCCTCTCTGGCCATGTTCTGGGCTCCCTTGCTCACTACCGGGCTCTCCCTCAGTCTAACAAGGAATGATTCTGGCCATTTCCAGAGTGAAGTGGGCAGTTGTCTTCTACAGAAGGTTGCATTTAACTGTCCCACCTCAAACCATGCCGCCATTTGCCAAAATAAACACCAGCACCTACCAGAGACATGACCATGGAGTCTAAAAAAAATTAATTAAATAAAGGTTACTTTCCAATTGCGGGTCCTGTTCAAGATGCTCCCAAGCAACTCATTCCTGGTAACACCACATAAAAATAAATTATACTATCCAGTTTGGAGCAAAGTTGGGGTGGAGACTTGAACCAAGCACAAAACGTGGTATGGTTCATGACAGGCATTCCTTTAGTGAATGTGCCTATTGTGTAGTGTAGAAATGACCATTATTCATAGCATTCATGGAGTCTGTTGGTCAGCAGCACTTTTATTCTACCACGCCACCAAGCTTTAAATTCAAGGCTTTCGAACTCAACTCAATATTTACTGGCTTTTTTTATTTAAATACACCCTTTAAAAAAAGAAATCTACCAAAGTTTGAAACATGGCAATTTTCTTCATAAAAGGCCACGTGATTTTTTTTTTAAAGCTGCAATCTCCTCTAAATATCAATGAGGAATTCTGCTTTAAAAAAAATAAAAATCGATTGGACTATAAGGTCCAAAGTGATTTTCCTAGGAGCACTTTGCAGTCACTTAACAAAATCATTTAGTGCCAAGATTGCTACAGATCTACATGACAAGGCTAAGGTGAGGATGGGTGTAACTCCTGGTTTACATGCCACCTTTTTTTTTATTATTATTTCCTCTCCCAGACCGGTATGAAGGGAACATGGTTATTATTAAAACATAGTGCTGGGTCATGTTATATCTATTTCCTTTTTCTCCACCGGGTCTCAACTTGTTACTCCAAACGGCCTCCTCTGCAGAATCCTCCCCTGCACTTTATGAACACGGACCTAAAGCCCATGGCCGTGCTGTGCGAGGGTTAATCCGCATGTTTAGCCTTGTACATACACCCAGGCAAAAGTATGTGTCAATAAATACAGGAGCCCGGCTCCAGGGTGGGAACCCTGTCGAGCACTCGCACAAATGCACTGGGAGCGGAGGCGAGGCGAGCTGGGGATTGGCGGGCTGGGCTGTCAATCTCGGCGCGGGGGCGGGCGTATGCAAAGCGAGCTACTTTGCATCGGCGTTTCCTATTCTTCTCTGCCCCTGCCTCGGCGAGAGACCAAACCCCGAAGCGGAGGAAACTTAGCCATTTGCACGGAAAGAGTTCGTCTCCTTCAGCAGTGCTGGAGATGGAAAATATTCATTGTCGCTTCAGTGAGGGAGGAAGAGATGGAGCATATTTAGCACTAACCCGTGGGGAGGAGGAGGAGGAGCGGGTGGGGGAGGAGGTGGGAGAGTCGTGCCTCTCCCAAAAAGGGGACTTTGACCTTACATTGATCTCCGAAGGGCTCCCAATTAAAGATTTCTTTTTGGGCGCGGGTCAGACACTGGCAACGCCCCGACTGCCTCGAATTTATGAACTCATTAGTCTAATTTCATTATTTAATCATGCGCCCAGCAATCGTGTTTCCTTAAGAAAGGACTGACCTATTTTTGGCTGGAGATAAACGATCATGTTAACAGATGTTAATCTTGTAATCTGTTTTTCCTGTAAGCACTTCGCATACCCGCGTTTCAGACATTAAAAGCGAGAGAGAGAGAGAGAGATCTTTCCCATACGCCTTGACGTCACGATTCAGCTCTTATTAAAAATTCTTGCAATGGTTTCAAAGACATTAAATCTTTTTCACTTTATAAATGCTGATTTGTTCTGCCTCAACTCCCACAGGCTTTTATTTGCATTTCAAATTCCACAGGTTACACCAGTCGCCTTTCAGAAAATGTAAACCAACAATAAGGCAGCAAATGTATGTGTGCACACAAACCAACAACAGGGCAGCAAGTGTGTGTATGCGTGTGTAAACCAACAATAGGGCAGCAAGTGTGTGTGTATGCAAACCAACAATAAGGCAACCAGTGTGTGTGTGTGTGCATGTGTAAACCAACAATAAGGGAACATGTGTGTGTGCGTGCATGTAAACCAACAATAAGGCAGCAAGTGTGTGCACGCGTGTGTAAAACTATAAGACAGCATGTGTGTGTGCATGTGTGTAAAACAAGGCAGTGTGTGCGTAAGTAAAACAACAGGGCAGCACATGTGTATGTATAAACCAACAATAAGGCAGTGTGTGTGTGTGTGTGTGTGTGTGTGTGTGTGTGTGTGTGTGTGTGTGTGTGTGTGTGTGTGTGTGTAATAAAGACCAGAATTACCGTTCAGAGGAAGTCTCAGCCAACGTGTACTGGCCCATCTAGTGTCCAAGCACTCCTTTATCTCTATGCACAAGGCAGTGAATAAGATCCAGGCACACAATGCACGTTCCCTAGAAGATACTTGTCTACTGCTGGGAGCTGATTAACGCTCATAATAAATGGTGCTGACTCCTAACCAACACTTTTCAGTTTAAAATACAGGGTTCCTCTCTAGTAGTTAATTGCAGAGGTTAGCTAGTTTCAGAGCAACAAAAAAAAAAAAAACAACAAAAAAACCCACAGCAACTGCTGACTGTCACTCCCCACCAGCTTCCAAACACGTCCAGCTTATTTTAATGCCCCACCTTACTTGCTTATAACAAACTTTATCCCTACAAAGTTTCTGAAACTTGGAGAAGCAGCTTGATTCAAATTAGGATCGCAACTGTTTGGTATGCTAATTCTCACTGGAGATAGTGGCGGGGGAGAAGGAAGGGGGGTGGGAAGGAGGAGGAGGAGGAGGAAAGCTTTTATAGTACAAAATGTCTGGAATTGCATTATTTCTATGCTGTTCTTTTCTTTTCTTCCCCCCTCCTTTTTCTCCCCCCCCCCCTTTTCTCCCCCTCCCCCAACCTTTTTTATTATATACCCCCCCCCAACAAATAGACTATTTTCATATTCTGGGAGTAATTGCTACGGGGACATTGTCCTTCAAGCCCGTCTCAGCCTTCCACTGTCTCTACGTGAAGAATTGTTTTCTCCCCCACCCACCCCCAACTTCCCTTGATAAACTGTGGACTTCTTTAATGGGTATCCTTCACTTATATACTCCCATCAGCTGCGAGTGTAACTAAAAAAAGAAGGGAAAACATACACACACACACAGAGGCACACACACCAGGCATTTCATGCACACACCGAATCAATACTATCAGCAAAACCCCTTAATAATTTAAGTAGCTACTCTAGCCTCCAAACCCCATCACCCACCTTCATTAGCCGGAGCATTTTACTTTAAAGTAAGGCAATTTGCTCTTTGTTTCTTAATGGATGAAGATTGAATTCCAGCTCCCCCCATCGCCTCTGACAAAGTGTACAAAGCCAAAAGGCTCCTCCAGCCCATAAATCCCCCACCACTGCAGTAAAAAGGGGGAAAAATGATCGCTTTCTCCCAAACAGGACTAAGTTACCATTTTTCCCGTCCCTTCGATGACTGAGTCAGATTAGCCATTAATTGCAAACCCGAAGTTTTTTTTCCGCCCCCAGGGGTTTATGCAGGGGATCCCCAACCTCCCCCATCCCCAAAAAGAAGGAAAAGAAAGGATCCTGGGGAGATCTCGCCGGTGCCTTACCTCGTCCGCTTAAGGTAACAACATTTTAGAGAGGGCACCCAGACAAACAAGAACCTGAAGGTGAAACCATGCGCTGAATGCAATAAGGAAAGAGCTGCACATGATTCACTGCGCCGGCTCCACTCCGGCAGCCGGGGGGCTGCTCGCAACCCTCCCGTGCCCAGCCCCACGGGCCGGGCCCCTCCAGCGCCCCGCAGGCGGCCAGCTCCTCTCTGCCCCCCGCACCCCGCACCCAGCTCGGCCCCGGCCCCCCGCTTCGCTTCCCCTCTGCCTCCCCCGAGGTACAGCCTGCTGCCTTCCCCCAGCCGGGAGAATGGTCTCTCCTATATTAAATGCACACACTATCTACTATTGTCTCATCAGCACAAAGTTCTGGTACAATGCGGGGAAAGTCTAGATGCTCGAAATGAGTCATATACAAATAATTATTCCACTAATGGGACTGAATCATTAGCCGGGCTGTTATTTAGCTCACCTCCTTCCAAAGCACCGTGTGTCCACACGCTCCGTTCCTGAAAGCCCTCGCAGAAGCAGACAGATCTATATTTTGAAAGAGACAAATATGGTTTTGCGTGTAAAGTTCCATTTTTACCAGCTGCTCCCCCCGCCCTTCCCTCTCCGAGCTGGGAAACATACACACTTTGGAGTTATCCCAGAGGCATTTAGATTAGAAACATTAGGTGCAGTGGGGGGAAGCCCAACAACTCTACCGGTAACATATTTATAGATTTATTCAAATGTACAGCAACAAAAAAAGCATTGAAGCCCTCCATCAAGATCAAAGGGTAATGCTGTTCAACAGTTAGGCTGGAAGAGTTGAAAGACCTTTGAACAAATCAATCTACCATATGGCTCCCTACCCCCTCTCCCCCCTCCCCAAAAACCCACCTCATGTCTGAAAAAGTTCAGTTCTTATTTTCCTATATATATTGCAAAGCTCAGTGTAAATCACCCCAAATGTGTGTGCCACAGGCGATTAGAATATGTTTAGTCTGTGGCTGGAAACCCTCATTTAATCTGCGAGAGATTGGTGGTAGACATCAAGGGTGGGGAGGGTTTTGTTTTTTTTTCTTTGTCTAATAATGTGTGATGACGTAGAATTGACATGCAAGACTTTTGAGGAGGGTTAAGATTATCTTTTCACCATAGACAGATTTCTCCCCCCTCCTCTTGCCATGTTCCTCCTCGTGATAAACCGAGTAGCTCAGAGGAACACACTGTCCAAATCACCCCATCGTGGTTCTTGCCAGACAATCAAGCTCTGCAGTTTAAACGGTTACCTAGTGCTGTGGTATTTGTGCACAACAACGTTTGAAGCTGTTGTGTCTCTCCAGCTTCTTGCACTTGCAACACAAACTACTACAGGCAACTTGCAAAAAAACCCGAAATAAGATACAGTCCTTAACCCTTACAATTTCCAGTGCTTATTGCCAGAAGAGCTGGAATAAAGAAAAGAGGGCGAGAGGGAGGGGAAGAAAGCAAGCAAGGGGGAAAGTTTGTAATGAAGGATACACGAATCATAAAATGTAAGCTATGTGTGATTAATGATCTGCACTAATTTGAATAGCAGGCATGTTAAAGGTCATTGACAATTGTTGCTGGTTTCAGCATGAATGCCTGAGTGGGATGTATTTTGGAACAATCAAATTTCATTCTAATTCATAGGAAAAATATTAGGCACATACACAGCCCAGTTAAATAGAGAAAATACACTTTTTAAAAGGCACTTAGCAGATAACTCAGGAGCAGCTTCAATATCTTAATGCAGTATGTTTCAAATGCTTTAATGGTAGATAATCCATACTCCAGAGTCTTTGTTTTGTTCGCTATGCATCATAAATAATCTTTCCTACAGATTTGCTTTTTTTAAAGCTCAGGGATAAATTCTGTTGTTAGTTCCTCCAGACACACTCCATTGTAAGTAAGAGTGGTCTCCAATCTTCCAGATTTACACAAGCAGAATTCACCCCTTTAACTCCAATCATGTGCACACACAATGCAATGTCTACATTTCCATATCATTATTGTAGTTTAACATTTTTTTATACAAAGAGTAAAAAAATCCATTATAAATCAGCATTCCTGAGTAGTATTTAAAACTATTTTATTAGGTTAATAATTTCCATGTGGTGACAAATGACAAGTTAGAGCAATGAAAGGTGTATGAAACTTCTGAGATCTTCCATGTAACAATGTGATTTTCATAACCTACATCTTGTTCTCTCTAGTCTATATAGAATCCTTCTTTAGACAGTAAAACGTGAACACACTCGGCATTGTAATTGCTATATCACTATGCCGTACCCTTAAAGTACTTATTTTCCATCTGTATTTTCTTTAGGGCCCAGCCCTACATTCCTTATTCCAATAAAGACTAGGCAGGGAATAGGGCTCTGAAAAAGGACTATGGAACTGGGCCTCCAATTTAGTAGGTGTGTACAATTCAACTTTAGTGGAAAAGGAAAGAAAAAATTCTGAGGATGTGGAAACATCAAAGACAATCAAGCAATATGTTAATTGTGCAGAAAGTCACTAGCAGGGTTCATTTATCCACCTTAATTTAAACAATAAGTAGATTTTGTCACCTTTCTTATGCTGATTCCAGCATTTCTAGCTTCAGGAAGCAGAATCAGAGGAACAGTATCAGAATTCAAATACTTAAAGGTTATGCAAATTGTATTTGCATAACTTTGTTGGTATTTCTATAAGTTTCAGGTAGAGAATGTGTTCTTTAATTTTAAAATAAGTTATTAGCATACCACTGTTCTAGTTGATTAATCTGTTTATGGACATCATTTACTCAGTTTATCTTTCCCTGCAATCCCTGAATGTGCTGTCTTGTCAACGTCTTTAGTTAAGTTACAGCATTTGGAATGAAAATATCAGTAATATTGATGACTTAATACATAGTTTGCTATTTATAGACCTATATGTATAATAATTACACAGAACAGGAAAATATTTATTTGCTTTTTCTGTAGTCTAATAAATTATTTGTTCAGCATTTGGGACTAGGCTTTTCCTAGCTAAGGAAAATGGCATTTTGATGAAAATCTGTGCAATGGCTTGTCTGCATAACTTAGCCTTAGGAATGATTGGTGGAAGTTTAGATAAGAAAGGTTCCTGAGAAACACCATAATAGAATAGTGAGGAATAAAAGGCCATGTCTCTCAAAAAGCTGGAGTTGAAAGCATATATAAAAATAAAATTGGATTAAATATTATATATAAATATCACATGTATAGATATTTTCAGTAAAATATAACCAAGGAGTCATTCAGGTTCCACGGTATGCTAATTTGGATGTATTTAATTCTAGTGTTGCTGAATATGATTTCTGGCATAAATACATCTGAAATGTATAAAATTTATTTAAGTAAAGCTAATCAAGAAGACCTGAGGCCCATCAGTCTGTGAAAGATTCTACCTTTACATCTCAGCGTTCATTCAAACGGCAGTTTTCTTGGTGTTTCTCATTAAGTTTGTTTAAAACAAACCCCTCAGCTTTATGATCGATCTCCAATTCTCCCTTCACCTCTTGTTTTATCTAACCAGACTCTTTGCAAGCATCAGACAATCAGTAAAACAACACAGAAAAACAATGAAACAAAATAACTTCTAGTTTCTATTATTTCACTTATCAAAAAGGTTTTTTTCTGCAGGATTTAGACGTATATATGGTGTAGATGCAGACGTGACAAAATAATCAACACAACCCCGTTAATTTATATACACTGAGAAACTAGAGATTACTATGCACAAAGAGGCTCAGTGATTATGTTTACTAAGTAACATTTTATTAAAATTTCTGACTATTTGTAACTAAAACTGTGAAACACCATTCTAACATGCTGCTGTACTACCACTGTTTATTTTTATCAGTGGCATGAATTTCAGTGTGAAATAGAGTTTCAGTTGATAGCAAATGTGTTCTTTCTGATTACATACAGTGTCTTGCAATGTTCAGCTCAGAAATGTTTAGTTCTTTTTTATTACCTGTATAGTACCAGATTACTTCTAAAGTTTGCACCAAGAAAATTCATCATCTGTTGTCCAACATTGTATTGCATATTGATATTCTCTGTATCTGCAAGGGTTGAGGTCAAGTTCTCGTGCTCGCTTAATTTAGTCAGTATAAATCCATTAAATAGTTTGGGGAAAAATACTTTCCATTAGGCAAACTCCAAGTGCTTACACAACCCTTCTGAATCTGAAGAATCCTTTAACATGTAACCACATCAGAGCTCTTGTCAAGTCTAATGACAAGTTACTGACTCTTACGTAGGTATGGAAGAATGTGGGTCAAATCCCTCTTGTCTTACTCATATAAGCTGTCTCATTGCCATCAATAAAACTCCTAACTTTAATAGAGCAAGGTGACAGAGATTTGACCCAATCACTTTATCGATGACACATTATAATCAACTTAAATTTTTCTTTATGCCAAAAATAATCTTTTGAATTTACAGAACCCCATTATTTAAACAAACATGGTTGCTAGACTGTAGCCAGATTCAGATTTCTACACTTTGATTCATTTAGAACCAGATTTAGTACCTATATATATATTTTAAACCACATTTTTCAACAGCACTTTTACAATGACATTGAGGAAGAAAACAGAAAAAGTTAATATTGCAAAAGTAATTGCAGCTTCCATTCATATGGTTATTTTAACACTGTACTAAATGCTGCACAAAACATCAATTTTTCCAACTCTGGCAGTCACGTTTTCTCTCCCATATGCAATTTTGTAAACTACATCAGGACTTCACAGCAGGTAGAGAACCCACAAACCTGTTCTTAATTTCAACTTAACTGAAAGAATCTCAGCAGCAGCTGGTTTAAAAAAAAGCTGATATAGTATCCCACATGTGGCTCATAATACATTTAGAAATAAAAGGAACTAGGCCACAAATATACTTAATTTTAAGAAAGACAAATTCAATAAGGATGCCACTTTTGAAAAATCTCCTATCTTTAGCATACCACAGTTGAGGCCTATTTTTTTTCACTCAGTCTACTGATTATAACACTACAATGTCCTAATCACTTGTCAGACTGAAGCTGAGCATTACTGTGCTGTGTTCTTTCAAAACCAAAACACTTGGCTCATTTTCAGCCCCCCAAAATCATATTACCAGTGTGTTCTTCCATGAAAAACTGACAGCTTTGTAGTGTTGGTTCACTTTTCTAACTGGACCAAACAAAGAGGTACAATAACTAAATAGTTAAGACAATAGCTAAATTAGACTTCTGAAATGTCAAATGTGCCTCTTCTAATAAACCTAGATAGATTCACTG
This sequence comes from Alligator mississippiensis, assembly GCF_030867095.1. Classification (NCBI taxonomy): domain Eukaryota; kingdom Metazoa; phylum Chordata; order Crocodylia; family Alligatoridae; genus Alligator; species Alligator mississippiensis. The sequence continues at coordinate 109,969,424 of NC_081826.1, forward strand.
CTGGCATTAAAAGCGTATCATGCACTATTTCAGAAACCTAAAAGAAGGAAAAGCAGAAAAGAAGTTAAATTTTCATTTGTAGAGCTTAATAACCAGACTGCTTTAATTAATTTATTTAACATCATAGCAAATTCATATACATACCATTCCTTACTGAGTAAAATACCACATTGGGGGTGGGAAAAACCCCCTCAAAAGTAAAAGTGGAACAAAACAGTTGCATATTCTTGCAAACATTGGTAAAATTTCTTCTCAACTTCTATGCCGTGGTTTGGGTGTTCTAATAATCTTGGTTTATATGGTTTTTCAACTCAGGCATGCGAGGAAAAAGGAACTTCAAAAAGAGAACATTTTACCTGATGTGTACTATTTTAAGGCTTCAGTAATTAGAGAACTGCAAAGGTCAAAATAGCCATCAATATCAAGAGCAGCAGAGTAGAAGTAACATGTTTAAGAGGAAGTTGGTTGGTTGGTTGAAACATAATATGCTATAAGCACTGACATGTAGGTCTGTAATGACAAGCAGCCGATGAAAACATTAAATACCATAACTTATGTAGTTCTCCAAAATTATATGAAAATTTGCTGACTGTCCATAAGGGGATGTCCAAAATAAAATTCCAAACCTGAATATCCACAAACTTCAGAAGTGCTTGGAATCCAAACCCCCAATTGTGAGTGTGATTGGAATCACCAGCACAGGGATCCATTCCTATAGATCTGGTTACAAGCAAGAGCCAAATTTTTGCAAATGGTTTCTAACTTTACAATGAGTCTGTATCCAAAGGTCTCTGAACTCTCACTCAAATTATGGATCTGCATTCAAGTCAGGAACTTGTGGCTTTAACCAATTTCTTAACATAGCAACACTTGCATATTGTGATCAAGTGGAATACTGAAGAATTGTCAATAGGTATGATGTTACATGCTGCTTCTAAAACTATATACTGTAGTTTGTCTTTCCATAAGGACATGAACTTTCGTAGTTTATGTAAAAGTGCAATGAATATCTATTATCCTATAATAACAACTACAACAATAACAATAACATTGGCAACTCAAGTCATGAAGAAATGTGCATGTTTCTATTTCAAATTGTTCTGAGAATGGGAATTCTTCCAAAAACTTTTCATTGATTATTTTTACTGCTGATCGACCGCTTCTTTTCTCTAAGAATGTTTGTGCCAAATGGGCTAATCTCCTAATTTACACATAAATCACACAAAATCATGAATCTTTTTACACTATTCAGAGCCATGAATCAGTTGAGTTACTCCTTTCTGCTAGAGAAAGATGTTGAAACGCCTGTAATTATTAGCATAAAAAAATACCATAACGTTTAACAGAAACTTCAGAAGACTTCTAGCTAGTCATTTTTGTTTGGATTGAAAGCCTGAAGTAAGCTATTAAAGTCTTCCTGCTACAGAATTTGAGTCGTTTGCTTTTTTTCCCGTTAAACTCCAAAGCTAATAAACCCAGAGCATTCTGTAACAAGTGAGGTACTCATGTCAACAAAGGCCTTACTTAGAGACTGCTAGGTTTTCAGAAACTTCTGTGGTGAGGATTTGAAGATATTTTAGTAATATGCAGCATACTCAGGATTTGAGCATGCACTTTTACCTCATTATTTCCTACAGTTTAATCCTTCGCTTCTTTTCAGTGTGTTTTTAAAATAAGTGCTGAAAAGATGTATTATACTGAGAGTCACTCTGAAGTACAATTGGCTGCTAAGTACAAAAACTTTGCTCAAATTATAAGCTTTAGGTATGGCCTGACAAACTGTTATATGTAAGGGAATGTGGTGTTTCAGCTGCTACTTAAGTCTAGTAACTTTGCTGCGCCTGCATACAATGTGGCAGTTAATATGAATGAAGCAGAACAACAGAAGACTGGATGATTTTTAAGAGTGGTTGATTTAGAATAAAACCTTGTCTACACAATACAACTGACTGCCATTGCTTTTGTGGAATAAACTAAACCAATAGCTTTTCTGGAAAAGTTCTCAGTGTAGATGCGGTATTCCAGAATAGAAATCACATGTGTTCTGGAATAAATACTCCACTGGTGAGCAGAACCACAATGTGTGACATGAAAATAAAGGGGAATCCTTTATTTTTAAATATTGTTGGTATTGCAAGTTTACACTTCATCTGTTTTATTTTTATTTGCATCATATGTTGTTTCTCTAAAACTAATATGCAAGAATTCACATAATAAAGCATTTATTATATACCCCAGCAATAATCATATTCCTTCTGCGCACAATGTTCCCACAAACTATTCTTTGCAGAAAATACCATTAAAACCAATGGTGCAAGTGTTCTATTCATTTCAGTGGGGTTTTGCAAAGTAAAAGGGTTATGCATAATAAAATAATAGGCAGTGGAGCTGCTCTTCACATCACTACTACAGCAGTAGCAATATAAGACGCACCACTAATCACATCACTATTGCTATGCAATATGTTCCTATGCAATATAACTCCATATCCCAGATACTTCCCCCCTGGATGAAAAATCTATGCCAAGTCCCACTGACATCCAAGGAGACAAACATCCTATTGATTTCAATGGGACTTGGTGTAATAAAAATAATATGCAGCAAAATAATGTGTAGTGAAAGTCCTGCCAAGAATGCTCAGAGAATGATGCTGACAATGCGGTTCCAGCCAGCATTCCATCTCTCGGTAAAACAAGTCTTAATATTCCAGGGTACGTGTGAATGTGTAGTGGCAACTCCATCTGGATTGCCTGTGTAGTTGCTAAGGTTGGGATTTTTAACAGAGTTTAAGGGAGTTAGGCGCCAAATTCAGTAGCAACAAATTCTTTAAAGTTCCTTTGATTAACCCAGCTGAAATTACCAGCATATATCTCATTTAAGGATTTATACTTGTCTTCCCTATTTAGTTGAGAGGAGTGCTAAAGTAAATATTAATAGGGACAAGTGATTTCATGAAGGGGAAAGAATGCTACATGGCAGCATTGTCTCATTGTGTAGGTCGTACCATGTCTATTATCTGAGTAACTCTTTTGTTAGCAGTCAAATATTTGTAGCTAGGGTGAGGGAAGTGAAGGCATCTCCAGGTATAAGGGAATAAAACAAAGAGAAATAACACCCCATTCATTCACTCTTTTAGGCAAACAAAAATAGCGGTGCAAGCGTATGCTATCGGTGCTCTCAGCAACACCCAGAAGTGACAGTGCGGCAGTTTGGCCAGGTCAGAAGTTATGCTGAGGAGTTCACAGTGCTGTGCTGTTCATACTGACCTCTATTCACTGCAGCTCATAGTAATTTCTGAGGGCTTTTCTGTTACCCCTCATGCCTCAGAGAGGACACTGTAGCATCTGAACATCACACTGAACACAGGACACTGAACATCAACAGCATCTCAGCAGAAGTCAAAGTTCAGTCTGCCCTTCTCTTGATTCTTTCAGTGAAAAGGTACACAAGGCCATGTCACATTGACAATGACTGTATAACTATATTGGTTTTACTTTATAGGTTCTTCTATTCTGAATATATAATACACACAAGAGAACAGACATCTCAGATGTGGTCTTATTCTACCAAGTGCCAATGAAGTCATTCATGCACACATCCCATTCACTTTTGCATTTGCTCATTAGAACATTTTCAAAAGAAAATATCTGCTTAGTCTGTAGCCAAGTGTTTTGTTTTGTTTCCTTTTTTCCTCCCTTGACTACCAAATCTGTTTGGCCCACATTAATGGTAAAATTCTTTCTTCAGAAGTTCACTGGTAAATTCTGGACCTCATAAGATTAAGTATGAGAGAGATGGATTGCAGCGTTCTTGTTTGATCCTTTATCATCATATTACAAAGAAACATGATTTTCTAGTTCTGCATGCCTTCTAAATATGAGGTGGAAAATGTCCAAAGAAAAGGCATTAATTGATCAAAACTCAGTTGATTTAGCATACATTCAGCTCTTCCAACACTTTAACTAAACTAGGTGGATGTGTGGCCTGTTTATATAACTTAAAGTCTCTGCTTAAATGGCATAATATTACTCAGAGGCAACACATAGGGGGTGCACATAGGTGCACGTGCACCCCCTGAGTGTGGTGGCACACCCCCTACAAAAATGTGCCACTGACACGGTCACCGCTTGCCACCCCGCCACCAACACCACTGGCAGTGTCTGTGGGCAGTTTGCGATCGCCTTTGGCCACTGCTGAAACTGCTGGTGGTGTCTGCAGGTGGTTGCCAGCCCCTGGTCAGCTCTTGCCACCCCCATCCTCCCCCGCTGCTGATAGCACCGGGAGCATCTGCAGGAGCTCCCGCTTACCGCCGCTGTGCTCCTGCTGCCACCACCATGCTCCCCCAACCGCCAGGGGCATGCATCATTCATGATCTTGCTCCTCAGCTTCCTCAGATATGATGCCAATAGAGGAATTATGTGAGTTTTATCTTGTTTAAAATAAATCAGAGATACGGATGCCAAATGTAAGATGTAGGGCAGTGGTCTCCAACCTTTTTAAGTAGGAGATCACCTCTGGCATTTAAAAGCAACCCAAGATCTACTATTCTCTGCTGCCATCCCACACTCCCCGCCCACCAGGAAAGTCTGTGGGGAGGAAAGGGGGGGGGGAGGCAGATCAAGGCAGAGAGAGAAAAAATTATTTCGGGGGGGTGAGAGGGGAGGCCAAAGCTCCCCCAACACATCCCAAACCCTCTTCCTATGTGCCCCGATGCTCACCATAGGAGCCAAGACAAGCAGCAGCTGAAAAGAAATGCCGATGAAGGCTCAGCAATTCTGCAGCTGCCCAAGTCTGCGTATCAGCAAACACCAGGGGCATAGCTCCTGAGAAGTGCGGGCTGCTCAAAAGGCAGCTGGAGATCCAGCTGTGCTGGCGCCGGGGAGCAGGGAGTGGAACACCGGCTGGGAGATGCCAGCTGCAGAGCTGGAAAATTCAAACCCCAGATGCCAGAGGAAGGAGCCAGGTGCCTGCTGGAGGACCCAGGCGGGCAAGGCAGAGAGCAACCTTGGAACCCAGCAGGGGCAAAGGAGCCCCACCAGGGAGCAGCAGCCTCATGGGACACCGCAAGGGAACAGCGGGGCTCAGATGCTGCAGCCAGGGATGGCCCCTCAGGACTGCGGGCAACCCTGGGCAGTCCTGCAGCAAGCAGAGCACGGGGGATCACAGACCCCCCAGGAGGGGGAAGGAAATGACGCCGGCTGGTGGGACCATGACAGCTTGACTACAGGTCAGCCAGGCACCAGGAAGTTCACGCTGGGAAAGCTGGCAGAGGCTGGGCACAGGATAGAAGGGATGAACAAGTCCCCCAACGGCCCAGAGAGATGGAATCTCAGGAGCCCAACGGCAGACGTCAGTCATTTTTCAGTTATGTTTTCTTCAGTTACAGTTTAACCCCAGACGGGGCAGGTTTAGTTGCCTGGAGCAGGGGGAGCTGACCCAAAGATGAGGGATGGACCTGGAGAGACTGATGGCCAGGAAGACCTGACCCTTTTGAGGTGGGCAGTGTGGATGAAGTGAAATCATCCAGGGGAAGACCTGTGGTGGGGAGCCTCTACCCAGCCCAAAGACGTGGTAAGAGTGGGGTAAAGGGGAGGTTGTAGCCCCATGAAGACAGCCCAGGGCCGAGACCCCCTCAGGCTACCTACAGGGAACTGCCTCCCCAACAACGAACATCAAAGACATGGCAGGAAAGAAGGGGCAGCACCCAAACCATCTAGGTGGCACCGAAACCTGATCTCACCCTGATGTCACTGGGGGGCAAGGCACCGACCAAAAAGGGGCCAAAACCCTATAACACCTACAAGCGACAGAGGGTGCACCGCCCCAGCAGGTAAGTCCCACCTGGCCAGGGCCCCACTCAACTTACCCCTGCTTCTGCCTCTGTGGCACTGTCCCTCACCACAGGGGCCTTGATCTAGCCCTTACCCCTTCCCTCCACTACAGACTGACCTGCTGGGCTGGGGCACGTGCATGCATGCACGTGGGCACTCAGTCCCCCACCCCACCTCGGATCAACTCCAAGATCTACTGGTGGATCAAGATCCATTGGTTGGTGACCACTGATGTAGAGCCATTATATAGAGCTCTCCATTCCCTGGGGACACTTGGGCTCATAAATTTATGAATAAATTATATGGATCCATATAGATGGTATTTTTTTCATCTGTGATAGAAAACATATTTTTAATATCCATGTATTAACCTAAGTGTAATTTCATACAGGTTATATACTAATTAATACTACAAATGCATTTAATCTTTACAAAAAATGTATTCCTTGCATAGTGATAATAATCATTATTACAGTAAGATAGATTCTGTCTGGTACTGGTACTTACTTAGGATGTTAAAAAGAGAATGTATGGACCAATAGCTTCTGGTCCAGGCATTTGGGGAAAAGTAGGGGCATCATGTCTAGTGCAACACCATTTCCCAGCAGGTGTATAGGAAGGGAGAAGGGTAGGATGAAAAAGTTCTTGGCTAAGCCTCTATCAGTGTAAAATCCAGCGAGGCTGGACTGAATGAACTGGGAGAAATATACTACTATATCAAGGGAAAAGCTATAGCAAATTACTCAGCCAAGTCATAAAAGGAGAATTGTGATTCAGAGAGGCTAATGTTTGCCCATTAAAGACACTGAGTTAAGACACAGTAATGGCCCATTATATCTGGAATATACAGAGTCAGGAGACCAGAGTTTTGGTCATAACTCTGGTACCCAGTTACTGGGTGATCTATGGTGAGTCTCTTTCCCTCTCCCTTTCCAAGTTTCTGCAGCTGCAAAATGGGGCTCAGGCTCTTTGAGAGTTGCAGTTTACTATGTTGATGATCACTCAATAAATTATTTTTAAAAACTTCATTTAACCCCATACAGACAGGACAAAATACATAAATACAAAACACATCTGGTTTATGTCACTCTAATTCAGTACCTGTGTTACTGCATAACATAGTATTTAACAATATTAACGTCCATATATTAGCCTGGGCATTTTTTTGTTCCTACTCAATTGTGGCTGTGCTATCCAGGTGAGATTCTCTCACAACTGTGATTAACAAAATATGAAGAATACTGCTTATGCCCTTTCACTATTAGTATACTTGTAGTAGAATTTAAGTAGGTTTTATTTTTAGATGTTATTGGCAGTCAGGGTTCTATGCTAGTAAGTATTTTTATGTGCAAATTGAATAAATGCATGTATTTGCTCTGGCAGGTAGATTTCTATGCAGGTTCTGAAAGTTCTTTTGAAAAGGGCAGAAAACAGTCCTATGAACTGAACACATATTAGATGTCATGCCTTCATGGTTTTTTGAATTTCATTATTTTTAAAAAATTATATAATAGGGTTAACCTTGTTCAGAACAGACCTGGACACACTCACTCTTGTGGCTACCCATACTTTGCTTGTGCTAGAAATACACCCATAAATACAATACAAATACCGTGCTGTGCTGTTTTTGGTAATGGAAGATTTCCAAAAGAAACCTACTGTAGCTAAGACTACCTTGAGCAGGTTTAAAGGACATATTGGTTACAAGCAGGTGTGTCTTGTTCTGTTTTAATCTCCTCATGATTGCCACCACTGTGGGGATGCAGTATTACAATAGGATGAGACATCTCAAAGACAAGCTAGTGTTGAGAAAGACAATAAGAACAGAGAGTAATGGCAATTGAGTGCTAGATGGGTTCCTTTTGGCATTCCAAGAGTGCAGATCAACAAAGCATAAGCCAATCAAAGCATAAGCTCACACAAACAAAGGCTCTCACTACAAATAACTCCATCAATACAAACTGAATATGCATCCAATAGTATTGGTGCAGTGGTTTTATTAGACTTCAGGGTTCTCTTACTATGAGAAACTTTGTTCATGTTTAGATTTAGAAAGGGAATAAACAGTATCTGGCAAAAGTGCAGATTTTATTTCTATATAATATCTGGCTGATGTGATTCACTTTCATTATAATAAAAAGAGTAACACCTGTGTGCCAAGTTTCAACCTGATGCAATTTGGTACAGCTGAGATATTAAACCCTGAAGACCAAGTTAACAGTGGAAACAGTGATAGGCCCTTAACTGTACTGGGGTCAGTGGCTGCTATTATAATAGGAAGTTATTCGTTTTTCACAGTATAGTAGAAAAGCTGATAAACAATAAACCTGTGGGCCAGTTGATGTTATATTATAGCTTGTTTAATTAAGACTACTAGAGGAGTGACTTTGTGTTTACTAATTATTTCTGAGAGTTACTTATTTAGGAATCAGAATAGTAAACCAAACAACGATATACTTAATGTGAAGAGCAACACTTGAACATTTTGCCTAGCTTCTTCATTGTCTTTGTAATTTAAATATCCTGTTGTGTAAGTATAAAGACAGGAAGTGAGTTATACAAAACCTTACAATAACAGTATTAGGTTTCAGATAAGCAGATGTGCTCAGTGTTGCTGGGTTTTTGTTTTTTTCCTGAAGTAATATAAGTTTTGTAAATGCTAAGGGGGATTACATTTTCTCTTAAAATCTTTCAAAATAAGCTTTGTCAGTAATGCACAAATACTCTCTAGATAACAATAAATGACTTTGGCCCATGATGCCAGGCTTTAATTATTTAGCTTCATGCTTTATTTGTGTTTCTGCCATGAAACCAAAAACTCCTTTTCAATAGACGGAGACAGGGTCGTAGGGTAGGTGACTACCTATACACTCTTTCATTGTTTCCACTCCAATTCAGCACTGTTTTTATGCAAATCAAAACCTTTGTGTGTACATAGTTTAGCACAGATATTCTTACATTTTACACACATCACAATTACCTTTCCTGCTGAAACTGCAGCTGAATTGTATCATTTCCTCTAGTGGTGATTATTACACTGGCTCTTTACAAGAAAGACAGTAAGAACAGTTACTTATGCTTTTAAAGGTTACAAACAAAAGCCCATTTTTACACATGTGAATTTATTGGCCTAAAAAGAAATATTTGCTAAATTGTGACATTTGGAATGTTTTTAATGAATCAACCCATTTTCCACAAGCTAGATGAGTAATTGGCATGTCAAACTATAAACAGCCCATGGTACAAACTACCTGCCATTGTTGAATTTAACAAAAGTAGGACATGATTTCTGAACCTATTTTCCCCTAATAAGATTACAGCCCTGATCAGCTTGCTCCAACTGAAGTCAGAGTACTGCCATTGAATTCAACATGAAGAGTAGGATTGTGTGTTTGCATAATTTATACAACATTACATAAACAGGCTATTGATATTTGATTCTTTTGAACATGACAAATCTTTGATACACATGAGTATTTATTTAAGTGCCTATACACACATATACAAAATATATAAATATATATTCCACACCCACACACAGTGTATAAATATACCTTGTCTTTCAGCCTTTGTGTGGATATAGCTATAAATGGTCCTGAAAACTCTGTCTGTGATTAAGGTTGCCTAACATTTTCCAATGTAAAATCCAGTTTCCCATTACTTAAAATTTGCCAGACTTCTGTCATTTAATTTGAAATTCATATGCTGAGCATTTGCCTTGGGCTAATTTTTTGTGAAAATTTCAGCCAAAATATTTCAGCTGTTTCTAAGAAAGACACTAAAGGAAATATGTTATTTTGCCCGTGTTAAAAAAATTGGATGACCTTTTCTTCCAACAGCTCTTGCATTTCTGTGTTGTGGAGGCAAAGACCTAATTCTGGAAGGGGTCATTGTGTCAGCAATATGCCTTTGGCTGTCCCCATGAAGATCTCCTGTAATTTGGCCAAGTTATATCTTTGAAAAAAATAATCACAATTTGCACATATTCAGTAAAGCCTCCTACACTGCGGCAAATAAATTATCAGAGGAAGCTTACAGATGTTAATGTTGCACATGTCTTAGCCCCTTAGCTACAAGGGCCAAGCCAGAATGATCATCACGCTGCTGCTCAGCTCTGGTGTGGATGGGAGTGGGTCCTAGATCTGAAAAATCTGAGAAAAGTGAGTACGTCTCTTCTGCTATTTCTGTCTGTCTGTTCTCCCCACTCAGCACCAGAGACTGCATAGGAATTAGTCACAGAGCAGAAAAAAAGTTGTACCAGTGGTGTGAGAAGGAATAGATTGAAACAAGGAGTTCAGAGAGACTGGAACTGAAAGGTAGGAGGGAAATTGGGATTGGAAGCTGTGGTGGGAAGGAAAGCTGGGAATAGAAGTTGGTGAGAGAAGAGGCTGGGGCTGACTGGGTACATCTACACATGCAATAAATGGGTGCTTGCAGATGTTAAAATCCTCTCCCAAAAACGCGCTTTACTAGAAGAAGCAACGCATTACTTGGATCCAGCTCCGCAGCATCTGTATAGATAAGATATATCAATCAGCAGGTTCTTTAGTGCTTTCATCTAATAGCTGATCCAATTTTGGTGCTTTTATCTAATAGCTGATTCAATTTTTTTTTTTAATCTTTGTATTTACAACAATTACCTTGCTACAGAGTTTATTAGCTTCATTCACCTTAACATGGCACATGTGTAGGTGCTGAGACATTTACTGAACAGTAAATGTCTCGTATAGATGAACCCACTGTATAAGGAAACTGGGACAGGAAAATCTGAGCAGGCAGTGGAACTGAGAGCTGATGGCAGGGACTGGGAGCCTACTAGGATTAGATGAAGACTGGACTCAGCGAGTCCTGGCAAGAAAATTAGGATGGGCTGTAGAAAGAGACAGGGATTAATGACTGAGGTATAAAAATGGGATTCAGACAAGGACAGATGTAGTTAGCTGTGTTAGTCTGAAGTCAAGTAAAAGGCAGGATATAGTTAGTCTACAAGGTGCAAATCTACCTGGCCTTCTACTAGAATAAGAAGCCAAGGGTAGATGAGAGACGGGATTTGAATGGGGCAGAAAAGGCTGAGCATGGAAGGTTGGGACGGGGAACAGGAAGAAATGACTGTGCCCTCTCTATAGTATTACTGTATTTCCTCCAGGACCTGAAATGGAAGCTAAGGATGCAGACAGAAGTGACAGTTTTTGCCTGATCTGGCCTCCAAAAGTGCTCTATAGCCATGACCAAATAAAACTGCATGGGTGCAGAACATTTTAAAAGGGCCCAATCCCACAAAAATCTGAACCATCATTGCACGAGGGTTCAAATGAAGATGTTTCAAAACAGAGACGCTTCTGTAACTTGTGTCTGCACAGCCTCTCAACCTTGGAGCTGTTTTCATAATGGGCTGGGGGAAAGGAAGCCCTGGAGTTCAATGTGAAGTTCTTTCACCTGGCACTGGAGGGTGGGGTGGGTGGACTGGAGCTCCAATCTACTCACCCCACCCTCCAGTGCTGGCTGGGAAACCCCTAGAGTGAGCTCCCTTTGTTCTCTTTATCCCCTCCCATTCTGAAAACAGTGTCTGGCTGGGAGGGAGGAGGAGTCATTGCTAAGGGAAACCTGCTGCAGGCTTGCAGTGAGCAGCTAGATTCCCCTCCCACCTGGAACCAATAGTGAACTTGTGTTTGGTTGGAGGGAATTACGGTAACTCAGAACACTTCCTGCAAAACGTTCTGAGTTACAGTGGGGATTTGCATTTCTGTTTGCGGCTTAAGATTCCCTAGTTCAGTGGTTTTCAATCTGTGGTATGCATACCACCAGTGGTATGCAGGCAACCTGTCAGTGGTATGCATTAGCAGATTTATTATAATTACTTTATATGACAAAAATTTGCTGGTGGTACTTAAGGTTGTACTGCTTTAAATTGATGGTGCACAATCTATCAGAGTTTGGGAACCGTTGCCCTAGTCCCACTACTCCTCTGCTGTCAGCAATTGTCTATGAAACTCCTAGGTAATGAATGTCTAAAACCCTTCTCATGCTGATCCACAATCTATTGCTACTTTGTTAACTCAGGAGGCAGAGGTCTTGATGCTGAACATAAAGGTTCCAACACAGCTGATGCCCAATATACCAGTAAATGTGCATATGAGAAAATGTGATGAACTTTCAAGAGGAGTGGTGGTCAAAAATAGGTTATTACCCACATTCAAAAAAATTACAGTAATATTAATCCCTAAATTTATGTAAAAGAACATTTGTCAGGTTAGACAGGGGTCATAACAGTAAGGAAAACCTTGTAAAAGCATAAGCCTTCTTCAGATGTATTATGACAGATTTGAATAACATGATTAAATATTATTTTTCATATGATCCCTGTCTCATTCAGTTTATAGGATGGACCTGCTCTGGGAATTATGTTAACCTAGTTGGGCAGTGAAGGAGGTTGCTTGTAGGTTCTTTGCCTTACCTACTGCAGAAATTAGGTGTGCAATGAAAAAGGCAGTCTATTGCAGGAAAAGAAGGGCTATGATATTTGAATGCTGTTCTGAAGAATTGGATTTTAAACCTGCCTCTTGCCACAGAGCTCCTTTGTAGGCATTTATACACATACTTTTTTGTCCTGCGATACAACGGAGATTTGCCACTTTGACTAATCGAATCTGCTTCACAAGCGAGCTGGTGTGCACTGCACTGTGCCACGTGCATTTCCTTAAGTGGCAAAATGTGCATCGATGCTCAGAAAATGGCAGTGGTGCACTTTTAAGCTAATGCACCTCCAATGTGTTTTAGTTCAAAAGTGCACTGCTGCTGTTTTCTTAGTGCTGACATGCATTTTGCCACTTATACAATTTATATAATTTTCAAAGTGCCCAGAGCTGCAGCGCTTCCATATGTAAAAATGCTCTGTGATTCTAGATGAGGCACTTAACGCAAACCTTTCACAAGCAGTCAATAATTTTGAGGTGCTCACTTTCTTGGTGCCTAACTTGAACACTTAGGGAACCTACAGATATTTAGGGGAGGCACTCTAAGTCATGGCACTTTACACAAAGCGCCATGAGTTAGAGCCCTCCCTCCAACCCAACAGACGTTCACCTGAAAACAGCACCCGGCTGGGAGGGAGGAGGGGTCATTCACCTGTTGGGTTGTGAGGGCTCTAGCCGACCTGCGTGGGCTCTGACAAGCAAGTGGGGGCACTACAACAGCCTTCCAGGAGGCTGCCAAACTACCCCTCTCCTCAGCTCTCCTACACCCCATTTTGCCACTCAAGCCACGGCAAAACCCAGCTGGCAGTTGTGTACTGCTGCTGTCCACAGGCCCAGATGGGGGAGGGGGGACAGGAGTCCCCCCCCACCCACAACTTGCAGGCTCCCTCCTGCTACCCCCTCTGGGGTAGTGTTGGGGAGCCAGGCTGGGCCCCTGAGGATGGGGGTCTCCCTTTCCCACCCAGCACCTGGGCCTCTTAACAGCAGCAGCATGCAGCCTTTGGCTGGGGTTTGCCATGGCAGGAGCTGGGGAGCAGGGCAAGGTAGAACAGAGCATCCTCACCTTGCAGGCCCAGCCTATCTCCCCCCAGTGCCCCAGCTAGGGTGAGGGGGGCCATGAGGTGCATGCTGCTCCCTCCTCCTCTCTCCTCTGCTGTGCAGGGAGGAGACTTTTTCCTTTCTGTGACAGCCCCAGAGGTAGGGCTCAGTTGGTGATGCAAACATCAGCCTAGCCCCACATGTAAAAAATTAACTCTAGAGGGAACCTCAGCAAAAGATCTCTAAGGTGCTCTGCTCTAGAGCTCCTTTAGCTAATAGGTGATTTATCAAGGGTTAATTTTTCACATGATTGGCCTTTTTAATAGTGCTCTGCAGCCATGAATGTTTATAATGTCACGGCTGTGGTGTGCTTTCAGCAGCCAGATAACGTGAAAAATGCAAATTATGTAAGTGCCTTTAGGTCCTGATTTACAGAACTACTAAGCACTCACAGCTGCAGCTGAAGCCAATGGGAGCTGTGTTACAAAATGCTAAGTTCTTTGAAAAAAGCAGTTGCTAGTCATTTTGATTTGATCTCCCAAAATTAAAGTATTGACTTGAAGCCCTGTGCCTCAGTTCCCCATCTGTAAAATAAGTTAACAAGATATCCCTTTACTTCACAGAACTTTTGCAAAGATAAAATCACTTATGTCTGTGAAGCATTCAGGTATTATAGTGATGAATCCATGAGAAATGAAGAATTCTTTCTTCAGAAAATTATTTAAATTATGTGCAGTAAATCACATCTCATTTTGAATAGTAAGAATAACAAATATTGAATAGGTTTTTACTCACCTCCATACTGAATGAAGTATGTGCAAAAGAATAATATATGATCCTATAATTAAAGGCACACACATAAGCGGGGTTGACTTTAAGTTCCACAGACATCCTTAATTCTGGCATTACCTAATTTTTGAGCACTTGTCTTTAGAATGTAGTTATAGGTTGTAGGGGTTTTTTAACATAGTTTTTTATATGTAGTAAATGCAAACAAGTAACTCATAAGTAATTTTGCCTCTGGTTCAAAACAATCAAATATAGAAAGGTTAATAGTTAATTCTGCTTGACAATATGAGGAGAGGCAGGAATAACTAACCCAAAGTTATCAAATAGAGAAAATTATTTAATAGATATTGTGGCCTAGCTTAGCCTTTTTGATTGCCCCAAATGGAATATTAAAATCTGTAATAATCAGTGAAATATAATGTGGGTTTTTTTATGGAGTTTCTTTTAGTTTCTCAACCAGCTGTAAACAGAATAATTGAGTATTTACTGCAATAAACTCTCTTATCTTCTATAACTTTAACAGAGTTCCTTTTTGGCTATTAAAACGATGTGTAGCTTTATTCCATATAATGTTTTATTTCTACAGCTACTTTTAAAAATAAATAATTAAATATTAACAGAGGTAGTTATATCTGAAGTAATTATATTTTTAATTCTTTCCTGTTTCTGTGACTTAGAGATGCAAAAAACGAGATGATCAATCTTTCTTCCCTACTTCTTCATATAATTATGTGCTTTGGGTCTGTTTCCTAGTTTAAATGACATTACCCTGGTATAAAACTAAAGTAACACAATGTCAAATCAAGCCTTGTATGTTTAAGATTTTATTTGCTGTGGGGTAGGGGCAAAGTCCAAAATACTTCTTTAGAGCCCAGAAAGTGATTGAATGGATTTTCTATGTTTTCCTCTTGGCCTGATTTGTTTCTGTTACGAGTCAGGCTGTTGGTATAGTATTCTGGAAAGGGGGAATATTTTATACAGGTTTTAGGGTTAACTTAAAACTTTGAAAAGCTTAGGTACAGCATTACCCTCCTTGGTTATTTGCTGACTTGTCTCAAAGGCTTGTAAACCATCACCTCTCTTATTGATCTGCACTAGAGTAACTTCAAAATGTAATTTTGAAAGCAGTATTTCAGCACCTTTCCCACTTTGACCTCTGTGCCGCAGCCCAGTTTTCCAGGCGTTGGGGGCTGCGGTGGGTGGGGGGAGGGGGCAGGGCGGGGCAATGGCTGGTTGAAGGTTTAAAAAACATTTATTTAAAACTTTACATCTGCTTAATTGTACTTTAAAAGCCTCTCCGTTATAGTATCTGCTTTGTTAGAATCTATCCCAGGATTCACATCCCTCAGCCTTAATTTAGCTACAAATTGATTCTTAAAGTATCACATTTAATAGCCTTTGGGGTTTGATGTGCAAACTCTTCTGACGTCTATTCTTAGACCTTTATAATGGGACCCACTTCAGTTTATCCCTAGAACTGTCAGACTCTCTGGGAAATAATAGCTCCTGACAGTTGTAGAGTTAAAATATAGGATTAATGATCAGCTTTTAATGTGCAAATGGGGTATTCAGCTGTCCTCTTACCCATCTTATCTAACACAAATTCATTGTTGAAACAGGTAGTGTTGGTTGATTCATCAACTAAACCTAGTTTGTCTATTGGAGCAGATTCCTGAATCAAAAAGATACACACCACACATTATAATATATTTCCTGACATGGAACTGAATATTTTTCTGTCAAATTCAGGATGTACTCTTCAAGTTTCCAAATCCTCCTTTCAGACAAAAATAAAAATAGCTGGGCATCACACCAACCAGATGGAGAAATCAGAAGGAACGTGTCTGCTTTTTGCTATTATATACAGCTGTAAAAAGCCTCACATACATTGATTTAGTTGTTTTAAATAGATCAACACAATTTGTTGCCTGCATTTAGTAAAAAGTAAAGTAAGGTGATTTCCACAGTAAAACACAGCTTATTTTTTATGATTTCATTAAGAGATTAATAACATTTCTGTATCAATAGGCCTTAAGAAGTATATGGCAATTTCCAGTTGTGGCATTCCATTATAAGCTGCCTATATATACAAAATTAAACTATTTATTCAGGAAATGTTATACTCTTGTAATTGGAAAATACATTTTAAACAATATAATAAGAAACTCTTATCCATTATATTCTGCAGTAATAGGCAATATATATATCTAACAAGGGATGGGAAAGTAAAGATTTGGGATTAAAATGACATTTAGTGTGGCTAACATATCTTGATGTATCTGGAAGAAAAAATATCTGAATGATCAGGGGTAGAAAAGTCATAACACAAAGGTAAAATAAATACTGTTTCATTCTGAAAAAATGCCTCATTTGCCAATGAAACACTCACCCCACTCTATCTGTGCTTATCACTAGCTTTTCTAAGAGCATGAAACAAAAACCTGTCCCTCAAAATAAGGCCTAATCCTGCATTCTTTGTGCACCTCAAGCTAGCAGTAAACCAAGGAATGAAAGCTCTTGCTGTAGTTTCTGAACATCTATCCTTTTCAGTTATTTCTTTGGCAGTGCTGACATTAATGCAGTCGGCTAAAGCAATACCCTGACTAGCAGCAACTGAGTAACAGGGACAACAGGCACACATAACATGTGCCACATATTTGTAAGCTAAATGCTTTCCCCAGTCATTCCTTATATTTTTATATGTGCTTCAGACTAACAGGAAGAGTACAATTAAAACTGCTTGGGAACCTTGGTTCTAACAAACTGCTTCTAAATGGCCTCCAGGGGGTTTCTTTTGTTATTTTGATAACAATGCCAATTTACTTGGATACCACTCATTTCTAAGAATGCAGAGTGGTGTATCACTAATAGCCCTTCAAAATCATAATCCAAATATAAATGAAGCTCACAAATTCTGTTTCTGGCACAGTTATACTATTCCTGATCATTGATTTCCTTGCATACACATTCACAACTGTGCAAAATAATTGTAAAACTCCAGTAACTCAGAATGGTAGCTTTGTACAGCTGCTTTACATTCACTCTGCATTGGTGTAAAAAGCTATACTGGGGTAGATCATTGGAGAATCAGATCCGGGAGAATCAGTTTATGTTAACTAAGCATAAGAAAACCCAAATCTATGCATCCACTAAGAAAAAGCTACATTCCAAATAATGTCAAATGTTGGGTTTAAGCCTGAAATGGCTAAGTTAGTACCCAGTGAAAAGTGAAATTCTATCCTTCACTTGTCCTGTTGTATCTATATAATGCAGACTTCCCTGATCAGGGTGGGAGGGATATTTGCCTGAACATTAGGTATTGTTTGTGCTGTAACACATAAGCATGATGAAACTCTTTAAATGGAATTTGGGCTTTATTTTTCAATGTCCTGGATTTTTTTATATTAGCTTCATAAGACCTTCAGCTTGTATAATTTTATTGATTTCAGTGGTGGCTATACTATGGGCTCAAAAATATTTGATTATGATTTATTTTTGGGGTGCATTTTGTCTTTAGATGTTGTCTTTGATGCTAAAGAAAACAAGCCTCTCTGTGAAACACTGCAGAATTCACATGAAAGTCTTAAATTACTTGAACCAAGCAATATCAAATTTCACGGATGAAACTGAAGCCATTTGTGCCTGATATAATTATAAAATTATATCTAGTAAACCTTTACATATTTTTTTAATTTGCCTGTGCTTATAAATGGTGTCACCCTATTATAATCCAGGAGCAGCAGGTAGAGCTCACCAGAAAAACAAAAAAAATCCTGCTTCTTCTGATAAAGAAAGGGTCATAGGACTCAGAATTTAACTAAGTATAGGAGACGGATTGAGAATTAGGAACTGCAGTGTAGGCCACATGGTTCAAATAATCTTTTTTAGAAGGGAACTCCAAGCAGAGAAGCCCTAACCACATTCATTGACAATTTCGGACACTGACATATTCTGCTCACTCAATAGAATAGGTTCTGCAAAAGTAGAAATCATGAAAGCTTCCCAACATGAAAGCCTTGCCAAGGTTCTTCCACCCTGGTTTAGAAGGAGTGGCTCTAGGAATATGAGAACAGTTCATTCAGTCTTGCTGAGATTGTCATCCTTGGCTAAAATCAGTGCTAGTTTGGTGGGGGGAAGGGTGTTTGATCAAAAGGAAACTTTGTACAGGAGGAGTGCAATGGTGGAGCAATTTAGGGCATTTCTTGAAAACCCCAGAGGTGGGAGTTTGAGCCATCTCCTGGATTCATGCCAAAGACGGTTCCAATTTGACCTAAGTGTAAACAAGCCCTTGGGTTGGGAAGGCAATGACAGCTGGAGGTAATGCTAGTGACCTTAGTCCTTTGTGTGCTGCTGACTGCCAAAACTGGTGTGCCTTAATCATGCTAGGCTACATGCCTCTAGGCTTGAGAAGACTTTTGACCCTGACCTAGGGTTTACTAAGAATTGAACTAAGACCACCAAATAAGTTTCATGTAAGAGAGTGTAGAGCTCTCCATTACTAACCTGGGCTATACTTTGAACAGGCTGCCTCAGCATGAAAGGCTTCATAGCCCATTACCTAGCCTTCCAGCCATTTAGTCTCCCATTTTATATATTTTCTGTAATTTGTCTAATTTTAAAATGGCCATGCATATTTTTGGACACTTTCCGTTTGGGACTGAAACTTTTCTTGACAAGCTTCAGCACAGAGTGAAGCTTAGTATAATAGTTTAAAATTTTGTAAAAAAGGGCCTACACATTACTTTCAGCGCTATCAGAATCCCTGTAGTGGCAGCAGAGTACATGCAAGCATGGATATTTATATCTGTATATGATTTTATTACTGTTTTATGTGCTGTGTGGATATAAATATAGGGTCATATTCAACCACTGTTGGTGCTGCTTTATGATTAGGTTAACCCTGAAAGGGGACCAGGAGGTCAAAAAACTATTAGCAGGAGAAGTTGCTGTAACAGAAAGCAAACATAATTACTCTCATGCTAAAGCTGTCATAGGGAGCCTGAGCAGCTCTAAGAGTTGGTTTTGCTGATCATAGCAGTTGTGGGATGTGTTGGCTGAGTAAATCCCTTACTATGTTTCTTAACAGAGCATGACGGGATCTACCAACATAAGCTCCCACTCCCACTCCTACAGAAACTCTGAAGGGGGTCGGGGGAAAGACCCAGAAAGGATTTTACCTACCTTCTCATAGTGAGTCCCATCTGCAGCACGGGTCTTGCCTGCACACAAAGGCGTGTTTCACACCTCCTACTATCAACTTCATTGCTAGTAAGCATATTTGTTGTTCTACCCTTCAGGGAAAATAGAAACAGGAAAAAAACCTACATAAAGAAAAAAAAAGACCCGTATTATCCAAAAGAAAGTTAGATTTACTGTCTGGAATGAATCTTCCAGATGTGAGAAAATAAGGTTGGAAAATTGACTAAAATAATTGAGCCCTGTGGTTGTGCCAGAAATGTAGTTCCAAGCCCCAATCATGCAGATGCTCATTGTCATTCTTCAGCTCCCGTTCTGATTGATAAGTCCCACTGTCATACTGGTGAGTTACCAGAAAACTGGAAGAAAACAGACAGGCCTCGTTGTGCTCCCAACCACCCACACCAATGCAGTACTTATTTTCAAATCAGAGAAGTGGGGTAAAGAGAAATCCTGGCAATTGGCAGCCAGTAAATCTAACTTCAGTCCCCTATGAAATAGTGGAACAAATACTAAGGAGGGGAGAGAAAAGGGTCAGAAGGTGATGGAAGCATAAGCAAGTAAAAGCTTCGTCAAAATTCAGCATTCTTCTCTTACCACTTAAATCAGTACAGTTACAGGGATGAATTTAACACTATTTATTAATAAGGGTTTAATTCATGTCAGACAAACTTGATTTTTGTAATTAAGTCACAGAAATGGTGTACAAACAGGATGCAATCAGCAAAATACCCTTTAGGGGGTTTCTCTGTTAGCAACAGCTATTTAATTTCAGTGTGTAACAAAATTATAGGAGAAAAGTTTTCTTTGTTGAAGCTACCATGCACTTTCATTTCACTTAGACTGGGGGAAAAGTCATAATACAATCTCTGAAAGCCCCCAAAAGTCCTCCAGCCAAACAAAAAAGGACCAGACTTGGCATTCTTGATATCACTAAGGTCTATGAAGAAAGACAAAAAAAATTGCTTCCTTTTTATTTCTTTATGAATTAAAAAAATCTTTTCAGGCCTACCTCATATACAATTTTAAAAGTTACAATTCTGTATATAAAACTTTAGAAAGGGCAACATTTTTAAGGATATATTTTACAATTTTAATCTTTTAAGATTTTCAAACAGCATTTGATCTTGTGTAAGACAAAGTAAAGTAGCACTTACTTATGAAAAGCCCCACTGACTATAGTGAGAAAAGATAAGGGACTGTTTTTCTGTGTTTTTCTGATTAAACTTTTTTTGTTTGTTTGCATAGAACCATTTACATTTCAATTAACTTCTAACAAAACACAGGTTCCAGGTTGGTCAGTTTTACTACTGCTATTTGATGCTTGGCAACAGTGAAACACTAAAAAATGTATGTCAGTTTTAATCAGCTGCTGCCAGGTATTCCAGGGAGCATATTTGGATTTATAAATATGATATTATTTGAGTTTTGGCTTTTTGGTTGGAAATTATGACTAAAAGTTTTTTGAAAGCCATCACAAAACAAAAATTCAGCTCTGGTAACATTAGCAAGAGTAACGATTTCAGGTTCAGGCCTTGGAATGGTGGTATTTTCAATGTCTGCTTTCTATGCTTCTGCACAACTGATAGCAACAGCTTTCTGAGTAATTGTGAGAGCTAGCAGGATAAAGCATGCTGGAGAGATCTGCTTCCCAGCACACCTGATGCAATAGTTTTAAACATCTTGCATCAAAGTTGAATTTATGTGAGGATGCTATAAGCAGATGGTTGGCATTTAATAACTCATTTTCTAATCCAGTTGTAAAGCTGATGTGTTCGTGGTATAACAGAGAGAGATAAGTGTCAATTCTTACATATTCCAATTGCATTATGCCAGATAGTGACTGAAATTTGTCATAAAAGCTGTGTAAGTGCCACAGTGGAGCTAGTCAAGCTTTTATAATAAAATTGCCAAACAAATCATGAGGTTTCTGATATCCAACCAGAGCCTGATTACACTCATTGAAAAACTTATGTCAATATTTATTAACTAATATTAAAATTAGCCATGTCATTTTTGCAGTTAGTCAGAAAATCATTATATCTCCCTCTTTAAAAATCGTTGACTTTTCCTTAGTACAGAAAACTCTATTATCATTCTTTATAAAATATTTATAACTGCCCTGACATTCTTGTAATATCCCTAGAAGAATAATCAGCATTCCTTTCACTGAAAATAAGACAAACCTGTCCTCTTTAAAAAATAATTAATTAATTAAATATAAATGATACCAAACTAGTAAAGTAAAAAACTGGAGCTCATCCATCTGGATGAAGTGGATCATTTCCTTTTATTTTGGAGGCAATAAAAGGGAACTGTGTTTTAGCAATTTATTTATTTTTTTATTTGGAAAGAAATTGCCCCTTCAAATAGCTATCTTGCCACATTACTGAAGGGTCAATTATTATTCATTTCACACCTAACAATATGGAGAATGTTATCAGGCTAAATGGAAAGAACTCTTCACTGATTCATTGCTTGTACTGTGCCCTAGATTGTTTGCTCCAGCATTTCTTCATTAACAATAAGACAACTATCTGAGGTTCAGGCCAGAGTTATTTTCACTAAATAAGTGCTAAATCATCCATATTTTCATTAGAAGCTGCCAGAGTTTCATACAGTCTGAACCAAACATCATTTTTTCATGAAACTGTAATATTATTTTATGCAGATTTCTTCTCTTATGCCTGTTTTACAAATCCTGATGTGTCAGCTTTCATTCCACTCTTTGCACTTTTACCTGTAATCAGATTGTATGGAGAAAAGATAAAATACCCAGAGTATTCTTGCTCGAACCATGTCACCAATATAATTTGTTTAGTTAGTAATTCTATCTTTGCACAAACTTTTAACATTCAGTTGGTTTGTTGCACTTCTCTGTGTACTTAGCTGCATCTCCATGGCAATAGAAAAACATGATGATGCAGATTTAGAAAGAAAAGAAAAAAAGATAAAACACCGCTGTCATCTCAAGGCTAGATGGGGTTGGGACTGGCTAATTTATTTGTGAAGTTAAGAGACATTCAATTTGAGAGATCAAAGAGGTTAAAAGGAGTCTTGTAGTGGAAAATCTCCATTTCATAAATATACAAAAATGTCCGAAGAGGGGATTTGGATTTCCCTCATTTGGGTCAAATGCGTCAGTCTTCACTCAGACAATATTCCCATTAATAATCCTTGAATAAAGATTGCCAGATTGGTCAATCTTTCTTAAAGGGACATAGCTGATAATTTAAACCTCAAATCCAGCCTCTGTATACATGTAGAAATATTTCCACAAAACCTAATTAGAATACCATACCCACGCTTATACAAGAGGTTTTTATTAAATTAAAATTTGTCCTCGTTTCCAAATATGTCAAACTTTTGCTTTAAATTTTTTTTTTAATTTAGATAATTTTTTTTTGCTTGGAGTACAGGCAGCCCACACAACCCAGAGTGCTGCTACTACATGACAACAAAGAAGAAACAAAGAACCCTGAATACTGGAGTTTTGCTACTGACTTGAAAGGCCTGCAATCATTTGCTCATGAAGCGACTTTAATCTCCTTGAACCGATTCAAGTGAGAAAGGCAGCCATACATGTGTTTGCAGTGTAGGAGCTTATACCCCGTTGCTCCAAACACTTCTGTACCTGGGAACCTTAGGCACATGAGTAGTCTGACTCCATGAAATTGCTAACATGTGGGAAATGAATCATGCTCAGAACTCTTTACAAGACTGGGGAACTAAAATCTAGTTCTGGACTCCATACTCACCTGAGTATCTCTTATTAACCTTGGTATGAATAAGGATTACTCACCTGAGTAGACCATTAGTGATATGCAAAAAAATAAACACATAATATGGTGAAAAGTAAATTGAGATGTCACAGTTCCTTTCATTTTTAATATGGGATTTAATATGAAAATGTCTCTTTACAAAGTCACCGGCACAAGGTCAGTAAATCTAAATAAAACATGTGAAGAATGTTAATCTTAGTACATTAAATAGTGAGCTGTCAATGGCTCTCGGACAAAACAGAAACTGGCAGCTGTATGGCTCACTTTCTGCCAATGTGGGGAGTACAGTTACCTGCATCTCTCTCTGTCTAAATACATGCAGGAAGAAAGCAAATCACACACTGCAACCACAGGGGAGGAAGGACAGCGAGAAAATAATCCTAATGAGAAGCATGGAATGTATGTATGTGACAATATTCATTAGGATTAAAAATCAGCCTTAGGGAATGAATGGGTTTATGTCCTTATCAGCAGTTAGAGAAGACCATTACTACAGTGTAATGCACTTTTAAAAATACTTTTGCTTCTGAATGAAGTGCTATCACCTGTTATGATTACAGAAGACATCATCGGTCATACTCAGGCACTAACAATACTGACATAAAAGGCCAGAGTATATTACCTAGGTCCTCACACGGCAGTACTTTCCCTTCTTCCCCAATGTTCTGTGTACAAGTGGGTAGAAGTTAATGATCTGCTGGACCCACACCTTATTTTGGTGTCCCCTAAAGTATCTGGATCCTCATGGGGCCAGAGAGGGTTTTGGATGGAGAGGGGCAGCCCTATATTGAACAGAAAAGGGTTGATTCTGTTCCTCTGGGACAGTTCCTTGATCCACAAGGCCCCTGCATACCTGAAATCCTTTTGCAGGGGTACAGCCTGTGGCAGAGAGTCACTTCTCCATTGCAACTATGCTGTCAGGGAATGCATGGGTAATTAAGAGCAAAAAACCTGTAATTTCCTGTGGTGGCTAGATATCCTACAGATATGGAAGAAGGCCTCATAGCCAATTATATGATCAGAGAGGAACCCTGTGGGAGTTTTCTTCTGTCTCAGAATGCTTTTGCAGGTTTTACCATAGCAAAAGTTTGACCTTGACCAAAGAAAGGCCTTGCTATGTTAGTTTAGTTAAATTCTGTGAGCAGGGAACTCAGTAGGAGCCAAGGGAGGGAATGAGTTTGGCCTACTATAGCTGTAACTGGGACTATAACTGGAATATCAGCCTCAATCTCTTTGCATATGTAGGAAGGTTCAGCTCATAGGTTCACAAAAATGCAGATCCTCAAGCAATGCCTCTCTTTTCTTCCTTCTCCCTTTTGAAGGAGCATTGCTGATCTTAAATGATATAGAGAGTTTTGCACAGGGCATGTGCACAGGGCATGAATTTCATTGCTTATGAACAAGGGCAAAAACAACACTTGGAGGCCAATTTAGATTCTGTTGCCATCGAAGTGCAATAGCTAATGACTACAGTGCAGGAGAGGAGTTCAGACTTCTTGACCCTCTCTCTTTCTGCCCCAGTGTGGGACAAAACTGGACTTATGATCTCTCCATGCTTCCATTTTCCTATCCTTACATTTTCCATGACCCCAGTGTTGGATCAGGCCATCTGCTCATGTCTAGATGGCTTTATCCGAATGCCTTTCAAGTCAGTTGGAGTAATACAAATACTTCATTGGAAGTTGTGTAAGAGCTCCAAAAAGTTCTTTCTGGGGAAATATAGAGTGATAACACCACATATCTGAGTGAATAATGCAAAACTTTTCTGTGAATCTTTGTTGAAACTTAGATATGAATTCTTTTCAGCCATGTTGTCACTCCTTGTCCCAAACATTCAGGTATTTCAGTTGTATTGTTAACTGCTGGTGGAAATTTTTTAGCACACACATTTGGATTTTTAAGTTTGCTTCTTGTGAGCATTCATAAAATCTGCTAAGAGTTGTACTAATCAATTTAGGGAGAAAAACAGTGAGACACATGACAAATCACAACTAAACAAAATAGCTCTCAGACGAAGTACTGGACAGTAAAAAAAGTTTTGAATAACAAACAAAACAAAAATTGCTATCTACTCATGTACAGAGCTGGTCAAAATTTTGTAAATTTCACCATTATCAGCAATGTTTAATGAACATCTCAATTTTTGATGAAATAAAACACATTTTTTTTCATTAAAACATTCCTAGTGACTTTTCCTAATTGTTGGCAGTGCTAATTCTTAAAATTAGGAAAGAGGTAAAATTCATGAAATACTTATTCTCTCAGTTTTACTACCCGGTTTGATGCACTTGGGTGAGGCAGTAGCAGGAGACTTGTGCTGACCCCACTTGTTGGATCTATTTTGTGATAAGTACAAGCAGAAGGTAGGCAGGGTTTCATGATAGAGACTTACGTGTTCAGACAGGCATAAGATTTCATAGGCAACAACCTACTTTGACAGATGGCTAATCACCTCAATGAGCACAGAATTTGAGTCTGTAGTCTATCAGGTTGGTGATTTCCATGAGCCTAAATATTCATCCAAAAGTTGTTTTTAAAATGGAGAAAATGTAATAAGCATTATATTTCTCTGGTACTAAAAATAATAATTATTCAAATATTTATACTTATTTTAAAAGCAACAGTTATTCTGTATGGATTGCAAAACATTTATTCTGTTTCAGCCCTTGTTTGGACAAAATTCCCCTAGCAGTTATTTCTATTGTAATAATACCAAAATGCGACAGTCAACAACATAGCCCTGTAACAGTAGGCACTTGTCAAAATAAAAATAGGTTAGTGTCTGTCTTTAGCACAGTGGTTCTCAACTCTTTTAGATTTGAGTTACCCCTTAGAAAATGCCAGCTCTTAGCTTTCCCCGATTTCTTGACTACAGAAAAATGATAGAGCAATCTTCTGTTGCAAAGAACTCAGAAAGACCACAACAAGTCAGAATTTTTTTTGACACTCTGGTTTTCTATTTGAAATCTCCAAATTTATCTTGTGAATGTTGATACCCCTAACAGAGCTAACATTTTGTGCACTCTGGGGCACCCTTGGAAAGATCTCAGGACACCCCAGGGTGCAGCAGCACACTAGTTGAGAATCCCTGTTTAACCCGGGTGGCACTCAGTTATGTACCCCTTCTCCAAATGAAGGGAATGTTAATGGAGGCTCTGCTCCCAGATTGAAGATGGACCAAACAGCGAGAGGTGGGGTTAGTCCCCTCTCTGGCCCATCTTTTCACCTTGCCCCAGGGTAGGGTTGGGACAAGCCTCTCCCCTGGCCTTCTCTGATTGGTAGGAAATGTCCTACCAATCATTTTAATCCTTTTCAAGCTGCCAAACCGGACTGCTGCCAGTAAGCCTGCCACAACTGCTTTAGAGATTTAGTGTTGTTTAGTGAGCAAGTGCTAAGGACTTCGGAATTTGAACCTCCATTATCACATTTCCAAATGACTGAAAATAACAATTGTGACAATATTTCCAATTTTACCAAATAGATAATTTCCAATGCTATGCTTGTCTAGTCTGAATAAGAAATGTCACTACAAAAAGTATGTAGTACTTTATCTAGATACCCTTTTCTATTGTGTGGATTCACTGGATTTTAGTGTGAGTTCAGAAACTTAATACCTATCTTCATTCATAACATCATCACCTAGTGCTGGAGCAGATGTTAGAGGATCTGGATTGCATATTGATCTGTATACAGGTGGAATTCTGGCCTGTACAAATTACCAACATTCCCATTTCTATGTTATTGCAAGAGTACGCATTGAATTCTTTAGATATTAAAACATGTATATACTTAATTCTGGTTTATCTATGAAAACTTCAAACCCTTTAGGGTAACAATAGCTAAAGTTACCCCAGAATATGGCTGTTGTTTGCACGGAGATATATTTCCCTCCACAGTGACAGGAGCCTCAGTCAGTTAAGCATAGATTTCTCCCTCTCTCACTATTGTCAGAGCAAAGGCCAGCTTTGATGATCTATCTCCCAATCTCAAGGCCATGACTTGAGGAAAGAAAGCAGTTTCGGTAAGAAACTGCTAGAAAATGGAAAGCATTTTTGTTTTGATTTGTTAGATATTTTCAGTTGGTCTACCACATTTTCCCAGAAGCTGTAGACACAAGCCAGTATTAAATCTCAAATCTGATATTTAGCTCAGCCTACGTCTGCTGCTCATGAGGAAGGACAGCTTATCCAACAGCTCTCCCGACTATACAAGTTTCATAGTTGTTAGGGGGCTGGAAGGGACCTTACAGATCATTGAGTCCAGCCCCCCTGTTGGTTCAATAAAAGATATCACCAAAAAGCCTTGCCTCTTACTCAGTTCTCAAAGACATTTAAAGTTAAGTTCCCAAATCTTATTGAAACATAATGATATGCCTGCATCTGTCATGCACCTATTCCTCTACATTAAGACAGCAGTCAGGCATGTTAAGGCTTCCCCTAGGGAGGTAAGGGGGACATTTTCTAAAGTTTCAATTGCATTGGCTCTTAGTGAAATTTGAAATCAGTGGGCACTGGACACCTCAGGAAATTTTCCCCTTTCCAAGCTCTATAATGCGAGTAGCAAGAAATCAAAGTGGTTGGGCTCACATGCTTGTGTGTGGAGACCACTTGTAGGGAACAAGAAAGGTTAACCATGATCGGTAGTCATTAATGTTGAGACCAAAGCCCTGGACTATCAGAGTATTTAGGTGTATAGTTCACAGTGAGCACTTGAGGCCAATTTTTTTTCTGTATTTGTTCTCTTATTACTTGCAGATGAACAAGAATATTACTCTTGTTCTCTTATTACTCGCACATGTAGAAAATAAGAAACTGGAGGACTGTGGGCCACTGGATGAAACTCAATATTTATCCCTCCTCCATCCTTCTGAAGACAACTCTATATAGGAACAAGCCTATTAGGAAAGGGACCTGTATAGCTGAGAAGACATGGATGTGTATAATACTTGGCAGGGTAAAGAAATCAGTCCTCTGTAGACCTGATCTAAAGCCTGCTGAACCAATGGAAAAGCTCCCACTGAAATTGCAAGCCATGGATAATGACTTTACACCTTTCTCTTCCTGCTTGGCAAAGGTGGCTTGATGGCTATACATTAGCACCATATTTACTTGCATAAAACACAAGTTCCCCTTTCCTCTCCCCCTCCATCAACATGGGAATACAAGTTCCTCATCTTACATTTCAATACAAGGAAACATCATTAAACACTGTTTTTGGCAGCAGTTTAATGATACACAATGTATGTGCTCAGTAATGGAAATCAGCTATGAAGTTGATTAAATATAGCCAACACTGGGTGCATCTACACATGCAATTAATGCACATGAATAAACTCCGGAGCTTGTTGCTCCAGAGTTCTTAGCTCCCAGGCACACCATTTGAAAGTGTACCTAGGAACAAATACATCCAGAATATATTGCTACGGAGTTTATTCACGTGTAACATATTGAACCCAGTTGAAGCAGCCCCAGCTGGCAGCAGTCCAAGACTGCTCTGACTGGGTTCAATGTGCCGCAGAGGGACTGGCTGGGGCACAAGGGTGCGTCAGTGTGGGGCTAGCCATCAGGCTTGGAGGTACTGCAATACCAAACTGGTACTTAAGAGAGGCCAGAGCAAGCTCTGACATCCTCCCCTGGTGCCAGAAATGCTGATAGGAATCTTTTTTCTGTGTCCCTTGAAAAAAATCAGGCAGTTGTTCTCCCAGGAGGAAACAGCCTCACCTAGTACCAAAAAATGCTAATGGGAACTGTTTTGTAATTATTATTATTATTATTACAAAACAACTAAAAGAAACTACAACAACACAAACCTTGACAACATCCACCTACAACACTACCTTGTTCTTATTACACTGCTTTTCACCATTAACATACTAACCTCTCCAGAAACTCCTCAACCTAGGAAGGAGTAATAACTTTCACTCTGTCCCTTTGTCCTTTTGAAAGACCCACTGCTCTGCTTCTTTCCTCCATCTCTTCGCTGCTTTTTCCTTCTCCATCTCATCCACATATTATTTAGATTCATATATTGCCAACTCCAAACACTTTCTTCTGGTTGAAAGCCAGTCCCTTGACCAACAATAGGTTTCTCAGCCTCCATATAGCTACTGTCACACAAAGTAGCGTGGTTCTCAGCTTCTATGTCTCTAGTCCTTTACCCATACAGGACCATTTCCTATGTTATGTTACAGTTCATATTGATCGCCCTCAAAATCGATGTACCTCCTTCCATGCCCCTTGCACAAAAAGGAAGTCCCAAAATACATGTGGTACAGATTCCTTAGGCCCGCATCCCTCTCTCAGGCATGCCACCAGTCTCACCAAACCCCATTTATGCATTTATGCTGAATACCCCTCACAGGAAGAATATTTCATATCATCATCCATATGATATCTGTATGTTCTTCTTTTACTCTATTATCTGTCACTTCTTTCCACACATTTGCCATCTGTCTTTCCATCGGATCCCCGACTATTGTTACCTTATTTTTCTTTCTTATCATATTAATCACCTTCTTACAGTCTTTCAAGCACTCTAATCCCAATCCCTCTAATTTATTTACCCTTAAAAGGCTCTCCATTTTCCCATAGTGGGCCAGTGGTTGCTAGGCCTAAAGCTTTTTCCAGTCTCCCCTTTACTTGCCCCATCTTCTTAATGTTCTTCCTGCCAGCTAATGGCAGAAACATGCCATCTCCCTTTTTCCACTCTCCCTCCACCCCTCATTGCCAGATTGGGAAAGCTTTGGGTATACTTACTTTATAAGTATGCTCTGTAAAGAGGCATTCTCCAACTTCCTAATTCCCTGGCTTTGTAGAGCTTCATTTTGGCTACCTTTCCTCTTTTACTTTCCCCCCCCAAACTGAATATCTGCCTCGGTACCCACCTTATCTGTTACCATGATGATGGATACACCACTCCTGTGTAAAGGATGATCAGCAAGAGTACCATTTTCACTGCAGCCACTTTACCCCTGAAAAATAACATTCCACCACTCCATAATCCCAAGATCTGCCTTACTCTTAACTCTAACTTCTTCCACACCTTTCTTTCCCTTCAGTTTCCATTGGGATTCTCAAGATCTTGATCACACCCTCTACCACCCACAACCTGAACTTCTGCAGAGTTTCCCAAGTCCCCACACCCATCAACATACTTTTCAGTTTATTTAATTTCTCCCCTGACACTTTGCTGTAGTCCTCAGTATGCTTCAATACCCTCTTGATTGATATGCTATCCTAAGCCACCATGTTCACATCATCCATGTATATGTACATTTAACTTCTCCTCCTTCTGGTATCTTCATTCCACTTATCAGTTTATCATCATGAATTCTTTGCACCAATGGCTCTATTGCACACACAAAAAGATAGGGGAACAGTGGACACCCCTGTATCACCCATTTGTATGCGGAGTGCTTTGTTTAAGTAACCATTTACCAGTACTCAACTTCCTGCTTCTCTGTATAGGGACTCATCTGATCATCTTCACTGGAAACCCCATCCTCCGCAATACTTCAAGCATGAAATCATGTTAACCTCTATCATAAGCTTTTTCCAGGTCTAGAGTAATTTTTACTGCATTTCTTTTCCTCTCTTGCACATCTGATATGACATCTCTCATTAACCATAGGTAGGGATCTCCATACATAGCAGAGGAAGTACCCCCCACAGCAGCTCCTTTAATTTTTTTTCATTTTACCGCTAGCCCTTCTCCACTGCTGATTGGTGAAGGGGCCTGGTGGCAAAACTGCATATTTAAACCATGTTTTTCACTTTCCTGGTCATCAGCAGAAAAATGGCCCCGCTGGCAGGGCCCCTCCACCAATCAGTGGTGGGGAACAGGGGGAGGAAGGCAAGCAGTGAAATGAATAAATTTACAGGAGCTGCTAGCATGGCAGGGGGGCATTTTCTTCACAATTTAAGGAGATACTTAATCATAGGGTCTGAGATATTCTCCTCTCAGGATTGGCATATATTTGTTCTTTTTGTATCACATCTGCTAAACAGTTACACATTCTTTAGGCCAATACTTTTGCCATCACAAGTAGTTTACATTTTAAAAGGGATATTGACCTCCAGTTGCCTAACACATCTTCCTTTCCTTTCTTGAATACCAATATTGCCACATCTTCTGTCAAATCATCCCCTATCTCCTCACCCTTCATTATTTCCCCATATATCCCTATTATATCTGTCCTCAGCCATTGCCAACATTTTTCATAGAATTCCATCAGAAGATCACCTCTTTCCAGCAGCTTCCCTCTCTTGCAAGCTTTTAAGCAAAAGATCCACTTCACTGATTTTTAACTTCTCTTTCAATTTTGTTTCTTCCCCTCCTCTGTTTCTTCCTTTATCCCCTCAAGGAAGACCTTAATTTCTCTTTCATCTACTCCTCTTCTTTTGTACAATTCTTTATAAAACTCTGCCACTGTGGCCAACACCTTTGCACAGTCTTCTGTTCAGCTTCTTTCTTCAGTTCTCATTGCTTTCAGTTCCTTCCTTCTTTTTCTGAATTTTGCCAAAAATATTTACACCATCCTTCCCCCTTCTCCACCTTAGGTGCTCTAGTTAGAAAGTTTTCTCATTTGTTTTTCTTTTGAGCCATTCTTCAGTTCATTGCTTTTTGTCTTCCAGTTCTCCTTTCACTTATACTCTTCTTACCACCTCCCTTAATAATTCCTGCTTCCTTGTCTGCAGTTTTTCTAACTCTTCCACTCTCTTCCTCACTTCTCTTCAACCAATATTTCTGAAATAATCTCTTCTTCTTCTTTTGATCATAGTCCATCAGTCCCAGATGCTTTTGTAGTTTCTCTTCAGGGTTCTCCATCCTTTATACAGTTCCACATATTCTTGACAGGTTTTCCCATCTTGTAGTAATTGAACATTTAACTTCCACATCCCTTTTGCCCACCTTCACTTTTATCTAAATTCACTTCCATTCTCAGCATCCAGTGATCACCGAAGGTCACATCTAAGATCTCCTTCTTTCCAATCCCTAGCCCATTTGATGTTAATACAAAATCAGTCAACACCTGTCTCCCACTTGGTTCCATTCCCATAATCACTTTCTCACTGGCCCATACATCCTTTAAACCTCCTTTGTTATATTAATCAGTACTTTTGACAAACTGTCTAGTTTTCTCTCCCCTCCATCTCTTCTCCTATCCCCCTCCTTGATAATGCAATTGAAATCCCCCATCAGAATTTGCTGCCTACCTTCACCTACATACACCTCAAATTTCTTAAAAAGGGCAATCCTTTCTTCTTTCTTTTCAAACTCCACCATAATCACTTGCATTTGCCACACTTCCACCACCTCACTCTGTAGCAGAACTGCAATTCCAGCTGCTTTGTTTATATCCAACCCCACCCACCACAATGGTTCCCATCCCCATCTCTTTACAAAATGCTTGTAATCCCTCTCCCATGAGATTCCACACTCCTGTGTCTGCTTTAACCCCATTCAATATTGGCATAATCTTATCCCACCTCTTCCTCGATAACACACTTCTGACATTAAGATATGCAATACACGAAGCCATGCTTATCCTTTTAAATTACACATTTCTACCACTTTATGAATCTTCTATGGTCCTGCTTGATACCATCAGCTCTAATCCTCCCCCTTTTTGCATCCTTGCAGCCTTTGCCAGTTGTTTATTACTTTGACATTCAAGAAAGGTTCCCCTTTCCCCTACCTTTCTGCTTTCCCCCCTTCCCCTCTCTATTACTCCCAGACCACATTAGCTCCAATGAGCTTTTTGCCAACCCATTTCCCTCCCCCTCTCTCTCTTTGTCTCCCTTCTTTTTTTCTAAGCTTCATAACATGCCATTTCTTTTTTTCCCAGTTTGGGTCTCTTCTTCTCTATCCGCACTCCTCTTTCTTCCTGTTTCATTCTCTCCTCTTTCCCTTCTCTCTCCTTGGTCTCAAAGTCACTTGTTCCACTTATCTTTCCTTCTCTTCCCTCTTTGGTGGCACTTTGCTTACTGAAATTTCACTCTTTTCCTTCCTGGCTCTTCCTTCTTGTGGTGTCTCCTCTACTGCCATGCATTATGATTCAACATCTTTTTCTTCCCCACTTTCCCTTTCCTGTCTCTGCTGCTCCTCTGTAGATCTAGCTTTATTTGAGAAGGACCATGGGCATCAGTACTGTACATGTCCCTCTTCCCCACAAATAACATGCTTCCATTTTTCTTGGCAATTTACCACTTGGTCTCCTTTCCCTTCACATATACCATATTGTATACTAGCAGACACATATGCTAAAGACTTTAGGCTGTCTAAAATACCTTGTAAGCCCTCAGTGTGGCCCTACTTAGATTACTGACAGTGTGTGCATTATCCTGCCAAGACGCCTCTCATCCTTCTTTATTATGACCCGAGCTCTCCATGATCCCATCCATATACCATATTTATTACATATCTTCTCAACATACATCGCTTTTTGTACAGAATTCTCCAACCATTTTTCTATCTCCCTCATCTCAAGCTTCTCTGCTTCTCTTTTCTCCCCCTTCTCTGTTACTACTGTTTTTATCCTCAGTTGTAGATTACCTGCCACTCCATCTCTTGCTCCCTCCCATCTTTCTCTTTGCAGGTCTGGCTTATTCCTCATACTAGTCTTCTTCTTCCCTTCAATCACTGTTATATTCCTCATTTCTCCTCCCTGACCTCCTCTTCTCCTGTTTTTCCTGCCAATTGGACTCTTCCCTCATTGCTTTCTTCAATAAATAAAGCCACGTCCAAAACCATCAATCACTACACATTTCTTTCCCACCTTCTGTTTTCCCTTCTTCCCCACCTTCATCCATTCTCCATGAGACTCTCAATCTCCTAATTGCTTCTCATCGCTTGGTCCTCTTTCCCTTCCATAGCTGTCATTCTCCTCTCCAAGATCACCACCAGTGCTGTTCAGGACTCCAAGAATTCCTCTTCCTCCTCCTTCTCCTCCTCCATTCTGGTGTTCTACCACTATCCCTCCAGCACTCCTGGCATCAATCTAGGCAGTAAATCAGGCCCCTATTCAGTCATTACACTTGACCTTAGCCAAGGAGCACCTGACAAGCTATGCCACTGATGGGAATTTAGCACAAGAATAAGTTAATGCAGCCTATCTGAGTAAGATATATGGTAGTGCCTATTGCTCACAGTCCTCAGGGCTGACTCTTTTTCAAGTCATGGTGAGCCACTACATTGATACATTTAAACTTCATCTTCACTCTCACAGCTGTGCCTTTCTTTTCCATTTCCAATGATCCTTGTTTCTTCACCAGAAGATGAAAAGTTTGGCAAATATCACCGAATTGCATCCCAAACAATTCACTCAGAATCCCTCTGTTGGCCCGTCTCTTAGCCTGTTGTATATGACTAGTGTAGCTCCACCCTCCATAAGTTGAAGATGGACCTGGCTGCCCTGCATTTCATCTGTGCATAATTTTTTGAAAGATCCAAGATGACAAGAACACCTGGTTCCAGTCATGAGTGGGGGCTAATTAGCACATGGATCCTTTGCAGGGGGTGGGGTATCTGGAGTATACACACATACTGAGCAGTGCTGAGCTGTGGAGTCATCATGGCTTAAAACACTGTTAACTCTGCTGGGGCCCAGCCCAATGAATTAGATAGTAAATCATGAGCCTTTTGGCTCTTGACTAATATCATGCATAGTGTATAAGTAGGTAAAAAAGTGGTACTCAAAAGTGTGTGTGAAAGTTGTGCTACTACTTCTGGTGTTGCAGTTGTTTTCCAGATGGTAGTTGCGTCATCCTTCTGTACTCACTTGCTACTTGCTATGCCTTGTTGGAAAATGGATAGATGTAGAAGGAAAACAGGTTGGGAGGTGACTTTCCTAATACATGTCTGGGTCATGACCATGGGTCACTTCACAAGGCTCCTCCAACCCTTATATCCTGTCCTTAGCACACTTGCAATGTTCCAGGTATATGTGCCCCTCTGGGATTCTCCCCCTCCTTCTTCTTTGCATTGGTCCCACTAATCCCTCTTCCAGCTATCCCTTTGACTAGACAGCTTCTGCTGCCTATACCTGGCTTGTACTTCTCGGCAGGCTCCCCTCTTCAGGTTGTTCACTTCACATCCCCTCAACTGCCCCTGCCAAGTGGTCCACAGGTTGGCAGTGGTGGTACTGGCTGGCCCTTGCCTCTTCAGGGTCCTAGCATCCACCCATCTCTCTCAGTGTAAACATATGCTGGACCCCTGAAACCTGCTTATGTAGCCTAGCCTTTCTGGGCTCCTTCAGCAGCAAAGAAGAATTGCTTCCTCCCTCTCTGCCCTGAGGCTTGGATCCTTTCAACTTTTCTTCCTGCAGGAGGGACCCCATGATAAATCTCTGCTCACTCAGGCAGCCACACTCTTCCCTACTGAGGACATCTCCGCTGCCTTCCGGCCCTGTAAGTACCTGTGTTTTTTTGGCTGCATCTGGGTTGTGGGTGTCCACTGTCTTGGGGCTCTGATCCACCGGTCCAAATGGCCCCTGTTGCTCCATCTATCCACTCTCTGGGGGCTTCCTTTCAGCCCCCTGCCCTGTTTTGCCTTCTGGCTCCTCTCTTGGGAGCCAATCTGCTGGGCCTGGATTCCACATGTTTTTCCACCATGGCCCTAGTGGAACTTCACTGGGAACACCTGGGTTCCTAGTACTCCATACTGTTTTGCCTTTCCTGCTGAAGCTCCAGTGAGGGTAAGTTTCATTTCCTCTAGTAACAGGCACCACCTCAGCCGCCCTATTATAGTGTGTTTATGGAGCACCTGTGCTGAAATTTTCAGCAATCAGGGCTGGGAGCCCAATTCAGAAGGGGCTTCAGGGGGAAGAAGTTGTGGGAAGTAAAGGGCAAGGGGATAACCTAGTCCTTCCAGATTGATTTTTCCCTGCTGTAGCAGTGGGAGAGGAAATAATTCAAGGCAAACCTTCAGTAACTAGACTCTATACCTGGAAAATTATAACAAATTTATAATTTTTCCATATATAGAATCTAAATATTGTGGGGGATCATCTTATATTCAGGATCATCATATATATATGCAACTAAATACAGTATTCTCATTAATGCCAGGTCAAATCTCCTTACTGATCAGTCTACACCAGTGGTTCCCAAACTCTGACAGATTGCACACCACCAATTTAAAATGACACAACCTTAAGTACCACTAGCAAATGTCTGTCATATAAAGTATAATTATAATAAATCTGTTAATGCATACCACTGACCAGTTGTCTGTGTACCACTGGTAGTATGTGTACTACAGATTGGGAACCACTGCTCTACAGTGTGCATGTTATAGTCTCCTTAAAGACAAAAGAGCCATAGTCACCTCCAAGGATGTACAACAGCTCTCTCAGCTGGTCTGCATTGGATGCTGAAGGCTTAAATGAAGTCCAATCTCTGACCAACCCAAAGGCTAAGAGAATTAAATCATGATATTGGATCTATTCCCCTGCCTCTGAAGCAGGCGCTATAATTTGCCTTATAGTGGCTATCACTCGTGACAGTACTCAGCTCTGCTAACACATGAGACAAAATTTTAGTAGCTGGGATGCCAAATATTAGTCCCTGAAACTTATGTTTTGGCTTCTTAATACAATTGACTTCATTATCAGTAGTGCTTAGCACCTCCAAATCCTAATAAAGTCACTGGGGGGCATCTACACATGCAATTGATGCGCACGAATAAACTCTGGCATTGTTTGTGCCAAAGTGTATTGCTCCCAGGTGCTGCATTTGCATGTGCACCTGGGACTGCAGCATGTTGAGCCAGGATGGAGTAGCCCTGGCTGTCAGTGGACGCTGGGGGTCAGCCTGCCAGCCAAGGGCTGCTTCAGCCCAGCTCAACCTGCTGTGGAGGGTCTGGCTGGGGCACAAGAGTGCTTCAGTGAGGGGCTAGCCAGCAGGCAGCCCTTGCACTTAAGCACTCTCATGTCCCAGCCAGCTCCATCAGTATCTACATATGCATTGCGATGGAGTAAATAACTCCACCATAGGATAGTATTTGTGTCTGGCAGTACTATTCTAACATGGAGTTAACTAGTTTACTCCATCCTAATAGCACTATCATACAACTCCATCCTAATAGCATGTGTAGATGGTGACATTTTACTGCAGAGCTAATTAGTCATTTCACTGCACCCTGGCTGCACCCTGGGAGATGCAAGCACTCAGTACCTTAGAAATCTCAGGCCACTTTATTTTAAGCGCCTATATATGGCTTTAGGAGCTGGATTTTTGGCAGCAGGATCTTGAAAGTGCTGTCTGTGATCTAAAACAGCCCTTTACAAAGTGTTACATATTTCAGAAATATGATACACTATCTAAAAATAGGTTGTGATGATATCTTTTGCTTTTAATTAACATACATAAGTCAATGATTTTTCAATAAAAGATGAGTATTGCCTTTAAACTTATCTGAAGCAATGATATAAACAAACAGAAACTGGATAGATAAGATAAAAATGTTTGTTTCCCAGACATTAACCCATATACCACTTTAGCTTACAGAGAGAAGAGTAGGAGGGGAAAAAGACAGGGGGAAAAAGGGAGAAGAAAGGAAACAGAAATGGTCAGAGTCTGGCATTCTTATTCTTGCTACATCAGGTTTTCTACTTGTGCAATTCATAGTTCAGCTGAAGTCAATGGAAGTCTGACATTTTATGCCAGCTGAGAGTCTTTAGTGTCTCCTGAATAGTAATAGATTCTGTAAGTCGTATCACTGACTCAGTGGGCTTGCTTATTCCATAGGATATTTCTTAGACTAAGGGAATAAGAACTGTGCTCTAGTGAGAGCAGGGAAAATATACCCACCACTGCTCCTAACAAATGCAATCCGAATCTTATGTTACTCCCTTTATATCACATTCCCCAGTCCAAGAGCATAACACTTTTGCATAGGATAAACATTATTTAATTAAGAAAAGAGGACTCCTTTCCCAGCTCTCAAACACATACATTTCATACTTTAAATCACACCATTTTTTCATCCTTAGGATGCTGACTGACTAGAGTTGAGCTGGAACAATGCAGGTTGAAAAAACAAACCCATTTGGACTGTTGTAGATACCCTGACTTTTTTCAATATTTTTTTGGGGGGGGGGGGGGGAATATTTAGATTTAAAATTAAAAAAAAAATCTCAGTCCTCTGCCAGATTCTTTTAGTATCTTGTCAAAGGCTTCTCATTTTTGCTTGATAGTGATAACTATTTGCTTTGAAACCAACTGTTTATTTAGAAGACAAAATATGTTTGTGCTATATGCCTTATTGCCAGTCAGTACCTGTTTATTGCCACACTTAATGATAGCTTTATAAAGATAATAAGAGTTTATTAAGAAACAATCATCTATCTTACACTTTAATGTACTATAACTGCATTGCTTAACTCTGGATTGAATTACAGGGCTCAGCATGTATGAAAAACTTGGTACAGAGTAAAATTGTATAAGCAGAGCCACATGCTGCTCACCTTATTCATCTAAGTAATGCCTTTAACAGTAAAAGATTGGCCTGCAATCTATCAATAGTGTGGGCCTGTAGCAAATAGAAGACACTTTGTGAAATTTATATTTATGATTTCTTATCGTCTTCATTTTTAAACAAGTGACAGTTCAAGCCCTCTGTTTATCCCAAGAACCACTACAGCTTGGGCAATGACACTGTGAACTTTCCCACGCTGTTCAACCCTGTTTTGGGGTAATCAGGAACTACATCCAGGCAATTCAATCTCTCAGTTCTCTGCTGTGACTATTGATAAGACATCAACCAGCTGTAGAGGCTTAGTCAGCTCTCATATGGTGGATCTCCCCACCCCCACCAATAAGAAATTACATTGAGACCAGCAGTTAATCTCTGCTAACAATGTTCGATACACTAATATGAGCAGGATTTGACCTTGCAAAATAGAGACAAGCATATTTATTCATTCTTTTCCATAACCTGAGCTAGCCATTCCCTCTATATTTTCCTTCCTTCCTTTCCTTCCCTCTGCCTCTCTCTCTTCTTCTCAAGCTCTGTTTCTTCCTCCCCACCCCCTTAACTTTATACCATCTCTATTCTATGGCCACAAGGCCTTGCTTCCTCTCCTGCTGCATCTATGTGGTAGAGCTGGCCCTAATTCTCTTGAGGGCTCATTGAGTACTTTAGAAACCACAGCTTCTGGTGAAAAATGTTTCTTAATGGGAAACCTTTCTTGAATTCCTAGTGCTGACCTAAATACACTCTTAAAATAAGCAGGGAAAACTTAGAACATGAAGGTTCAAATCCTGGCTTTCTTCAAGTTTAACCTAAAAATAGGTGCAAATTAATGATGAATGTGACACATTTTTGGCACAGTATTCTAGCTAGTCTGGGAATGCTCGCACAACCTCTGCACAACTGCCTACACAGATTTCAGTAATAGTTCTCATGATGGTGAGCACAAAATAACTGCTACAATTGAAGTACAGAGGGGAACTATGTAAAAATGTATGAACCTGTCATAGAAACACCAGCTAGGAATACCTCTCTTTGGCTTATTGAACAACTAACTGTACAGCATCTGTAAACTGGAGTTAGAGTCCTCTAGTAACCATGACTTTTCTGACATATACGACATGTCTACACTGCCTCTGTGTTGCACCTGTGAGTGCTATCATGAAGCATGACCTGCTCCTTGAAGGCCCATTCGAAACATGAGGACATATTATGCTGAGTGTGCATGAAGTGCATTTAGGCACTCTTATCTCCAGCATGTTTATCAGTACATACTCAATACCACTCCAAAGCAGCTGAATCACCTTATTTTCAGGCACCTGTGGAGCAGGAGTGAGTTCGAAGGATACCCTTCATGGCAGCATAGAAGCACAATAGATGTGCCAACAGATGTATGTGAAGTCTAGACCTGGCCCAAATAGAGTGAAAACTGCTGCATTCTTGTTATAGTTTTTTGTGTAGAGTCCAGGTTTTCTGTACTACGTGATAATAATATGTAGTATGTAATAAAGTGAATTTCTCTTCATAAACATAGGCAAGAAATATTTTGCTCATTTACATATGGGGACACTGATTCACGTCAAGTCATTGACTGAGTGGGTAGCAGAACTAGAAACAGATGCAGGTCTCCTGCCTCCCATGCACTGAACCCTGTTGCCTCATGTCTAAGTGTCTTTCACCGAAGAAGTACATACTGGGTCAGACCAATACTCCACCTAACCCAATATCCTGTCTCCTCAGTAGTAGGAGTGAATGCTTTGGAGGGAAAACACCGAACTTGGTATATCTAGAGAGTACATATTCACCCCAGATGGGACTTGAGCCCACAATCCCTGGCTTAGGAGGCTAGTATTTCATCCATTAGGTCACTGAGGCAACTTGTAAGAAAAATCTTAAGAAAATCTTTAAAAGAAACTCTTAAGCCTCTGTGAATACAAAATTATTCTCTTGATCTATTACCAGTTCCATTTCACAGAGTCACAAATCCAAGCAGATTTAGTGAGCTATGTAATGTTATGCACTGAATGAATGGCAAAGACAGATTCCCTGGCTAACGGTGTTAAGACATTCTCCAACTGTCCTGGTCTGGGTTCCATTATTAACTTAAAATTCAGACCTTATTCATGGAATGATTCACCAACTTTTCAAAAGAATCTGAGCCAAAACATGTTTTTTCACACTGAAAACATTCACTGTTTGGGGGTTCACCTATTCTTTATGTCATGTAAATATCAAACTTATGGGCCCTAGGTTGGATCTGGCCTGAAAAGCTGTCTCCCTTGGCCTGTGGGCCTGGCAGAGGGGCCAGGAATTTGTGAATGGGGCAAGAGGGAGGCAGGGCCTACCG
Organism: Alligator mississippiensis; assembly: GCF_030867095.1. Taxonomy (NCBI): domain Eukaryota; kingdom Metazoa; phylum Chordata; order Crocodylia; family Alligatoridae; genus Alligator; species Alligator mississippiensis. The sequence continues at coordinate 110,010,351 of NC_081826.1, forward strand.
CTGAAATCCAGGGCATGGAGCCCCATTCATGATGCATGTTAACATCAGGGGGTTAGGGGCAGCTGCAACAATGCCTGTGACTGCTGTTACCTTGTCCAGATCTGGCCTGGCAGGCAGAGTGAGTATGTCACCCCTGCTTGATGTCATCGTAGATGAATCTTGACCAAACTTCAAGTTTGCAATTTGAGTTTTGACTGGAGAAATATGAGGGCTGCAGAAATCCCTGAAGAACTTACTCCAGAACTCAAAGTCAAAAGAAACTGCACAGATTTCCCGGCCTAACTCTCTGCTCCTTGGCTTACACTCTGCATTATATTTCTTCCCTCATTCTGCATTATCAACTATGCAAGACATGCACTTTTAGACCCATGAATTGATATGCAAACTTTACATTGCACCAGTATCAACTGACCATGAGGTCTGAAGTAATGGATGCTAGAAACTAAACAGCTATTCTTTAGCTTAGTTTTATCTTTAGGCCATATTGGGTGTGCCCACACAGAAAATTTAGGTGCATTAGTGCATGGGTCTGCATGTGCACCCAGATCAGGAGCAAACTGAGCCCAACAGGAGCAGCTTAGTCCAGGGCTGCTCCTGCCCTGCTCTGCCTCCCTGCAGCAGCCAGGGGGCGCTCCAGGATCCCCCCAGGTGCCAGCTCCTGGCTGGCAGGGGGCTCCAGGTCAGACCTGGGCTGGCAGAGGACACAGAGGTCAGGCCTGGGCTCTGGGGGGTTGAGGCAGCTCTGGAGGCAACTGTCTCCCAGCTGCATTGAGATCAGGGTCAGCCCCAAGCCCTGAGGGGCAGAGGGAGTTGTTCTGGTTCTGGGGGCTCCCTCCCAGCCATGTGGAGATCCAGCCTGGCCCCAGTCTCCACGTAACTGGGAGGGAGCTGCCTCCAGAGCTGGGATGGATCCCCCATCCCCCCAGGACTCAGGGCTTAGCTAGGCAGCAGTTGTGGCCCCCTGCTGCCTGGGCTGACTGGGACCAATTTCCATCAGTGTGTACACATGCGCTTTGATGCATTAGTTTAAAGCACCATTTTCTAGTACCCGTATCTGTGGGTACTAGCAAATGGCACTTTAATCTACTGCATAATAATTGCTGTGCACATGTAGATGGTAATTAATCTAATGCACAGTAAAGTGACTTGTGTGAATGCACCCAGGAATACCAAAAGAGAGGGCTTTGAAAAGGAGGACTCTCAAAAAACCAACTCTTCAACATCACTGGGCTTCTAGAAAATTTATTATAAAAATTAGAGAAAGTAATGAGAATTATATCCTTGTATAAAATTATAAATCAGTTTATAGGATACTATAGCAGAAACACAATTCTATATGACATTCTACAGGTTACTTTTAAAAAGTTATTGAAAGTCTTTGTTTTCCTGTTAAATCTTGTAGGACTTTCCATGAAGGTAATTATCTCCTAAGAGTGATTTAGCAAACTCTTCATACAAGCATGTACATCTACATGGATAAGCATGTATTCAGGAATTATGCATATGATTTAAAATAAGGTGTATATACATTCAAGTTGCTATTTCCATAAAAACATATATTATCTAAATACCTGTGTAACTAAAAAGAGGGTGCGTCTGACACTACAAATGCAGTAGAGTAGTTCTACTGTGCATTACCGCATCAAGGCGAAAGCCATGCTAATGCATTAATGTGCAGCAGAATTAATCTACTGCATGTTAGTATCACCTAAAAGATGTGTGCTGGCACTACTGTGCAGTAGAGCCGATTATGGCACATTATGTTAGTACCTGTTGCTACAGGTACTAACCTTCATGCGCCGTAATTACGGTGCGTTAATGCATGTGTAGACATGCCCAGAATGTCATTCATTAATTAGCTCGTTCATAAGTTTGAACATTTGAAGAACGTTTTAATGTTCTGATTTTACTAACCCCATGTTCTTGGGAATTTAAAATTAAAATCTACTTGCAAAACTGTGCTTGTTCTCTTTGTTTATTGTATATAGTTTGCAACTTCTGAGTTCATCTGTTTCTTTAGAAATAACCAGCAAAATTCTGATTGATTTGAATGGAAGCAGGATTGGCCCCTTAATTATTAGTTAGGTTACAGCATTAAATAGCTGTTGTTTGAATAATTCCTGGATAACTAAAGTAGTGTGTAACACACGTTACGTGCAGAGAGATAATCAACAAGAAAAGCAGTGCCTAGATGGTTACTTGTAGTTAGAGCATATCAACATTTTATGAATGTTGATTCTTTTTTTAACATTTGGCCAAATAGTGAAATTTGAATACCAAAAAACCAGAACACTTTCGCAAATAGCTGTGTTTTCAGCAAATATAAAGTTGATTTTCCTTTTGGTAAAAATTTTGTTGACATGACTGAAAGTTTTAAAATATTGACCAACTAATAAAAATTAGCAAATTGTGAATTTATTTTTTAAAAATATGAACTTTCACCCCTATTTTTTCAACCAGTTCTAATGTTAGTTAATACATAGCTTAATTTGTAAGAAGATATTGAAAAATACTGCCTTAGTTCTGTTTGTGTGTTTTATGGCATCTCATTTCAGAGGAATGAGCTACTTGGGAAAGGAAAAATCATCTTTGCCAGACAGGGGAACAAATATAGTTTACTCTGTATGTATTTAAAGGCTTGGTTCTATAATTTACTATCCTAACTTCCTTTGAAGTCAGTGGAATTACAGGTATTCAGCACCACACTGAATTAAGGCTCCACTTCAGGGTCACAAAACTTTTGCTTCTTGGAGAATTGTTTTGACATTGTATTCAAATTTTGCTAGCCTTGGGAAACAGGAAAGCAACAATATTTCATCAAGTCTTGGGTCCAATGTTACTTCAGCAAGACTAGTCAAGCAAGTAAAGTGAGCAGAATAAAGATCTCTCTCTGTCCATTCCTGGTGATTCCCTTTGCTCTTCTCTATCCCTTTTCTAATACATATTATACCCTTCCCTTTTTCTTATCTGTCTTGCCTATTTAGACTATAAGCTCTTCAGGGCTGGTACAATCTCACGCTACAGCTTTATATGCTGCTAGCATAATGAGGCCCTGTTCTTAACCAGTCCCTAAGCACTACAGCAGTAGCAACAACAATAATCATACCAATCACTGGAAAAGGCAGGAGAAGGTAGTCAGTTCCTTTTAATGAGGCATGTCTGGGGTTGTGTGGGTGCTAAGGTGTGTGGTTGACAGCCCAGAGGTTGTAAGTTCAAGGCCATAGCAGAAGTGCTCATGGTGTAACCTATCAGATTCTAACGAATCTGCAAATTCTGCTTAAATACCTTGTCACGAGAACACAAAAAAGGAAGGGAACTGAGGCCTGCACGGCCAATACTATCACCCTCAGAGATAAAATGAAGGGAGCACAAACCTGACCCAGTAGCAGAAAATGATGATGGGAAGCCCCTTTGGGACTTCACTTTATAACCAGATGGCTGGGAGAAAGCCTCCTTCTGATTCAGAAGGCCTCAGGATTGTATCTACAAAAACACCAGCATCATAGACATTGCTTGTTCCTGGGAGGGGCATTGTGGCAGAGAAGGAAGGAAAATATCAACTCCCAAGACTGGAATTACAAAGATCCTGGAAAAGGAAAGTCAGTACTAGAACTGATCATCAGAGGAGCCCTGGTGACTCTGCTGAAGACTCTGGAAGACCTCTCATGGGGTTGGATATTTTTTATAATCAGCTGGAATCTCCAAAAACCTGTTATTTGGAAGATATCTTTTGATCTATATGGACCTGATTGATCTTGACTTCAGGATAAAATATTGCCAACTCATAGAGAGTGACACGAATTAATAAAAATCATAATAATTTTTACTGTGTTTTTTCTCTAAGATCCTGAGTGCTGACTAAATTGAAGCGTGCTAAGGTTAAACTGGAAGGACCGTGACAAAGTCATAAGTAAAGAGAAACTGTTAAGAAGAAAACTAGTCTATGTCACTGGCAGAAGCACAGCTGACGTTCTTTTTAATTCCTGTTATTAAATCAACAGAATTTCAGTAAAGAAAGATCCTATAGGGAGGAAAGGAAAAGTGAAAGGTTGATAAGAAAGGAGCAAGGAGAGAAGTAGTATATACCAAGGGGTGGGAGGGAAAAACAACTTTACATTAGAAATAGAGCAAGCAGAATCTACTTCATCAAAGAACTGCTTTAAAGGAGAAGCTGTTCCAGCAAAAAGTGCTGACTGATAACCATTTTATTCACAGAACAGATATAGCAAAGACAGTGGTAATACAGAATTCCTCACCTTGTCTCCACTCTGACTCAGTTGGGAGAACTGCTAGAAATGAGGTGAAAAATTATTTCATTGTCATTTCCTTTACATTGCTCAAACTGACTCAAGGGTTCTGGTAATGTGGACACCTCTAACAAGAAACTGGACTGCAACCAGCTGCCCATTTTACATATGCCACTGAACACATACTGGATGGTATTGCAGCAATTTTCAGTACTAACAATCTGGACTTGATTCAAGTCAGCAACTTGGAAGAAAAAGGTGCCGTATCCTATTACCTATCCCTGAAGCCATCCAGGCCCCGATCCACTTTTATCTTAATAGCTATGTATTTCTGCAGATTTGTAGTAAACATGCTTTCTCTCACCTCCCGCCCCAACCTGTACCTGATTTTCATAAGTAACTTTGTGGACGTACAAATCCAGCTCACTGTGACTATATAATACAAAAAATGTTCTTTGTTTCTTTTCATTTTATACTTTCATCGTGTTCATAATTTAAAAGAAAAAGATTTTGGCAAGAAATAAGCATAACATTGGCATCTAACCTGTACATCATGTTGCTAAATGAAGGCTAGATTACTTTTATCTTTGAATCAGGTATTCAAAATGTAATGCAGAGGCTGGATCCTTAGCTACTTTCTGTGACAGAGATACACAGCAAAACACACATGTAATTATAGTATATAACCACAGGGGTTGACATGATATACCATCAGCAAGGCAGTTAGCAGACAACAGTCTGTGATTATCATGCTGTAATTGTTATGTGAAATAATTAACTTTTAACTTTTGAGGTACAAAAGTAGTGGTACCAGAATTATACTTTTCAATATCTGCTTGAACATCAATAAAGAAACACAACAAATAATGCAAGTGTCCTTTTAATGGCTGAAAGTGGATTGTTGCCCTTATGTATTTGAGAAAAGTATGTCATTAAAGCACTAGAAAATTTATACCTGCCTATCACTCCTAGCATATTTTTGTGGAGGCCTTTTAAAAACTGTACCAGTTTTCACTGCTTTTCAAGTACCTCAATATGTAGCCCAGAAGATCACCAGGGAATAGTTTTAAACCACCCTTCAGTTTAGAAGGCTTGTCTTTTAAACTGACTAATGAACCCTCTGTGATGTCTGAAGCTGCTTGGCAGCAGCTGCTTGGTCCAGGCTGCATTATTCTATTCTTGGAGCACTATCCAGGAGAGCTGGGCTGGGACTTGAATTCCTACCACATATTTCTTCCCCCAAGGAGTGGAAAATACTTACTTCTGATAGGCTTCAGGTAAGTGGATGAGGTAATTATCTGCAGAATTTAAATAGAAAGTGCCCAACCCACATTTTGTTTAGTTAGGCTTTTGTGTAACCTTAGTGTAGCTGAGAATAAGATCCCCTTTATGCAGCATTACTGAAATGTAGCCGCTACTGTGGTGTAGGAGAGCAGCCAAGCAACGTAAGCCAAATGTACACAAGCAATTGAAAGCTATGGAAATGTTAGCTAGGATGCTGAAGCGATACCTACTCCTTAAAAAGTGCTGGGATCTATATCCATGCAGATTAAGATTTCATTCAAATTTCCACAAAGGAAACAGTGATACTGAAATTATTTCCCCTCCTCCCCCAATGTTCTAAATCTATTTTTACTTATGAACCCATCACTGCAATCTCCAGGCACCCAGAAAACATTAATGGATAACTCTATCCCTGATAGGAGGTAGGAAAGGGCTATTATTTTCATTTTTATAAATAAGGAACAGAGACACAAAGAGAAGGCGGCCTAGATATTTGGATCCTCATGACTCCTTTTAGATCCCTAACTCACATTGAGTGCAGTGTTTATTAAGTGCCTAAAAATAATTAGGCTCCTGAATACCTGTTAGGATCTGGTCCTCTTGAGTCCGAGTGCAGAGCTTAAGAAGACAGTCTTACATTTCATAGTTTCATAGTAGCTAGGGTCAGGAGGGACCTGAACAGATCATCTAGCCTGACCACCTGCCACAGGCAGGAATGAATGCTGGGTTCACAAGACCCCAGACAGGTGATCATCTAACCTCTTTTTGAATTTACCCAGGGTAGGGGCGAGGACCACTTCCCTAGGAAGTTGGTTTCAGATTCTGGCCACCTATTTCTAGAGTTAAAGTTTACCTTGCTGAGACGTAAAGCAGAACTGCAAGCCTGAAGTGAAATCCTAGCTTCACTGAAGTCAATATGAGCTTTTCCACTCACTTCACTTGGGTCAAGATTTTACTCCTGATACTTAGTTCATTATGCTATTCCTTCCGGGTATTTGTCTGAATACTATCCTAGATGATATCTATATTGCCTTTAAACCTTATTTTTATTGTTTCTAGGCTGTATTTCCCCCCAGATTTTATGACCCAAAATTTTGTTTATATAATTAGCTTGACAAATTGGTGGGTACTTGTGTTTTGGAGGTATATGACATTTTGCCAAATGATTTATGGCCTGGGAACAGCTGAAGTATTGAATGACTTTTTTGTTCTGAAAATGCATTCTTGGATTTTTGGATTTATATTGGATTCTTGTACAAGTCACATCTGTACAGTTTGTCTGTGCAAGGCCTGGCAAATGAAAACCTCCATTTTGAGAAGGGTGCAGCCCCAAAAGAAAATGATTTAAACCCCTAGCAAAATCAGTATACACTACCTTTGCATTCATTTTTTATTATACAAAAAAAATCTCTTCCACTTACATGTGAAGTATAGGTTAAGTGGAAGCTACCTGCTAATTCAACTAATTATCCTCCAGCCAGTCTTCGTGCAAAAATGTATGTGAAAGAAGGCTGAGAGTAAACGGGACTTGTGCTGTAATTGTGTTACTTTAAGTCACAGGTGTTAAGCATATGGCCTGTGGGCTGGATGGAGCCACACCATCTATGGAGACACCATCAGGTTTATCAGGCTATTGATAGGTCATGGAGTTTGGGGACATGGCCAGAGGTAGGTTGGGTCTGTTGCAGAATCCTGGGTTCTGGGGCCACAGTGGACATGGCCCTCAGGGGCAGGGGGTGAGCAAGGGCTATGAAACAGTTGCCACTTGTGCGCTCCTCCCACAGAAAGTAGCTGCCCACCCCATGGCCACTTTCCCCACTGTTGCTGCAGCAAACACCACCACCTTGTGTCAGATCTGGCCATGAGGAGCCCCCAAGGTTCAGATCTGGCCCAGGGCCCAAGGTGAGTTTGATGCTCCTGCTTTTGATGTATTAAGAAGGCACGCTGAAACGCCAAGATCAACTTTCTGCTCTGCATAGACACCTATACAGGCCCTCTGAGCAAAGCATCTGAACTTAATAAATATATAAATAAATGAATAAATAAATAAATAATTGGCCTATTAGCATGGAATTGGAAGGAACATGGCAACTATTGATCATGGGACACAAAACTACTGATCATCAAAAGCACCATGAGTACTCTACTGACTACCCTGAAAGGCCATCTGGTGGACTTGAAGCTGTTATTTGGAAAACATCTTCCATATTTTGATAACATCTTAATCTCTAAGGATCTGGCTAGTCCTGAGCTCAAGATGAAAGACTGCCATTTGGCAGTTAATTTACCTGTTTCTCTTTCGTATGACATTTTAGGATTACAACATTCATAGATTAATATAAATTTGATAGCCATTCGATTGCTGCAGGTGTAGCTGCATGGCTTGACTTTAGATCACCATTAAATGATCTAATTGGGCAATTATTCATAATGTGTTGCACCAAATGAAAAATTGCACTACAATCACAATCCAGACTCTCTTTGATTCTCCATTTATAGAGTAGGTGTTCACATTTTCCATGAAGCGTCTCTATGCAATTCAGGGAGGACCAAACCTTTCTCCATAGGTTAAATCCTGGCTGGGGGATTGTAGGATTGCTAACGATGTATTTCTGTGGCAGACTGGTATTTGCCTAGGCTTCCCTCCATTGTTTTTCAGTGCTCTTGTTATCATCATAGAACTTTTTGGTGTACTCCCAGAAGGGTTTTCTATATTTGAGCCAATCTGGGGGTGGTGTAGCGAGGTCCTTATTGATTGGGAGGTTTGGGTTATTGATGGCCTTATCATATTCCCCCACGCATGAGGCATCATGGCAGAGCATTGTGAGGAGCAATGCTGTCTAGGACTGGAAGCCATGGCAAGCATTAGCAACAGTGTAATGTTTAGCATTCCTGATATAATCCACATAGCTGCATTTAACTATGTATGAACAATCTTTGTGTGCACACTTTTGTTCTAGACTGGGGATCAGTCATTTACTTGTCATGTGGGGTAAGACAGTATCTGAGGCACAATGAGTCTCAACTCAATGGCAGAGGTCAGAGCTGAAAACAGGTTTTTGGCCTCAATAGCCTGTGCTTGAACCACTACACCATATATCCTAGACATCTTTCATATGTTATGTGGTGTGGGAGGTGCAGGAGGAGGGTGAATTTGCACAACATTTTGTAACCCAGATACACCCAAGGGTGTACCCCATCCTCAATTGGATGGAATAGGTGGGCAGGCAACAGTGCTGTGAGAAGGATGCTGTGACTTGGGTACAGATCCCTCTATTCTCTATAGAGCCACACCACACAAAAAATATTCTCATCACACAAAGGGTTCTTAACTATATACAGAATGTATTTAACATATAAAGAATTATATACAACTATTTACATATATATACACACATACTATATATACACACACACACACACACACACACATATACATATACACATATGCCAAAGCAATAGATAATGTTAGAGAAAATTAACCACTACAGATGACCCTCACCATTTTTGGGGTTTACGTTTTTGTATCCCCCGTGAATGGCGAAATCCGTGAATAAGGCACTGCGTTCCTTATTCGGGTGGTGGGGGCATGGCTCTGGCAGTGATGGCGGGAGCCCAGTGGCAGCAAGAGCGGAGCTCCCAAGGAGCTCCTGTAAGTGTATAAAGTGTATTTAAAATGTGGGTTTGGCATTCGCAAATATTTGAAACAGTGAATACCAAATAGCAGGGGTTTCCTGTATACACTCTTATACGTATACATCCTTATAACTATATTTGGGAATGGGGTTGCGCGGGGTATGCTTTGAGAGCAGTCCCCTTACCCAGGACCCCAAGATCCTTAAGGTAAGCCACTAGGCCCACAGGGCAAACCCATGCGGGCCTCCAGCAGGTAAGTACCAGATTCCCAATATAATACTCAACAAATTAAACAACAAGAAAAATAGACCCCAATAGAAAATAACAACCTTAAAATTATTTACCAGTTAAAATATAGCATAACTCACATAGTACAACCAATTTACAAAATATTAGGTGCAGCTCCCCATTTTGTAGGGTATACTCTCACCCAGTTCTCTGAAAGGAGGGGGATGGGGGGGTCCCTTTTCTCTGACCCCTCCCTGGCAAAGCCCCTATTCCCTGAACTCATGGTTGTCCTGAGCAGGGATGCAGTAAGTTTGTTTCTTCCTCCCCCAACATGGACCTGGTTGCTGCTCCAGTGTGCCGCAAGCAGTTTCTTCTTCGTAGGCCGGAGTCTGGCCCGGGGGCACCTCCAAGGCCCTCTGCTGAGGCGAGGAGTGGGGCTCAGCCTGCCTTTTCTGGGCTCAGTGTCCCTGTAGGAGGAAAAGGACTGGTGATGCTCCAAAAGCAACTTTGGGCAGGTGCCTCTGGACAAGGCCCGAGCAGGCTCTCCATGGTCCCAGGGCCGAGGCTCTGGTGGTGGCTCCTCCAGTGGCATCTTTAGGAGCTTAGGGCTATTGCCCACTGGGACAGCTCTCCCCAGCATTTCTTGGCTCTGGTCTTCTTCTTGTTCCTCACCAGTCTTGTCTCCCAGTCAAGCATGCTGTTCTTTTATAGCCATCTGGGTCTCCACCCTGGATTGCAAAAGGTCCAATAGAGTGAGAGGCAGCGAAAACCTCACCGGGACCCCTCCTGGGAGCTCTACCCCCAGGTCGTACATGCACTAATCAGGAGAAAGGGGTGCACCCTCTCCTGACTGGTGGAAGAAATTCCACCAATGGCTCGGTGTCCTGCTCGAGCTGGCAAGCTGCGCGCAAGCTGTGCTGCAGCCGGCACACCTGCTACAATTGGTTGTGTACTGCTGTGCTCCCCACTTCCAACTCAAACCTAAGCATGAACCTAATTCTAGGCACAGAATCATGATCTAGACATGGCCTTGCTAAACCATCTTTGTTTACAAAATGTTGCGTTAGTTAACATCTATTTTTTGTTCATTGTGATTTTGGACCTATACAATAACAAAAGAGTGGAAGGATTTTATCTAAAGCTAAAAGCAATTTAGCAAAGATAATATTTTTTAAAACATGCTAAAGTGCACGTCTTGCTAGAACTTTCTGCATTTGAAGGACCTAGGGGTCTGGCTTTTTTCTTTTACAGATTGCCAGGCATGAGATTTCTCCGAACATACTATCAGACTGATCTCATTATTTCAAAATATTTTTAAACAAGAAAAAGTTAATATGTTTCATGTTTCATATTTGTATCTTTCTCAAATGGTATCCAGTAATCTTCAATGGGACCAGATGTTTGCTGACACAATACAATCAGGTTTACAACTAAAATGGATCTCAGGAAAGGATTCATTTCAAAATTTTAAGACAGACTGAGCCAAGATAAAGACTTTGGTATTGTCCTAAAAAAAAGTACATTAGCCTAAACAGTACACTGTGTCTGCAGTGCATGAGCTGCACTGAAATTGTCTGCTTGATGGTAATGACATAAAAAGACTGAAGATGTTCAGTACATACTGAAATCTACCTGTCTATGAAAGAACACACTGTATGTAGCAACTTGCCTGGGACTTGAAGGAAAGGGCACAGGTTAATGGAAGCACTGGAAGTCTTTTTGCATGTGGCTTGAATGTGACTTGCAGTTTAGCATCTCTATAAGCAGATCTCTTAATGAAAAGCCAAAGGAGTTGTAGAAACACGGAGTCTTCTCATATTATACTTGTCAGCACATGGTCGGTGAAACAGGGCACACAATTATATTTATTATAGGTTAATAAATATAATTCCTTTGCCCTATTGCACCATGCATCTTTGGTAGTGGAAAGAAGCCCAAGAAGAGAGAGACAATGGTGAAAAGTGCCTATAATCACTCCACCAAGGAGGATACAGCTGTCCAGTGTAGTCTGAAAGTGGAAAGAGCTGGATGCAGAAGTGATACAGTCATGACAGCAACTGGTAAGAAGTATGTCCAGGGAAGATAGGAGATGGACTCATCACATCCTTTAGGAATTCTCTGTGAGAAGGGCTGCTATACTAAATGGGTCTGGAATCAACTCAAGGCTGTCCTTTACTGGCAAAATCTTCACTGGAGTGGAGTGGTACAAACAGCATTTATACTTCTTAAGGGGTGGATCATTCTTGGTCACCAGTATTCTCTCTGTGGTGCAGAGGAAAATAGAGCATACTGATAGCACAGTATATGGTGTAAGACCATAACAAGAACCGGTCTGGAGGTGAGCTGTAATGGCCAAACCCTGGTCCACTGAAGACAGTGGAAAACAAAGCTTCTGTTGACTAGAGGTGGGGAATAAGCGCTTGGCCCTAAGTATGAAATAGCAAGAAAATTCAAATCAAAACAACCTGTGATCTGCAATGCCTGCTCTATCAGCACTCAACAAGGAAGCCAACAGGAAATACAAATCCAAAGAACTGAAGTAACATGTTCGAATCCTGAGGTTCAGAAGACATGTTATGTATCACTTGTCATCACTGTTGTTGAGTGCAAATTCCTATGAAAGGCTATGAACAGTTCACCTGTTTCCTATTCATTACCTGTCTCTTCTGTGTTCTGTACTTTACTGATGTTTCCCACTTTAATAGGTTTCCTAATGGTTCCTCTGTTTATATAACTTGCTAGAAAATGTTAGTTTCTTATGTCACGGACACTCAGCTTGGCAGGATGTGGGCAGCATTGCATTCACTCTCTCACCTCAAAGGGTGAAATTCTTTCTACTGGTCCTGCAAGTGCCGAAGGAAAATAATTTGGGATTGGGATCCTTTGTACAGGATTCAGAATCCTCTCCTAAACACAAATTACCCATGGCAAGGCAGTAAGGATACTTATGCCCCAAATGCATCCCCTCATCTGTTACATCAGGCATCTTCACTCATTTTCTTGAAATATCAAGCTTTTCAGTAGCTTTCCAATTCTTATTCCCCTCTCCCCCACCCTCACCCTTTCTTGCCTCTTATCTGATCATGCTCTTACAGTTTTCAGTTGATTGTGCTCTCTCTAGCTATGTAAATGTAGGACAGGTAGCAGGAGTCTGTTTCTGGTGTGCTGCACATTGAAACTGTAATGAGACCGAGTCTCCAGTACACTGCAATCACTTATGCCACAGAAAAGTGGTTGTAATGTGTTAGTGTTTTATACCCAATTTACCCTGGCAAAAATGATTGCACAAGGTGCTAGCCAATGAAGAATCAGGCCCAGTGAATCAGGCTTCTGCCTGGCTGCTGACTGACAGGGTCTGGGCTATGAGCCTTTTCAAAATGGCCATTACAGGGTGACTGTGGGGAACACACAGGGATCCCTCATGGACTATGGGTAACAGGCAGGGTCCCTCATCCTCATGTTGTTGCTTTTCTTAGCCTTACAAACAACACTGACATTAATAAAACCATGAATAAACAATATGTATCAATTTAAATAGAAGACAGGTACTTGCATAAAAAGCAAGTATTGGTGTGTATGTTTAAATAAAGCAAGCGTCTCATAATTTCTCACTCTTCTCCCTATCCTCCCCTTTTTCCTCCAATTGTTTAATGTCATCTTTAGTTGTGTTGTGTCTCGTTTACACTGTCAGATTCTCAGGGCAGGAAACTGTTTCTAATTTGTTCTTTAATGTGTTGTGCAAATTTACTGTGATGTACAAGCATATGGGCCGGATTCTATGCTGGTGTACGATGTATAGGCAACCCAGTAGAAAATGCACAAAGCTGGACTATCATGGAGTCAAATCCTGCGTTAATATTTTGGGTATGGTTCAATTTGATGCTTTACACTAGCTATGTGACCCATTATTTCCACAGTTCCAGGTTTTGAATCTTTACAACCCAGTACCTAAGGGTACTGTCATTACAGCGCGTCAGAACAGACTACATTAATCAAGTCTGCTGGAGCATGCTAATTAGAGTGCTCCAGCCAGCTTCCACATCTCATGCATCAGGGTTCCCGCACTTCAAAATGGCAGTGGGGGCACTTTAACTAATGCTCATTCAGCAAGCTATAGATAACGTGCTCCTAGTGCCATTTTAAAATGTGGGGATGCTGATACATGAGATGCTGCAGATGCTTTAACTAAAGTCCCCCCCCACCCTTGAAGCACATGTAAAAATGCCCTAATTTACTCATTTACACCTCTACAAAGTACATGCAAAATGCTCCCATCAGTGGGAGTGAGAAGAGAATTCTGCGTAAGCAGCTGTTATGTCCAGTGGTGTAAGTACCTGTACAGAACGAAGGAGAATCAGACCATCCAGGCTCTATTACTACTAGTTCCAGGATGTGGTTTAACAGGGTGAACCAAGTGGCTTCAAACAAAATTGCTCTTGATTTACACCATGCTTGTGCAAGCAGATTCAGTCCCTTACTATCTTTCTCTTTCTCATAAGAAGTAACCCCTCACAATGAAGTGAAGTGTGTCCCTATAATCAAAGACAGGCAGGGCAGGAATCAAGTTTTGCTCATTCTACTTCCCATTCTCACCTGTGAATTTCAGCAGGTATCAATAAGATATTAATTAAATACCTGGCCTGGAACTGACTATCTCGATTCAAAAGTTTTCTGTGGTCCCAATGCACTATTTTAAAACCATTTTTTCCAGAGGTATTTGCAATTCCATGCACCCAGTTGGCTGCTTTTTGCTCTTCAGCATTTTGTGACACCATCTGGAGATCCACCCACACTCAATGCTCAAACTTTCCTAAGATCTTTTGTAGGTAAGGGTGGAAAGGAGATTTGGCTTGTTTATTTTTTAACATATTAACTAAACAAATGTATAAACTTAGTTGTATTTTAAAATGGTTGGTGTACCTTGTACCCTCTCCCAGTTTTCACACATACACCACAAAACTTATGTTATATAATCTATACCCTGTTTGTAGCAGACATATACACTACATTAAGGGTTAAAATGAGTTAGCCCATATGCTTCGTTGGGGTGGAATGCTTCTATCCTAATGAAAGATAATGTAATAAGACTATATATGTATGTGCATGTGTGCACATGCATATACACACACACGCACAGATATATATATAGGGTCTTATGACATTATCTTATAGTGGGAGCCCCAGCATTGAGGCAACCAGAATCAGTAGTCACCTTTGAAAACAGTGGTCCAAGTGACTCCAGCGAGCTTTGGATCATACTGTCACTGACTCTAGCATGTTATTTGGAAACACACACACACACACACACACACACACACACACACATACAGCCATCAGGACTCACAGGAACATGTTTTGATAAGAGGTTGCATGGCTGGGAATCAGAGATGCTTGTTGCTTTATTCTATTTTAAATCAGCTTCCTTTAGCCACACAGTAAAAGCCGTGTTATCCGGCACCTTACAAACCGGCATGCTCTACTAACCGGCATGCCAGTCTTTGCGGGAAAAGCAAAACCAGAAGTGCCCACCATGGCACTTCTGGTTTTGCCAAGCCCCCACGGCCCGGGGCAAAGCAGCCTGTGCTGCCGAGCCCCCACAGCTCAGGGCATACCAGCCTTTCCCCAGTGTGCCCGGGGCCCCCCTCCCTGTCCCCCCGGCACTCTAACACAATGGGTGGGGGGCAGCCCGAACAGGCAAAGATGCCTGTTTGGGCCTCTCGGGTAACCGGCATATTTGGTTATCAGGCACCTCCCATTTCCCATGGGTGCTGGATAACAAAGCTTTTGCTGTATTTGTAAACTCTGGCACACCATATTTTAGGCCAGGGAAAGGTGCCTTTTATAAGTCCCCTATTGAGCATTCATGGCACAAGTCATGGAAATTCCTTTAGACCACATCACTGCCAGAGTTAGTGCCTTGTACTTTATATATGCTTAGTAAAATGCACCTATTGCCTTTTGACCAAACTATATTGCACTCAGTGATACCAGAGAAAAAACAGAGTTGCTTTAGTAATTCCACATGTGCAAGGCTTGATCCTCTCCTCCTCTTCCTTGTTTCTTAAGTATCTTTTTCCTTGCTCAGTTAAGGTCTTTTTCCTTACTTTTCAGCTATTCTTTCCTCCCATTCTTTCCTCTTTATTGCCACTTCTTCTTTTTTCTCTCCCTCCCCCTTCTATACTTAACCTTCTGTTTCTCTTCGGTGTCCTGGCAGGAAGGATATAATGCAATCACTGCTACCCAGTGACAAAAGTAAATATGTAGCTCTGAGTGAGAGCAACGGGGCTGAACAGCCCTTTTGCAATATGATACCACGTAATCTGCTTCCATTCTAGAGATAGTTGCTTGAATGCTAAACAGAGTTGCAGCTCCACAGCTTTTATAACTCTGTGCTTTTACTTTGCTGTTCTTAGCTTTTTACTGTGCCCGGCAGTCCTTTTTATCTGCACTGATTTTTTAATTCTCTCCTAGCTTGAATCCAAAATGTAGATAAAAGAAAGTAGTCCAAATTTTGGATGATTCACTCATCTTTTACATTTCCCTGTATTTTTCCACACATAGGAGGAAAAAGAAAAACAGGCAATTTATGTGTGATGAAGCCACACATGGACTGACACAGGAAAAGTTTGAAAGCTAAGTCCTTATGATTTAGCATCCAATGCCATAAGCATTCTTACACAGCTGCTCGGGTTATGTAGGTTTTTCAAACTTTCCCAGAGAAAATTGTTATGGGCAACATTTTTACATAAACCAAAGTGACTTGCAAGTCTGCATCTCATTGAAACTCTGTGGAATTTGTGCACCTCAGAATCACTAGCACCTTATGAATAACTTTCACTTACACATCTCCTGGACTAGAGTGGTTTTAAATTTACAACATTAAGGTTAAATTAAGATTTTTTTAAAATTTAACCTATTAAATGTCACTAGTTTAATTAACTGCATTTTAGAGAAATGAGTGGCTTTTAAAGCTTGCTTTGTGTAAATCATATTTTCAAGATATAGGCCAAACATTATAAGAGTGCCTATGGGAAACTAAGTACTGAAAGTCAATTCTTATTGACAACAGCAGCATGGGTTTGGGTTCTTTTACTATGCAACCTTAACAATGCATTAATAGAGGTTGGAGGAGGGGCTGCATTTGATGTTTCCTAGGGGATTTTTTTAGGGAGTTTAATTGAAGAAAATACCCTTAATGCAACAAGAGCATTTAAACTACTTTTAATATTAAGGCAGCATTATACTTTCTACCAGCAGAAATCAGGCAAGGTCTTAATGCACAATACATTGGAAAGTAGTGTAAATTCAAATGGTTGAAACATTAAGAGGATGCAGCACATTGAAGCGCTTCAAATGCTGCATAGGAAACAACTTTTAAGGCATACTAGTTTGTGCAGACTTAAGGGCTGAGACTATACACTGTGGTTGCAGAGAATTGTGTAAAAAGTGATGTGGGCCTAGAAAAAGAGGTGAATTCCATCGTACTTAGAGAGAGTGCTGCTCTGTGGTCATCAAATAACTCCTGCCTGACTCCTGTAGCCAAGGACTCTGTTTGTGTACTGAGACAATGTCTCCTTAAACACTCCCATTTCTGCCGACACTCTCAGGAAGGGGCTCAGGACTCAGATTACATGGGGAGGACTGCACTCAAGGCCTGGCTTTCAGAAAACCCATAGTTCTGATTGATGCTAAGCCACTCTCAGGATCAGCCTCTTGAACAGTAAGTCCTATCAGTCAGTAATTGGATGCAGAGACTACTTTTTTTAAAGTTTAGTGTGGTGTGATCAGTTCTCATGATTTGATCAGGTCTCTTGAAATATTTAGGGTTTTTCTTAAAGTCTTGATTCCTGAAATCATAGGACTGTGTCAGACTTATCTTACATTAAAAGGTAAGTTTTTATCCCTCATAATTGTGGAGAAAAGCCTTCAAACAGGAACCCTATAGGCTGCAATACCAGAAGACAAATAACCACACTGATTTTTAAGTAGCTACTATTGTCAATGTCAAGTTAGGCATCCAAATTCAAGCACTGATACTTTAATAAATGGCTTCATGTGTGGCTCTCCAGATAATCATACCCTTTACACAGTTGTCTATATATAACTTCAAGTAGGTGCTCAAGATGAACATTTAGGCCACAGGATAAACAATGAAGAAATCCCAGTTGGCCTCAGGGATGCCATGGTCATGATGATCTTCATGAAAGGAAACAAGCCTGACTGTGGAAATTACAGAGGGATCGCCTTGCTGTCCCCCGGAAAGATCTTTGTGAGAACCCTCTTGAACCGTCTCTTTCCACTTGCTGAAGAGCTCCTCCCAGAATCTCAGTTTGGGTTTAGGGCATCAAGAGACACAACTGACATGATCTTCACTGCTCTCCAGCTGTAGGAAAAATGCCAAGAACAACATGAACCCCTCTTCATGGCCTTCTTTGACTTCATGAAAGCCTTCAACTCTGTCAACCAAGAACCGCTATGGAAGATCCTTCTGAAGTCCAGATGCCCACTGAAATTCATCAGTATAATTTGCCTGCTTCATGATAGTATGTGAGCAGTGGTTCTCAGTAACAGATCTATCACAGATCCCTTTGAGGTTAAAATGGGAGTTAAGCAAGGCTGCTACATCTTCTTGATATTTCTTGCTGCGATGTTATGTCTGACCACCAACAAGCTGCCAGTTGGAGTGGTGCTAAACTACTAAATAGATAGTAAATTGTTTTAATCTCAGCTGACTCAGGAGGAAGGAGGACCCATGTAACTATAGGCCTGTAAGCCTCACCTCAGAGTTCAGGAAGATCTTGGAGAGAATCATCAAGGAGCACATCTGTGGGGGGCCAGCAGGGGAGATCATGCTCAGGGGCAATCAGCATGGGTTCATCAAAAGCAGGTCCTGCCTGACCAACCTGATTGCCTTTTATGACTAAGTAACTAAATCCTTGGATGATGGTGTTGCTGCGGACATAGTCTTTCTAGACTTTAAGAAGGCCTTTGACACTGTCTCTCACCCCATCCTCATCAATAAACTAAGTGACTGTGGCATTGATGCCTGCACAGTTGGATGGGTAAAAAATTGGCTGCTGGGGCGCACCCAGAGAGTAGTGGAGATGTGAGCAGTGGGGTACCCCAGGGCTTGGTCCTCGGGCCCGCACTGTTTAACATCTTCATCAGCGACTTGGACAAGGGGTTGGAAAGCACGCTGTCCAAATTTGCTGATGACACTAAGATGTGGGGCGAGGTGGACACACTTGAAGGGAGAGAGGCTGCAACTAGATTTAGACAGACTACAAAAGTGGGCAGACGAGAATAGGATGGGGTTCAACGTAGACAAATGCAGGGTGCTGCACCTTGGGAGAAGGAATCCACAGCATACATACAGGCTGGGGAGTTCCCTTCTTGAAAGCACAGAGGCAGAAAGGGATCTTGGAGTCATTATTGACTCCAAGATGAACATGAGCCGCCAATGCCAGACCGCAGCCAGCAAGGCCAGCCATACCTTGTCATGCATCCAAAGGTGCATCTCAAGCTGGTCCAGAGAGGTGATACTCCCCCTCTACGCGACATTGGTCAGGCCGCAGTTGGAGTACTGCATCCAGTACTGGGCGCCGCACTTCAAAAGGGATGTGGCCAACCTGGAGAGGGTTCAGAGGAGGGCCACCTGCATGGTGAGAGGGCAGCAGGACAGGCCCTACGAGGAGAGACTGAGGGACCTGAATCTGTTCAGCCTCAGCAAGAGGAGGCTGAGCGGGGACCTGGTGGCTGCCTACAAGCTCATCAGAGGAGTTCAACAGTAAATAGGCAGAGCCCTTTTCTCCCCAGCACCACCTGGGGTGACAAGGAACAATGGTAATAAACTGTTGGAGAATAGGTTTAGGTTAGAGATCAGAAGGCAATATTTTACAGTTAGGGTGGCCAAAATCTGGAACCAACTTCCCAGGGAAGTGGTCCTCGCCCCTACCTTGGGCAAATTCAAGAGAAGGTTGGATGATCACCTGTCTGGGGTCTTGTGAACCCAGCATTCATTCCTGCCTGTGGCAGGGGGTCAGGCTAGATGATCTGTTCAGGTTCCTCCTGACCCTAGATACTATGAAACTATGACTCCAAACCAAAACCAAGACCACCCTGACCTCAATCATCAAGCTCCAGTATGCTGATAATACTGTAGTGTGTGCTCACTCAGAACAGACCTTCCGGCAATTATTAATGTCTTTACCAAGGCATACAAGAAAATGGGATTGAGACTTAACATTCAGAAGACTAAGGTCCTCCATCAACAAGCTTTTAAGGAGCAGACCTCAGCTCTGGTAATTCAGATTCATGGTGAGACTCCAGAGAACATTGAGTAATTCCTGTACCTCGGAAACTTCTCTAGAGAAGTACCATCAAACCTGCCTGTGGAGGAGCCTTCAAATCCAGTAGGTAGACAGGTACACCATTATTAGCATCCTATTGTCACAACCCAATGATTTTAGTGCCTCGGCACGATGGAATTTTCCCGCCACATGAGAGTCTCTTGCACAGCAAAAGTTTTCTGCTGCAACAGAAAACCCCGGTGCAAGAGAGTTCCCGCCATTTTGCATGCAAATTTGTGTCCCGCTATTGGTCAGTTCTAAATTATTCCTACATGGCGGCTAGTAATTGGCTTGCTGGCTGTATAAAATTTTGTGCGACTTCCGCCCAAGTCGGAGAACTTTGAGCATGCTGCAGAGTGCTAAAGATATCTGACTTGCAGCTGAGCTGATCGATAGACTGATCACCTATCGATTCTTCTCCCCGTCGCTGAGCGCAATCCTCGACGTACCCTTTCCCTGCCGGCTTAATTTGTGGACGGATTAGCTGGCCTGAGCCTTGCCAGCTGGAGCAATTCGTGGAGTTGTTTAAGCGAGCGGACCACCTGCGTCGCGGCTATTAGCGGCGTAAGTAAAGCTTTTTGCAACCAATACGCGTTGTCTGCCTCTCCATTCACCAGCCCGCCCAGCGACCGAGTAATTTCTAAATCACCTCGAGTCGGCTCCGGCCGTCCGGGACAGCTATCACAAGCAAACACCATGAGAATCGAGACAATGATTATCTAACATCAACTTTGCTGAGCTGGCCACATCATCCAGATGTCCAACTCTGGAGTCCTGAAGAAAGTTTTATTCTCTTAGCTTAGTCAAGGCATGTGCTTAAGAAGAGGGCAGAGAAAGTGTTTCACTGACATCCCCAAGGCCAACTTGAAACAATGCAGCATCAACACAAATTTGTGAGAAACTATCACCCAGGGCTGCCCCAAATGGAGGAAGAGTCTGCTGCAAGGATCTCAGTACTTTGAAACCTTATAATGAGAACAGGAGATGGAAAAAAATGGGAGCAGCAGAAACAGCATGTCATGAACTGAGGCAAGAACCCACAGCTACCCACCCCACACAGAAACATATGCCAAGGTGCAACAGATTCTGTCAGTCCTGGATAGGCCTCATCAACCATCTTCAGACCCAGAGGTAAAAACAATGAGAGTAGGAGGTGTAGGAATTACTGAGACAAGAATAAAATGTTTGTACCCATTTCTTGGAGTTGTGTGTATCTGTAGTTATATCAATATACAAACTGTGTGTCCAGTTTATTTTTTATATGATCTCTTTCATAGGAAGTCACAAATACTTTATACTAAGAAAAGGAGGTGGCAAAGGGGTCTTTATCCAGAGCTGTGGACAGTAATTTATAAACATATAGGCAAAATTGCAGATGCATAAGGAAAGATCTTTGAGCTCTCTTTTGGCTTGTAATGAACGTAGCAGACCTGAACCTGGAAACACATAATAATAAATAAAGAAAAGGAAAAGGAAATGTAAAAGAGACAAAATTGTAAAAATTCTTGCAGGACATATACAGTCAAAGTAGCACTGTTTTGGAGGGACAGAGTGGGGTTTAGTGCTGATCCTGGCCAATGTTCCCTCTAAGGAGCAGCAGTCAATGTGAACGCGCTGCCTTGGTCCAGCGTGGGACACTTACCGAAGAGGGCTGGGGGCCGGAGGCTGGGGTCTGGGGCTAGGGCCCAGGGGCTGGAGCCAGGAGCTGGAGCCAGAGGCTGGAGCCGGGGGATGGAGGCTGGGGCTGGGGGCCAGGGGCAGGGGCTGGGAGCTGGGGCCGGGGGCTGGAGCCGGGGGCCAAAGGCTGGAGTCAGGGGCCAGGGGCTGGGGCCAGAGCCTGGCACAGGCTCCACTGGCTCCGGGGAAGTGCTCCACTCCCCTGCATCAGGGCCCCAGCCTTCATCCCTGCCTTGCCTCACCTCGGGGAGGAGCCGCTGCCTGCTCCAAGTGAGGCTCCATCGGCTCCAGGACACTGTGGGACATGCTCCTAGAGGCCATGCCGGGGAGTCGAGCAGTGTCCCAGAGCCGGCAGAGCCTCACTTGGGGCAGGCAGCGGCTCCTCCCCGAGGTGAGGCAAGGCAGGGATGGAGGCTGGGGTGGGCTGTTGGCGCGGGCTCCACCAGCTCTGGGGAAGTGCTCCACTCCCTGGCCCTGATGCAGGGGAGCAGAGCACTTCCCTGGAGCCAGCAGAGCCTGCGCCAGGCTCCAGCTCCAGCCTCCAGCTCCAGCCTTTCCTGGTGCACAGCCTTGAAAAGGCTGTGCACAGCTGCACTTCTAGTTGTGCGCGGCCACACACACGTGCACCATAGAGGGAACCTTGATCCTGGCTCATATGAGCAAAGATAAAAAGATGACTACAGAAAAGCCAATCTGACCCAGAATGATGAGTGAAAGAGGAACCCCTGCATGTGGAGACAGGGTTTAGAGAAGTAAAAAATGGAGGATCAAATTGAGTGTTGGAAATGGCATGGAGAGTTATGGGGCCATAAAAGTAATGTGAAACAATGCACAGAGAAAGAGAATAGGAGGGATATTGTCTCAGTTCCTGGAACAAAGGAGTCATCTGGCTGTAGCTTTCTGAAACCTTTACAGTTTAGAAAGAACTGATTTAGGAAAGGTGAGGGAGAGAAAGAGATTTACTGTGGGTAAAAATTGATTTAGCTCTATATACAGTATTTGCTTCCATGAAAGAGATCCAAGCTGTAGTTTTATGAGCTGAACTATTTTAGCAAAGAAATGGCCAGTTGAATAGCTTAACGCTATAGTCATATCCTGGTCTAATGTATCTCAATCCCTTGCAGTAATTCCATACTATGCAACAGAAGAGTAGTTCTGTCTCGTATCTTTGCAGGAGTAAGTGTGCAGACGTGTGTATGTGTGTGCATTCAGGGTGTTAATCATCCAACTGTTGTGTGTGAATCTCTAGGGAGGAATTTGAAAATGCACCATACATTGCCTCTTGGACCTACAAGCTACAAAAGGTCAGTTTTTATACCCGTTCAACAAAATACTGTGCACAGATCTCTCAGGTAATTAACAGGAAAACTGTGTTTGGGAACAAGCATTATACACTAGGCAGAGGCAGTGCTTCTCACCACCACCCTTCAGACCACTTAGGAGGGGACAGAGAAAGGCTATTGAGCATAAACAAGCAAAAGTGTTGATTCATAAAATCAAGAGAGGGAGAGAATTGCTAAATAAATAAGCAAGCTACTCCTTGAGTTAATACTGCTCCTAAGAAGCTTTGTTTATATGGCCAGCTCTTACATGCCAGATAATCCATGCGGACACTGACCTTGTCAGCACTATTTGTGTAATCTTAGGATAAGAATATGAACAGTTCTTAAATAATATCTCCATGATGGCTAGATGAGGCCTTTGATTGAGCCGTAGATATGCAAAGAACTAGAGTATGTTCCTTGACCCGTTGTAGGGGTACCAGCTCTTCATGCTTATGCTGCAGTGCAAAACAATCACACCATAATTTCAGGATGCTGTGTCACAACATCAAAACATGAGTCTCTTCAGGTCATTACATCAGGGCATGCAGAGATTGGAACATGTTGTAATACAGCAACATCCTAAGCTGTTGCAACATAATTATAGCTGGATGTATGAAATAAATTCAGGATTCCACAGAGCACAGACTAATTCATGGATTTTGAGGTCATTGAGCACCATCACAATCATCTAATCTGACCGCCTGCATAATGCAGCCAAATAACTTTATCCAGTCAGTTTTGAGCTACGATGTTTGGTGGGATCAGGTAACACCTTTATCTATTGTAAAACCTACAAGCAGAGCAGCATGCAGCAATTACAGCTTTGGGGTTATTCACAGATGCTGGCAGAAATAGATGTCATTCTCTTCAGTGGACTCAACTGGCTTTGCAAAGGACTTACAAATGAGTGCCCTCTTTTACTTATTTAATACATCACAATTACTAGGTTCTGTGGTAAGACCCACCAAATGGTGCCATGCAAGGGTGCAAGTGGCAATGGAAAAACTGTGATGAAAGGCCAGAATTACAGAACTTTACCTCTACATTACCAGAGGCAAAAATACAATCTATTCCTTTGTGAAGTTTATATATAAGCCTCAGGAGCCCAAGCAGCCCATTGTGCAATTCCTAATATGATCAACAGATCATGGGCAACTGATGGAATGATGGAGCTGTTTAACATATTAACATGTAGCTGATTATTCTATATTCTCTGAACAGCTGCTGCACAATAAAGCAGCATCTAAGGATGTAGAGTGGCTACCAACCCTTAAAGAAAGTAAGATCAAAGCAAGGTAAATAAATCCAGAATATATTCAGGGCTGGCTGGAGCAGACATTGGGATCTATGTCTCACCTCTGAGGAGAGTGCCCTAACCATTTGACCAGAGTCATTGTCTCTCAACCTCTCTCTCTGCCTCAGTGACCATTTAGCATTTCCATGCAAGAAGAAATGAGTATCCTCCTCCTGCCAAACACCCCGGACAGCCTCTAGTTTACTAGCTGGAGAATACTTGTAGGCAGGAATGTGGGTTTGAATTAAACCAGGTAGAGGAAGGAACTGAAGCTGAGTCTCTGACATCCTGAGAGAGAATATTGTACAAAAGGCTATTATATAAGAGGTAGATAGGGATCTGTGTAGGTGGGGAGTTTTAGAATAAAGGAGTGGCAGGTGTTTCTGCAGAGTCTAATCTGTTAGACATGCTCTGAGCACACCTATCAGTCTGAGTACTTCCAGCAACACAGAGGAAAGGAACAACTAATTTGTGCTTCCATAGTGATTGGTTGGTGGTATTAGGGCTATGTGGTTACACATGCCAAAGCAGAACTTCAGGTGTCTGAAAAAGTTTAATGTTAAAAGTTCAGATGCAGATTCTAGGTCAGTGGTTCTCAATCTTTTTAGACATAAGTGACTCCTCACTAGACTCAAGACACCCCTCTGAAAATGCCAGCTTTAGCTTTCACTCATTTTTGACTATGGGAAAATAAGAGAGCTATTCTTCTGTTGCAAATAACTGAGAAAAACCACAACACAAGTCAGCGTGTTTTTAACACTATGGGTTCCTATTTCAGTTCTCTGGGTTTATCTTTTGAATCATGTATAGATGTTTGCACAACTAACAGTGCTGATATTGCACTGCGTCCCAGAACACCCTTTAAAGGATCTTGTGACACTGTGGTTGAGAATCACTGCTCTAAGTACTTTCAGTGGTAGCAAGAGCTGAGGGCAGCGTTAAGGAATGCAATTTTGGATTTAGGATCCTAAGCCCTGCCTAGCTTCTACTTCAGACACCTATGTCCTTTTGTGGATCTAGCCCTGAATAAATATAAATAACCCAAGGAGTCACCGGTTTTTAAGGCCTTTAACAGGAGGTGGAATGTCTGTGGGCAGAGCCCAATGTGTATGCCAGGAGCATAACTGAGGGGAGGTGACTGGGGCAGCATCTCTGGGCACCAACTTTTGAGGGAGGGAGGGGACACAGAGATATCCATCACCACAGAACAGAACTGGCAGCCAGCCTTGCCACTGCCACTAACAAAGCAGCAGCTGCCAATGCAGCCCAGGGCATGGAGCTCCCCTGTTACTCCTCTGATGAATGTGGATCTTTTTGCAGAGCTAGTGTCAGAGAAGAAACTAAGAAAATGGGATGAATTAATATTTGTGTTTACTTGTTCATTTTCCAGGGAGTATCACGGAAGCAGTAAGCCTTACAGATGGATTTGAACGAGGAGAAGGTGGCAGTTAAGGTGGCAGCCATCTACCTGGATTAGGGGATTCCACACACAGAGAAGGCAATCACAGGAACAGGAGCAAGTGAAAGAAGACAAATGTAAAACTGAAGCTGATATTAGTAATAGAGGGTGCTGAAAGATGTGCAGCTCCCTGCTGTAACTCGTGGTGCTTAGCAGGAAGTGCCATGAGTTACAGTGTTCCCTCCAACCCAACAAATGTTCACTGTTGGGTCCAGGGGGGTGGAGGATCAAGCTCCAGTTTGGAGCAGTTGTGTGTCTGAAGCTGCTCTGCCCAAGACATGCCCCTCCACCCCCCCAGCTCTGGTGCTGTCTTCAGAATGGGAGAAGGGAAGGGAGAGGAGGGAGCTTGGTTTGGAGAGGGGTGGGAGGCTCCAATTCACCCACCCCACACTCCAGTGCATGCTGGGCAAACCCCAAATGGAACTCCCTTCCCTTCCTTCTCCCTGTCCCACTCTGAAGACAGCACTGGGGGTGGGGCTGAGCTGTATCAGCTCAGCTCTGCTCCCAGCACACACTGACAGACGTTAATGAAGGAGCTCTGCTTTGGAGCACCTTCATCTGAACCCTCACGTAATAAAGGCTCATACTGTCATGCAATCGGAGACTTTCTAAAACACTCTGCAACCATGCTCTTCTGTAAGGCATGGCTGTATAGTACTTTCAAGGGACTGATCACATGAAAATATCTGCTCCCACAGTAACTTCTGTCTGCACCCACAGTGAGAGAAAAAACATGAAAAAATAAGGGTTAAAAAAATAAAAAACACAAGTAATTTAGAAGTCTAAATCACATTTTAAAGTGCCTTAGAAAATGTTATACAAACAACTAGAACTCTTGGTTCCAAAATGATACCTTTTATTAGATGAACTGGAAATGGCAAGAAAATTATCCTATTCTGCAAGCTTTCAGGCTCAAAGTCCCTTCGTGAAGCCCTTCAAAAAGTGTAGATGGTACGAGATGGTATCAGAAATGTAGGCAGGAACAGAGTTGTCCTTTAAGGTAGGGAGTTCAAGCTTATTGCAGTGGTTTTAAAGGGCATAGTCCAAGACACCAAGGGAGGTATTATTGTACCCATGTCCCTGGGAGTTTTGAGTCCAGCAAGTGGTTGGGAAATAAAGTTTAGAATCTATTGGTAAACTGACTTTCAAGGCTTTCAAAAACCCATTGAGATTCAATACTGAAATTCAATCAATAAGGACCCCATCCTTTTAAGAAAAGGCTGATAACTCCATACTAGCTCTCAGGTAGAGGAACTTACGTGTGTAACTCTTGAGTGTTAATGAATTATAAACAAAAATCCCCATTGTATTATGACAAAGAATGCCCAGTCTAAAACTGTATCCTATGCCTGGTCCTAGTAGAAGACCACTTCAGACTAATACAGTTAAAATATATTTTAGGCAAGTTTGCAAATACGAGACTGATATGACTGGCAGCTTGTTTTACCCACATGCCAACATTTGAGTGCTGGTGTGGAGAAAAGGAAGATTCCTGTTTCAGCCCATTACTTCTCTATGATAACATCCACTGGTGCATTTTAGCTAGAAAAGTTCACAGAATCTTATGTAGTAGCAGTACAGTCACAGCTAATTTGAGTCAGAGAAAATTAAAATACTGTCAAAATATAAATGCTTCCTTCAGCTGATTCTTTAGATTGCAAATCATAACAAGGACTGTGTGTTCTCGGTTAAGGTTAGGGCTAGAGGACATGCTGCAGATGTGTATATCCACTGTCTGAATTTCTTTAATTTGTTATGCAAATATAATTTTTTCTCAAAGTGTAAAAAAATGTAGTGTCTTCTAGTAGAGGGAGCACTAAAAATAACTTTTCTTGTGGCATTATTTTTAAGGAAGGAAGGACACTATAGACATTCTCCACACATGTTTACCATTTAATGAGAATTACACTTCAGTTAGCACAAATTTAATTTGTAGCAGAACCTTAAAACAGCTCCCAAGTAAGCTCAGTGAGCCCTGTTCAAATCAGAAAGCCTGATTTATTCTGACACATTAAACTTCCCCCCAAAAAGAAAACACAAAATTTAAAAATTCCAAACAAAATAATAGCAGTAAAACACAAAAACTGTTTTTCCATCTTTTTGTTTTCCTTCCTTGAACTATTGTAAAACATAGTTTTGGTTTGGGCCCAATTTTCCTCACAAAAAAAGATAACAATTGCAGTTGAGGGCTGGAAAGACTTTGAGAGCCCTTAGAAAAGGGGCTGCTTTAAGGAACTTATTTTGCTTTGGGAAATGCCAAGAAACTTGGCATTCCCAAAGCAAATTATGGATTATTTTTATGTTTTGGCTTAATGAAATAGGCACCATGACAGGGAAACATGGTCTGAAATACCTTTTCATTGAGTGTGAGTATAATTTGGCAAAGGAAGAGGGACAGTGATAATGTAGTGCTGGGCAGAGAACCACGTGGCTTATGTGACCTGGGGCAAGTCACTTAAGGCTAGATCCAATAAAAGACCCAAGCAATTATAAATTAGGCATTGCTAAGTACCTAATGGGTACGCCTACATGAGATGTTTACTGAGGAACTGACTAATTAGCTCTGCATTAAAATGTCACCATCTACTTGTGTGACCTTATTAAGTCGCAGTAGACTAATTAGGAACAGTGATTAGGAACAGTAAGCATGGATTCACCAAGGGGAAGTCATGCCTGACCAACATGATTGCCTTCTATGACGAGATAACTGGCTCTGTGGATGCAGAGAAAGCAGTGGACATAATATACCTTGACTTTAGCAAGGCTTTTAAAACTGTCTTCCACAGCATTCTTGCAAGCAAGCTGAGGAAGTATGGGTTGGATGAATGGGCTGTAAGGTGGACAGGCTCAACGGGTAGTTATCAATGGCTCAACATCTAGTTGGCAGCCGGTATCAAGTGGAGTGCCCCAGAGGTCAGTCCCGGGGGAGTAAAGTAGATACACTGGAGGGTAGGGCTTGGGTTCAGAGTGATCTAGACAAATTGGAGGACTGGACCAAAAGAAATCTCATGAAGTTCAATAAGGACAACTTTCCTGCCTAGTCAGGGGGCCGGACTCAATGATCTGTTGAGGTCCCTTCTGACCCTCGCATCTATGAATCTATTAATCTATAAGGACAAGTGCAAAATCCTGCATTTAGGATGGAAGAATCCCATTCACTGCTACAGCCTGGGGACTGGCTGGCTAAACAGCAGCTCTGCAGAAAAGGACCTGGGGGTTACAGTGGACAAGAAGATGGATATGAATCAACAATATGCCCTTGTTGCCAAGAAGGCTAATAGCATACTGGGCTGCATTAGTAGGAGCATTGCCAGCAGATCAAGGGAAGTAATTATTCCACTCTAGTCAGCACTGGTGAGGCCACATCTGGAGTACTGTGTTCAGTTTTGGACCCCCCACTATGGAAAGGATGTGGACAAGTTGGAGAGAGTCCAGTAAAGGGCAATGAAAATGGTTTGGGGGTTGGGACACATGACTTATGAGGAGAACCTGAGGGACCTGGGTTTATTTAGCCTGCAAAAGAGAAGACCAAGGGCGTATCCAGATGAACGCAGATGTTTGTTTCCCTGGGGCCAAGTAGCAGCAGCACACCTTGTACCACTGCTACGTGTCTTCAGAGAATGCCCATGTCACACATGCTTTGGTAAACAGCAGGTTACCCTGGGTGAGACAGGAGAGGCTGGAGCCAGCAACTGTGCTGGCCCCAGCAGCCTTACCTGGGGTCTTGGGGGCCTCCTTGGGCTGCAGCTGCAGAGGAAGCCTGGACAGCAGCCAGAGTGTGGCTCTGGCTAGCCAGGCACCATGTGGTCCACCCCCCCTGTTTTTTGGTGTGGGTTTTTTTGACCCTGGGATCTTGCAGGGTGAAAAAATGCCCCCTGCACTGCAAGGTAGCAACACAGGGGACACTTGCATGTGTGGTGTGTGGTGCTGTAGATGGCTCTGTGGCACCACATACTGCACATCTGGGCTTGTCTGGACATGGCCTGAGAGGGGCTTTGATAGCAGCTTTTAACTATCTGTAGGGTGGTCCCAAAGAGGATGAAGCTAGATTGTTTTCAGTGGTGACAGGTGACAGGAGGGTGGAGAAGCACTGGAACAGGTTTCCTAGAGAGGTGGTGGAATCTCCATCCTTCAACATTTCTAAGGGCTGGCTCAACAAAGCCCTGGCCAGAATGATCTAGTTGGGGATGGTCCTGCTTTGAGCAGGGGTTGGACTAGATGCCCTTCCACCAACCCTAATTTTCTATGATTCTATGATAATAAACACTGCCTTAGAGTAGTCTGGCTAAACACAAGCAGTACCCTGCAGCAGTGTTATTTCATGTGCTGCAGTGCATGTGTAGATGGCCACAGGGTTGGCTGGGGCATGAGGGTGCTTCAGTGTGGAGGCCAGCCCTGCACTGGAGCACCCTCATGCCCCAGCCAGCCCCTCCACAGCATGGTAAGCCAGTTTAGAGCATCCCCAGGCTGATAGTTTGCTCCAGATGCTGCTATGGAGCAAGCTGGGTACCTGCCAGCCTGGGCTGCTCCAACTGGGTTCCATATGCTTCACACAAATAAACTCTGGAGCAATATGATCTGGAGTTTTTTGCTCCCAGGTGCACGTTCAAACAGGGTGCCCAGGAGCAAAAAACTCTGGGGCAATAGGCTCTGGAGCTTATTCATGTGCATTAATTGCATGTGTAATTGTGCCCAGTCATTAGATAACTGACTCTACATAGTGGAAACTAAAAACTGGTGTTAGGTATGCAAGTTCATCATACAGGTCTGGGAAAAGCTAGAGAGAAGAGCAACCCAAAACATAAGCATGAGGACTAGGGACAACCCCTCTCTGGAGTTTATACATCTAAGTCTGAGCTAAAGACAGGTACGTTCATCCACTAGGAATCCAAGGATCTTTATAGTATAAGCCTTTTTGAGAGAGAGAAGCAGGGCTGGTGGCTCTGGTATCACCCACCTTTTATGTAATAGCCTAGTGCAGGTGTCAGCAGACTGTGGCATACATACAAGAGCATGGCACGTGAAGCCATTTTGCTTGGCATGCCACAGCCAACCCAGGTTCTGGGCAGACCCCTGCCACTGGCCACAGAACCTGAGCTGCTTGCAGCAGGTGGTGGGGAGGATGCAAGCATGCATGCCTTGGGCAGATAGCAGGGAAGGGGCCAGGGCTGCACTGCTGCAACAAGAACCGGGCCCCTCATGGCTTCCCCACCATCTGCCCCTGGCACACCAACATCTTACAAGTCAATATTGCAAGGTTTTTTAGCACTTTGCCCAAAAACATTGCTGACCCCTGGCCTAATAGGTAGGAAACCTGGGTCCTCAGCCTGGAAGACAGAGTAAGCAAAAGCACACCTAACTCTGCATGCTAGTATTTAGGGCACTCACCTGGGAAAGCATCTCTATGATTATGAAACCACTGAGCAGGAATTTTATGCTTACAGTTATTTAAGTCCATTTTTTGGTGTCTCAGACTTTTTCTTGAATCTGGTCCTTAGACATGGTATGTCTCAGTTCCCCATCCCTAAATCAGAATAATAGAATTTCATCCTACCTCAGGGTATAAATACATTCTTGACTGAGGTGCTCACATGCTATGGTAATGGGACCAAACAAGTACCATAATATAGTACAGCTGGTACAGTGAATTACTCAGCACCTTGACACATCTATAGAATTTAATAATCAGTCCTTTAATATTGGACTTTCTACAATAATCTATCTCTGTTTTTTTCTGAAGAGATTGATTACCTGCTTTAGACATAACTCTAACTTCACCTACAAATATAAATTCAACTTAAATCAGGACATTTTCCAAAATGTTTTCCCTATTACTATTTTGCCATCTGTACTCCTGTTTCCATTTAGGACTAGAAGCAAAATTGCTAAAATATTATAAAAGCAGACATTCTCCTGCCAGTCCAAAGCAAGCAGCACTAAAGGTTAACTGATTTTTTTTATTAATTTTCCAGATTAGGTTGAAAGCATAGGAGAAATTGATGAGAAAGAAAGAAAGAAAGACTTTTGACTTTTAAGAGACCTTTATTCCCCGGAGGGTGATAACTCGGAGCCAGTAAAAAGCATGTACAAGGATGCCCGAAGCTCTGGGCCTCATGGACAAGGCCTGGGCTCGTGGCCTGCAAGGCCTGCCCGTACACTCTAGACAAAAAAAAACAACCAACACAAAGAAACATAAGGACTATTTACAGTATTTACAGTTCTGCCAGCAGGGACACCCATGGAGGCCTCCGGGGTCGACCCGCACGAGCAAAAGTCCAGGGCCTCGGCCCGCTTGACGCGTCTCTGTGGCTTGAGCAGCCGGTGGCATCACAGAACGAAGATCAGGCGTCCCGCCTCGACCCGGCACAGCACCCCCTCGAGGGCCCAGCGCTCCTCAAAGGCGGGCACCGTCCGCCGGAGGACAGCGTGCTCAAACTCGAGCGAGAGGTGGGCCCGCACCAGCAGGCGGAAGAGCTGCAGGGCGTCGACCATCCCGGTGCCGCTGAGCTGGTTTCGCCGGCTCTTCAGGGTGGCCATCTTGGCCTGGCCCAGCAGGAAGTTGGCCAGGCTGACCGTGGCCCACTCGGCTGCCCGGTATGGAAAGGAGTGGACGTAGGCGTCTTTGGAGAAGTCTCGGCCCAGTACCCGAAGCAGTGCGCCCAGGGCGGCAAAGAGAGGCTGCAGCCGGGGGCAGTCGAGGAAGGCATGGAAAATGTCCTCGTCCAGCACCCCCGGGCAGAAGGGGCAGGCCGCCGAGGCCGCTGGGTCCAAGTGACGCACAAAGGTGCCGGTGGCCAGGATGCCGTGCACGAGCCGCCACTGCAGGTCGCCGGTCTTCTTGGCGATGGGCGCCTTATACAGCGTGCGCCACGCCGGGGTTCCGGGCCGCGCCAGGCGCCGCTGCCACGCGGTGTCAGGGCGGCCGGCGAGCACCTGGGCGTGCCGGGTGCGCACCACCCACATGTAGAGGCCCTTGCGGGGCAGGGTGCCAAAAGGGCAGCCCGTATTGCTGCTGGGGGGCACCGGGAGCCTGAGCAGCGTGTTGGGCCGCTCGGCCAGCTCGCCGGGTACCGCTGGGATGACGGGTAGCGGTGGGAAGGCGTCTTCTGCGGCGTCTGCGGTGGGGAGGGGCCGGCGAGTCTGGAGATGGGCTTCCAGGGCGGTCGCTGCCTCCGTCGGGAGGGCGGCCCTAACGGCCCGCAGAAGCCGCCCCGCGGTGCGGACGGAGCGCATCGCCAGCCGGGCAGCCAGGGCCTCGGGTGACAGCCAGTCCGACCGAGCGGGGTCCAGGAGGTGCTCCAGGCGGGTGGAGCGCGCCTCAACGAGAGCTGCCGTGAGGCTGGCGGAGGCCAGGCTCGGCACGACACGGTGCAGGGCAGGGTTGTGGACCAAGGGCTCTCGAAGGAGCTGCGGGAACTGCAGGTGCCTGGCCTGGGGACAGAGATGGAAGGCCGCCCGCCAGGCCCGCACCACGCTGCGGTAGAACGGGGGAAGGACCGCCCCGTTCAGGAAGGTGAGGTCCAGTTGAAACAGCTCCCGGTCAAAGCCGAGGCCCCCCACTCGCCGCAGGAATCGGCACGCCAGCTGTCGCCACGGGAGGTGGCCTTCGGTGTACAGGAGCCACTGGAGGGCCTGCAGCCGATAGGCGGCCACCCTGCTGGCCAGATCGATCAGGCCCTGGCCCCCCTCGCCGGTGGGCAGGTAGAGGGCAGCTCGTGGGAGCCAGTGGCGTCCGTCCCACAGGAAATCGACCAGGAGCCGCTGCAATCTCTCCAGTAGCTCCGGCGGAGGGTCCAGCACCGCGCAGCGGTGCCACAGGGTGGCCGCCGCCAGGTTATTGATGATGAGGACGCGCCCCCGGTAGGAAAGGCTGGGCAGGCGCCAGCGCCACCGCTGCAGGCGGGCCTCCACTCCCTCCTCGAGGCCGTCCCAGTTGCGCGCCATGAAGGTCGTCGGCCCCAGGAACACGCCCAAGACCTTGAGGCCCTCGCGGCGCCAGGCGAGGCCCCCCGGCAAGTCCGGCGGAGGCCTGCCAGTCCATGCGCCAAGCAGCAGAGTGTCACTCTTGCCCCAGTTGATGCGGGCGGAGGAGGCGCGCTCGTAGGCCCGCTGGCAATCTGCCAGAGCCCGTACGTCTTCCCGGGTGGCGAGGAAGACGGTGACGTCGTCCGCATAGGCCGACAGCCGGAGACGAGGGCCAGCGGACGGGCCCGTGGCCGATGGCAGGGCCACCCCACTCAGGCGGCGGCGCAGCGCGTGTAACAGCGGCTCGATGGCCAGGGCGTAGAGCATGCCCGACAGCGGACAGCCCTGGCGAATGCCCCTGCGCGCGGGGAACGGAGCGCAAAGCACCCCGTTCACCTTGAGCAGGCTGGAAATGTCCCGGTACAAGACCCGGAGGGCCCCGGTGAAGAGGGGCCCAAAGCCAAAGGCCTCCAGCGTGCGGAAGAGGTAGGCGTGGCCCACGCGGTCAAAGGCCTTCTCCTGGTCGAGAGAGAGGAGGCCGACGTCGAGGCCAAAGAGCTCGCTAGCCGTGAGCAGGTCCCGCAGCAGGAACAGGTTGTCTTGTATGGTCCTGCCCGGCACGCAGTAGCTCTGCTCGGGCCCGGTGAGAGAGGCCATGACCACGCGGAGGCGGGTGGCCAGCGCTTTGGCCAGAATCTTGTAGTCCGCGCACAGCAGGGAGACCGGCCGCCAGTTCTTCATGTAGCCCAGGTCTCCCTTCTTGGGCAGCAGGGTCAGCACCGCTCGGCGGCAGCTGATCGGCAAGACCTTGTCGGCGAGGCTCTCCTGGAAAACGTGCAGGAGGCTGGGGCCGAGGAGAGGCCAGAAGGTCTTGTAGAACTCGGCAGGCAGCCCGTTGAGGCCCGGGGCTTTGCCGGAGGCGAGGCCGGCCGTGGCGGCCGCCAGCTCTTCCAGGGACAAGTCCCGCTCCAGCTCGCCGGCCTCCAGGGCATCGAGACGCGGTAGGCCCTCGTGGAGTTCCCGCGTGGCCTCGGGGCACGACGGCTCGGCCGCGAACAGGTCGCGATAGAAGGCGGCGGCACGTTCGCGGACTTCGCCCGGCTCTGTAATGACCCAGCCCTCAGGAGTCTTGAGATGGTCCAAGACTTTGCTCGCTGCCCGCCGCCGCTCCAGGTCGAAAAAGAAGCGGGTTGGGGCGTCGGTTTCCACCAGCTCCTGGCAGCGGGCGCAGATCCTCGCGCCGCGGGCCGCGCTCTCCGCCAAGTCGCACAGGCATTTCCTGCGGAGCCGGAGGCTCTCGCTCAGCGCCGCGTCGCTGCCAGCGGCCAGCAGAGCAGCCTCGAGCTCCGCCACGTCCTCCTCCAACTCCCGGATACGGCGGCGCGTCTCGTTCGTGGCCAGCTGGGTGTACTGCTGGCAGAAGGCTCAGGTCTGGACCTTGCCCACGTCCCACCACAGCTTCCAGGAGGAGTGGCTCGGTCTCGCAGCCTCCCACCTCCGCCAAAAGTGGGCAAAGCAGTCCCGGAAATAAGAGTCCTGGAGCAGACTAATGTTCAAACACCAATACGGTGCCCGTGCACAGGCTCTCCCCGGCAGGCTCAGTTCGCTGAAGGCCAGGCCATGATCTGATAGACCCGAGGGAGCGATGCGGCTGCTGCGCAGGAGTGGCAGGTGGTGCCTGGTGATATAAAGGCGGTCGAGGCGAGCCATGGTGAGACCGCCGGCACTCGTCTTGGCCCAGGTGTACTGGCGCGCATTGGGATGCAGGGCTCGCCAGACGTCCACGAGGTCTGCCCCCTCCAGGGCAGCTTGCAGCTTGCGAGCGGAGGGCAGGTGGGGCTCAGGCCCTGTGCGGTCGAGGCGCGGGGCAGTGGTGCAATTGAAATCACCCCCGAGGAGGAGCAGGTCATCATCCTCGCTAGCGTCGCGCAGGAGGGCAGCCAAGCTCTCAAAGAAAGCGACCCTCTCCTGGCCATCGGAGGGCGCGTAGATGTTGACGAGCAGCAGACGGTGTTGCGCGAGGGTGACGCGGACGGTCAGCAGGCGGCCGGGGACGACCTCCCGCGGCACCGCCGCGACAAGCTGCAGCTGCGGCGATAAGAGTGTCGCGACCCCCGCGCCGAGGTTGGTGCCGTGGCTCAGGAACACCTGTCCTCGCCAGGCAGCCCGCCAGGCCGCCTGGTTGAACCTGTCAGAGTGGGTCTCTTGTAGGAAGGCGATGGCCAGCCTCTTCTGTCGCAGGAGCTCCAGGACGGCCTCGCGCTTCACCGCGTCTCGACAGCCGTTGACGTTGAAGGTGCCAATGGTTGTGGCTGCCATGGGGGTGGGTGTGGGAGAGGAGGAGCAAAGCAGAGTGCGGGTGGAAGAGCGAGCACCCAAGAGCAGAGCAAGGCAATACAGACAGGTCAGGGAAGGCCTACTGTGCCCTACTCTAGTCGAGGGACCCGCCCAGGCCCCACTCCACTCTCACCCTCTGGGCAAGCTTGTCCAGACGGTAGGCCATCTGACGTGTGCCCCGATCTTGCTTCATGAGCTTGACTGCCGCCCTGGCAGCCTTGACAAACACTTTGGGGTCCGCACACCACTGGGTGATGTGCCCCGCTACATTTTTCTGCCCCTTGGTTAGCTTCAGCAAGGACAGGAGTCCCCCATAGTCAGGAGAGACCCAGGGGGGCTCCGCCAGCTTGGGGTGGATGTTGCCTACGGAAGAGCGGCGAGGCCGCACCCCCGGCGGGAGCTCGCCCGCAACTGCAGCATCGACCCCCTTGATGTCCAGGCACATCAGCCGCCTCTCGTCGTCCGAGTCGAGGACCGGCTCCGCGAGGACATTCCCTGTCTTCTTGGGGGGGGAGGGGCCATCCCGCTCACGACGTCTCTTGCGAGACTCCGAGACCTGGATCTCCATCTCGCTAACGTCCCCATCTGCTCCGGTAGGCTGGGGCGTGACCAAAGGGGCAGCGGGCTCTCCCGCCACCCCCGGGGCCAGGCCACCGGAAGAGAGACATTCGCCACTATCCCTGCTGCCGCCTGACTCCGGAGGCTGGGGGACAGGCGAGGGGAGGGGGACCCCTGAAGGCCCCTCCCCCCCACCCGCTAAGTCTGCCTCGTCGGTGGCTACATCTGACGGGGCGGGTGGTGTGGCAGCCGGAACGGGGTCCGGCTCTGTAGTGGGGGGGTCCTCGGCACTGGCCGAGGAGGGGTCTGTCAGGGATGGGGTGTCCTGAGAGGCCCCCCTCATCTCCCTCTCTTTTTCGGGTGGTAGGGAGGATGCCCGAGCCCCATCATCCGATGAGGCTCCAGCACCGCAGTCCCCGGCCACCCCAGCCACTTCGGCCGGGGCAGGCAGGGGGCAAGGGGAGGCGTCCGCCTCTCCACCCGGTGGGGCTGCCGCACCGAGGGCAGGGGGCGCCACAGACGGGGGAGGGGGCGGCGGGGCCATGGTAGTAGCACCAGCCCCTCGGCTGGACGATGGCTTCCCGCTGGAGACCCCGGTCCCCTGAGATGGAACGGGGGGGGAAGGAGGTCGGGAGGAAGAGCTCCCAGCCTCCCTGGGCCTGCCGCATGCCCCAGAGGTCGACGCGCCGTCTCTCGGCGCTGCCGCAGGCGGCGATGGTCCGGCCGCCTTGCTCTGAGGGCACTGCGCGGCCAGGTGGGAGGAGCCCCCGCACTTGAAGCACGTGGTCTCTCCCACAGATAGATAGATAATAAACCGCCGCCCCTCGAGCGTGAGGCTCAGGGAGCGAGGCAGCGACTGGGGGCCCTCCTTGAGGAGCATGAAGACCTGCCTCCGAAAGGACAGGACGTGCTTGCCCTGAGGGTTCTTGTTTCCCATCGGCAGGCGGCGAAAAGGACTCGCAGGAACCCCATAGGCCTCGAGTCCCCTGGCCAGCTCCCGATCGGAAACGTGCGGTGGGACGTTGGAAATCACCACCCTCACTGCCTGAGTCTCTAGGGGCGTGACAGGGTAGTGGATGCCCGCAATGTCCAGGCCCTCCGCACACACCCTGTCAACCAAGGCGGGCTTGCTCAAATACATCATCGGGACCGTGTTCACGCGCCCTGCGTAGCAGGTGGTACGCCATCCCAGGAGGGTGGCCAGAGCCTCCACGCAAGCCTCGAGCCCCACATGGAGAGGGGTATGAACCCTCAGGCCATGAGTCAGTGGGAGGTCCCGAGAGACATCCTCATGCCAGCTGCCAGGCGTAGGAGCCGCCATTCCTCGCCAGGACAGGGTTAAACTGCGAAGCGCAGCAAAAAAAAAAAAAAAAAAAAAACAGCCTCAGGCTGACCCGGGGACTGGGACTGGGA
The DNA here is from genome assembly GCF_030867095.1 of Alligator mississippiensis. Taxonomy (NCBI): domain Eukaryota; kingdom Metazoa; phylum Chordata; order Crocodylia; family Alligatoridae; genus Alligator; species Alligator mississippiensis. The sequence goes on from NC_081826.1 coordinate 110,048,123, forward strand.
GGGGGTTGAAAAACGCCCCAAAATCGGCCTGAGGGGGGGCAGAGCAACCCCGCAGGGGCTCAGGGCAAGCCCCAAGGCAGGGGGAGATGGCAGGGACCAAGGGAAGGGGCCCTGGGGGAGGGAGGCAGCAGAAATCAAAGGGACAACTCAGGCGGGGGTGGGGGAGGGGCAGAGGCAAACGAGGCTGCCAGAGCCCAGGGGAAAAAGGCTCAGAAAGTGAGGGGAGGGGGCAGGGAGGGGGTCTCCAGGGACAGGGTGGGGAGAGGCAAGGGTTTTTTTTGGGGGGGGACAGGAAAAGGGGGGCAGGGAGTGCGAGGCAATGAGCTGAAAGCACCTGAGCTGGAGGAGCTTAGAAGGGCTTCAGCTGTCGGCGGCCATCTTGAAAGAAAGAAAAGAAAGAAAGAAAGAATCACTGGACACTACTGCAATTATTGGCTATAATTCTATGCTGTAGCTGAACTAAATAAGGCTGTGTGCCATGTCTGCTGCATCCTCGGTTCTGGAACTGATGTGGGACTAGGCAGGTTTCAGCATAAACAGCATTTACCTTGACTACTATAATCCTCATGAGGTCATTCTGGTAGCCATTAATATCTGGAACACAGAGGTCCTGAGGCCTTGCTGCTTCTTCCCTAGCCACATCATTTGGTGGTAGGCTGAAAGGGTTGTGATCAGAGTCATTCTGCTGCTGCTAACACTGGTTGAGTACAGGAAGCAATTTTCACAATATTTGCATGAACATTTTGATAAATTGTATTGACATTTTAAAAATATTCAGCCCATTATATACCTGGTCAACAATAGAAGGAACATTTCTACCACATCAAATTTTAGAAAATATATACTTAGGTAAGGGATGGAAGGATTGTAGCAAAGGCCACTAACTAGTGCTACTAACTACTCAGGGAGACCTAGGGCTGACTGACTGGTTTAAGATGGCCAAAATTATTAGCAGTGGACAAACTGTTCTGGAAGATTGATTGGGATTTAGAATGTCACATGACCCCACTCACCAATAGCCATCCTTTGCAACTCCAAAGCTAGCATGCATGGCAGAGATGGACTGAAAGCTGTTTTCTCCTTCATTGGCAGGCAGTCTCTACTACAAGGGCAACATAACAGTTTATTTTCTAAATCAATTTGGCTAGGGACAGATATTAAACATAAACTGGTTTAAGTGATCGGAAACTAGTTCAAACCTTGAACAGATGTTCAGTGCACATAAACCAGTTTGAAAGTGGCTGAAACTGGTTTGAGATAAACCTGGTTGAATGAGTATCAGATTTTACTGATTTGGCTCAAACCGGTTTATGCAATGTCTGTCCCAAACCTCTTCCTGGTTTAAGATAAACCAGACTCCCCTAGCATCCCAGCATGCTCTCTGGGCTGGGCTGGGCTGGGCTGGGCAGGGCTCTCTGCTCTACAGCAGGACTGGCTCTTCCCCTCTGCTCCCTGGCTGCAGCTCTGGCAGAGACTGTAGGTACTGCAGGGTCTGCCTGGCTTCACCCTGCCCTATCCCACCCTCACTGCTCACTGCTTAAGCAGGAAACCCCCACTCCCTCCCCACTATCTCCCACAGCAGGGACCCCAGCCCCACAGATTCTAGGCATATGGTATGCTAGCTAGTGCCGAGAGGTGTCTGTGTGTCTCCAGTTTCACTGGGACAGGCAAACAGAACAGTGACACTTGGGGCTATTTGGAGTTAGTCAAAGTCTTTGAAAAAATTATAAGTCTTTGAAAAAATTATCAAGGCTCACATTTGTGAGAGCCCGGCAGAACAAATTATGCTGAGGGGAAATCAGCACGCGTTCGTGGCAGGCAGATTGTGCCTGACCAATCTAGTTTCTTTTTATGACCAGGTTACAAAACGCCTGGACACAGGAGGAGGGGTGGATGTCGTATACTTAGACTTCAGGAAGGCCTTCGATACAGTATCCCACCCCATACTGGTGAACAAGTTAAGAGGCTGTGACTTGGATGACTACACAGTCCAGTGGGTGGCGAATTGGCTGGAGGGTCACACCCAGAAAGTCATGGTGGATGGATCGGTTTCGACCTGGAAGGGTGTGGGCAGTGGGGTCCCGCAGGGCTCGGTCCTTGGACCGATACACTTTAATGTCTTCATCAGTGACTTGGATGAGGGAGTGAAATGTACTCTGTCCAAGTTTGCAGATGACACAAAGCTGTGGGGAGAAGTGGACATGCCGGAGGGCAGGGAACAGCTGCAGGCAGACCTGGATAGGTTGGACAAGTGGGCAGAAAACAACAGAATGCAGTTCAACAAGGAGAAATGCAAAGTGCTGCACCTAGGGAGGAAGGATGTCCAGCACACCTACAGCCTAGGGAATGACCTGCTGGGTGGCACAGAGGTGGAAAGGGATCTTGGAGTCCTACTCCAAGATGAACATGAGTCAGCAGTGTGACGAAGCCATCAGAAAAGCCAATGGCACTTTATCGTGCATCAGCAGATGCATGACGAATAGGTCCAAGGAGGTGATACTTCCCCTCTATCGGGCGCTGGTCAGACCGCAGTTGGAGTACTGCGTGCAATTCTGGGCACCGCAATTCAAGAGGGATGCAGATAACCTGGAGAGGGTCCAGAGAAGGGCCATTCGTATGGTTAAGGGCCTGCAGACCAAGCCCTACGACGAGAGACTAGAGAAACTGGATCTTTTCAGCCTCCGCAAGAGAAGGTTGAGAGGCGACCTTGTGGCTGCCTATAAGTTCATCACAGGGGCACAGAAGGGAATTGGTGAGTATTTATTCACCAAGGCACCCCCAGGGGTTACAAGAAATAATGGCCACAAGCTAGCAGAGAGCAGATTTAGATTGGACATTAGGAGGAACTTCTTCACAGTTCGAGTGGCCAGGGTCTGGAACAGGCTCCCAAGGGAGGTGGTGCTCTCCCCTACCCTGGGGGTCTTCAAGAGGAGGTTAGATGAGTATCTAGCTGGGGTCATCTAGACCCAGCACTCTTTCCTGCCTATGCAGGGGGTCGGACTCGATGATCTATTGAGGTCCCTTCCGACCCTAACATCTATGAATCTATGAATAGGTTAGCTGGTAAGCTGTTTAAGGACAGTTTGAACTAATGAAAAGAGGCTATTGTTTTGCTGATGAGGTGGTAAACAGTGTTATCAGCTCCCTGATGGTTTGCTCACCTGTCAGTTTGCTGCAGACAGTATAAAGAAGCAGGGAGTGGGAGATTGAAAAGCTCCATATCATCAACAGATACATGCACTGCACCACCAACCCCCACTTTTCTCAGAGTGCTAGCAGAGGGGTCAGGGCTGGCAACACCCCTGCCCCTTGAGCAGCAAGTGGGGAAAAGCCTGGGATAGTGCAGGCAGGGTGGGGGTTTACACCCCTCTCTAATCAAAGCGTCCTGCAAGGGGCTGGCCATTTTCCACCTCAGCTCAGCACACTGGAAGGGAAGGGAGGGCTGCTCTAGCGCCCCCTGGTGTCTAGCCTAAGCCACTGTAGGCATGTGCCTGCATTTCGGGAATGTTTGTCTGCTTACAAAACTGATTTAGTCTAGTCAGGTTAGACTAACCTGCAAAGATTGAATCAATTCAGGCTCAGGCTTTTTGAGTGTCTGAATCTAGCCTTCAGGTCTACATTTCAAGGTTTACTTTGAAAGCTATTCAAGAGTTCTAGCTGTGGACTTTGGGGCAAGGCTGGAGGATTATACCTCCCCCAGTCAAGCACTGGCCTTTGTGGAAAGGTCAATTAATACTCCTGGGGAACATAGAGACAGTATCCCTGCACTCACCAGTTCTCCCAGCTGGTATCAGCTTTTTAAAGAGCAGAGGCACTCTGGGGTTTTTCTGCAGTTTATGCCCCAGAGTATTTATGATCTTATGTTCTTGGAACAGACAGAGTTCAAAGGATCTTCCTCTTCTATTTCCCTGGAAATCAGCACAGTGCTCTGTTGGGCAACAATTGCAAATAAATCCCAGAGCATCTTCTCATTTTAAAAGTGAAGAAGGCAGAGAAGGCTACTCTTTTCCCATTAGAGCTCTGTATCTTAGGGAGGAGTACATTAAGAATGCCACAGACAGATGAAGGCAGGGCAGAGTGAAAGTTTATGTCTTTATGAAGGAGTTCCACCCTGCCCTGCCTTCTGCATGACTTCAGACTAGCATGGCTAACTACCTCTTTCTACAGACAGATGAGCTGCTTCAGGGCAAAAGAGCCCAACTTTATAGGAGGTATGGGCTGCAAAGTGGGGACTAGTAAGCACCAGAGCCTTGGGGTGTTTAAATTACCAGGCCACAACTCCAGAAGAGTTAAAGTTTATATTTCAAATTGTTTTTTAATATCCAGTTCTTAGGAAAATATAAACAGCCTGGTAACATATCATACACTATGGGAAATAACTTTAAAGTATCAGGACAAGCCAGCTGTGAGGCTGTGTGTTGAGGAAACAGGCTACAGTGCTATGCTGCTGATTCAGAAATAAATCTCATTGTACAAGTCAGCCAGCCACAGGCTGAGATAGAGGCAGGGATATAAGATAAACATAGTTCAGTGCTTATAGGCATGGCATGATGGAAAAAACCTTTTTTCGACCATAAAAAGAGTGTTCCCAATTTGTTCTCGACTGCAGGGTGAAAGGGATATACTGTAACACTATAATGTATTAGACTTATAGGTGAGTAAGAGTGCTCTGGGAACAGCACTATTTTCCAAACACATCATCTTATCAGACACTAGTTAAGACAGCATTATATTAAGGTAGCAAACTCTGATATTAACACAGTAGAACTTCACACGGCAAAGGCCCTAGCCAAAGCCCATCCAACTCAGTGGGAACCTTTCCTAATAATCAGAGATATTGCAGCTTACGATAGTGATACTGCAGCACTTTGAACACAAAGGCCAATTCCTGTTTGCCCTGTCCAAGCCTAAATGGTGGGTACATAGCTGCCTAGCTATATTTACACACAATCTAAGATTTTATTTCTCCCTGTGGTGGAATAGGATTGTACTGTGTATATAGCTCCTGGAAGTAATACACAAGAGGACCACTCTCCTGGCCTTTTAATCCAACAGCCTAGTGGTCAGGGCACTTACCCCACACACAGAACAGCACTGCCAAGAAAAGTGCTGTAACCAGTAGGCCACAGGGTAGGCATTGTCCAGTGCACTCTACAGGCCTCTCATTGACGACGTCCCAGTACATGCTCAGTAGGCAAGCATGGGCTTTGTGAAATCCCAAGCTGTATAAGTGCCAAAAACTATAGTGTCAGGGCTACATAACCACCACGTTGGCGTATGAATGGGAAATGGATCTGGCCCTAAGTGTATTTGTATAAAGGAAGTCCCTATTTGTCTCTCAAGCTGTAGCATTTAAGATCCAATAATTAAAAGGAAATTAAATGAATCAGAAAGGGGAAATAATGTACTGTACTAACCAAGGGAAGAAATACATTATTAGTAGAGATGACTTTTTTTTCCCTTTTGGCTTAAAGAATCCCATTACTTCCCTTACAAATCATGTATTCTGTTGTTGGTAACTCATTTTCAAGCTTTCCCTCCTCTACAAAATGCTGCCTGCTCCACCAGTCTGCTGCTATTTCTTTCCCTGGGGCACTGTTCCATCATATGAAGGGTTCATCCTGACATGTGCCTTCCTTTCCTGCTCAAGAATACTTTCATTTTCCCTACAGAACCATTTTGGAAAAGGGGTAGGTGAGTGGTTTGCATTCCAGGACAGATCCTTTGTATGCGGTCTCCAATAATAGAAATGGCATTAGACACCTAGTTATGGCAGCCTTACAGGAGCGGACTCCCTTGAGGCTCACGTTCAGGAGCCAAGCCAAAAATATACAGCTTGAGCCAATCGATGCAAATCAAAATGCCAGAAGTCACAAATCAAAAGGCTGCTGCACTTTTCTGCCACATTAGCCGACAAAGACTGTATTAAGTTAATCCCCATCAGACAGTGTTTGTTTCTTTAAAATATTTATTTAGAATAAACTGTACCACTGAATCGCAACATCCATTTTCACAAGTGAGGCCTTAGTGTCCACGACAGTAAAAGAAATTATACATCCGTATTTTTTTTAATTCAGGCAAAGTGACACAACAAAGCATGAAATTACAAATACAAAACAGATGCAACATCATCTTCACTATAGTCAGCAAAGATTGCAATCTGCAAATGCATGGAAGTTTGTGTCCTTGATTTAATGGTTTAAAATGCAGTAAAGCTGTTTACATTCACTGTCAAAATGTTTGCATTACATATGCTCACTGCCCCTGTGGTGGAAATATTTTTCCACTAACAATGCAGAATAAGCACAAAGTGAAGATGCACTACTTCTGTTAACAAATGGCTGGCATAGTGCAGTCTCACCTCTGCTAAAACATTTGTTAATTACACAATGGGTACTATTTGTTCCTTTTACCTTGGATCAGCTTCTTGAGTGACTATGTACACTTTTTTTTTATTCCCTACCATCAGGTATCATCTCTTATCATCCTTTTGACGCTGTACATGGCACTAACAATAACTGATTAATTTATTTTTCTTTTAGAAGTTAAATCTTGGGTTTTTTTGGGGGAGGGAGGGTTGACACATGAATTTAGATTTCATTATGAAAGGAGCAGGATTTTGAAACTATGGTTACAGCTAGAATCACATAGGCAGGTCAGCTATTTTAACCATTATCTGCCAATAAAATATAAAAGCAGGTTTTTCTAATGTGATTAAAGGATATAGGAATGCAACAAAAGCAAGTGGGATTTGTGACCCTAACCCAACTGTGTCCTTTTGAAATTCTCCTCCTAACATATTCATGCATTCATATTACACATACATAATATTCTGATTCCTAGGTATTCTATGACCTTTACACTTCAATATATAGATACAGTATTTGCTGTGCCTGATCAATTGCAATAAGAGTTACAGTTTAAAAAAAAAATGTGACTTCTTTCATACGCATTTGCAGCATTTGTCCCATATACACTGGCTTAGGTTTTCTCACATGTTGTAGTTTCTTTGGTTTTAATGCGGCTGTTCAGATCAATAGGATGAAGCAACAATGTTACCAAAATGAAGGCCACAGTGTTCTGCACTGACTCTAGACCATTACTAAGCAACTCTGAGGGAACCGTTGCAAATAACTTAATTTTACAAATGAGCAGTTAATGGTTGAGCGCAGTATGAAAGGCACGGATACTTCATCCAAACTGTCCTTTGCTCATTTATTTTTTATCAAGTGTAGTTTTCCTTAAATTGCTGACGGTGGTATTTCACAGTACTCAAATTGGTACTGCACAGTATGGTAGTAAATGAAACATATAAGAATAAAAGAATATAAGGTGCTGCATTTACTGAAACACTTGTTTGTTTGTGTTCTTAAGAAAGAGATAAAAATAACTACATCATCTGAGCATGCCAAGTAAGTTGCTCTGTTAAGATTTTTAGCAGGGCCTAAGGGAGCCTGGACTCCAATATATAATGATATAAGGGTTTGTCTTAACAAGAATAAATGATTACTTGTTCAAAATGTTGACCACCATGTGCTAACAAATCTATTCTAAAACAGTGTCGCACATACTACTGTACTAATAGCTTTGTCTACAGTATTGTCCTAGAATGTGCTAGCTAACAAGTCCTAACATCAGACAAATCGGGTTTGTCTTAATCCAAGCAAATATTAAAGGGCTAGCAGAATGTCTCCTTCCCCTGTCTGGCTGGGACCAAGTAGAGAGAGGGGCTATTGTTGTCAGTCTGCAGTTGAGGCAAATTACATGAGGGAAAATAAGCAGAGGCATAAGTAGCTGGTTCTGAGCCAGGAGGAGAAGGAGAGGTGCTTGAGGGAAGAGAGTACCAAGAGTGGAGGATGAAGGCAGGAGTCTCAAAAAAAAAAGAAAAGGCCCCAGCTGCTGCAGCACGGTCCACCGACCTCTGTTGTTGCTGCTCCAGCAACAACACGAGCTAAGTGCAGACATTTTGGGGAGGTTAGAGGGAGGAATGATTGTACTAAAAATGGCCACCTGATCTTAATTCACTCAGGTGTACACTTTACACTTAGACCCGGTCTCAGTAACTCAAAATCAATCTAAACCCATAACTGTATATCAGTTCCGTGCACACAGACTGGTCTAAAAATGGCAGAACTCAGTCTAAGATACACCTGGATCAATGCACACTCAAACTTAATGGATGTAGGTTAGATCAGTGCATGGAATATCAGTAGTCACCTGCACAGCCCCAGGACTGGGAAAGCCCAGCTGCTGGCCCCAGTCACAGGGGTCCCAGGGCTGCGCTTTTCCTACCTGCCCCCTGGCACTGGGCTATTTTTAGCCCCCCTGCCCCTCTATCCCACCCTGTGGACCAGCTGCCCCTCCCAATCCCCCATCTAGCATGCCACTTCAGGTGCCACCAGTTTTAACTGCGTTCACAGGTGCTGGGAGCCAAGGAAGTAAGCATCAGTGGGGAAAGGGACAGGCAGGATGGGGAGTAAATTCACTGAGGAGGACTGGGAGCCTAATAATTGCCCCTTGTGGGAGTGTGGGGGAGTGTGTGGTACCCCCACACTCCCCCACAGATGCCAAGAGGCCCCCTGATCCTGCCAAATCCTCTTGGACCCCAGCAACCCCCCATAGATGCTACCTGCTCCTGATCACTTCCACAGATCCTGTCTGCCCCCCTGATCTCCCAATTACTCCTGCAGATGCTGCCTGACCCCCAATCTCCCCAATGGATGCCACCTGCCCCCCTGATTGCTTCCGTAGATGCTGCCTGCCCCCTCAATCCCCCCACAGATCCTGCTTGCCCCCAAGAACCTGTTGTGGATACTGTCTGCCCTCCTGATCCTCCCAATCCCTCCAACAGATGCCACCTGCCCCCCCATCATTCTCATGGATCTTACCTGCCACCCAGTCCTCCTGAGGACCCCTGATCCCACCCCCCCAGCCTGGTTGGCCCCCATCCCTCTAACCCCGTCCCCTGCTAGTCCCCCCATCCCAATTTACTCAGATCAGGTGGCCATTTTTAATGTGATCTAACCTCCCCCTAACCCCCCCCCCTTCCCCTAATGTCTGCACTTAGCCACAGTGTCCATGCACCCAGCTGCTGTTGGGACAACAGTATTTTGGTGGAGGTTGCTGCTGCTGCTGCTGGAGTGTCGATTCTCTCATCTGGGTTTTCCTGGACATGTCCTCTTTTTAAGCCCTCTGAATCCTGTCTGGGTGGGTTTTTTAAGTCTGACCAAATGTCCAGGATTTCACTTTGCTCTACTGGTGGGAGCAGGGGGAGGGTGATCGGAGGCAGCAGGGAGCACAGACGTACCTGCCTGCAGCTGTGGAGGCACACACAGACCCATGCAGTGCTCCCTGCTCCCTCCAATCACCCTCCCTCTGCTCCCACCAGTGGAGCAAAGTGAAATCCTGGACATTTGGTTAGGGTGGGGGCTGGGGCTGTAACAGAGCAGGGGGGGTGGGGGAATTGCCTGCCCCTCCAACTGGGGAAAGTGGCAGTCCCTCAGAGGGCAGCAGGGAACTCTGTGGCCAGGCTGGTGCCTTTGCTCACAGGGGTGGAGCAGCCAGGAGACACTTGCGGGGGGTGGGGAAGGCGGCCATGGCCAGGCTGTCTGGCTCACATGGCAGCCCCATCTCAGGGCAGGGGATGCCCTTCCCTCCAGCCCACACTGGGGCCAGACACTCTCTGCCACCACCTGTATGAATCAGAGCCACTGCACTCCAGCCTGGTCAGGACAGGGACAGCTGGGGCCCCTACAGCAGGGTGGGAGGGTGGAGGGGGGAAGGGGCCTGTGGGTCGGGAGTGAGGGGCACTGTCAGGGATGGGGGGGCAGGGGCTGCAGATCAGAAGTGAGGGGCATGGGTGGGGGGACTGTGGGTTGGGCATGCAGGGCACTGGCAGCACCAGGGGGCTGTGGGGCACCAGCATGGAAGGACAGCGAGTGGGGCAGGGTACTGCGGTTTGGGGTTGATGGGCACTGGCAGGGCTGGGGTCAGTGGGTCGGGAGTGAGGGGCGGCAACGGGGCTGGGGGGTGTGGCTTGGCAGTGAGGGGCAACAGAATGGGCAGGGGAAGGGCACCAACATATCACTGTCCCCCCACCATCTTATTCCCCCATCTCCCCTCCTCCCCCCTGCACATGACAGGTGTCCTCTTTTTTAGACCTGGAAATATGGTAACCCTAGGGGACTGTCATTTTGGCAATCCCACTAAGTTGGTACCCGGACTGGTGACCTGCTTACTCTCCCCAGAAGTTACACTACTGAGACTGAGGGACTTGACTGCACTGGAAGCAGCCAATATTACAACATGGTTAAAATGTATTGTTCCCAACATCACAAGTACATCTTGGTTAACGTGAGTGCATAGTATCTAACTATGGGCCCAAATCAACTCCCATTAAAGTCAATGGAGTTTTCCCATAAAAATGTTTCAGTTAATCATAGCTGGGTTGAAGCTATCCACGCCATACAGCTTAACAGTGCTATAAACGGATCAAGTACATAGCTCTGCTGTATATCCCCATGGAGCAGAACAATACTGTTGAGACTTTTATCCTGGTTTTCAAAGTGTTTTGAATATGTTCTTGTTTCACCCCACAGATATACAACTACACAACAACACTTAACTTTTTTACTTGTCTGCCGGTGCTTACATTTTATTCTAAAAGTGTAGAAATATCATGCATATACCAAAACAAATGTGACTCAGACTAGAAATGTATAGAGACCTAAGGTAACATATTTTAATATACTGGAATTGCAATCCCCAGATACAAATATACTGAAATAGATCTTGCAAACAGTACATTCCCTACTACATTAGAATTAACTGTCTTCTATCTTGGCTGCATTATGAAATTACTGAAGGGAACAGGCTGTAGTATTTTTAGATAATTTCTATTCCGATTGTACAAAAACATTCAAGATGCACTTTATGCTAGAAAAAGTACCATTTTATAAAGTTATTTGCACTTCCCTCAAACAGGGATGTCAGACATTACTAATATAATCCTGAGATCATTGCACTGAAATAGTTTAAGACTAATCTTCACCCATAACACTAAATAGCTTTGTTCATGCAGAACACGCTTATTCTGTTTGGGTCTTTGTTTGTTTTATTAATCCTCACACTCTTAAATAGTGGAAAATGGGAGGAGACAGGGAAAAAGCCAGGTTAGCCTTTAAACAGAGCTGTGTGAAAAATTCAAAATGAAAATCACTTGGTTTGGTTTGGGGTTTATGCTGAATTCAAAACTTATAGCAGGGTCACTGATTCTTCAAGGCCTCAGAGTGAACTTGAGCTGATTTATGGTTTTGTGCTGAAATTCTATAACAAAGTTCATGGTTTTGTAGGTTTGAAACATGAAACAAGATAGAACTGTTTAGTTACCCAGGAGTCTAGTTTTGAGTCCTGGAGACTCTTTGAACCCAAGAAAGCAACCAAAAGCCAAATCCTAAAGCATACAAATTAGGACTCGAAGTAGCTAAAATTTTCAGTGAAAAATATTACTAGAAAAATACAAAATACTTTGCAAACTCATGTCAGCTTTGTTAGGTTTTTCATTTGGGGAAAAAAGTCACAACATGTTGTTTCAGAAAATTTAAAAAATGATTTTGCAATTCATGGTGACTTTCTGTTTAACAAGGAATCTTCAGCTTTCATTTGAAAAATGGTGGAGGGGGGGAAAGAAGCTTGGAAATCCAATTGAAATGCTTTGTTTCAGGTTTGACTTTTGATTCACAAAGTTTGAAAAACTTGGTTTGGCTCTGCTCCAAAATCTTTTCTTTCTTTCTTCTGTACTCCTCTTCAGAAAAAAACACTAGGGGAAAACAATTATTCTTTGCACAGCTCTGTGCAGGACCAGATCACTGCTTCCCACAATGAAGCCCACAGGGGATCTAAAGAAAAGGCAAGTTCCATGAGGATCCCGTGATCAGTTTTATCTGGTTGTTCTGATGAAGGGAGGGAACAGGGCTATTGTGACATATGGCTTGGAGATTCCCATCTAAGTGCATAGAGGCATGGGATCCATGTGGGTCCCAGAGGATCTTCAGAAGGTCAGAATCGGGGTTATGACTGCGACATAGACACTTTAGGGCTTGATCCTAGAGAGTCACAACAACCCAGGGAATCAGGAACAGACAAGGTCAGGGAAGCAAGGGTTCTAAATAGAAACAAGGGATCAGGAGCGGGAAGGTCAGGATGCCTAGACCTGTAAGGGACCAGGGCATCAGTGGTCATCCTGGGTAAAATGACAACCCGCGGGAGTTAGGAATGGGAGCCAGAGATTTGGACCTGAGTCACTAGTGAGGGGGGTCTAGAACAGGCAACTATGGGACCAGGACATGGACAGTCATTAAGCTAAACCATGAACTGGGAGCTGGCCAGAGGACAAGGGTCTAGACTGGAGTCTGAAGCACAACGAGTCAAGGAACCACTAAGGCAGGCTGGGAGCACAAAGATCCAGGGTGGAGGGTCCTTATGGAATCAGGAGTTCACAAGGAGAAAACAGGAACAAGCATGAATCCAAGAAGCAGAACCCAGGGAGCAGGAATCCAGGAACAAAAAGGCAGGATCCGGGAACTGGAAAACTAGAAATCAAAGGCTGGAGCCAGGAGTCAGAAGCCCAATAGAGAGGCATCTGTCCCATTGAGTAGTCTTCTGGGTACTGAAAGGGATGCCACTTATAAGAAGGCAGCCATGCCCTCACACGTAGCTGGGGACAGCTAGCATTAGTTAGGTCAGAGCTGTCTAACTAGCAACCTGTGCACTGCATCTAGTCTGTGAGAGGTTAACTTGTGGCCTACAGGCTCCCAATAGCTCCTGCTCCTGTGGCAGTCAGGGTCTCCAGTGCAGGGCAGTATAGAGGGAGGGGGTCTAGTGAGCCCAGTACCTGCACAGCAGCCACAGCAAGAGAGGGGGATTTATAATGCCCATGTGGTGGCAGCAGTGGGGTAGGAGGAGGGAGCTTCTATAGCCCCTGTGGTGCAGCAGAGGAGCTTGCACTGCTCGTGTGGGAGCTCCAGGGAGCCCATGTGGTATGTGGTCCCTGTGGGTGGCCATTATAGAGGACAGCCCAGTTGTCCTCTGTCCTCTATCGATAGGAAACCAGACGCCTTTATGTCTCGAAGAGAAAAACAGAGGACATAAAGGCATCCAGTTTCCTATCAATAGAGGACAGAGGATAGAGTAGCAGAAAACCAGAATGTCGTCTATGATGGGGGTCTTTAAGAAATGGCTGGGGGTCTTTAAGAAACGGCTTGATGCCTACCTGTCTGGGGTCATTTGAGCCCAGTTTTCTTCCTGCCCAGGCAAGGGGTCGGACCTGAAGATCTGCAAGGTCCCTTCTGACCCTACTTCTATGATTCTATGGCCACCCTAGCATGCAGCTCACATGGTGTGCAGTCTGGGGCCTTCGACCAGTGTGGCCTGCAGCCCTTCAGCACTTGGAAGTTGGGCAGCCCTGAGTTAGGTCATTGGCAGCCAGGCCCATACAGGTAACTCAGGCCAGCTGGGGGCAATTTAGCCTGCTTGCTGCCCTTGCCCCTGCCAGTCAGGGGCCAACTACACAGGGGTCTAGATTCCCAGAGCAATTCTGAAACCTCAGTGTCCTCTCATTTACTCTTTATTACACAGATGGAAAACAGCAACATTACCATGGACAGCTGTAGACCAAGCATAGTTCTGAGGACTCTCTTTTGTGAGAAATCAAACTTTTTTCTCTTTCTGGGAAGATACCAGATGAACATAATAAGAGGGAACATGTATGTCTATTTGCCCTGCCTGCCCTCTCCTAGGGGTGAGCAATTATTATCTGTGTGTAGGCACTCCTAGAAGCCCTACCCAGATCATTCACTAAGGTCAAATATGCACTGCCCATATGTTTTGTGTGTCTGCCCATTCAGTATCTATTCTCTTCCTTCATGGAATCCCAACCTGAAAGAGCACCTTCCACAGACAAAGGGAACGGTGCTACCTATCACCTGAGGAGATCCTATGTGCCACCCCCTGCTTCTTCTTAATCTTTCCTTAGGCAAAATTCCTATTAGAGTTCTCACTTAGAGTTTCACCTAAATAAGGATGTAAAGTTTTTGGTCATAATTTATTTTGTGCCATGCCAATCTCTGTAGATTAAAGAAGAGAAAATATTTATCCCAAACCTACTAAATCTCATGCAACTGTAGTCTTATTTGCTTTACATCTTGACTTCCTCTGAAGGATGACTCTCAGCGAGCTCAAGCTTTTGCAAGACAAATTATTTATTGGGCCTGGAGAACCCAATCAAATTTGCAACATTTTTCTAGCTAAGTTAGTATAAGAGTGTGACTTATCCCAACCCCCAAGTAGGAATCGCTTTTAAAACTACAAATATGAGATACATACATGCTCAGGTCCATTGGCGACATGTAGAGGGTGCATGCAGGTGCACATGCACCCCCTGAGATCAACTGTGCTCCCCCTGGAAGCACCAGCCGTGAAACCAGAAGTGCACTTACAGTTTTCCCACTGGCTCAGCGATCAGCCACTAGGGGACCCCTCCCCCCCGACCAGCGATCAGCTGCTGGGGGACCCTCCAAACTTGGGAGGCACCAGTTGCCCATGCTCAGGTGCAGTGCTTTGCTTTACTACAAAAAAGAAACCTATGCAGAAGCCATATAACCCATCTCTGCCACCTAGGAGTTAGGCCCACTCTATAGAATAAATGCCATATTGATTGGATTTATTACATTCTTCTTTTTCCATAATCTCATCCTTTTATCCCTCACAGCATCTGTCAGATTCTGCTAAAAGAGAACAAAAGACAACTAATTCTTTTGTCAGGCAAACCTGTGTTGCCCCATAAGTCTGAAGTAAGTGGCTACATATATACCATATTTACTCAAATATGAGACAACTCTGAATGTCAGATGACTCCCCAATAATTAGATTCTACAGCACAAAAAATGTATACATGCAGTATAATTGTTCATGTATGGGCCCTAATTATCAGAGTATCATTTTAAATTTATCCCCCCTTCAACTACTGCAGGCAGTAGGGGAAAGGTGATGAGGGGGGCAATGTCAGAGCAGGCAGTGGGTGACAGTAAGGGAAGCAGTGGGGAGAATATGGTAGGGCAGGCTAGAGGGCAGTAATGCGGCAGGCAGTAGGGGGTGGTAGGGGGAAGGTGGTAGGGGGCAGGCAGCGTGGAGGCAACGAAGCAGGTAGTGAGAGAAGCAGGCATCTTTTCCCCTGCTGCCTGCCCCCCCTCCATTATGTATGCCTGCCATCCCACCACAGCCTCAGGTGACCCAGATTCCTCCTTCCCCTCTCCCTTCTCCATGCCACTTCGGCCACCCGTGGCCTCAGATCCTCACCCTCCTTCCTTTCATCTCCCCCCCAAAGTCTCTCCTTTGTACCTGCCCCTCAACCTCCACCCTTACCTTTGCTCTGCACTGGCAGGTTCCATCCTGTTGCAGCACAGGTCATGGAGCATGGCTCCAGCCGTAGTGGTGTGGAGCGGCACTGGTATTCCAGCCAGGCACTGTAGTGGCAGTGGTGGGGAGCCAGTGCTGCTGCCATGGTGCTGGACTGGAGCAACAGTGCCAGCTCTATGCTGCTGTGACAGGGCCCAGCTGAAGCCATGCTCCATGCGCTGAGCTACAGCAGGGACAGAGCCTGCTGGCACAGAGCAAAGGTAAGGAGGAGTGTGGCAGAGGGGGAAAAGACAGGGAGTAACAGTGTTGGGGGGGGAAGACTGGGAGCTGCAGGGAAGGAGTGGAAGGCTGTACAGAGGCAGTGGGGTGGGGCAAGCAGCAGCTGTAGCTCTGGCTCCAGTTCTAGCCTGGGGCTGGTGCTGTAGCAGCTGCTTGCTCCCATCCCCACCCCAGTCACTGCCTTGTGCTTGACTGTAAGGTGAGGGACTTCCCCCAGACTACTACGCTCGTCTTCTAATCAAGCAAATATGGTAAATATTCAGTGCTATTTACCCGCTTGAATATCCATGAACTATTTGCTGCTCAGGTATAACCTCACACTGATGCACCCTGATTGTTCTGCCATAGTCAGTGCCGGTAGAAAAGATTCTTCCTAAGATCCCACACCCAGCAGCCTCATTTAACCTCCAAGTACAGAACCCTCTTCTTGTAACAAAAGCCACAACAAATTCTCTTGCAAGCTACCAGCAGCCTCTATTTCTACCTCTGCTATAAATTCCTACACTTCAGTTGTATTTATTGTCAATACTGCATTTCATGGCAAAACAAAATGTTTAACCACCCTATGAAAGAAACTGGAGAAACATTTGCAAACAAGTTTTATTTAATTTAATACAATAATGAATACCACAATCAATACGTAATGCCTTGACAAGTTTGATTGTGAACACTCTACTATTTGTTTTCCACAGCCATACAGTTTTTAGTTAGCCTGGTAATTACAGCCTGTAGGCCACAACATGTATTGGGTCCTGAGTTTAATCAAATATAGGGCCTAATTCTGCACCACTGAATTCAGTGCTTGAGAGATCAGGCCTTAAAAATAGAAAATCCACCGGAAAAATAGTTGAAATGGGTACAGGCAACCTTAAGTTTAATTAAAGGATTGTTGTGATTATAATAAAAATTTAAAGAATAGTCAAGGAAGTAATTTTGAGAGCTTGACTTCAAGGCTTACAGGTAGGGTGGATTTTTTTTAGCCAGGAACCAAAAGGACAAAGCCCAGATTTAAAGGTTAAATTGCAGGTACTTGCTTCATGCCTTCACTAGGCATTTTTATCATTTCACTTGCCGTTCTACACAATAATAAATTGTACTGCAGGCTTCAGTCCTGCTGTTTTCTAATGCATCCAAATCCCTCTTTTGGAGCAAATGTGTTCTCACTTCCCAGTTTGTTTCAGAGGAGACCCAAGTGACCAAAGTCACTGAGAAGTGAAACCACAGAAATAACAAAAATATCCTGGGGAGGCTGTCAGATAACCCATGGGGAATTTCAGCTCTTTCCCTGCAGTGTGGTAGTGGAGGTAGAATTTAGCCTTCACGGGGATGGAATTAATGTCAGAAGGAAAATAAAATATGTGTTAATTAAATCTTGAGCATAATGTTTAAAGCAGTGATATAGATTATTCATTTTACCTCGTAAGAGTAACTATAACCAGCCTTCCAATAAGAGTATTCTAGCAAATCTTCCTTTTTTTTATTTCCAGTCAACCTGCTGACATGCTGATTGTGAGGCTAGCCAGGTCCCAACCTGAGAGCTAATCCATGCGAGCAAAATAATTTGTTAAGGCAAAGCAGTTTTGCAGATTTAGGCCTTAGTTTAAACTTCAGACCAACTTTACCTCCTGGATTTTGCCCTATGTCTTTGATTATGTATTTTCCAGCTCACCGACAGTAAACTGTCACCTATCTCAGTCTCGCTCCTTTTACAATTTGTTAATTCAACCAGATCCCAGATTACCTTGAGGTACCGTGAGGGGCAGAGAAAAACAAAGGCATGTATTGGTGTTTTCCTTTGAGAAGTGGAGCTGGAGATGTGTCAGTTTCTATGGTAACAACAAGACATTTTTGTGACTAACAGAAAAATAGGTGTTCAAATGACCCCTTGTAAATTGTCAATGCACACAGTTACTTCTGGCCTCAGACATTGTTTTTAATGAATACACTTGTTTAATGTGTAAATACTCTGGCAACCTTCTTTAGGAATTTTATACTCCAAGGGTGTGTAATGAGGGGTGTTGGATTGCAGTTACATCTGAGGAAAACTGCTATAATGAGTCAGGTCAGAGGAAATAGTAAATTATGCAAGGAAAATGTTCTGTGATTTTTGTGGGATTCTCATGGAATTCCTATTGCAACACAGTGATTAATTTATTTTTCATCAGCATTGAATTACAACATTCAGAAAAGTCCAAGTAAATGCAATATAATTGCTTCCTGGGTCCTGTTTGTAGCTTGACTTGGAATATGCCATAACAAAATATTTAAAAAGTGGTATGAAGAAACCCTGCTTTCTGAAGGTCAGTAGCCACAGTGATATCCAGACACAACACTATTTATCAGACTAGAAAAAGAGCTGAGCACAGTACTTTACAGGCAAATAAAAAGACAAGGGATGAGATTAGTTCCCATTATGGCCCCTTTATGTCACTCAACTGGAGCACAGGGGCTATAAATAGGGCAGGATGTCACCTGGGGGAATTCTTCCAGTTTAGAGGGAAATATTCACAAAAAATTCCCTCTGTTTTTGTCATAACAAATTCTAAATTTGAAAATTTTCCACAACCCAATATGTGTACAGTCCCGTGTATGCAGATCGCAGCAAAAGGACATGGGTATGTCAGGGCAGGAATGGAGAAAGTGAATATATTTGCCATAAATATGGCAAAGAAAGTGGATATATTTGCTATATATTTGCCCTGTGGATATATTTGCCATAAACTAGAACAGTCCCTAAAGCAACTCTAATTGACACCAATAGGGGGGCATACATGTAGATCCCAAGAGCAGCCCAAAACCTCTGAGACACAAAGGTGAATTAAGGCCATTCCTGGGCTCTGTGGTGCAGATACATTTCCCAAGGGATGTAGCATAGAATTTGGCCTAAGGGGCTTGATACTGATCTCATTTATTTACCAATAGGTTTTGCCCCAGATTAACTCCAGTGATTTAACTAAATTCAGGCAGTCTTGTTATATACCCCGGGTTATATACCTTCTTATAATTTTAGAGATCTGCATATAAAATAATGTTTCTCTTCTAGTCTGTACAGAATAATCTTGAGTCCTCTTCCATATGAGAGAAGGAAGTCCTTGCCATGCTTAAGGAAGAAGTGCCAGGAGCTGCTCTGGCTTTTTGGAAACTGAGCTGAGCATCCATTATTTTTGGTTAGAAAACAGTTTTACACATGGGAATTTGTCTGGGTACAAAATGTATCCTGCTATCATTACTGTACTGAGTACCTCATAATCTTTATTGTACTTATCCTCACAGTAGGTAAGTGCTATTATCCCCGTACTGCAGTTGAGTAACTGAGAAACTAAGACTTTGATTACGCTATAGAGCTGAGTGGTAAAACTTGTTTTTTTGCCAACATAGCTTTGAATGTGTCTACTCTCAGCTCGCTTACAAAATCTTGCCAAGCTAAGTAAACCAGTCCTACAAACAGTATGAGTCCTCTATCAGCACAGTTTCACCAGTACAATGCATGTGTGGGTGCTCCATCACCTGTTCTAATACCCATAATTCCATTCTCCCCACATCAGTGGCTGGTCTAGTCAGATTCTTGATCTCTGCTGCCTGGAGGTTGGCGTGACCTTTCCTCCATTTCTTAAAGTCCCTCGTGCTTTAGGACTGCGTTTTGTTCCTATCTGCCCATCTTTGTGAGCAAAGAAGCATGGCTCCACACAAAGCTATAGCTAAAACTTTGCATTGCCGCCTGTTCCAGGAAAAAAGGTTCTGGATTTCTTCAGTCTTTAGAAGGGGCAATTCAAGACCAGCTCTAGTTATTCTTCCAGGGATAAAGATATTTGTTCAGACATCTCCAAGAAGATGCAGAAGGTACAAGTCTTAGATAAGACAGGAACAAGTTTCTTTGCAGGGCCAAGGGAAAGGAGATGAATAAGTCCTTCTCCTGGCAAATGACAGCACAGCAGCATAAAATCAGGTACTGCCTGCCTCAGATCTGCCACTATTATGCAGTGCCTAATGACTAACTAGGATGGACCCCACACCAAGCCTACCAGTGACACCTTATGATGTCTGGAGGAAGACCCCTTGGAACCACACAGCAAGGAAGAGGAAGATGCAGTGTCCATAGACAGCCTGGAGTATTTTAAACCTCCATGAAACCCAAACCAACCCACTCTATTGAACACAGCTGAACCCAAAGAGCAAGAGGATTCCAAAAGACACACTTCATTTGTTAATGGACACTTTGGAACTTTCTTAGACTTTCCCTCTCTACTCCCCTCTCCTGTCCCTGTCATCCCCTTATCACAATGGCAAGGAACAAAGGAATTCTATTCTAAAGCAGCAGTTTATTTTAGGAGCATGAACTAGCAGAATAGTTAAAAAACAAAGCAAAAACCCAGAATACTACATATGCCTGTAATGGGGCCTCTGCCCCATTACTAGATGGGAAGGGGGGTCCTCGCACATTCCCCCCTCCTTTACCCGCCCCACTTCTTTCCTACACTTTTTCCTCCGTTACCTTTCTGTGTGTTTTCTAGTGTTTCCCTCCCCTGGTAGAGGTCCCTTTCCCTTTGCCTCTGTCCACTTCATCTCAGTCCTCTCTCTGCCTGTTCCCTGGTGGTGACCCCAGGCCAAACCACAGGCAGGGAGGACCTGTAGCAAGATGGCCACCAGGTGCAGGTGTAGGCAGAGTCTAATGGCCCAAGGAGGGGAAGTAGAGGAGGAGTCATGTGTCCTAGAAAGCCCTGTATAAGCCTATGCCTTGGGCCAGGAAGGCAGTCTGGCTGTGGAAGCCATTGGGGATGGAGCCCTTTGTGAGAGGCATGAGGACTAGAGCCTAGACTATGGAGGGAACTCAGAAGGCATCCCCAAGTGAACAGAAGCTGGGAGCCTGCACAGGAAGCATGTTAAGTACCCTGGGCACTTTCTGTTTTGGCTTTTCTATGTGGAGCCTGCCACCAAGAGAGGTCTGGTGACCCCTATGTAGAACATTTCTTTGAATCGGGACTGGTGCTTGCATCTTGGGGTTTTCCCCTCTCCGCCCCTTCCCTCTCCCCCCCGTGCCCCGAGAGGGCTGGGTTGTGGCTGTAGGGGTGGAGAAGGGAATGGAAAGAGGGTGACTTACCCTGAATTTAAGATTGCATTGTGTGGAGCTCGAGGTCACAGAATGTGACTAGAGGGTGTTTTGTGGCCACAAGAGGCTGAACTTGACTGAACTGTGAGACAGGAGGTAGCAGGGGGTCCCTAGCTGCCCACATACTGGATATTGCAGGTCCTAGAACCTGAGGTCATAGGGATTGACTGGAACTGAGCCAGGAGCTTGTGGCCCTGAACGGTAGGCCCTGGGCTAGAAGGCTCAGCAAAAATAAAATTGAGACAAGGCCAAGGGGGAAGCCTTGGACCAGATGGGGACCATCTCTTCCAAAACTGCGTCTTGCCTCCATATAGCCTCCCCTACCAACTTCAACATCAAGGGCGACCAGAATTTGGAATGGGCTCCCAAGAGAGGTAGCGCTCTCCCCTACCTTGGAGATCTGTACGAGGAGACTGGACAAGCACCTGGCTGAGGTCATTTGACCCCAGTGCTCTTTCCTGCCCAGGGCAGGGGGTCAGACTTGATGATCTACTTAGGTCCCTTCCAACCCTAAAAATGTATGAAATCTATAAGATGCAGTGGGCAAGACTACTGGATAAGGGAGAGGCTGGAGGGTGTAGGCACTAGTAGGCCCCTAGAGGCAGGGACCCTGTAGCAGCACTTGCAAGTGGCCTACAACACTGGCATTTAGTATTCTGTGTTTTGGTACCAAAATACATCCCTGAACATATACTTAAGAAAAGAAAAAGGCTCTTTGTCATTCGGAGAAAAAATGATTTGCAGACAGAAAATTCTATTAAAAGTAAAACTAAACTGGAAAAAGAAATGAATGAAAACCAATTCCTCAGTATTTAAAAGAATTGCATGACAAATGTCAAAGAAAGCTTGCAAGCAACCTAGAACCATGATGTTGCAGAACTACTGTTACAGATTTACTGGATGCACATTTTATAGACACACCCCATTTTTTTGGCTTTCAGGTCCAAAAGGGTAAATTCCAAAAATAATTGCATGGAAAGCTTACATTCATAAAAGAGACAAACTGCTATTGCTCCAGGGCCCTTGTTTCAATTAGCTAACTGAATTCACTGGGTACTACAATTTTTCCCTGCTTATCCTTGAGTGGAGCTCTCTTTTTTTCCTTGGCCCTGAATTTTCAAGCATTTCTGGGTATGACTGCATCTGACTGAAGGACCTGGTGGCAGCACAGTGGGGTAGCTCTTATAAAAAAGAAGTGTTGCAAGGCACTGAAAGTCTTTGTATTCTGTCTTGGTCTAAAGGTGGAATGGTAGATTTTGGGCAGTCTCCACTCCCCCATACTCCTGCCTAGGCATATGTGTCGAAGGTCTTGATGTGATGGTCGCAGGATTTTGTACAAGCAGATTCATTGGGCACCTGACTAGACCTCTGACACGTACATCATGATCCAGAGGACTGATAGTGGCCTACTATTGCTTGGTCTTTGCCCATGATTTTTTTTTTAAGAGCTGCCATTTCTCTGTGTAGTAAAGTGCCTTGCAACATCACTTTGGAAAGAACTCTCAGGGCACTGCTGCTTTGAAAGGACTGAAAGTATAAAAGCTCAAGCATCTATGAGCCTTCCCAAGCAGCTACCTTCTCTGGGCCTTTGGTCACAAGCATTTATATTGTGTAGTGATAATTGGTCCCCATGGAAGTCTCAGATAAATGGAAGGATACCTTTCCTCAGGACCAGTAGGAATCAAAAGTACTGTTGTGTGGGCTGGTGAACCACTTTGAAGCAAATGGCTGTGAATGAATGAGACATTTCACATTTCACATGTGAGACTTCACATTTTTATGCAGATTTACATATGAAATATTTTAAGAAGCTGAGGAACCCTTGATGTCTGCTAACCCCTTTAATCTACCAGTGGCTGCTTGCTGTCTAATATGTGTTTTTTTATTGGGGATCTTTGCTGGCATATCCTTAACAGCTACCCCCTCCACATCTTCTGAAAAAACTGACCAAAAAATAATAAAAAAAACAGAGGTGGGATGATACGTTCTCCGAGCTGTTCCAGAGCTCCAAGTCTCCAGTTCAGAACAACAGGGAATGGAGGGAATGTAGGTTGGTGAAAGGGCAGAAATACTGAGCAATGCATCGAGATGTATACCAAAAATGCCATGCAAGTCCTCTGACCACAGGCTGAACTGCTGTGAAGTATCATGGATCAAAACATTCATAGGCCTATACCATAGCAACCTGAATTGTGAACACCTTTTTACTGAGGCCAGGACACCATAATTTCTCCCAAGATGCCAGCATGCACTCAAAGATCATCCCTTCCACACTAACCCAGGGGACACAAAATTGCAATGTGTGTGTGTCTACTAGCCTATGGTGAAGGCCAGAACAGCCAGCATCATGCACTTTATAATTTAGCATTTTATTTGTGTTTTATTACTGCTCAATAAAGTTCCATTTTGTGAAAAAGCTGCTTTATTTTCCTTGTTTTACAACAGAGATGTCAGTCCCCATCCCCATAGTCCCTCCATCAGATTAATAAAAGCTCAAGGCAATTATTAACTTGGCCACAAAGTGCAAGTTCACACAACAGCTTACTTGCTGGCTGTGACATGCTGTTAAGGTCACCCTCAGTTGCATAGCACCTTGATGAGCTCTGGTAACTGCCCTTGTATTAGGCTATTTAAAATCAGCAGGCAGGCTTTCTATGCCACTTTCCTATCTTCTCCCGCCTTCCCTCCTCCATCCAACAGTAATACCTCCCCTTTTCTTAGCAACCTTATGTAAAACACAAAGCAAAAAAACCCACTAAGAATACTGGGCTTACTTAGATCCAGCCTAATCATGCAACACCCCCCTCTCATCTGTTATAGGTATTATCAGCTGTATCTGCTTAGGGGATAGTTAAATCTTTCATTGTTACTCTCCAGGTGCTTGGTGTATGGCTTCATGAACCAAGGAAACAAAAGATCACAACAGGCATTACAGTCTACCAATGTGAATATGCTGGTGTTGAAGAAATATCCCTACAAACATTATGCACCTTTCCTGACCAATTAAGGTGAAAGTCAGTGAAATGTTCACTGCCCTCTGTTTCTGTTTCTGTATACAGAAGCAAGGAAAATGGAGCAGGGGACAGGTTGGAATATGTACCTATCTATTATTCAGCACAGTTAGAGAAGCCTATTTCATTGAATCCATCAATTATTTCCTGGATGTCACCCAGAGTCTTAGTCCAGTGGAGCAGGATGCAGTTAGTGGGCTCACACACCTGGCTGATGACCACCTTCACCATATATTTTCCAGTGCCAGACTCACTGCATGTTGACTGATAGCATTCTGCAGTTGCAAGCTCCCATACAGTGGATGTGTTGACACATGTTTTTACGTGTGCCTAAACTTAATGCGCATTAGTGTAATGCACATTAAGACAATTTAGGCGAGTATCTACACATACATGCACTAGGGTGCATTAATGCAGGTGTGCGGGCTGAACTGGGACTATAGTTAATCCCAAGTCAATGGACACACACTGCGTTAATGCACATTAATGCATCTATACACTTGCTAATGCAACTTAACTATTCGTGCATAAATTTGATACCTGCTTTATGCAGGTATCAAATTTAGGCTTGAATAGCTTAAAATCACCATTTTTAAGGCACATTAAGGGCACACACGTGTAGATGTGCACCATTAATGCTCCTTAAAGTGGGCTAATGCACATTAACTGCGCACATGTAGACTTGCTTAGCAATCACCACCTGGTTTTTCTGCTGTTGAAGCAGTCTGATTCTGGCATCTCTAAACTGGAGAGCTAAAGTGACCTCAGTGCACAACTCTAGGAATGTTCAAAAGGTGTAAAGCCACAACTGCAATCCAAGTTCTGCACCACAATTTGCTCAAATCTCTTCTTGCAAGCCAAGAAGTGCCAAGCCACTGTGTACAGCTGGCTAATGGATGTCTGCAGCAGTTGGCTTCTGTCATTCACTGCCTCCTTTATTCTTCCCCCGTTTTCTCATTTTCATTGCTAATGATGGGCCAGCTTGGAGGGTTTATGGTAGTGTTCCCCCTTCATACACTTAGTTCACCTTTGTGCAAAACTCACAAGACAGGTGTGCTGTTCTGTTCAGCATTCATGCTTCTGCCCAAAAAGTGGCACAGAGATTGAAAACTGGTCAGAAGAATAGTAGATTATTACCAGTAAAATTTCCTCAGGTGGACATGACCTGACTAACTTGCTTAAAGACACACAAGAAGCCTATAGCAAAGCCAAGGTCTGAACTCACTTTTTCCAAGACCTAGCCAGTGGACCTTCTCTGCTCAAAGGTGGTGATCAGAATGATGATAGCTTTCTACTGGTAAATGTAAAGTCCTATGACAAATGGGAAACCAAAAAAGGCGGTGAGGTTTTTGTCCCAGATACTTTTGAGATGCAAGAGAGATAGTTAAGGATGCAGAAGTAATTGGAAACATGTAAATCAAGGTGAATTAATTGGATCAAGTTTTGCATTTTAAAGGATCTTTATGTCATCTTGTAAGAATATTTAGTGACTGTAAAATATAAATACCTTTCACACTTCTTTTTTTCTAACAGATCTTCATGATATGGTTATAATAAAGTGCTCATGACATGTCCTGCTTAGGAAGAAAGCCCTGAACTTTGATCCTTCAATATTTACATGCATATATGTAAGTTTAAGCATATGCATAGTCTCACTGACTTCAGCAACTGGGAATATGTATGTGTTTCTGTGAACTGAAGGGACCAAGTGGGTCTTTTAAAGTTAGCCCATTAACAGTCTTACCAATTTATTGCCACCTCTTGGATAGCTAAGCCACTCAGCCTCATATGTAGCCTAAGTCATGCAATGCCATGAGAAAGAACCTCTCATTTCTATTCTTTACATCTATTTCATGTGTAAACTAAAGAGAAATTAATTAAGCAAGATTTTAAAGTTTTTCCCTGCTCTTTGTTTTTTTGTTTAGTTTTTGTTGGTTTTTTTTGGTTTGGTGGCCAAAACAATTCCATTGTCTTAACTGGAATTATGTCAGGAAGGGGTTGGGTCTGGCATATGTGACATCACCCAACATCTTTCTAAGCTGTGTCCTTTTCCTTATCAGGAGATCAGTCAGTTACTGTCACTGAAGTCAGCAGCTTTATTCAAATCTTAGAAGTAACACTTTGGAAAAGGAGATATTGCAAAGTTGCCTCTGCAGCTGCTCTGATGGCATTTCTATGAAATGCCCACATTTTCTCTTTGTGACTTCAGTGTAACTTCAGATAGAATGGGAAATCTCTGGCTTTCTGCAGGCCTCCAGCTATATTTTATTTTACCTGCTTGCTTCAGAGTAATTCAAATGAGACCAAGACCTTGAAAACAACAGATTTGGCAGAGGGTTAAATCAAAATACAAAATCGGGGGAGGTGGGAGGGTCTGTTTGCTGGGGTTTTTTTCAGGCAGCAATGTGGGCTTTATTGACTCTAAAATGGTGCATAAATAGTTTCTGAATAGCTTCCTCAAAGTGAAATTCTCCAAGCTGATGTCTGCAATGCCAGCTCCTGCTTTTCGAACTGCATGTACTTGCATGAAACATCAAAGATTCTGTTCTTAACTGTTCCAGAACCTATTTGTTAAAAAGTAAATGTGAATTTTAACCAAATCATGATATTTTTAAGCTTCAAAGGATTATATTTTATAAAAGTAGTTCATCTTAACAGATCCTGGCTGATTTCTCCCCTTTTCTCCCCACCCCCACCATAATGCTGTTTTAAAATCATCCTTTTTTCATCTAAAAGTAGCTCCTTGCCACTACATGTTTTCTCTAGTTGTTCTCTACAGTCTTCTCTTTTCTTTTCCAGTGGGTTTTAGCACGCCCCTTGCTGGTCGGTTAAATCCACTGTTTGCAGTTTTTCCTCTTGCTAGGATTTCCTGGTAGGCATGAACTAGCCATAACAGTGGCAGCAGCAATCTTATTTTCATTATGCTGACAAGAGAAACTAAACTCTGTAATTACAGGCAACTAAAAGCAAGTAGAAAATGTTCTTAGGAATATAAAAGAAGTGACAAATAGACACAGTCACAAGCATTATTTTCACTTCTGTAGGCCGGAACAGTAGCCCCAGAGTGAGTAAATGGTAACAGTATTGATAAAAACTTCATCAAAGCTCTGAGTTTAGGCTAGTCCTTTGGTCTTTAATCAGTTTAAAGTCCCATTGCTATAAAGCCTCCAGGATAACACCCCATCCAGTCTCAAAAGTTGTTTTTCATACTCTTGTATCTTGGTAGTTGCAAGACAATTTGTTTTGGTCAGAATACCAGAATGGTTTATTGAGATTAAAAATTAACTGCCAAAATTACATTGTTTTGTTTCTAAAATAAAAATTACCCCCTTGCCCTCCCCCCCAAAATCAATGACTTAAGATTTTCTGTACATGGAACTTCACACAAAAATACTTGAAAGTATGTCCTGATTCCTAATATTAGCTTCTGGTTTCTCTGTAATGAAAAAAAAAAAAAAAAAGATTCAACTGGTTTAACAAATGTATACAAAATTTCCCATCTGGTTGACAACATGTATGTTTCTGCTCACTGTGATGATTTAAAAATGCTGCTGAGATGTTTAAAAGTCAGTGTTTATAATGGAAAAGCCAAATCCTTCACAGCTAAGGTGGTCCTCCTAGCATTGCTATGATATACCATAATGCAATAAAATGTGTGTGAAATTTATTTTAAAGGTGTACAGTACCTTTTTTTTTGGTCCTTTTTTATCCTCTAGAAATGTCTGTTTTCATGCTGACACAAGCATTTTATTCCAAAAGTAGTTTTTCCATTAAGGTTTATGCATTTAATAATTGTGTTTAAAAGCACTGAAATCTGTTGTTTATGTTTCCTTGCTAATCAAGCTGGCATTACTAAATGCAAGCAGCATGTGAAGACACAATGCTATCTCTCTTAAATTTCAAAGACATTAGACCCATTGGAAAAATTGATGTAGTCATGACAGACAGGTAAAAAGTACCATAAAGCTTCCTGCTAGATATACTATATGCAGAAAAAATTTGCTTCTAAAACACTGAACATGATATTCTCTAATATTTCCTGGCAGATCTTCAGTAGCTAGAAAATAAGCATTTCCATATGTAAGAACATATTCCTTTGAAATGTAGATTTTCTTTACAAGAAAGGAATTGCATTTTTAAGCTAAGGGTTCATTATTATTTATTTTTCCACTTTGAAAATCATGCATTTCTCTTAAAGGACTTACAAGGGAATCACTATTCACTATGAGCTAATTTACTCCAAACCCCCCCTGGCTGTTTTTTGTGCATTATAGAATAGTCTAAATAAACAAACTCTGGCTAGCAAAATGAGTCTTCATTGAAAAGTTAGAGTATGTTAAATTTAATTCCGTGCAATACAAACCACTGTGCTATCTGAAAATTAAAATGCTAGGTATATCTCCTTTTTACTGATTTTTATATTGTGTTTTCCCCTTTAAGTAAAGTGGTCTAACTCTAAGATGGTTGCTAGTCATCTCAGTTGCAGCAACCACATGATGCAATCTATTGTCAAATTAGTGGGTGGCAGCAAGTGGAAACAGATTTCACCAGCAATAAAGCCAATCACATGATTTAATCTGTTCCTAGTCATACAAAACTATTGCTCCCTTTTTTTTTTTTTCGTTTGATCTTAAGACCCTGTCCACACAGGAGTAAAAGCTTACTGATTTAATTGTCATTGCTAGTAGCAGGATATTAGAAAAAGTTTCTTTTTCTGGACAATGTTGTAAATGGGGATTTTTTAAAATCTGAGACTCCATTTAAAAAAATGGATTGTGTATTCAGCTGACAACTGAGTTCAGGAAAACAGTTCAAGCATGACTAACTAGTGTGTTTTAACTAGATTCAGATACAAAGTTTGCAATAAAGGAGTATATTCCTCCTTTCATGCCTGCCTGTGAGTTAGCAAAACATTTGTAAATTAGAAGCAATTTAAAAAAAAATCAAAATATTGGCATTCTTTAGTTTCATTCTCTAGCTATTTATGCAAAATGCTAAAAAATGTTTAGTAAAAACAAAACAAAATAATCTAAACCATTACTTCCTGCTCTATTGCTACTTAGAGAAGGACTCAGTAATGGCATAGATCTAAGGGACGGGAAGTATGACCAGCTGAACACTCTGGCAGTAACACTTAAATCAAGGTCTGTCCCAAGCTCATTGAGTTTATGAGGGTAAGGCACATCAGTTTTTATAGCCAATAGCAAGAAGGGAGTAATGCCATTACTATCATATCCAGCTACCTTGGACTCCCCATAATGGGCAATCAGTTGAGTTGCAGGGGGAGGGCTGTGGTGCAGTACCAGCCTAGAGCAAAACTTGAACTGATGCCTCTGGATCCATAGTGAAGCACCTGACCTGCTTTGTCACATCACCCTCAAAACTTTTTTGTGTTTGTGCTTCAGTCTGTGGATGAAAGGGAGGTAATGTTTGTGTTGGTAGCTGTTAAACTGCCTTGCCTTTTGTTTTCTTTGTACTGTATCTTTACATTTTTAATAACTGTTTGTGCATGCAGGGTTAAACTGCCATTTTGTTTTTACTGCTAGTCTGTTACAGAGGAAACATGCAAACAGCTGAGTCTGTCCTGGAGCCTTTACTTTTGCTTTTAATTTGTTTTTAAGTTCTGCTAAAATTGGTTTAGCAAAGCCAGCAGAAATATTTGGGCTGCAGCACCACTCATATAAGGGAAAGGTGTTGCTAGCCAGATATTTAGTGTGAAAGTTCCATGACTACAACATTTGCAACTGCTCTCAGTCCAAAATAGCCCACACTTGATGACTTTCAGCACACACTGCAAAACCCATTGTTTTCTACAGGTATCTGAAAATGCTGATGGTAGTGGATGGAGAAATGGTAAGTGTAATGGTAGAGGAGTGTTGGTAGAGGGCCCTGAGGATGGAAGATCTGAGTTTCTACGAATCCTGGTGTGTTGATGATGGGCTTCAATATAGTTCTTCTTTTAGGGTGTTCCTTGCAATGCATTTTTAAATAATGTCAAGAGCAACTGGAGTATATGAACAAAATCTGTTTTCTTAGCATCTGTATAAAACTAAATAAATGTGCTCAACTCCTGAGTTCTTTTCCTATTTATTGACATTAATGGCTATGTGCCTGAATAGTGAATGACTAAAGCTGTAAAATCTCAAAAAAAATAGTCCAGTTTCATACAAAAAATAGCTGATTTTAGTATACTAAGCTTTGTGACACTATCATTTGAGAGGTTATTCATTAGGAATGAAACCAGTACTTTTCTCCTTCTATATGTGCTTAAGAAGTCTCTGCAAATTAGACCTCATTCTTACAGTTCAGTTTTCAAATTTTATAAATTATATGCTCAGAAGAAAAATCAGCAATGCAGTGAACAATAATAACTCTAACTAAGATAAAACTGTGTAGTTTTAAAATGTGGAGGATATTAAAGCTCTAATTGATTCTGCTGCCAAGGGGCCATTCAACAACTGGTGGGGAGTGGTTGCAATAGGTAGAACTGTGTTTGTTCCAAAGAACAGCTTTTCATGGATTTGGAACACTGATTGATTTGTCAGTTTTAAAAGGAATCACAAAAACATAGCGCGAGATAATCTGTTTTTAAAAACTTAATCCCTTTCTAGTCATATGATCTACAAGGGCTAGAGAGCAAACCTTGAATTATCTTTTCCTGCAGGTGTGTATCTATATGTGCGTTAACATGCCTTAGTTAATACGCATTAAATTTGGTACCTCCATTGTGAGGTACTAAGAAAATGTGTATTAGCCTGTTTTAATGCGCATTAATTAAAGAGCATGGGGCATTTATACACATACATTTTCTTGCCCAGACATGCCAGAGATCCGGGTCATTGGAGTAGACTTGATTAATCAAGTGTGATCCGCACACAAGCTGACGTGCACGGCGCTGCATTGCTTGCAGTTGTATAAATAATGAAATGCACATCAGCACAGAGAAAATGGCTGCAGTGCACTTTTGAACTAAAATGCCTTCTATGTGTTAGTTCACAAGGGGACCCATGCCATTTTCTGCACGCTGACATGCATTTTGTTGTTTATACTACTGTAAGAGATGCAGCATCAGGTGCTTTTCAAAGTGCCTAGTGCTGTGGCACTTGCATGCGTAAAAAATGCCCACAGTTTTTAAGTGATGCTTAATGCACATTAGCCTATTTTAATGTGCATTAACTAAATAGCACTTTTTAAAGTGAGACTTTTAATGCATATTAAAATAGACTAATGTGCATTAAACCTCATGTGTAGATGTGCCCTGGCAATGATTCTAGCACTTCCTACCCTTTTCTCTCTCTCCATTTCTTGCCACTGATGCAGTCATTCAGGTCACTCTGGCCTTGACTTTTGATTGAGTACAAAGGGTAATGATGAGGGGGAAAAATGCAAAGAGCTTTCCCTTGTCTTCTGTGCATCATACATGATGGCCAAGAATAACTGCAGCCTGTGTCCTTGAGGGACCTTAGGCCCTATACGCCTCTGTGTACATGAAAGACTTAAGCAGAAGACAGGACTATGGCCCAATCTTCTCCCAACACTGCCTGCTCATTAAGAATGATGCCTTCTTTGTGCTTTGTCAGTGTACTGAGGGAGCATGGGAGGGATTGTGTCTGATGGTGTCATGTCTATACTGCAGAAGCAGAGAGCTGAACTGCATCACTGAGAGAATAAGCCCTGGACACCTACTTTCACTCTGTGCTTGTGAATCCCAGAAATAAGGTGGTAAGACTGCCCAGAGGATGTCCATGGTAGTGTATTCATGGCTGAGATTGCTGGTGTGTTCAAAAGCAGCAATCTGTCAGGCTTTTCGGTGCCTCATTTCTCCAGTTCACCTGCACAGTGCAGGAGCAGATGGTCAGGGCTTATACATTTGGCGTAGTGACTGAGCTCTCTGCTACCATGATGTAGATGCACCCATAATCTGTGCCCAAGTTCCATACCTTAGGGCAATGGGACTTCTTCTTCCTCTCTCTCTCTCTCTCTTTTGGTGGTCCCTTGCTCAAAGCTATGATAGTGTCATAGTTAAAGTTTTAAAAGAACTCTATTTAATACCTATGCCTGTGCAACATTTCTCTATAATAGCTATTTATCTCAGTTTGATATTAGGATATATGCCCCAGAAACCACACCCAGGATTTTTCTTGACATAATGTTCTTTAGAAATAGCTTTTGGGACCCTGGAATTCTGGCAGAACATTGATTATTCTTGGAATAATGCAATTCACAGTTAGTAAGTTGGTCAGCTCTATTTGTATATAAATATTTATGCTGTCAAATAACATTCAAAAGCCAACACACACATTTTCCTAGAGAGATAAATGTCACAGACTTAATTTTTAGACAACTACAAGGAAACCTGAAGATCAATAGAACCAGTATTTCTCTAACAATTTTGGAAATGCAAAATACTGAAAACAGAATGTGTGTTGAATTTCTCATCCCTTACTCAGATTGCTTGGAGAAAAGAAACTCAGCCATAAAATATACCTGACAATTTTTACTGCAGCATTGTCTACAAGCAATTTCTGTAGTGATGTGTTTTCTTCACCAGCTGTGATATTAATAGGTTAGGAAAAATGGTAAATAGTGGCTCAAACTTGCAGCGAATTTCTGCCAAGCAGATAAGCAAATTCATAATTTTAGGCACCCTCTTAAGTTCTTCTGAAGCTGAACACATGCCTTATGGCAATGATTCTCAACAAGGGTGCCACAGCATTCTGGAGTGCTGAGAGATACTTTTAAGGGTACCATGGATTTTCATACAATTTTAGTACTGTTATGTATTTAAACATCTACACAATTCACAAGATATACCCAGAGATTTTAAATAGGAAACCACAATATCAAAAATGTTCTGACCCGTTGTGTTCCTCCTGAGTTCTTTGCTACAGAACAATTGCTCTATTATTTTTTTGTAGTCAAGAAAGGAGTGAAAGCTAGGAGCTGGGGATCTTCTGAAGGGCGCCTTAATTGCCTTAGCATGAAGTAAGTTATAACATTGTATCAGTATCAAAGGATACTGATATCAGCTGATTTGATGGAACTTTTACATTTGCATGATTCTGGAATGATACACATGTAACAAAGCCACTCCATTTTTAACCCTGCTTCATTCAGGTTTGAAATTATGGGTGATTTAGCTAACCTGTATCACTAGTGGATTAGACAGATGTAACAGTTAAAGCCAAATAACTGCTACTTGCTGCCCGGTCCAACCCCAGGTCCCCCACTCTTTGAGGCAACTAAAATGTATGCTTGTCTACAGTCTCGGTTATTTTGGTGAATCAGTCCTATTGCTAAAATTACCAAATTAGTGAAGCAATTTCAAAGATGCAAGGAATTATCCATATTGTACCTCTGAAAGTCTTGTATATGTTAATAAGCACGGGTCAATTTTAGTATGAAAGCACAATTAAAACCAGGCCATTGATTTTAGGGGTATTGCTTCAGATAATTAAAGAGCCTCTTTTTAGAACACACACACATTTTACAGATCTACATTTGTGTGGGCATTTTTGGAAGCAGATCAATTAACTACATAGCTAGAAAATGACACATGGTTATGTCCTTGAAAATTTCAT
Organism: Alligator mississippiensis; assembly: GCF_030867095.1. NCBI lineage: Eukaryota > Metazoa > Chordata > Crocodylia > Alligatoridae > Alligator > Alligator mississippiensis. Next base: position 110,081,515 of record NC_081826.1, read on the forward strand.
CCTAAGCACATACGGCCTTATTTGGTTGAAGGCTATGGTAGCAAAAAAAATCCAAATCATCCTGTTAAAAATTAGTTGTCATGTATGACTTTTGGGATTAGTTCTAAATTTCTGGAAAAAGAGAAACATGCCCTCATTTGCTAATGTTGTCCAGATTCATTCAAAGTATGTGCATTTCTGAACAGACACACACACACAATCATGATCGAGAGAAAGAGATCAGAAAGTACTTACATTTTAAAAGAAGACAAAATCAGATGGCTTCTAGAACAAGCGCAAAGGAGAATTTCGGAATCACACTTACTCAGGACACTAAAGCAAAAATATAGATCCAAGAGCAGAATTTACCCTTACAGTTAAAAAAAACAACATTAACTTGATGTTATAAAGAGAATATTTTACTTTCAACCACAACTTCAGATGTGAGGGGGATTGAGATGAACATGTATTTCTGATAAGGTTTAACAGTTATGTAACAGTTTTTATAAAAGAGTTCTGGGAAACTTTTTTTTCCCCAAATAAGATAATTGTAAAACTGTGTACTGGCTGACCCTGGAACAAGAAGCATAGTAGGAACATTCCACAAATAATAGAGTCTAAAGTAACTTTACAGAAATGGTCAATCAATAACATTTGTTTACAGCTTATAAACAGAAGAATAACAAAATAAAACATATAAAAGTGCAATTAAACCATGTACATGATCTGTGGTTTCCAATAAGAGGTTATTGTCATAAAAAGCAAAGAATGCTCTTAGAAATGCCACTTTTAGAAATGAAAAACTTTTTTCCTTCACAGTGTTCTCAGACATTTGCTCTGTTCATCACAGGTGGATACTGCTCTGTTATCACTGCCAGCTTCCCCTTGCCATAAATAAAGCTATTTTTTGGTGTGCATGTAAACACCAAAAGCTATGCATTTTGTGTGCATGTAAACATTTATATATTATATGTATGCACAAACACGCACACACTGTATTGTTCTGATTGTAAGTCAAAACTAGATATAAGTCAACGTCACATTTGTAGTTTCAATTTTACGGAAAAACAACTCATTCCTGAACTACAATTTTCCAACTACAGATAATGTTCTTCTTCTTGCTCTTACAAAATCCCACAGGAAGAATCAAACAACCAATGAAAGGCATTAAAATACTTAAAAAAATATATCCTTTTTGGTACCAAAAGGTAATTTAGCCCCAGACTCCCCAAAATGTCTTCAGCCTAACGTTCCATGTCAATCCATATAAGACAAATATCTCTAGGAAAATAGAAACTGTCTACAGTTTTAAACAGACTGGCACTTATTAAAAGGCCAGATTTGAGTTGCAGTTCTGGGTTTAAACTTCAAATGGCGTGTTGAGCCAAACCTGAATGCAAACAGCCCTGCTTATGGGAGTTCAAAATCCAAAATTTTCTAACTATTAAGGCATGTACACATGTGCAGGCAGCCTGTTGGGAAGGTGCTCTGCACAAAGTCCCATGAGTTAGAGTGCCATCGAGCCCAACAATGAGCTAAAAATGTTTTTCCAATGATTTCAGTTGGTCTAATAAAGATATCAGATTCACCCAAAGAACCTTGTCTGCCATCGAGCCCAACAGGCATTCTCCTGCTGGGTGGCGGGGGCAGAGCTTGTCTACATTGGCCTTGGCCAGCAGATGGGGACATTCAGCAGCCTCCCAGGGGGCCGCTGGACCACCCCTCTCCCAGCCCTGCCCTCCGTCTGCCAGCCAGCAACTGTCAGCAGCTGGGGGGGCAGAAGGGAGGGATGGAGTACCCCTGTCATGCAGCACCCCCTCCATCTAGCCCTGCTGGGGTACTTGTGGAGTTGGGCAGGTGCCTGAGGCAGGGGGACTCTGTTTCCCACCAACTTCTGGGCTTGGCAGCTGTGAGGCTGCCACTGTCAAGACAATCATGCAGGGGGTTGGGGATGGGGGAGAGGGAGGCATCCCTGCCACATGTGCCTCCCCCAGCTACCCCTCCTGAGATCTTGGGTGGAGCTGGGCCAGGCCTGTGCAGCAGGTAGATGGGGCAGGCTCCCTTCCCACCCTCTACCCCCGGTGTGTGTATCTTGACAGCAGCAGAGGCTGCCACATCCAGAACTGGGCCGGGGGGGGAAACAGAGCCCCCAACCTTGCAGGCCCAGCCCAGCTCCCCCCAAGACCCTAGCAGGAGTAGCCAGGCCAGACCCACAAGGTGGGTGCCTCCATTTCCCTCCCCCACTTCCTCAGCTCCAGATGTAGCAGCCATGAGGCTGCTGTGTCAAGTGCCTCAGGTGGGGGAAGGAACAGAGCTCCCCTGTTGTGCAGGCCCGTCCCAGCTCACCCTGCTCCCCGCCCCCCCGCCCCCCCAACCCCAGGTCCAGGTGCAGCAACCGTGAGCCTGCTGCTGTCAAGATGCTCATGCAGGGGACGCAGTGTCCCAGCTCTCCTCAAGACTCCAGCAGCAGTAGCTGTGGGGGCATGTGCAGTAGAGGGGGCTCCTTTCCCCACCCACCCCCCTTCACTTCCCTGCTGCACAGGGAAGAGACAGAGGTTTTCTGTCTCCTCTCTGTGTCAGCCCCACAAAGCCACATGGGATGTGGGGGGAGTCACCCCAAATTAACCCTCACTGGGAACCTGTACACAGGTTCCTAAGGCACTCTGCCTTCGAGCATCCGTCTGATACTTCATCAGATAAGGATTAATTTTTTTTGCATGAGTGGCCTTTTTAAAAGTGCACTGCAGCTGTGAACGTTTGTTATGTTACAGCTGTAGAGCTTTTTCAGGGGCCTTGTCATGTGAAAAATATAACCTCTATAAATGCCCTTTGAGGGAAGTGGAGTAGGAAAAGGTTATATACCAGTGTTAGCTCAGAGTTGACCTCTCCTAAAAGCATGAGCCAAGTAAAACTAAATAGTTTTTAAGGATTTTGTTTTATTTGTAAAGTTATTGACAATGACTATGCCTAGCTAAGGATGATGTTCATCAAAGAAATGGAGGCTCAGGTCATTTTTCTATGGAATTCTTCCAGTTACTAGAGAAGGAAGACAGACGCATGGTAAGATGGGGAAGAGCAACAGATGTCTGTAGAACTGTTGTTATGATGAAAGTTGTGCAATGTCGGTCTGTTGGGAGGCTTTTGCAGCAGAAGGATGCTTCTCCGCAGATGGACTTCTCTTGGTTACCTGGGATACTTACTGTCCTCCTTGAACCCAGGCTGGCACTGCATAGTACAAGGCACTGGGAGCCATCACCAATAAATAGAGCCAATGTAGCATATTAACATGGCCTACAGAGTATTTCAAAAAACACACCTCAGATAGAGATCCTGAATTTGGCTCTGGATGTGCTCAGGTGTACATCAAACTATCTATATGGCCTAACTTCTGGGCTTTAGCATGTTTGAATGGAAATAGGCGTGCAGGGCATACTTCTTTACCACACTCCTGGGCTGCCCACTGAGTCAGTGTAGACAGGCACTAAAAGATCCAATCCTGTTCAGCCTTCCAAAATTAAGGTTGAGAAGGGGATATGACTACTCTGTATAAATAAATCAAGTGAGTGGAGCTATTTAAGCTGAAAAAAAAACAGTCTTGGCACAGGAACTAGTATGAAATGGCTATGAATAAATTCAGGAAATTAGAAGAAAGAGTGTGGTTGTAGAACAGCCTCCTAGTGGGAATAGTGAGGGCAACCCCCCCCCCCCCCCGCCCCCAGTTTTAAAATGGAGCTCGATTCATTTACTTTACAAAAGGGTGGTTATCTGGGATAGCAGGAGAGTTGACTCAGTGACCCATGAAGACTCTTTCAGTTTTAAATTGCATTTTCCACAGAATTTTCTATAGAATTTATATGTTTATAGTTTCAGAGAATCCCTGATTCACATGGTGTCGATGAATGTGATTTATTCTTTTAAAAGCAATTGGATCTTTGAATCTCTAGACAGTTGAATAAACTAGTTTCTCTCACCTGTTTAATTACCCATGTCATGTTTTCCAAAGAGAATTAATTGTCTCAGTGAAGCATTAAGGAGACTCAAAGGTTCAAAAGAAAAATAAATATGATCATGCAGTAGTGTAAACATTTATCCAATAAAAAAAACTTAACAGCTGAGTTTCAAATTTCTTTTTTCCCCTCTCGTTCCTCTTCAGATTGCAACCAAACCCGCCTAATGAGAAAGTTCTGTTTTGGTAATCAAGACATTAAGTTTGTTATGTACGTATAAAAAGAATCTCAAGTCTAAGGTGCAGGTGTCTGATCCAAGGGAGAATTTTAACTTTTACCTGTTTAGTCCTTAACATTTGCTTAATAAATCTTTCATTCAAACTAGCTTTTCCAATCAGCTCATATTTGGCAAGTTCTCACTCTGAATAGACTCCAAGTAGTCTCTTGGTGACAAACCAATGAAGACTATTCTCTGCTGGTGAGTGTCTTATTCATTATCTACCCAGTGTTCTACCCCTGAGGATGGCTGTTGCTGTTTACCACAGCCAAAGTTAAGCATAATACCCTCTTAATTTTAACAACTGAAAAGTCTCTTTTGAGATTGTTTTCATTTCTGCTTTTACCAATCCTTTTTAACATTACTGTGGAAATGGGTTAACAGTTGCACAAGAAAAGGAGAAATGAAAATGGTCTCCACGTAGGTATCTCTAGAGCAGAAAGCATTTTCAGTATTAATTCTGGCTCCAAAATGTAACAAAACCTTTAGGGGATATTTGAAATGGATACAAGGGCAATCATTGAAACTGTAATGTTAACACCATGAGTCCAATTCTACAGTGTGCTAAGTACCGCTTGAGAAGCAGTGAAGGATCTTAATTCTCAGCAATGGAAAGTTTCAAACCAGGGTTTTAAAGTGAAAGATCAGCATTTCAGGATTTTGGAAACTATGTAATTTTGAAACCTCACAAAGCACGCAGGTAAAAATGTGTATTTTGAATATTGGCACTAATATAAAATACATACACTGTAGAATATTCCATTTGACTTTTTGAGTCAGATCTTTAGCTAGTATGAAATGGAGTAACTTAATCGACTTCACTAGAACTATGATAGTCTACACCAGCTGAAGATCTGCCCCATTATATCTTAACTCAAGAGTTCACAGAATATGTGCCAGAATGAAACCTGGAAAGTGATGAGACAGATGAACGTTTCACTCTGATGCCTGATCAAACATTATATATAATTTTTGTTTTTCATAAGCTGAACAAATGACAGTCACCAAGTTTAATTAAAAAAAAAAAATTAGACTTTCCATTTTAAGTTAATATAGATACGGTTTAGGATGTCAGTACTTAAGTCACATTTACATTTGAATAATTTCAGCCCTATCTGTATCTTTGATCTCAACTCCTCCTTTTTCCTTTCATGTTCCTTCCTATATTATTCCTGATCTCTATCTGTTCCTGCTTCCACTGAAATCAGAGGCAAAACTCCTGCAGTTATGTTTTCAAGAGCAGTCACTGATTCTAAGTCTCTTGGGTTTTGAGTGCCCAGTTTCCGAGTACTGTGCGGGTCAGATTTTTTGAGCAGTTGAGCCCTGACAGCTTCCACTGTCATCAAGTGGAGTTGGTGGTGTTCAATGAACACACATATTCCAGTGTAGAAGAATCCTATGGCCAGTTTGGAAAATTTTGGCTATGTTGAATTTAGTAATACAGAATTGGGTCACCTGCGTCAAAGGGCTAAAGTAATGAGGATTGGCCAACGTGACAGGTTGTGAAAGCATTTTTATTTTCTTAGAGCACTGGAGTAATAGACATCAGAATGGGTACAACTACTGTTCACCCTGTCTTAGGATACAGCATGAACTTCTCCAAATCAGCAATAACCCAACCCCCAGCGTAGAAGGGAAGTAATAGAGCTGTGTTCCCACCTCTCTAGATTCAACTCATGCAGTCAGTATTATGACTCTCCCATATCCTTGAGCTCTGGGATTGCAAGGACTGAGCTTGTAGCTGCCCCTTTCACACAAAGGCACACAAAGTGACAAAAGCTCCCTGTACTTTTTCCCTCTCATCTCTATTATGCACCTGCTCATGTGCAACCACAATCTGGCTCTGAGTTAGAAAGAATCTCAAGGAGCCCATTCTTAGCAGCATGAGATATAAGCAGGCAGCTGAGCTTTGCATATAGATATAGATATGGAAAGCCACTGTGAGAAATCAAATAGATGCTTTTTAAAGATGTGAGTATAAATCATTAAAGTGACATGGTCTGGGTTTGGGGTTTGTTTTGCAACCTGGAATGGGAACTGTATCATTCTCATTTCAAAATACACATTCACCCTTACACTCCTATTTCCTGTGGATCCCTGCCAATTTTAACCTTTTATTTCTTGAAGCATTGCATGTAATATTTATTTGGCAGAGGGAGCAAACAGAGGACTGTGAGGAATCCAGGGATCTCTTTTAAATCAAGATAACTGCATTTCAGGCATCCCCTAGGAACTTTAGAAATACACTAGTTACCTGTTACCAGCTGTTTTACTTATTTTTATTTAAGGGGAGCTGGTATGGGATCATCTCCATCCTTTACTAACCCCTATGTCTGCAGCCTGCATCACCTCCATTGAATTAAACATAATGGAAAAAGGGCAAGCTAAACGTTCAGCCTGGGAAGCACACTGTCAAGTGGCCTTCAGATTTATTATTGTGTCTTTGAGTGGCCATGTTGTATCTGACAACTGGTGACCAGACATAAGCCGGCAACCAATTAGCCCCATCTGGTGGATGAATAGGGTCTCTGTGCACTCTTTCCATTTAAGGCCTACTCTTTACATAAATTAGGTAGGCAAAACACATGTCCAGTCAGTGGTCTTTTACAGGTACTGCATGCTCAATTCTAGGAATCCAGTATGTGAGCAGCTATGTTATGATTCTTGAAGCACGGACTGTCTGTTTCCAAATTACAGTGGCAGTAAAACAGATTGCCAAGCAATGTGCCAACAGTTGCATTCCTCTTTTTTTTTTTTTTTAATTCAGACTAGTTTTTTTACTCATATCTAGTTGGAAACCTCCAAAGGCAGCAGGTCTAGCAGATGCGTGCCTAGTCGAAGTCTCCTAGTTGAGTTATGCTAAGTGTGTTTTAGCTAAAAGCTGTTCTTTTCATATAGTACAGGATAAACAAGATAAAAGGAGACATGGGCTAGGGACAGACATTACACAAACCAGTTTAAGTGATCAGAAACTAGTTTAAACCTGTAACACAACAGATGTTCAGTGCACATAAATCAGTTTGAAAATGGCTGAAACTGGTTTGAGATAAACCTGGTTGAATGTAGTATTGGACTTAACTGATTTGGATGAAACCAGTTTATGCAATGTCTGTCCCAGACCCCTTCCTGGTTTAAGTTGAACCAAACTCCCGCAGCATCCCAGCATGCTCTCTGGGCTGGGCGGGGCTCTCTGCTTCACAGAAGAGCGGACACCTCCCCCCCTGTTCCCTCGCTGGAGCTCTGACAGAGACTGCAGGCATCTGCCTGGCTATCCCCTGCTCCCCACCTCCCCTCCCCACTCCCTACTAAGCAGGGATCCCCTGTCCCCTCTGCCTTACATAGATACCTCTCAGCATTAGCTAGCAGACCACATGCTGGCTACAGTCCATGCTGTGGCGGGCAGGACAAAGGCAGAATCAACAGGTAGCTGGTAATGCTCTTCTGTTGTTTTCTTAATGGGGTGATAAACACTGAGTTAGGGGTGATAAACACTGTGTTATCAATTCCCTGCTGGGTTAGCCAGAGTGGGGGGGGGGGGGGCGGGCCCTCCCTAATCAGAGTGTCCTGCTGGGGCCTGGCTCAGCTCAGCGTTGTAGAAGCGAAGTGAGGGCTGTTCTAGCGCTCCCCGGCTTCTAGCCTGAGCCACTGTAGGCATGTGCCTGCATTTCTGGGATGTCTGTGCAGTTACAAATTGATTCAACTTAGCCAGGGGAGACTAACCTGCAAAGATTGAATCAATTCAGGCTCAGACTTTTTGAATGTCTGTCCCTAGCCCTGGAGGTGAAGACTCTTGCATTCTCATCAGTGATAGCAGAGGACTAGACCTGGGAATCAAGGATATGTCTATGTCCTACATTCAGTATAAATGTGGAGCTAATTTTTCAGTTCCAAAATATGGTAATAAATGTGGGAGTTGCTACAGCTGTGCTACTAGCTCTTCCTCCACCTTCCTCTCCTTCTCCACCTTTCTGTCTGTAGCTCCTCGCAATAATTGACAAGATGACAGGTTTTCTGGCTGTCAGTGTGTGGTAAGGAGATTGTTGTTGATTGGATTGTGTTTCTTTCATTCATTGCCACTGCCACATTGCTCCATTTCAGCAAGGTTGTTTTGGGAGTTGTTTTAATGTAATCTGAAAACAGTTTCTCATGAATTGTGACATATCTGTTCACATTTACTAAAAAAGCCTACATGTTGCTGTTCAGCTGATAGTGCCAGTATCAGATACACTTTCATTGCCTCAGAGATTGTTTCCAAAATCTGGGGTATTAAAAGAAATTGGTGGCAATCACAGCCTATGTAATGGAAGCTGCAGGTGCCTTGAAAACCAACACTTCTCAGTAACGTGCTTAAATATGGATTTAGGAGCCTAACTTTAGGAGCCTAGATTTGTATATGTAAGTCTAAATAAATACCAATAACTAATAACAGACCTTCTCTCCTGATAAGTTTGGCTCTAGTGTTCATACCATACATTCCAGAAGACTTGACTAGAATGGTGGGGGGAGGGGTACTTGGAGAATTTAACATTTAGTAGGCCCATGTGAGAGAATTTTTTAAACCTTATTTCTATTATACATCTCTGCACCTGCCAAGCCACAAGAAAGTTTGAAAGTCAGTCTGACCTTCTAGTTGTCTGATCTAGATCCAACAGAGAAGAGATCAGGGGAGCTGTGAGAGGCAAGCTTGATGAGGAAACTGCTATGAATGTAGCAAAACAAATAATAGATAGTTTTTGTTGCAGAAAACACTGCATGATGGCTTTTGGTTGCCAAAAGTGATGCTTTTATTAGCTAAAATCATTGTAATGCTGGAAAGTGGCAACATAGAAAAATAAATCTATGAATCTATGAATAGAAAAATAAAAGACTAGAGCATTATGATAAATTCTTACATGTGCTATGCTATGAAGAAATTGCTGCTGCTGGGTGGGGCTTTTTCACTCTCTTCCTGCTGAACTGTTCAGACAATCCCAAGGGTTTTGCTAAGTGACACTCAGTTTTCAAGTGAAAGTCATGAAATTCAGTAGTGAATTCAAGTATTTCTCTTACACCTCCATGCTCCTTTGGGAAGCCAATAGACATTTTCTAAAAGATAAATGTCGTCTCCTGGGAACTGGGGAAACTTTCCCAGTAGGAAAAAGACCCTATAATACTAGTGTGATATGGAACACTGTTCTCCTGTGTTCTCTTCCCCTTAGAGGATGAGAGGCAGCCACAAGAATTAGGCATGATATTTTTTTATTGCACTAACTATGTAGTTGGGATAAAGTTAAATAAGCTTTTGAATGCAATACATTCTTTGTGAAGGTTGCTCTCCATCCTCAAGCTTGTTGAATGGTTCAAATTTTCAAGGATCTGCCCTACATCAATAAGCTAAGTTTTAGAGCTGTGGTTCTGAACATTTCTAGACTCAAGGCACCCTTTGTTAGATTCAACACACCCCTCAGAAAAATCTCAGCTCTTATTTTTCACCTCTTCCTTGACTATGGAAAAATAAGAGAGCAATTCTTTTGTTGCAAAGAACTCAGAAAAACCACAACAGGTCAGAATGTTTTTAACACTATGGATTCCTGTCTGAAATCTCTGGGAATATCTTGTGGATCAAATGTAGGTATTTGCGTACCTAACAGTGCTAATATTGACTGGCACACTTAAAAAGATCTCATAGTGCTAGCACCCTAGTTGAGAATCAATGATTTAAAAGCAGGGAGGCAGCCTGGCATGATTAAAATGCCAATACATGATGCTAGTCATTTATAAAGCCATGACAAGATCATCACTGTAACAGGGAGCCTGTGGCCCTGTAACTGCAAGCAGTTAAAGAAAAAGAAACTTACCCGAGCAGCAGCAAGATGCCAGAGAGGATGACATCATCCACTGATGCTGGGAACGTCTGCCGCACGTGGAGAATTGAAAATTAGTAATTGAAATGGATCAGCTTTAAAAAGCTGAGGAGTACATGAAGACCACCCCCGGAAGGGGAACAGAGAGAACTGGGGCACCAAGATGGGAGAAACGGAGTAGAGTTTTGTGCAGAAGCACGAGAGGAACCGGAGAGTGACTGGGGAAAACCGCAGCTACAGATTGTGCTGTTGATCTTCAGAACCAGGTAGACCAACTCTAATCAGAGACTTATTTTTTTTATTGGGTTGCTGGCCAGCTGGCTGGATTAGAAAGAGGCCGTGTTAAGTTGTTCCGCGAAGGAAAGGGGGAGGGGCTGATGCCTGAAAACCCCACTTTGCGAGGAGACTTGCTAGTAATTAGTTTCAGGTTGTGTTTTGTTGGGTTTTTTGTTGCCATGAAGGACCTAGTGTCCTAGAGTATGTGTGTTATCCAAGAACAGGATTTGGAGTGCTCCTGGAAATTGTGCTTCTATCCCAAGACAGAGACACCTAGCGAATAAAAGTGTAAGGAGACCAATTTCAACTGTAATTAAGAATCGAGTTGTCCACATGTTATATGTTTTTTGAACTAACTACCATCAAGTCATGGCAGGTGAGAAAAATGCATGTGGGAAGCTCTGAGTTGAAGTTTTTCCCTTTGATATTCGGTTTTAGGAAATCCCTGCTCACAATCACATACTGATGCAGTGCCATGCGGGTAAGATTAAAAGTGTGTAACTGTAACCCCACAGCATTGGTGTGAGATGTTTATTTTGTCCATTTGGACAAGCACAAATGGGGGCAGGAAATAAGTGTTAAGGATTTAATTTGTATAAAAATACACTAATTTTTAACAGAAAAAGCAGTTATATTTTCTTTGGCCAATATGTTACATCTTGCGCATGTCACAGCCCTTTCCTTCAAAACCCTTAGGCTTTTCCTGTCATCCTTACTAATAGTATACCATGAACAATTTGTTAGGCTTTTCTTGTCAAGACATGCAACAGTAACAACAGCAACAACAACAATGAAAACTCTCTGAATGCTTCATGTTTTATGCTTTGGTCTGACATACATACAAATCCTTCCTCTTTGACAAGGCTCTTAAAATAAATAAGAATCATATATATGTGAATAGATCCTAGAAATAACATATGCAACCCATTGACTCTTATTTAAAGCACTTTCTGGGACCAGATTACTAAATATACCCAGAGAAGAATAAAATATGCCTTTGGTTTCAGAGGTGGAAAACTATGGTACTGAACAATGACTACCTGATGCGTTTTCTTTGAAATAATTGGGGATGACACGCTGCCTGCTCATCCAAATTGCTTTTGCCTGGTAAACATTATATTTAATCATTTTAATTAGTTTTTATCAATTTCTTTTTCTTCTGGAGTCTCTAAGGCCTTCTGTATTAGGTATGGTTTGAGAGTATTTCTGTAGGGAGATATTATCTAAAAACACCAACAATTAACATTCTTTATATAATTATACTTGAAAGTAAGTAAACAGCTTGGAATCATTAAAAAAAAAATGATGGCCTTTATAATTTATAAGTTAATGCATTAGTTCATTTTAGTAGCAACTTGGGAGACCCAGGTTTAGCTATTAGTTCAGTTCTAGATTTTTCAGCAGTTAGGAAAAACTATGATCAAATTGCCTGGAAGGGTTGCTTTGTGAGTCATCTGCCATTTTACAACCTACTGTCACCAGTTAGTACTCCATTTTCTTAGGTATAGGACTTAATGCTAGTGCACACATACCCTCTATTAATAAAATCAAATGCCAACAAGAAATATTGCTCCTTACAGTTGAACTTTAATAGCTAGAAAACAGAGGGGGGAAAAAAAAGAAAAAGAAAAGATCATTGATAAAATTCTTGATCAAGGTTTCTAATGAAACACACAGATCATATGTAGATATTGTGCTTGGTACAAATAATTCTAAAAATTCTAGATGTTAAACCTTAAGAAAAGATAAATTCTTAATTCCCCAAAGCCAATTCAGGAGAAAACAGTCCATGTTGTTCTAGTTCTCAGCTTTTTAGAAGTTTCCCCATTTTTCTTTACACTTTGTCTCTCACTTCCTGAATTCTTCTGTATGCTTTTTCTGGCCATCAACTGCCATTTTAACTAGCTGTTACACAGTCTCCATGAACATCGTAGGAGAGTAGTATGGAGAGAGAAAGTATGTGGGTGGGTAGGGCCTTGGAGATCCATTGCTAAATTGTCAAAAAGTGGCCATCCTTGTCAGGAAGTAGCCATTACCTTAGTGTAGACTGTTTTCAGTTTATAATGGCTTTCTTTCACCCTCAGATGACACTGATAATTATCTTTATTTTAGCTACACTCAGTATACACATTCCCTTAATAAAATAAATACCAAACACAACCCACATTGTTCTAATAATATATGTTACATCACAAATGAAATAATTGCAGATCACAGAAGTCACATTCTCCTGAAAGCAAGGTAGAACTTCACCACAGCACCATCTAGTGATAGTGAAAGATGTACATTGAAACTGAACTTTGAAAGTTTTCAAAGAAGTTTCTTCTTGTCTGTATACAAAAAGCAGTACCATTGTAACTATCCTGTTATAGTCAAAGGGATGCAACTCTTCGAATGTAGATATAGTTATGTTGTATACATTTATTCATACCGATACAGCTCATGAGAATATAACTCAGTATTGTAAGGGAGATAAAAATAAGTTTTACTAGCAGAAGACACATCGATACTGATGCAACTGAGTGTACATTTGGAAATTCATCAGCTCAATCATTTAGAAAAATCGCATACCCAAGCCAAAATAGTGAATTCAGTACCGAAACTGTGTAAACAATAAGGTCTGTGAAACCAGATGTAAGATCAAATTTTTTCAATTACGTACCTACAGTTAAGCTTTGGAACTTATATTTAGCTTCCTAAATAAAAGTGACCTAATTTACAAAAGTACAGGGCATTTTTTTCAGTTCCACTGAAGTCAATGACAGCTTCAGGTATTCGGCACCATTGAAAATGAGGGTATTTTCATATTGGCATCAAAAGCTGGATTGAGGAATCTAATGGCAGGTATCCAGGTTTGAGGTGGCCTCATGCAAGGGAGAAAAATATAAGCTCTGTTATTATGAGGAGGGGAGAAAATTAATGGAAATTTAGTACCATTCACCTGGATTTGTAAAATCTGGTTTCTTTATGTGATTGACCCTTCTTTGTCTTTTGAGGCCACTGGGAAGGTTAACTTGGATAAGCTGTTTTACAAACTGTCAGAGAGATGAAGTACATTGCTTTATGAGTTATTGGTATAAGCGCATCTTCATTACTTGGGGTGTTTCACAACTAGCTTTTTTGGTGGTGGCCAAAGCCAGAGGGAAATCATATTTCTGAAAAGGAATGGTTAAGTTTCCTTAGTCCTAGCACATGGATTTTTTTTCTCTCTCTCTCAAATTATTTCTGTCAATTGTTTTGTAGTGTCTCTATAGTTAGAAAAATAACTCTTTAAAAATTACATTGGGATAGTTCTGGGTATGTATTTTATTGATGACTCCATTATAAGATTTGCCCAGTGTTGCAATTCAAAAAACATTTTTCTTTTTTAAATGCCAGTCTAGCAAATGCAACCTAGAAGCAGAGAGCAAATTGAATACTAGTTAGAATTTAGCTGACTCGTTTGTTCGGAGGTATGAGGTAAAAAAAAAGAATTTGGCTTCTCCATGTAGAAAGTTGGAATATGGTGTCCATTCTTTTACAGGGCAGTTTTAGACAGAAGAATGATTATGTACAAATGGCAACATCTTAAGTTAACATAGCCATTCCCTTCCAATCTGGAAACCGTACACTAACAGGGATGTAAATTTTTTTTTGTTACTGAAGAAAGCAAAACTAACTTCCAATATATCAAGGGAGCAAGGTGACCTCATTTTTACAGTCACTTTTGGGCCGAACTTCCATTCTAAAGAGGGGACACTGAGTAGCCACCATGCCAGATGAGAGCTGTACTATGCCCTACCAGATGAGGGCTTCAACCTCATGTTTTGGAGCAACCATATGTCTTTCCTTCTCTGGCCAAGGATCCTGGGCAACACAGGAAATACACATATCAACCGATACCTAAAAAAAATAATTAAAAATAAAAATCACAGTGATCGCAGTGATGGCAGCTCTGTGTTGAAAACAAAGATATTTAAAGGGAGAAACCTCTTCTGCTTTTAGTTCTCAGTCTTTTGAGGAATTAAGAATCCTCAGCCCACACGAAGATGAAAAGAAGTTGAGGGTCCTTAGCAACTCAGGATCAGGCTTCTACTTGTTCTTCCTGTTTAATCCCACAAGCTGTTGGCTGCTGTGTTCAGACTCCCCAGGCTGCTGTTGTAACTAATAGGCAGATGTCACTACAGAAAACTTCCTTTATTGGACAGGAGCAGTTAAACTTGCCAAATGTTACCCAATAAGGAAGATTACACATCAGCCTGTACATATTAGTGGGAAACTAGAATAGGAGTATAGAGGAGGGGAGAAAGGAGGAGGGGTTTGTAGCACTGCAGTCCTTTGAGAGAGAGAGAGAGAGAGAGAGAGAGAACAGGAATAGAACATATTTTATTTATTCTTAAGGTCAATGGCCTTAGTCCAGAGATGTTGGATGTCTTTTAGAGAGAAACTGCAATCTAACGTAAGCACTAACTAAAGACTTCTTTAAAATGTTGCTTCCTAGGCAGTTTAAGTAAATTTGGGCAATGGGAGTTAGGAAATTTTAACCACATTTGTCCATTATGTTGTGGAAATTCTAGTAGCCAAAATGATTTGGGCATAATCCTGTCTCCAAAAGTAATACTTCTTATAACCACTTGTATCTTAGACAACACTCAAATTCCCCTGTGTCAAAATGCATAAAGTGACTATGATGCCGATAGCTGTGTCCAAAAGTTACTGGAATTTTCATAGACCATTAGCTTAAACCTGAAACCCATGTGACTGATAGAATAGACAGATTTGTCACAGAGCAATAAAGTAAAAGGCACTTTCTTTTTAATGTGATTTGGATTTGTTCCCAGCTTCCAGAGTCTCCAAACTATCTAAGCTGCCAGACAACTTGTTTCAGTGGGGCAATTCTGATCATAGTTACACCTGTTTATATTTGGGGTATACCATGGAAATCATTTTAAAAGATAAACACATTTAGCCTATAACTTCAGCATAGAATTTGGCCCAGAATTCTTATCAAGTGTGCAAGAATCTTAACTGTTATTGATAGAGGAAAGGAACACAAACAAAAAAATGAAGAAGGAAGAAAGCAAGCAAACAAGAAAGACCATAAAATCAGTAAGCACTATTTCTTTTAACATTTCCATATACGATCTTTCTCACCCTCACTGGGTGAGTGCATGATTATTTATATAAAAAATACATATACACACATATATAGGGGGAGGGGAGGGGAGTATGTATGTGATTGCATGTCCAAATATTAGAAGGAAGTATACAAATAATTCGAAATGCCTGATGTTTTATGCTGTTTTGCATTATGGCCTTTCCTCGTCTTTTATGCATCTATGTATATACACAAGCATATTTAAAACATTCTCTCTGTGGCTTTATAAGCATATTTTTTGCTTTGTGATCACATCTGAGAAATAATAGGAGTAATGCATTTTAAATAAGCAAAGAAAATATCCATAGATTTTGAACAGGTTGACATAAACCAGTTTGTGGAGATGTATAGGGTTGGGAGTGTCAGCAGGGAGAGAGGGAAGAGGGGAGATCTGTTCCATTGTGAACACCAAGGTGTCCACTCCATCATAGCTAGTATGCCATTAGGAAGATGTCCCTCTTGGAAAGTAGTGGTAGCCAATATTTTAAAAAGGTAACGTGTGAAATAAGCTGAAATTTATCTGATAATTTAGAAGTGGTAGTGGAAGCAAATCTGAACATATTGCTGCTAAATTGCAGCTTTACAGTCACTGGCAGTGCTGAAGTCTCTCCACCTATGTGCAGAGATAGGTAAAATGAAAAGAGAAGCTATCTGTGTTTTTAATGATGGCACTAAGCTTTCATTGTCTCTGTGCAAGAAAATAAAATCCCCAGTGAAGGAAACTGGGGAAAAAATAAATACAGATAAGCCTTTAGGGGGAAAAATGTAGGTTCCAATAAAAATAGCACTTTATGGACATTCTGTAAAGTAAATTGCTTGTACTAAAAATGGTATGTATGAAAATTGGAAACCCTAGTGTTTACTTATATGTACGAAAAGAAATAGGTCAGTGACTTTGTTTCCATGGTGACTATTATTGAAATAAAACAAACTGACACCAATGCTGATTTATTTTCCTGTTCTGGACCCTCTTTTAAAATCTCTTTAATCTGAGGTTGCTACTAGGTATAAACATGATGCCAAAATGAGCTTTGATAATATGACCTTTAGCTGTCATTAATGAAAAAAGGTAAAAATTACACTGAAACAGGTAAGCTGCTAGAGCAGGTGAGGATCCTTACTATCTTGCTCCAAAATAGGCAGAACATGATGTGTTGACAGAGATAGTTGAATATTTCTAATGAAACATTTTCTGACAAAAAAATGAACAGTTCATTGAAATCAAAACTTCACAGAAATGTATTCATTTCAACAAAACTTTTTTGGAAATGTTTCTCAGGTCCAGGATGGAAATGCTGATCAAAGCCAAACACAGAATGAGAGAAACCCAATTCAGAATAGCCAGGGAGAGACCTAGGTTTTTATCTGTACTCTAATTTCCCCATCACCTGCTTAATTTCAGTAAGACTTACGCTTGTATCAGCTGGGTGTTCCAATGCTGACTGAAGCAAAGCTAAATACTTTTACAAATCTGGGTCGTATTGTGCCTGTATCTCAGTTCTGCATCTGTAAAATGGGCACAATAGCATTCTTTACCTGACTGTGGTGGTGTGAGGATAAACAAATTGAAGATTTTAAGGTACTAAGATAATAGGAAAGGCTGAAAGAAGAGAAGACTGAGGGGAGAATTTGATAGCAGTCTACAAATACCTGAAGAGTGATTATAAAGAGGATGGAGATAGAGTTTTCTCTGTGGCCCTACAGGACATGACTAAAAGCAATGGCTTCAAACTGCAACAGAGGAAATTTAGGTTAGAGAGCGAACTCTTTGAATATAAGAATAGTTATGTATCAGAACAGATTATCTAGAGAACTTGTAGAATCTCCATCCCTGGAAAACTTCAAGAGCAGGTTAGACAGACACTTGACTGAGTTGGTTTCATCAGAGATCATCCTGCCTTAAGCAGGGGGCTGGACTAGATGACCTTATGACGTCCCTTCCTGCCTTACTATAATCCCAGGGGCCAAGCTCAATACAGTCCATCTGCCATTCTGAACATGATATTTATACCAGACTACAAGTTAAACATACATATTATTTTTAATTTTTCTAGACCTGTTATAATACTACCAGTTTAGCAAGAAGAAATTACTGTGATAGCCTCTTTGAATAGGTACTTGAGAAATGTTCTGTCTGTTTGTGATACTGTTTCTAGTGGTATATGTGAAAGAGCACAGGAGAAACCAGTATAAAAACTGAGGCTAATCTGCATACAAAATGAACTGTTCCAAACACCTTCAACTCTCCTGTGAAATATGAACTTTCATTTTTACCCAGGAGAATTTTTACAATCTTTTCTCCTATGCCTGAAGAAGGGTGTTTGTATCCGAAAGCTTGCAATTAAAGAATTTTTTTTTGCAAAAATCCAGTTGGTTTAACAAAAGATATCACCTCTACCATGAGTCCTGATTCCAGTATAAAACCTTACACGATAGAGAGAAAAGCAAAACAGAAGACGGTCGTTGTAGACATTAAATGGTGTTTTGACAGCAAATTGTTGACATAAAATACACATGCTTACAAAGACACAGAATGAATTTAAATGACGAACCGTTAACAAAGGGCATTCCTTTTCACCTGTCTTCATATGGTAAAGTCTGTGACTTCAATAGAAGCAGTATTGCATTCTATTTTCTTCTCTAACAACGGGAGTTGTATCTCCCTTAACTTGAGCTCTGAGCCCACACAGCTATTAAATGATATGTTTGGTCAGGAAGAAGGTTACACACACACACACACACACACACACCCCACCCTATATACATATACACGTGTGTTTGTTTGTTTGTTTGTATGCATGTTTATCCTTCTTTCTGAAAGTCCTTTCTGTCAGTTTTAACTGGAAATTTGGATGCAGCAGTAGTAAAAATCCTTACAGAAGTGACAGATCTTCCTATGGCTCCCAGCTCTACTGAAAGCGACCTTGTGCAGATATATTTTTTAATGTAACTAATAGTTTTCCACACAAGAATTTGGCCTTCTGACAAACAGTAATGGAGAGTCACTGCCCCTGATTATCGAGAACAGTACGGTAGAGTGCTGCACTACAAATTGATCGTCTTTCCCTTTTAAAGAAAGAGAAATCTTGTAAGTTCACTAAGTAGCAAGCTATGTCACTCAAGAGTAGACTGTTCCACCAAATATGAACTTTCCAAGCATTCCTTAAATAGAAAAAGAAGGAAACCAGAACAACTGGAAGACTCGTGTCCTACCCCACCCTCCATAAGTGGATGATAAAGTAGCCTTCTGAATGTTTTGCATAATGCTATTATTATGCTTAAGCTTCCTCTTCCCACACACACTCTTTTCCTTGAGATTTACCTCATCCATTTCAGTTCAGTGGGGTAAATGCAAATTTCTGTCATCTCACACACCAATACATTTTCTCTCAGCTCTGCTTGCTGTTTGTTCTCAGCCAGCTGTTGTTCTCTTTCTTAAGGCTGATTCTCTCTCAGGCATGTGTTTTCTCAGGGGATCTCAGCTGCTTATCTTGATGTATCATCTCTCCCACGGTTGTTGCTTCTTCACTCGATCATTTTTTTTTAACTCGTTTGTCCTCTCCTTCAATGACTCCTTGTCCAAAGTTTATTTAGAGGCTGCGACCTCTTGCTTTTGTTTTTAAGGCAGATGAGTGCAGTATAAAAATAAATACATCTTTGTTATGCCTGTGAGGGTTAATAAATTATGAACTCAAACCCATAGCTCCTTTGAGTCACTGTCAGTCCACTCAGTTGGAAGCACTTGCACCCAGGGCCAAATCTGATCCATATTGCTGACCTGGGTTCTTACAGAAAGTTCTGTCTTCCTTGCTACAAGCCCTGTCTTCCCAATTCATGTTGACTATTTGTATCTGGTACAGGGAAGAATTAAAAACTGCCATTAATGGAAATATTTGGGCCTAGATATCAGAGATATCAGGAATAGGGTAGTTTGGGAAGCATTAAGTTAAACATGCCACAATGCCAAAGCATGGATTAGATGACTCAACAGTGGTCAATGGAAACTCAAAAAATGCTATAAAAGAACTAAATTGTTGTCATATAACATCCTTAAGTTCCCACGGTTCTTTAATATTTCATTGACTCTACCACAGAAAAAACAACTCAGTAAATTTTCTCTCTCTTCAGAATTAACTTCACTCCTCAAAGGGGAAAACCTTCTTGCTTGCTGTGAGATACTTTGTTTTCGACTTAAACATGAATCATATAGTGCTGTTCAACAGATCTACAGAATGGACTAATTTAGGGACAAATATTAAACCAAATTCTTTTTTCATTTACTGCCAGGCAGCCTTACCAAAGTCAATGGAGTTGTAGAGGTATAAATGAATTAATATTTGGCTCATGATATTTGTGACCCATTTAAAATCTCTCTGTAATTGTATAATGCATGTCAATGGATACAAGTAGGACTTGGAATATTCAGTGCCCACTCACCAAATTCTCTCTGCTTCAGCTGTTGGGAACTATACTTTAATATGATTATTCATTTTACCACAATGAGTCTTTGGGGTTGTTTGGTTTATGTTGTTTTATGTGCCCCTCCAAGGTAGGTGAAAGTGGTCACATTAGGCTAAATTATTTGCAACTTTTACATGCAAAAGGTCAAGATGATGCCTTTGGACCGATACCTGGCTTGACCTTGGCATATACTCTAATAACCCCTGGAACGTCGCATACTGTATTCAGACTGACTGCTTATGACCTCTTATGGATGGTAGCATCCATCTCAGTACACCACTCTCCCTTTGTCTTACTCTACTCCATGGCTCTACCTATCTTTCCCTCTTGGCTGCTCAGTGGGCCAGCTTCAACAGGAGAAGTGGAGGATGCCCTGACAGACTACATACAGACAATCAAAAAGCCTGAGGCTGAATTGATTCAATCTTTGCAGGTTAGTCTCAGCTGACTAAGAAATTAAACTGAGAAATAACTGGACACACATTCATTTTTAATTCAGGCAATGCAACCACATACCTGTAGTGGCTCAGGCCAGAAGCCAAAGGGCACTAGAGCACAACTCTCTGGCACATAGCCAGCATGGGACGTGTGTTTGTTTCTTCTTCCTCTGCCCCCGAGATCTCTGGGATTTGCAATCCAGACTCACACAAGCAGAACTCTGCAGGTTTGCTCATGAATTTCTTTTCCTGCTTCCAGGTGCCTTTGGGATTTGTAGTCCACAGTTGCAGCCAGTAGCAAGCTTTTAGCAGGGTAGCTCTGTACTTGGGGTAAGGGAAGTTTAACCCCCCTCCCTAGCCCCAGATATCAGCTGGGCTTTGCTGGGGTGTTGGTGGGGGAGGGGAGAGAAGGCAGTCCCTGCCTCCCCCCCACCAATCCTTCCCTGCTGGAGCAGACAACACAGCCTAGCCCAGGGCTGGAAAGCATGCTGGGATGCTGATGCTGGGGGACTCTGAATTAACTTAAACCAGGAAGGGTCTGGGACAGAAGTTTCATAAACTGGTTTGACCCAAATCAGTTAAGTCTGATACCACATTCAACCAGGTTTATCTTAAACCAGTTTCACCCATTTTGAAACTGGTTTATGTGCACTGAACTTCTGTTCTGTTACAGGTTTAAACCAGTTTCTGTGACTTTAACTGATTTATGTGCAACTTCTGTCCCTAGCTGCAATGTCTAGTCTGGGGCCTGGAGGTTCAAGTATTTGTTGATGGGGTATCTTGCTCCCCAAGCCAGTGCTGTAGTCATTAGGCTGTTGAGAAGGTGGGAAACCCCTCCTCTTCTTCTAGCATCAAGCACCCATTGGTTATGGTTTTTCTTTGACTAAAGTTTTGGGATGGCATTGTGTTCATGTCTGGGTATTTCTACTCTACCTGGGAAGCTATGTGGCAAAACTGCATCCTTCTGAGCATGCTCAGTAGCGAAGTATGGGGCAGGAGTAGATATGCTGAATCTCAAATGGTGCATAAGTGCCAAAAACTGCAATTATGCAGTTACGTAAGAGGGACACAGGTACATGAAAGGGATATATGACCTGGTCCATAGAAAACTCCCTTTCCTCTTGAGATCTCTGTTGGAGGTATTAAGGTATATAAGAGAGACAGTATGTAAGGAACCCAAGAGATAGCTGAGCTGTGGAATTTACCAGCATTTCATTTTGCTCTGCACTGTTGAGTCTAAACATCTAAATACATGATAATGTAGGAGTGATGCTGTAGTATAGAGTGTATAGTGTAGTGATGGTCCAGAGCTTATGTAAGAGGTTGGGATTTCTTAGGGTGATGTCTTTTATTGGACCAACTATATAGTTAGGATACAGTTAGATAATTTTTCATATTCCAGATATTCTCAAGAAGGTCTCAGACAAAGAATGCAAGATCCGATGAGGAAAGTTTTACATTCAAAAGCTTTATTCCAACTATGTAGTTGGTCCAATAAAAGATATCACTCTAAGAAATCCTTGCCTCTCGCACAAAACATATAATAGTCATTGTTATAGCTTCTAATGTGCTACAAAATCAAGATCTAAAAACATGCGGTAAACAAACTATAACTAGTTTAGATCATTATTGAGTCAAGTCACAGAGAAGGTTGCAGGTGCTTTTTCTCCCAACTAAAACTTTTCTAGAATATCTGTTGTAATTGTTGGCAGACCTATAGTTGATTGTTGATAGACCTGTTTACAAATCAAATTGACTGATTTCTCTTATTTATACATGGAGCAGATATAGATGGGCTCTGAAAAATATCTAACAATATTCAAAACATTGGAAAATGCGCATGTTTTTACTTCAGTTAAATTTGACACGACAGGATGACACTTCCACTGCCTCATAGGCCACATTCATAAAGGCAACCATAATGTAGCTCCCTATACTCCCAGAGCACAAGGTGAAGAGAGTCAATATCAATGTTAACAGTCCTGTACATGCCAAAGAGAATGGGCATAAGTGGCCTAGGGACCTAGGAATCTTCAATTTTTGTGCACTAATTAGCACTGGAAAGAAAGTACTTAGGACACAGCACCTTTAAAACATCTTTAAAACAGGTATAGCAAGTGCTATTTAGGAGGTTAAGAGTTTACAATTTTCTACGTGTGGAAGACATTTCAGATAACAGAGAATTCCTTAATGTAGTAGAAAAAGGAATACTGAATGGCTGGGAGATGAAGCTAGACGATACAGATGAGAAATGAGGGGGAAAATTATAACAATCATGGAATTTAATCAGGGCAACAGCTCACCTGGTAGATTCTGCATCACATATGGTCTTTTACTCAAAATTGGATAACTTTCTAAAAGGTGCTCTATGACATAAATGGATAATATGGGCTTGATGCAGACATTACTGGATAAGGCTCTTTGGCCAGTATAATGAATAAGTCAGATGATGTTTTCCTAATGGCCCTCTTCTAATGGGCCACCTATACATTTCTAAACCCCAGCCAGAAGGAATTAAGGCTTGCTCAGGTTTAACCTCTTTTCCAAATTTGTTGCACTGGCTGTTGGGGCCACACTGGGCATATTTATACCACCTCAGTACCATGTCCAAGAGGACTGCCATGGAGCACCCCTCATCTATTGGATCCTGCTTCAGGTGTGCCCAGTGACAACACCACCATTAAAGTGGTGCTGGGCATGCACCAGTAAGCACACCTGTGGCTGAGAGTGGCACCAAACACCAGCTATATTTTTTGGCGGTAGGGAGCAGCTATGCTGTGCTTCTTTGGCAGTCCCTAGCAAGGCAGTGCCAGAGGTGGTAAAGTTGTGCTAGTATTTGTATAGCTATATATAGAGAGAGAGATGCATACCATATGAACAATGAATGGGTATGTATGTGTGTAATAGACAATATATAAATGTATAGAAGATTTCTATACACTTGGTATTTGGTATCATCAGCCCTTTTGAACAACTTGTGAATATATCACCACTGCTGATACTGCAGTTCTACACTCTGCTAATCCTGTGGTGGCAGGAAGGGTTTATATATGGAACCGCTGCAGCGAGGTGCATGTAATGTTTCTTTATACTAGCATAAATTAGGGGAATGAGTAAGGAAAGATATTTCAAAATTTTGGAGCTACTGATCATTTTTGCCCCCTCCCTTCACCACAGCACTTCAGGGTCTTCCCACACAATTAAAGCTTAAGTATAATAATAAAGTAACCAACAATATTTTAAAACTTAAAATATACATGACAGGAAGGGCATTATGGAAAAACAGGGAATGGTCTCTTTTTTGAAAGTTTAAAATTGTTTCTGGCAGGCTTGTTTTCATGATCTAAAATAAAGTGCTTTGGAAGAGGACCAGGATTATAAATAATGATCCAGGCTGTGAGACCATTACTCACATTGGCTAACAGTTACTTACCTGAGTAGTCCAAGTCTAGCCTGTCATAAAAGGGACCTACTCAAATTGCAATTTTGAGGATTTTGCGGAAATCATAAAATCAGGTGACCTCCATGAAATCTGTGGGGAAACCCCGCCCCCCCCCCAAAAAAACCCAACAAAACCATCTTACTAAAAATAAAATGCTGGCTCCCCAGTGGGAGCCAACAGTCCTCCCAGCCATGCAGCCCAGCATGAAGGGGGATGCTGGCAGAAAGACGAGCAGGCATGGTGGCTGCCAGTCCCACCCCTCACTGTTGATTGGCTGGGAGAGCTGGCCGTCATGTCCCCCTCTCCCATCAATCAGCAGTGAGGAGTGGGACTGCATGATGGACAGCATTCTCCACTAATCAGTGGTGGGGGTGGGGCCACTGGAACCCCTGAGCTAATCAGAGGCTAATGATAAGGCTGTGAAAATAGCAGCTGGCCTCATGATCTGCCCGTGAAATCAGCTAGCCACCTCCTCCACTTGGGTGTCTAGTCATAAACAGAGTTGAGATGGGAGCAGGGAGGTCCCTGTGCTTGCTCCCTTTCCTCAAGCAATTTTCAAACTTCTTGAAGTCTTGAAACCATTTCATATTGCTTTTTCTACCACTGAACCCCTACCCTATCCATGGTGCCAGGTGACCCAGCCCAGCAATACCAAGGAACTGCATTTATTTGGGGTCCTTTCCATAATTTGGCACCTGGGACAGCATGTTGCTTGAAACACTGATGCCTCGATGGAGAGTGAGATCAAAATAACACAACATTTGAATAATGAGGTAATTCTGGAATGGAGTCCCTAGAAACACAGGAGAATTATATTTTGCAGCAGAAGCATATGTTCGCTGCCCTGTGTTATGACTGAGAAGGGATAGTGATGATTTAAATATATTCATGGAAATACTCAGTTAGAACACGAAGCCTAAGGCAAAGAACTAAATGATTTAGCCTCATAACCATGTAGTAAAGGAAGCCAAACATTTTACAATGTAGGCCATACAGTCATTACAAATTGAAGCTGTAGGCCCCAGATCTCCCCAAGGCAGCTTGCTCCTCTCTCACTTATATACATCACACTGCCTGAGGCCGCTGACTCTTCTCTTGCCCATCCATGTGAACTCTCTTTTAGACACCACTGCTTTATTTCTGCTTTTATACTAGGCCTGGCTATTGCCTCTGCTTTTTAAACAAGCTGTAACAACGGGAGCAAAGGCACACATTGACTGTATACTTTGTTGTTGTACTGTGCAGCTTCAAACAACATCAGCAGAGGGCATTACACATGGACATTTTGTATTCCTAGTTCCAAGTATTCTGCCAGGCTAATACTAGGAGTGACAAAGTGCATTCACATCCCTCCCCAAATCCTGCCTTTTCCCACAAACCTAGACCAGCAACAGAGGAAAGTTCCTGCATAGATCACATGCCAAAGATCTTTTTTATAAAGCTTTTGATCCTGTCTGTGCTTTCTAAGTAGTTTTTAGGATAAAATACTAAATTTATATGCCACCATGTGAGGATCTTCATATGCTTTTCAAACACTAATTTATTGCGTCTCACTCCAACTGGTGGCTTGTGGGCCACATGTAACCTCTAAGTGATTAACATGTGACCCCTGGGCTCTTGGTATGGGTGCCATTCCTTCCTCCCCACCCCTGCCACCAGAACTCCAGCTGTTGCTTCCACCACTGGAGTTGCTGGGCTCCCCTCCCTTCTCCAGCTTCTGCTCCCTGCTGCCATGCCTGAGGGCAGTATGCTGCAGCCTATGGGCCTGAGGGGCCCTACAGCCTGATAGCTTGGGGAGACTTACAAACCCTGTGTGGTGCAGGAGTGCCAGCACAATGCAGCAAGGGGGCTCCAACCATGCAAAGGAGGGTATATGGTGCACTATATAGGGCATGGGGCTATTGGCACTGTGCAGTGGGAAGTCACCACAACTGGTAGGGCTGCATGGCACAATGCACAGCCTGCGCAGCATGAGGCCTGAGGGGTGTGTGGCCCTCAAGGCATGTGGCTAAGGGGCCTGTGGCCCCTAGCCTCTCAGAAGTAAGACTGCCCTGTCTCACTCTGTTCTGCTGAAGTGGATCTCATATACCCTTTCCAGATAATGCCACTGAGTCACAGAAGGAATAACTGGAACAAGATCTCTCAGACCTTTTTTTGGCAGAGCCAGTAAGAGCATCTTTCCCTTGCCTCCGTGTTCTGTGCTCTCATCACATCAACAACCCTTGTCCTTATACTTAAACTAGTGGAAGGACCTGTTCTTCACCCAGGTCATTATTTTTGTAATTGCAGTTTGTTTATTTTCAAATAAATTAGTACAACATATTTAACATTTAATATTTAATGTGGAGTGACATTTCAAATTACATCCAAATGAATGATCTTTATTGTAGAACTTCTTTGTAAACAACGTTTGCAGTGCTTCCTGTTGGCACCAGTATATACAACCATCTTCAATTACCAACTGTGGAGCAAGCCACACAACTGTCAGTGTGAAAAGCATCGCTCCCTTAAATAGTCACTGGAAGCCCCAAAAAGGGTCAAGTGAAAAATAACTCACCTATAATTTTCCTTGGGTGGTAGCCAGTGATTTTAGGAGGTTTAGAGCAGATAGCACCAGCCATTCTCAAGTTATAAGCAAGTATACATACAGACATACACATAATTTTATATATATAGATGTGCATCCAATAGGAAACATTAGACTGCAGCATATGTTTTGGGTTGAGAATACTCTTTTATCCATAGAGAGTGGCTATTATTTTTATGTTTGTTTGAAATAATTAAACTTTCTTACATATTGCCTTTCCTCTGACAGATTTTACAAGGAAGTCCAAAACAAATGTACTAAATGCAGACTGTTTCAGAGCAACGTCATTTTGTTTCTAATGTGAATGCTGTGTAATAATCACACACAAAGGTAGATTCTTTTTTATTCTTCCCTTCAAAAACAGGTAGCAAATGCTTCCCACTTGTTTTACAATGGTACCAATTTTCTTTGAAAAAATGGATTAGTGAGATAAACCATTTGTGGCTGGTTTTACCTTTTCAGTAACAGATCTGCATTCAGGAGATGTCACACTGCATATCATTTGTGGAAAGGATCTTTGGACAAAAGGAAACGTATGGCATATTATGAGGAAGGCAACTGCTAATGAGGAAGAGACAAGATCCTTTAAACCAGCAGTCACTAAGGTTCTGGAGCTGCAATGTCAGGCTGTATCCTCACCCTGACCAACATAGTTGCTCATCTCAGCCTCCCACCATACAGCTGCTCACCCAGGCTGGTCCAGGCTGTCCTGAAACCTCCAGCAGGACCTAACCCTCCACCCACTCACTGGCACTGGAGTGGCAAGGTGGGGTCAGCTGTCTCTCTAGTTCCCTCATATAAACCCCTGACAGAACAGGAAGTGTCTGGGTGATAGGACTCAACAGGCGCATCCACATGAGTGCGTACATGCCTCTTGCCCCACCTCAAACCCCTCTGAGGCAGGGCAACAGGCACGTGTGGGAACAAGAAAATGTTCCCTGCACTGCAAGTTTGCAAGTTTGAATATCCAGGGGTCTAAAAAAAATGATGTTTAAAAAAGCAGTGCAGGGCACAGTCCTACACCGTGCCCTGAGGCAACCGGAGGCTGGGTCCTCCACAGAGATGTTCTGGCTACCATAGTATCTCTATGGTTGCCCCTCGCCCTGGTGCTGAAAGATGCAGCTGGCCAGGCCACATGTTTCAGCACCAGGGCTCTGGTGCCAGTGAGTAAGGGGTCAGGGGGAGGGGACCATGGGGGTGCAAGTTGGGGGGGTGAAGCTGGGTGGGGCAGCCATTGGGGGATCTGGGGGTGCGGGAGTGGGGCTGGGTGGGGCAGCCATTGGGGGGGCTGCAGGAACTGGTGGGGGATGGGGCCAGGTGGGGCAACAATTGGGGGCTGGGTTGGGGCATGTGGGCCTTGCAAGGGGGGTGGTAGCCCCTGTGGGGGCCATTTGGCCCCCATTGGGGGGCCGTACCCCTTGTGAGAGGTCTGAACCCCCTGTTGGGGGCCTGTACCCCTTGTATGGGGGTTGAACCCCCTGTTGGGGGGGTTGTATCCCTTGTGAAAGTGCCAAACCCCCTGTTGGGAGGCTGAACCCCTTGTCTGGGGGGTTTAACCCCCTGTTGGGGGGCCGTTTCCCCTGTTGGGGGGCATATCCTTTGTGTGGGGGCCATTGCCCTGTGGGAGTGCAGCAAAACATATATTCATTAATTCATGAAACATGTATTACAGTTCACTTTATTATTATGATAAGAGACTTGCTTTAGCACTGTAGATATATCAATAAAACATTGCCCAACTGATCACTGTCTCTGTCTCACTCTCTTTCTTTATAGTGGTCTTTTGTTTTACTTGTGGAGGAACATGGATTTGGGGGTATTTTAGAGAGTGACTTCGGGATTTTTTTTATCAGGGATTTTTCAGTTTTCCAACAGGGAACACCAGAATTCCTGCTAGGGAGGCCAGTGGCAGGACCCTGCTTGCTCAGAGCTGGCACCTTGGACCCATCTGGCTGTGGCTGACCCCCTGGACAAATGGGACCAGGAGGACGTGCTTTGACAGTTTAAAGCAGGTCACCACACTGATAACATCTCCGGGTGATAGCTGCCCAGATGGCTGGGCAGGGGGCACACATAGCAGTAGTGCCGCACAAAGGCCAACCCTGCAACCGCAGTCCACTGACAGCTGGCCCAGAGGGGCAGATGCCTCTACTGGCTGTGCAGTCCCCATCTGAGTCTGGCAGGTCACAGCCAGGCAGCAACCCCCGCTGCCAGACCCCTGCAGTGGATAGAGGGTGCAGGGAACTCTCAGGGCTGCTTCAACAGTCCAGCTGGCACAAGGGGTAGTGTCCCCAGGTACCAATTGGCTGGGCTCCAGAAGCTCCTGAGAGCTAGTAGCCCTGAGTTACTTGCCGGGGCAGCTTTTTATACTGCTGGGGCTAGGACAGGGTAGCTTTTTATACTGCTGGGGACAGCACAAATGCTGGACCCAGGCTCTAGCTGCCCCTGGCTGAAGATCCAGGAGGAGCCAGGCAGGGTTACTTTGCCCCAAGTAGCACAATTTGCTCCACAACAAAGTGCATGTCTGAGCATGTTCACTGAGGAGAAAAGCCCCAACTCAAATTTGCACTGCTTCTATTTGAGCTACTGTAAGTGCACATGCTTGCATGTGTGGATGCACCCAACTTGATTCCAGATACTGCCCACTGCCTGCCTTTCTGGCTTGCTCTCTGCCTGATCCTCCAGCTTCCTGACTCAGCCTGTTCCTAGACCCTGCTCTCAGGTTGATTTCCTGTCCTGGCTTGACCCCTGACAAGTGGGGTGCAGGATGAGCTCAAAAAACTAATTTCTTCTTGTAAAGTGAGATGTTTAGTACCTATAAGATATACGTTCACATTAACAATAAAGGATTTGGTTGTAAACCAAAATGTGAAGAGAGGTATCATATATATCTTGGAGTGGTACGTTTCAAAAGCTATGTATTATCATGGGATTCTCAGTTCTGTATTTATACAATCTTTTTAGCATTCAATGTGTTTTATGTATGTTAATGGACAGATGTTTTTCCCCCTTACTTGTAGTGAAGAGTAGAAACTTATTCAAGTAGTCCCATTCAGATTTATATTTTTATTGCAAATTATGGCAATAGCAAGAATGTGCACAGTATGGATGAAGTTACATATTACATTTAGACTGTACTAAGGACACGTAAAACATGAGCATCTGCAAATGAAAGCTCATTCATTCACACTAAGTGCCCTCTGAGCATCTCAAAGTTAGGCCACTTCAGGCAAGGGTTACCTCTAGGCTGTGCTACCTAGCTCATGTTAGGGTAATTTCAGTCTGCTCCACAAAAATAAAGCAAACAATTTTCAGTCTTCCAGCCCTGTGGCTCCTTTAACTTGTGCTGGGTGATAATAGGATCACTTCTTTCCCTTTCAAGGCAGAGGTATGCAGAACTGAAGAAATAATTAGGGGCGCAGACAGAAGTGCAACTCCCCACTGTAACTCAGAATGTTTTGCAGGAAATACTCTGAGTTACAATGATCCCTCAAACCAAACAGAAGTTCACTGTTGGTTCCAGGAGGGAGGGGGATCTAGCTGCCAGCTGCAGGCCTGCAGTTGGTTTCCCCTAGCAACAGCCCCTCCTCCCTCCCAACCCAAGCTGTTTTCAGAATGGGAGGAGGAAAAGGGAGCCAAGGGAGCTTGTTCTAGGTGTCCCTCACCAATGCTGGAGGGTGGGCTAGGTGAATTGGGAGGACTCCAATATACCTGCCCCACCCTCTAATGGGGGCTGAAAAAACCCCAGACTGAACCCCCTCCACTCCCTTCCCCCCCCCATTCTGAAAACAGCTTGGAGGCTGGAAGGCAGGCAGACACAAGTTACAGAAGCCTCTTTGTTTTGAAGCATCTTTATCTGAACCCTCATGCAATGAGGGTTCAGGTTTTTACCTGATCAACCATTTCTGACGCGGTCTGCAGCTGTGCATTTGTGTTTGATCACAGCTATACATTGCTTTCTGTGGCCAGGTCAGGCAAAAGTTGTCACTTTTGTCTGTGCCCTAGATGTCTAGTTAAGCTTATTTTAATGATCCATTTGCATCATCTGTATGGAACGTAGCTCCTAAGCTGATGACCAGATTAAATCTAGGGGTTGCAGGGCAAAGTTTCAGGCAGGTGGTTTGAACCTGCACTTTTTAGATGTCCTGAGTCATGAGGACCCAGGGATGGGGCTTTACCATTCCAGAGTTCCAGTGCCATAGGATTTCTAAAACCACACATGCAGCTGAACTGTCTTGGGGCAAACCAACAATCAGCTGATTGCCAGGCCCACCCTGACACCCCTGGGTCTCAAACCCACCTGGGACAGTCAGTGCTGGTTCAATAATCAGCAAAAAGTCTAGGGCCTTGAACTCACCCTGGGAGCATTAGGGCTGGGTCTGACAATCAGCTGAATTTAAGAGTCTGGAATCTGTCAGGGCCTGAGGGCAGGATTGGGCTGGAAGAAGCTTGGCAGTGGGGTGATTGGGACCAGAAGAATTTTAAGTCCCATCCTAAACATCACAGCACCTTCCAGGCACATCTGGAGGTGTAATGTTTGGGATGTTGCATAAAATTCCTGCAATCCCAATCACATCATTGTTTTAACATCTGTCAGGGGCCCTAAGAGTCAGTTTTTTTATTTCTGGTACTGTTTCCATTTGGTATTGACAAGTCAATTTAACTTTATACCTAAAATATACTCCCTGCACCCTACCCCAATTAGCCTATGTGGAGCTCTGTACTACCATGGATCTAAATAAGGTAACTTGCTTAGCTATACACTGTACCATAGTCTATGACAGGAGTGGGCAAAATATAGCCCATGAGCCAAATCTGGCCCACCAGATGATTTCATCCAGTCCATGGGCAGGTGCCTACCAATTCACTGTATCCAGCCCACTGCTCCTGGTGTGCTCACATGGGGCTGAGCCCCACTCATTCCCATGGGGGCCATGTGCACTGTGTTCCCACCCTCACCCACAGGATGGCCCTGACCCCAGCCCTGTAGGTAGGGAAGCGACAGCAGCAGGAGTTGGGAGGGCAGTAGGGGGAGGAATGGTGGTGGGCAGGGTTGAGCAGTGGCAGTGGGCAGGGGCATATGCAGGGGAAGGGTGGTGGCAGTGGTGGGCAGAGCAGGGGAAGGGCAGCAGTGGTGGTGGGTGGGCAGATGGTGGGAGCAGAAGTGGAGGACAGTGGGAGGGTGTACAGTGGCAGCTGGATGGGAGTGTGGAGCCTGTGTCAGTGCCCCAGAGCCAGGGCCAGTGGGGGCCCAGGGCAAGTCAGCAGGAGTGTGGAGTCCAGGCCTGCAGGTGCTCAGGCTCCACCTGGTTCCATCATGCAGGCTTCTACAGGGTTCACATACAGTTCCTGGGTTCTCTGCCTGAGCCTCATGCCTCTGTGGGGAGCCCCATGTGATGCTGGCCCCACTCGCTGCCATGTGCAGGCCATGGAGAATGGCAGGGAGCTCCACACTATGGAGCAGGGCCAGCTTTGCCCCTCTCCCTGCCACCCCAGCCAAGCCCCATGACCTGCACTGCTGGCTTGATCACACGGTGCTCCCCACAGCAGCTCAGGGCTTGGGCATGTGAGCCCTGTACAATGGAGCTGGTGGCCTGGCCACATGCAATCCTGGGGCTTGTTGGGACTGTGCACCAGTGGGCGCTCCAGCTGTTGCGGGCTGTGAGCGCCTCAAGGGCTTGCCAGTTGCTGCTGCCACTGGTGGGCAGGGGCAGTGTGCAATGGCGGGGCATGTTTGTAGGGGTTCCCACCCCCCCCATCATACACATGCATCCACACACCCCATGCACCACCATACACATCCACCCCCCCATGCACAACCCACACCCACCCACACACACCCATTACCCTCCCCCTCCACACATCGCACAACCCCCACCACACACCCACACCTTTCATACATACACCACATTCTCCCCCACACAACACACAGACAGAGCCCCCCACAAACCCCATACACACCCACCCACATCCCCCCACAAACCCATCCACACACACCCCCCCTCCCCCACACCCCACATGCACACACACACAAACACATATCCCCATATCCCCCATACCCACCCACCCATTCTCCCCCCACAGCCCCTAACAGCATACAAAAGTAAGACTTCATTTTAAGCTATTATGCAATCACCTCTATATATACACAACACAAACACACACAACAAGACCAAAATATTTTTGAAATAATATATTTTAATTTTACAGATGTTTGATTTTCAGTATATAATTTGGGCTTTTTTTTCAGTTCCAAGATGGCAAGCCCCCTTGCCAAAAGGAGTACTTTTGGGGACAAGGAGAGGGATTTCTGGTGGGAAAGGGCAGAAGCTGGGGTGGAACTTCCAATCCCAAGATGGCAACCAAATGGCAGGACACCTGTCAAAGGGGGCGGCTACCTTTGCGGCCCTCGACAGCTCATCAAAACTCATTAAGCGGCCCTCCCCACCTGAAATAATTGCCCACCCCTGGTCTATGGTCTCCTCTTTTGCTAAGTGTGGATAATGTTACTTCCCTTCCTGTTTAATATACTTTGAAAACAACAGGTGAGACACTAAAAAATGAATTATTTGTGCTCTTTTTATAGAGTGCAAAGGGTCCCAAGTTCATGACTAGGATTTCTACAGACTATAATAACATGAATAATAATAAATAATAAGTGTTTGCAGGGGTCATTCATAATGTATTACAACTAACCAACATTTGTAATTGATATAAAAGAGATTGTTTCCATGCCAAAGTTTAAAATAAATTTGCTAAGAAGAAAATCACAGCATAAATAAACAAAAGTACATTAAAAAAAATGTTCACGTGCTATTGTGGTAAATTATTACTTCTCTTTTCCCTGTATGTTATAAAACTTCACTCCTCCTTCCACGCTGTTACTTGAAGCAAAAAGAAAAAAAAAGAAAAAGAAACATCACAAAGGGAAATACCCATTTGTTTTTAAAGTAGGTTAACTTTGACCAACATACTCAACTTTTAGGATCAGTAAAAGTTTCAGTCATATTTCTTTTCCTTAGCTAGGGAAATTATTACACAATCATGTCTCAGGGCTGTGAGATTCCCCATGCTGCCAAGACCAGTCATTTCTGTGTGCTATGAACAGAATTCCTTTTCTATCAGATAACTGGGAGATGGACATAATGCATTGTGGTTAACAATGTTGACTCACCCTATACTTTATGCCAATACATTAATGTCATTCAAGCTTAAGAAAACTGTAGGGTTCTACTTTTCCACCCACTTCTTGTTATTTAAACTTGAAAACTGCTGTGCAAGAAAAGTTATTGTAGTGAGGCTCTACTTACTTTAACTCTACTTTTTAAAATGTTCCTGCCATGTACCTGAGTAAAAATTCTCTGAAATGACTTGCCAACATTTCAGCTTAAAGACTGCAGCCTCTATTTGAGGAGAAAAAAAAAGAAATTCCCCATTCTTATTGTAAATTCCATTTTGCTTAGTTCAAGATTGGAAATAATAGCCTTGAACTTTGGGGAACTCAGCTGCAACTCTCATTTTCACAGCTTGTACTGATAGCTAAGATCTGCTTAATATTTTCTACTCTTGACCTGAAGGACTTGCCCAAGAAGAAGTTGTCCACGTTTTTTAAAATGCTCTTTATGAAATCTAATAAAATCAAACGAGGCCATGCAGAGCTGTAAGCCCAAACACACCATCACTATGCTAGTTCATGAGAAACCCAAAGCGATATTGATGCATCTGAATTCCAGCCCCAAGGTGGACTTACTAAAAGTGCCTTTGTGCCAAAATATGGTTGTTCTTCTGTGCATGCACAGAGGGATTTGGTGATCTGGCCATGTCTTCAAAGTAAACTTCCTGTATTTACCCAAATCCAAGGTGACTTATAATTGTCCATGTCTAGATTTTAATTATTGGAGGGTCATCTTAAATTCATCCCCACCACCCCTCTACAGGAAAAGCAGTGGCAGGGGAGTTGGTGGGGGGTTTGGGTGGGTATGTTAAGTGGCCTGACCCCTGCCCTTTGCCAACTGTCCCTCCCACCACTTGCTCCCTCCATTGGTTGCGTGTCCACGCCTGCCTCCATACCTTGCCCTCTGCCACTTGACCCCCTGCTGCTTTCCCCATACTACTTGCTTCCCCTCTTGCCTGCTTCCCACACCACCTTTCCTGCTGCTGCTTACCTTCCTCTCATGGCTTTGGCTCTGGCTCCAACTCTACTCCAGTCTAGGCAGGGAGCAGAGTACATGGTGCCTCCAGTTCCAGCCCAGTAAGTGGCAGGGGGAGCAAGTGCATGTTGGTAGGGAGCAAAGCTGGGGAACCATAGTCAGTGGGGGTGGCAGGGGGAGTTGGAGTCAGAGCTGCAGCTGCTGATCCCATACTGCACCATTGCAGAGTATATCATGGGATTTACTCCAATCCAAGACAAGTTTCCCCCCTTTCCTCTCCTCCCACCATTTTGGCTGAAGATCTGAGTAAGTCCCATTCTATACTCCGCAATGGTGCAGTTTCCAATTCTCCCCTGTCATTTTCAGCTCACAAGCTCAAGTAGTAGCTATAAGGGTATGTAATGACATGAGCAAGCTACACGTGATAGGGAGGGAATGGCCATGGTGGTGTCACTCATTTCATACTAGCCAGCAGACTGAAGCAAGCGTAATTTACTGAACCAACTATAGAGATGTTAGATAACTTTTGAAATGTGATAACTAATGAAATGTGTGCTTCTTAAAGGCTTCTCTTGTGAGGATAGAGAAACTAGTAATGATATGAAAGGATGAGGATATAATGCTGCTCTTCCCACATAATGCCCTTGATCTGACGCCTATTCATTAGAGACAGTATTTCAAATCTCTGCTAGATAAGACCTCTCTAGATGCAATAGTTTCCAGTCTAGCAAGATTGAACTGATCTGCTTTTTCTATTCAAGAAGGAATGAAAAGAGGTTGACTTTAGTTTCAATGATTAAATGATGGAGCTGTGTAAAAAAAATGTAAACATTCCTGTCTGTTGTATTTGTGGTCCAAATCAGTACCATTAATTCCGCTTTCCGAATATTCCTTTTTTGTTTTATTTGAATGCACTATGAGTACTGGAGATCATTCAATTTGCCCTTTTGGTGACATGAGTAGCATCCATCAAATGAATTACAACCTGGTATACACTCCAGACCCATCTCTAGTCCAGTGTAGCCTATAATTCCTAGAAGAAATTATATAAAATGGAAGGTAATGAACTATTATTGTAATATTTATGATATAACAAAGCTTATTATTTTATTGTGTGGAATAAATAGTATGTGATTGCTCTGTTCACTTCATGCCTGGTTCCTTTTAACAAATAGTAACAGAGTCTGTTGATTTAAGAATAATTAGTTGTCTCCTACTAAATTAACATAGGGATAATTTAAATATAAAAAACACAGGATAACTCCATTAAGATTAATGTGCCAAATTCCTTTTTTTAATTACTCTGGTGTACATCCAGCAATTTATATCAGTACTTCAGAGAGCAGAATTTGGTTGTAGATTTGGTTTTATTTATTTATTATTAGTACCTTAAAAGAGTTAAATGTAAATGAAATACTAAAAATATTAAATAAACCTAAACCTATATTAGATATTATGTGCCGGGAGTGTTTATAATGATGTTGTGTATGCCATGACATATTAATCCAAATGATTGTTTCAAGCCATTATTTAAATCAGAGTGGCTTTTATATTATTTATTTTAGAATCTTAATGATAAAAAAGAAAAACACATTCTGCTCTCAGGTACGTTGATATAAGACCCCGATTAAAGACAATAGGAATACTCACTTTTTTAAAATAAGATGTATGCATAAGCATCTTGCTGTATTGAGGCCTCTAGCAGCATGGAGGCTTATGCTTAATGGTCAGCCTGCCCCTCCCTGCTGCAGCTTGACCCAGCTGCTTGCAGCCTCTTCTCTCAGAGAACCTGCCCTACACAATAAGCTTATCACAGTGCAACTGGTTTTTGCTCAGCTGCCTGCCTATACAGCAAGGCTAGCCTGTTGCACTTTCCTCTTAATAGGAGTCACTGGCTCCCTGTTACAAGGCCCTACATTTGGGAAATATAGATAAACAGCAAGTTATGGGCCAAACTGGCCCCACTGTAAAATCATTGAGTCACAAAATATACTAGTATGCCCAGCACTACCTACCCAAATCACAGTGTGAAAAGGGAGGCCAGCTTCATAACCCTCAATGCAGGCAAAAGAAGGTAGAAAGGGGCTGGGACTACAAAGAAAGGAACTGGGACCCCTCTGCTCCATCAAATCCTGAGCAGCGTGACTGCACTAGGTCTATATTCAGTACAATTTCTTCACTTTCAGGAACAGTGGGTTAACTGGAAGGCCTGGTCCATGAGAAGCAAAACAATGACCTACCCTTTACACTGGGTTCATCCTAGAGTCTGATCTATACCTGATAGTTTGAAAAACTAGCAGAGCCTGTTAAATTGCACAACAATATGAATTAAGTACTCTCTTCTTTTTTCCTTTGAAAATGAAAATGAACTAAAAAAGAAAAATCTAATGTTAGTGTCATGTTAATTTGCAAAATTGTCTTCTGTAAAGATCAAGAAGATTTGCTTATTCTGATGCTCACTAATATTAGCTCTACATAGGTTTTTCAATGCCTAATGTAAAACATTAACACATTATTATACAATGCAATATACAAAACAATAAAATATATAAAATATCTAGTGTGGTGAATTTTGTTCTACTAAAGCAATCTTAACTTTTGAAATCTCTTAATTATTGACTGCCTTACCTTACAACTCTTACTTTGCAGCAACACTAATGTTGCGCATGTGGGAATATTACATTGGGAAATAAATGGTATAGAATCTGACAAGTCGCACTCTATTTTAGATTTGCAGAAACAAGCAGTTCCTCTATTATCAAGGGACATTTAAAAAAAATCGTCTTAGAGAAATAAATTAAAGCACAAAGAAACTGCTTTTCACATGGGAAAGAAAAGTGAAGTCTTTCTAGAAAACATTCTAGTTTGCAATGTTTTTAAAAAAAGCTTAGTGAATAGTACATATACCTTACTCAAATATAAGACTACCCTGATTATAAGATGACCCCCCAATAATTAGACTCTATATATGGAAATCTTATAAATGTGTTAGAATTTTACAGGTATAGAATCTAATTATTAGAGGTTTGTCTTGAATTTGTCCCCCTCCCACTGCTACTGCAGAGAAAATAAATCAGGGGGACTTAGGTGACCCCTTTGCCATCTGCCTCCCCAACTTATTTCCCCTGCAGCTCCTTCCTCACCCCGTACTATCAGACCCTGCTCTCCCAGAGCATATGGAAATAAAGAGCAAATTTGAAAACGTTGGCAGATGAATAAATGCATTTTATCTTTTTTTTTTTTTAACTGATGGAAAGCAAAAAGGCCCAAGATTTATCAAGTAGTTTGTTGGGCTTGGCCCCAGCAGAGACAACAGTGTCTCAAGTCATAGTAACCCTGTAGGACTGCAGTGTCCAGTATGTGTGTGTACTCCAGATATGCCACCCACAAAGGATTCACATGCAAATTAGCCCCCACTCATGAATGGAACCAGGTGTTCTTGTCATGAGTCCTGGGATCCTCTAAAAAATTATATGAAGATAAGGTGCAGGGCAACCAGGTCCAGCTTCACCTTATGGAGGGTGGGTGACAGGCTGAGAGAGGGGCTGACAGAAGAATGCTGAGTGAACTGTTTGGGGCTCTGTTTGCTGATGCTTGCCAGAAGGATAGGGATAATTGAAAAGGTGAAAGAAAGACACAGCTCAGCTGTGAGAGTGAAGAGGGAGTCAAATTTTTTTCAGTGTAGTGGCTCATCATAATTTGAAAGAGTCGGTGCTGAGCAGGACTAAGTCAAATGGGCATTACTGTATTTTTTTATTCAGATGGGAGGAACTGATCTGTCCTCATGGCAGGTTTCCATCAAAATTGGAAGCTTGATCAATGCTTTAAAGGCAGAGAAAGGGATTGACAGAATGTCAGGGTATCAGGAGTGGAGGAGGGAGACCTGAAGCTCAAAACAATGGCAGTGGTGGCAAGTAAGCATGAAGTGGAAGAAGAGTTGAAGAGTGGAAATTAAGATCTGGAGACAGATGGAGAGTGGACAAAGGTGGAGAAGAGAGGAAGAAAGAAGGTGACAGCAGGAGCAACAGTGTAGGCAGCAGTGACAAAAGTGATGACACCAGAAAGAAGAGCAGAGGAGACCAGGAGATAGAACAGGATCAGCAGGAGAAGGTACATTGGGCAAGAAGCAGAAGCACAATGGTAGGCTGGCCCACTGGGAGTGCCACATCAGGAAAACATGGAAGAGACACCAGGAGAAGCTTAGAGAGAAGCAGATAAAGGCAACTTTAATCAGTGACAGGAAGCAGACAGGGTTGACAATGAACATATATGATTTCCTGGAAAAGGTACTGTTTGAGATTTTGGAGATGCAGGCAGAGCATCTCACCAGCCTGATTGCTTTCTCACACTGAAAGACTTGGGAACTGGCTTACTGGGATGGAGAAGAGTATGAGAACTTTTGAAAGAAATATGCAGAGAAATGTGGGAGGGAGGAATTAAGAGGGATAAAGTTCATAGCAGGGGAAAAATGCGAGAGAAAGAGTGATTATAGTTTGAATGTACACAGATTTACTAAAGGCAGACAACATAGAAAGATGGATAGAAAAATACGTCCAAAGGGTCATGTCAGTAGAGAAAGTAAGGGACAAATATGGTATCTGGACAGGGTGTTGGAAGGCACAAGTAGTGTTACAAGCATATATGTAGAACCCAGGTGGGGTGCTGCACCTCCTATCAATGATTCACACCAGGGTACATCAGGGTTTTATAATGTACAATGGTCAACCAAAATGATGCAGCAAATACAGAAAGGTAGGGTGCCTGTCTGCACACTGTCCCCTCATGGTGTGCTATAGTTGTAAAGCGATGGGGCATAGAACAACAGAGTGCCAGGAGTCCCCAGAATGCACTGTAAGGGAGAGGGACACTTGTATTGTGGGTGCCCCAAAGCCTTTGCAGATATAGTCAGACAACCTAAGGAACAGCAAAACCCAGAGGAGGAGAGGAGGGATTGAACACTGAGGTAGAAGTGGCAGAAGAAAGAAGCAAGAGGATGAAACAAAGAAGGAGGAAGGCAAAATGTTTGTGATTCAGGCATTCTAGGAGGAGACAGGAGATTGAAGGGAAGGGAAGGTGGGAACAGCAAACAGCTCAGACATGGAGGTGGGGATGGGGAAGAAAGAAGACATCCTACAGACAGTAGAAGTGGAGATGAAGCAAGAGAGAGAACTAGAGAGACAGGCTGGGAAAAGAAAGAAAATGCAGGGGCTGAAGACCAGGAAGAATAAACCTGATAATGAGGGGAGTGAGCTGGAGGAAGACCCAGAGAGCAGTTTCCTGCCACTAACACCTCTGGGATCTAGCCCGGAGTAGAAGCAAAGAAAGCAGGAAGCAACGGGGAAGTGGGAATATGCAAGCCTTGCTAAATGCAAAAGTGATCAAGCAGCTTGCAAAGACTACAGAAATGTGAGTGAGAGAGGGGGAGGAATCAACCACCCTGGGCAGTAGCACAGACAAACCTTAAAAGGGACAGGTGAACACATTTTAAAACAAGCATAAAATGGCTTTGAAAATAGTTTCACTTA
The DNA here is from genome assembly GCF_030867095.1 of Alligator mississippiensis. Taxonomy (NCBI): domain Eukaryota; kingdom Metazoa; phylum Chordata; order Crocodylia; family Alligatoridae; genus Alligator; species Alligator mississippiensis. The sequence continues at coordinate 110,121,576 of NC_081826.1, forward strand.
ACGTCAGGAGTATCTTAACAAGGAAAGGCAGGAACAGATTGAAACAATGTTAACAAAGTAAGGGTTGACATAATCTGCCTACAAGAATGTGGTATACCACGGGAGAGGGATTATAAACACTTTGAGAAAAGGTAGCGATGGGAACCATCCTGGTGGTCAGGGACAAATAAGAACAAAGTGGTAGGTATAGCAACATTATTCAAGAATCCAGGGCTGAGAGCAGAACAGGTAGAGGAAGTCATCAGTGGCAGATTGCAACAAATGTTACTATCAGCTGGAGGAACAGAATTAGAAAATTTCAATATATATGCACCACCGGAGAGGGAGGGAAGGAATGTGCTGCTGAGAAAGCTAGTGGTTTATGCGGTCAGAGGGAGACCACGCATAATAGTAGGAGATTAAAATTGTATAATTGAAGTGGGTGACAGAACATGGGAAGGAGGAAATGGAGCTTTAAACAGCTCATCCAGACTGTTAAGAAATATAATAAAAGAAGAGCCACTAGGAGATATGTCATCAGGGGAGAATGTTTTCACTAGAACAGACCCCAGTGGAAAGAAACAATTGACTTTGTGTTTGTATCAAAATAAAGAGAAATAAGGAAGAAAGAAACCTTACATATGACTTTTAGTGATTACTGGATGCTGAAGGTAGAAATGAGTCTTGGTAACAGCCTCATGAGAGGGAAGGGACTGTGGAAGTTAAATGTGCAGCTGTGTATACAGGTATACAGGTGTGGAGCACACCAGGTATGCTGAGGCTCTTGTGGTGGGGAGGAGCAGTGCAGCCAGCTCAGTGCCAGCATCCAGAGCAGGGGGAAGCTGAGCCCCTGTAGAAGGCTGGGAGGGAGGAGGCAGTCCTACCCCCCACCCTCTCCAATGGTCTATTTTTGATGAAGAGCAATTAGAGGCGTCCCGCCCAGAGGTGGCAAGGAGGACGCTAGCCAAGCTTAGCTCATCAGCATCCGAGGTGGAGACACTAGCCATTGGGACAGCCAAGCTAGCCCACCAGGACCGACACTGACGCTGGTCCCCCTGGCAAAAGGTGTCGACTGGGCATGGCTGAACCATGCAGGTGGCACCCATTTAGTTGGCGACTGGATGGGGTATAGGGGAGGTGGAGCCCCACAGAACATTGCACCAAGACAGTGAGTACTACCATCCCCGGGGTCCCCCCAGAAAGAGGATCTCCCCTGAACCCCTCCCTTTCATTCAATAATACCAAGTCATGGCAAGCGAGTTGAGGCGAGGGGCCCCGTGCCAGACAGATAGGTAGGGTTTACATTGGGTGACGTACTAAGGCTCCTTCCATCACAGGTGATAAATAGGAAACATATAGAGGGAAATATGTGTTCTTCTGAAATGCTAAAAGAGAAAGGTTGACTAGAGCTGAACTCTACAAAGCAAGATAGATGGTAGGATGGTGGCTGCTGGCCTTTGGATTGTTCATCTATGCGAATTATGTCAGCACAATATGCAAGGCAGTAACGAAGGGAGAGAGGAAAGTAGCACATATCACCTGATTTCATGCCGCTGCAATTTTGAGGAAATGGGGACTTTATCAGACCTCTCTGAAGAGTCCATGGGCATGGCAACCACAAATTAATTACATCAGGATGGAAGGATTCATGGAAAGGTATAAAATAGGGAAGGTAGGGATGGAGGTCCTGAAAGATCATAAGAAATTGATTAAATCAGTAAGGGAGAGAGACAGGGTGGTGCTGCTGGGAAACGTCACAGAAGGGCAAGTGAAGATGTGGAGAGTGGTAGTAGGTAAACAACTAAAAGGTGAACATGCTGACCTAGCCTGGATGGTTGTAAGAAATATCTTGCCAGTGATAGGAGTGTAACACAGATGGGGCTTGATGGGCTCATCAAGGTGCCCCCAAGGGAGAGGTGTGGGGAAGAAGAAACAGTGAGACATCTTTTGGGAGTATACATGTGCAAATGGGGTGTGGGAAAGTGTCCGCTGCTATCTGAGTGTCACCAAAATAAAACTGTCTTGAGCATGGGAGATGGTACTATATGTATTCATACAAAACAGACCCAAGGAAACATTATTAAGGACTTTTAGTATGTGTTAAAACTCACATATGGATTGGTTGGCTTTCACTGAAACAGAGTGCCAGAAGCTGGGGCTGCATGAACTGAAATACTACATCAAATGGGACAAGGAAGAGATCAGAGAGGAAGAAGTGAAAAAGAAGTGGAAGAAAAAGGACTGGACACACTTGTTTCACTAAACCAACAGAGAGGACTGATGGGAGAGGTGGAGCATTTCAAGTGGTTACCGAGGTAACAGTTTTTCATGGGGTTTTGTATGAAGAAAAAGATTTCTATAGGGGTTTGTTTTTTGTGGGAAGTTGATGTAGTTTTTTTCCGTGATAAAAACAAGAATGCTCAATATGTGTAGCTTTGTAAGCGTAGGGTGGTAAGTGTGTTTTTAATAAAATTTGTTTAAAAAGAAAAAGCCTCATATGGGCAATGTGTGGTTTGGGGTTTTGTGGGGTTTTATGAAAAAAAAAAAAAAAAAGGGTTCCCATCAGCATTTTGGCCTTTTTGCCTGTGATGAACTCTAGCATTTTTGGCACCAAGGGGAGGGTATCAGGACTAGCTCTGGCCTTTCCAGTGCCAGCCTTGTATTGTAGTACGTTCAGGCCCAGCTTCCTGTGGAGGGAAGACCTACCAGTTTTTTTTTTTTTGTTTTGTTTTTTTTTTTTTAAGGGCCACACACACACAAAAGGTTCCCATCAGCATGTTTTCCCAATATGGGTTGTGGTTTTTATAGTCATGCTCAATGTTGGCTGTATTTTAATCAACTTCATAGTTGATTTCCATTACTGAGCACGTGCTTTTGGCAGCAGTTAAAAGGTAGACAATGTATTTAATGAGGTTTTCTTGTATGCAATTGTAAAATGAGGACCCTTTTTTCCCCTATGCTGATGGGGGGTGGGGCGGGAGAGACATAGGCAGCAGAAGGCCAGGGCTACCGGGCCGGCTCAGCCATCCCAAATGCTGGGCAGCAGGTGGGCTGCAAAGCAGTCTGGCCACAGGCTCTGGGCAGCTGCAGTAGGGGTGGGGAGGAGTGCACACACAGCCAGGCTCGCAGCCCAGCATGGGGATGACTGACTTCCCAGCACCACTAACAAATATCAGTCTATTCTGTGAAGGGGAAGGCACAGATTGAGGCCCCTGAGGTGAGGAAGGGAGTGGGACACAGGCAGGAGCAGGGGCTGGTGTGAGTGGAGCCCCAGCCAGGTGGTGGGACAATTAGAGCCTGGGTGGCTCATCCAGGGGCGTGGCAGGGGGGGCTCCTGCTGCTCCATGCACCCTGGTGCAGGCCTGTGGGGAATATGCCCCCCCCCGATCTGTGCATGGGGCAGAGGCAGCTGTGGCTGTGAGCTGGCCTTTGCTCCCTGTGTCAGCTGTCCCAGGAGCAACGCCATATGCCTGCCACCGCTCAGCTGCACTGCGCCTCCTACCTCCCCGGCAGTAGGACACACATGGCATCACGCAGCTCCTGGGGCAGCTGCAGCAGGCAGCAAAGCCCAGCATGCAGTGGCAGCTGCTTCTGCCCTACACACAGATCGGGGGGGGGGCCGCTGCTGAAGTGCGCACAGTGGTGGAAGACCCCTGCGCCTCTGGATACCTGGACTCTGATTGTTCCACCACCATCTGGCCTGGCTGGTGCCCCACTCCCCCCAGCCCCTACTTCTGCCTGTGCCCCACTCCCTCCCTCACTGCAGGGGCCTTGGTTTGTCCCCCCACAGTCTTTTCCCTTCCCTCTGCCCTTTCCCCCACAGACTTACTTGCTGGGGGGGCGTGCACGCATGCACTCAACCCCCACAAATAATTGTCTCCCTCTATCTGCCTATAGGAGAGAGCTCATCTTATATCTGAGTAAATACAGTAATTTTCTGATGCAGAGAACTATTCCCTTTTTTTGCACTCTGTTGACAGGCTTTCATCAAATCCGCTGTTTCTCTAGCAGCTAGACAAAAGTGGAGGGGTAGGGGAAGTCTGTTACTTTATCACATACCATATTGCTCTAGGCTAGAAAGTCTAAGGGCAAGCTAGCACTGTTCACTAGTAGCTAAAGCCTCATGCTGTAACGGAAGTAATGCTCTGCATTAAAGTTTGCTTTAAGTCATGGCAAAATGAAAAACAACCAAGCAAACAAACACCTTAACATTTTGTTTGACCATAAAGGTGTTAAGTTAAATGCAAAATGAAATGTATTGTTCTGCTTTTTTTTTCTTTTTAACTTCTAAAAAAATTAAACAAATGTCCACGTGAACTGTCATTTCAATACATATCCAATATCAACATGAAATTGCCTTTTTTTTTTTTTCTATTTAGCCCAAAATATTTGCCAAATTCAGCACACATTTGTCAATATTTTGGTTAATCCCGAAATGTGTTTTTGAGAGAATGTGCAGTTCATTTGAGAAATATGCACAGCTCTATACAGTAGCAAGTTTACATTGTCTGAGTGTTGAGTTTCTGTATTAGTCACCAAGAAAGAATACAAAATGCACAGTTAGCCTGATGCAGTAAAGCAAATTGTTATGTTTTTAAATTTGTAGTGTCTTAATAAAATCACACCTAATCTCAAAAAAGAATAAAAATGCATGGTACTCTGAACAACCAACTAGATGTGTACAGAATGTAACTTATATAGGACCGTGGTACTAATAGAAAGAAAAAATCTTTACAATATCCCAGTAGGTTGTCGATATAATTTTAGAAAGTGAGTCTCAGAAAAGCTGGACAGGAGAGAGTAAATCCCTTTACACTAATTCTTGATCTCCCAGCCTCCTAGGCAGGTAAAAATTTTATATGTCATCATTGAAAAACATCTACAGTATGACTGCCTGTATGTATTCATACATTTGGACAGTGATGTGTCTGTATACTGTTGTTGGATCTCTCAACCAGAATTTAGTGTCATATTTAAATTATCTTGTTTAAATTAGTGGATTCTTCTGACTCGTGTGTAGTTTCTATGTATGTTTTCAATGTTACCAATGGGGAAACTAAACTAATAATAATTTGCCTTTGTTTAGTATCTTCTATCCTCAGCTCTGGGCACATTTTATCACATACTAATTAATTGAGCCTTGTTACATCTCTTTTATTGAATGCAGTGATAGCTGCAGGTGCCTGGTCCTTCAAAAATCAGGAGATGCCTAAAGATTCACTTTGGATTCTAACTTTGGCCATACACTTTTGAAAATTTTGGCCTATGTGTTTTGTGCAAGCTTTATGGGAGAGTTCAAAGTAAAAAGCAAGTCTTCTAACCTTCATTGCAGAAGTAGTTGGAATGGATTTTTAGTAAGCTTATCTAAGATGATCTCTTCCTTTATAACTCTTAAAGTAACTCTGTCAGAACCATCTCTTCTGCATGAAATGTATTCTCTGATGCACTAAAACAAAATAGTTTTTATGCTCCCCCTCACAAATTGTTTTATCTTCCATAATATTACACATAAAACACGTAACTACTGTATTAAGAAAGGAACCTTTGGATATTTGTGACTATGAAAGTGAATTTAAGGGCTTGAGATACTAATTAGACCAGGCTTGTCCAACATATGGCCTGTGGGCCACCATGCAGCCCGCCAAGCCATTTTCTGAGGCCTGAGGTCCCTCACTTGGGAGAGGCAGGTCAGGGGCCCCACGCTCTGGGCTCGCAGCGCTGAGGCCACCAGGGCTGCGTGTGCGGGTGGCTGGGCACCATGGTGAGCGGGGCCTTGCGGGAAGGGGGGCGAGGGGCTGCGGTGCAGCGGCTGCCTCGCTCCGGGCCTCCTTGGGCAGCGCTGGCTCATGGGGCTGCGCTGCTCAGGGGATGGGGATGTGGAGCTATTTATCTCTCCCCTTCAGTCCCTGGGGCAGTAGCTGGCTGGATGCAGAATGGGTCCCTCCTGTCCCTGCCCACCAGCAGCTACCATGAACCTTGCAGTAACAGGCAGGTGCAGTAGGGCTGCACAAGAAGGGTCTCTCTGGCCCAGGACAGAGTGTGTTTGAATATGGCTCGCCGGCCCACTGGGTGATAAGAAGTTCATGATCTGGCCTCACATTCAAAAAGGTTGGATACCCCTGAATTAGACCACTTAAGCCTTACAAAATATACTGAATAAAACAGGATGTAATAGCAAACAGGCATTCTTGGCATGAAAAATCTCAGCAAATAGCAGCACTAAGAACCATTGCAAGCAAGGAATTATCTGAATCCCTAAATGTAAATTGTGCGTTTGTTTGAAAAGCAAATTATTGGTTTAAGAACATTATTTTAACTAAAGCTATATGACATCCTTTTATTGGGTGTGAAGAGGTGAACAACGGCAATATTATAAATGGTTGTAAGTGGCACAACCACTGAAATTGTGAGGGACAGAGTAATTTAAATTTAGGGAAAAAAGAACTAGGTGTCTCTTTCCTCTCCAAAGGTAATTGGGTTACTGGCTTTTGGCACACAGAACACAATTGCTGCATTCCAGAAGATGACAAAAAAAGTATTGGAAGAACTAAGCAAATATGCCATGGCCCACAAAAATGAAATGATGATATATCAACACATCCATTTGAAAGAGTTGGAAGATGTAAAAGCGGTGTTTAGGATGTTTTTATGTCTAAGTATGATTGTGAACATTGGAAAGGGGTCAGATAAGTATGGCCGAGGTGACTTACTGTGAATATAGGATGAAGACTGATCAGATTAAATAGGAACTAGCTACAGTGGAAATTAAAACAAGTAATAAACAGCAGATAAGAATATTTTTTACTGTTACTAACTACTGCTCCACTGACCAAATTCTATACCAAAGCAACTGTGCTGTTATCTGTGTAGGAGGATAAATGAGATGGTTATGGACCATAATACTCAGTTGTAGCTATATCATTATGCCTGGCATGTATGCTAAATTGTGTCATAGGTCTCATTTCAGGTACACCACTAGCATTATTAAGATTGCTAATGCAGAGAGTTGAGTCTGTTTAGGGAACAGACAAGATAATGAATAGGAGAGGTACATGTGATAAAGTTAGTCTCTAGCTTTATTAAAGATGATTTAGATAAAGAAGATCCTACTCTGAGTGAGGTTGGATTAGACAGACTCTTGAGGTCCCTTTCAGCTTTATTTTTCAATTATTCTAGAGTTTAGAGATGACAACAGGAATTGTTGTAGTAAATCTCAAGGATACCTTCTTATATAGTATTGGCTGGAAATGTTTTAGAATAAGGATGTATGATAGTGATGAAGGGTTAAACTCTTCAGACAAAATTATCAAATGTAGGTGACAGGAATTTTAGGCGCTTTGGACCTGCTTACTATAGTCCATTTCCAAAAAATACCCCTTGCATTGTATGTACAAGGTTTCTTTTTCTCTTCTTTTGCATGGACATAATTACATTATTGCATTCAGATTTCATGCCGCCTACAGCTTGCAAATTAATATTTACAAAATCTTTTTTGGAGCCTATGTATGTGCATGCGTTCGGTTTGCATGCACACATATGATAATGAGTGTGCCCCATACCTATCAAAGTGAAGTTAAAAACCAGATGCTTTTCGCTGATGTTAATTCTTCTAGCACAGTCAAACCTTTTAGTCCTTATTTGAAGCAAGTAAGAAATTTCTCTGAATGGGAACTACAGGATTAAGCAGAGCACTATTTGCTTTTTCATCATGCTAGTTTAAAAAAAAACAAAACAAACCTCAATCTTGTAGCCTTTATTTAGGGAAAACACAATGCAGAACCAATCATAAAAACAATAAAAGCATCAAAAGAACAATTAGACGTGATCTGTGACTATGGGGAAGCGCAGAAAGTCAGATCTGGTCATAAATACTGTTAAGTACCTGGTTCTAGATAATAGAGACAAGAAGACACTTCCTCACTAAATGTTTTGTCGATGGATCTGCCAGCAGGTTCAGGTGATATCTGTTTCCTGAAGGAGTTTCAAGTATTTTCTAAGATTTGTAAAAAGCCTGAGAGAGAAATAGAAAGAGTTCTGGGATGAATACGAATAGGAGATGAACACACATAGCTGGAGGCTTCCATTGTTGATCTGCATTTAGAGAAGGTTTAGAGTTGTTCCTGTGGTAGGAGGAAACCAGTGTTTTTATAGGAAAGTGTTTTGCTTAAAGAAATAAAAAGTGCTCCTGACTCAGAGATACAGCCTCATCTTAATTCACAGGGGACTCATAAAATTTCACTCACACTGAGATAAGGACACACTCCTTAAAAATGAACACCATGTTTCTCTTTCTTTCAGGAGCTTTTGAGGCAAATTTCCATAGTGATATACAGAGATTTATACTAATATAATTTACATACGTAAATCCTCCATATATCGAGATGGAGAAAATTTACCACTACCTTTAGTACATTGTATTTCTTTCTCCTGACTAAAGTAATTTTAACAACATAATACAGGCAGCAGGGTAACACTTCATAAACCAGAAGTTTATTGACCTATGTGACCTCTCCAAGCGTTTTCCTCCTGATTATTTTGTGATATGAATGTAACAGATAACATCTGAAGTAACGTGGGAAACAAAGCTCTACAAATCCAGTCACTTTTCATTTTTATTTCAGATCATTTGATTCCTTTTGGTTCTGTTTTATGAGGGTCAGAATAAAAGGGAGAACCTCCCCGCCACAAAGCATTGATTTGCAATAGACTTCCAAGACGCAATGGCAGATACAAAGAAAAGAATGGAAAATAGGATGAACTGCACGCAGTGGCTCAATACATTTTATTCTGCAGGGAAACTTGTTTAGCAGTAAAGTTGCTATGCATTGCATAACGATCACTTTTTAGGACATATTAAACATTGCACTGTGGCTACTGCCATTTAAAAAAAACTGAATGGTAAGTAATTATTTTGTACTATGAACTCAGACAGCCTGATAAATCTCTAGGCTAAAGCCTCTAATGTTAATGGCATCATAGAAGGAATGGCTTTATTGTTAAGGCTTGCTTATAAGGGGTCATAGATGTCTAAGCACCCAAGAAGTAATCCAGAGTCAAGAAGATATGCAACAATTATATGCACCAGAGAGTCATTAAGAGCATCGCACAGATTAGAGCACTCTGCTTTGCTAGTGATTAAAGCTTTGAAGTTTAATTATGCTGCAGCAAAAGTGCGGCCTTGAACTAGGGGTTTCCCCATTGTAAATAACTCAGGGATTAGGTGTGAACAGTGGAGTGTGTGTGTATGTGTGTGCGTCTGTAAATGCACATGTGCATGCACACAAGGTACTATGTCTTTAGTATGTTAAGCAGTGAGTGTTCACTTTTAAGATTTGTTTTGAGGTGCTACATAGAGACACAGGCACAGGACAGCTGCCTCTGGTGACAGAGCAGAGGTGCCTGACTTCAAATGTCCGCAGAAGGGACTTTTCTGTCTGTTCACACCTTTACCTCCATCATGTCATCAATTTCCAAATGGAAAACCAACCTACAGAACACTTTAGGCTGCCTGCTACTGCTTGTAAAGTGGGCAATAGTATCTATCTACTATTTGAAGTGTTCTCATCATCATAGAATCTGAATACTTCACCATCGCTAATGGACTTGGTCCTCAAATGGACTTGGCCCTCAAATGCCTCAGCGGGGGAACTAGAGCTCAGGGGACATTAAGTCTTATGCAGAAAGACTGAGGGAAGAACTGAACCCTGAGGATTAGTTAAGTGCTTTACTGCAGGTTATGCTTTCTATTAATTTAGCTAATGACCTGCTCATTTTCACATACAACAGCTTTTCCAAAGTGGTTTCTAATATAGAACCTCCTAAATTTAAACACTTTCCCCTTCTGCAGGTGGCTTGGATACTTTGGGTGACCCTGGCTGCAATGAAGTCAGTGCTAACACCTATGGGTACTGTAACAGGAGGGAGGTCAGGGTCGCCGTGCTCTCTCCTGCCGCCTCCTTTACTGTGCCAAGCTGCCGACTAGCACCCTCCAATTCTCGCCCGCCACGACTTTGATCTTATATATTTTATAGGGAGGCTGCCTTTCGTCTTCCTGGCCACGGTTTTCCTGTTGTCACCAATTCTTCTCCTGTCTCGGGTGTTCTGTACACCCCAGCCTTATGGGCTATGCGTGGCTCCAACCACCCCTGTACCACGCCCCAAGCCTCGCAGATGTAACTGACATTGTTAGGTCTCTCTCTGCACCCTCTCTGGTGCTCAGGCTCTCCACAGCCCTGTCTCTCTCTGTGCCCTCTCTGGCACTCGGCTACTGTAGCCCCCACTCTCCCTGGGGCTTCTTGCTGCCCACACTCTCTCCGGGGCCTTCTCAGTAATGCCGCCCTCTCCGGGGCCTTCTCAGTAATGCCGCCCTCTCCTGGAGCTCACCACAATGTTGCCCCCTTCTCCGGGGCTCACCATGCCCACACTGGGGCTTCTCAGTAATGCCTCCTTCTCTGGGGCTTCTCACTGCCCCCTCTCACTGGGCCTGGGGTCAGTGTACCCCAAATGCTGTGCCCTCACTGGTGCTGGGGTCCCCACACTGCTGTGAGTCCCCTATGAGGCCTCCTCCATCCCCTCTTAGCCTCACACAGACCACCAGTAACAAACAGCAACATATACGCAAGCCCCTGGGCTACAACACAAACAGAAGCCACCCATCTATAAACACGCTCAAGCCTACCGGGGGTTCTTCATCTCGCAGCAGTGTCAGACGTCGCTCCTGCATCTGGCTTCTCCTCTCCTCCATGACCGAGAGCTCCTTCCTCCTTGGCTGCTGGTAGGGAACTCCTCCTGACCTCCTGCCTGTGATTTATATAGGAGCCAGGCCCTGCCCCTTCTCGTCAGCTGGCTAGGCAGGTGTGGGCCATTAGTTCCCTCTAGTTGCCTCAGAAACCGGCCCCTGAGGAGTTATCCCATCTCTCCAAGTAGCAGGCACCTTAGTGCCTTGCTACAGGTACCATTACATTTATAATGGACATTCATTTGCTCACAGGGGCTGTAGAAGATTAATTGACCTTTTCAGTTCAGTGGCTGAAAAAAACATTTTTTCCCCCTCACTGTGACAAAAAGCCAAGATATATCATTTTATTCGAAACTTTTTAATGATTTCATTCTGAATTCATGAATAGGTTTGGGATAACTATGGTTGCATATTTTCATTGAAAGGGATTTGTATCCTCGGTTTGCTGTGATGGACAGCTTTTCACTTAGGAATTCTGTTTCTTTCTGTCCCTACTCCATATTCTGCACTTTCTCTCTCTGTTTCTTATACGCACACCAGTCTTGAAATGCAATATTTTCACTTTGTTTTCAAATGATCATTTTCTATTTTATCTTCAAGAGCTTTGGATGTATTACTAATGGCTTAGTTGTTGTTGCTTTGATTGAATATAAAGAGTTTGTATTAAAAAAATAGTATCTCTTAGTTCATTTCACTTATCACATTTACTAATATTTCTTAAATGCAGCATTTTATTCCTTTAAAAATGTAGCATGCAGGGAATTTTGCCTGAGGCTATTATGTATAAACCTCTCTAGCTCTGAAGCCAGGATTGAGAAAGTTTGGCTTTATGGGTATAAATAATAAGGGAAGTCTTATTACTAATATATTTTAAATTTAGTTTATAGATATATGTAGAATGACTATTAGCTGAAACCAGGTTTTGCAAGGCAGTTACTCTGTTACTATATGTATTGATGTAACAGGACATAACCTATCAAGTCTACTGGCCTGCAATATACCCAGATATATAGCAGCAAGATACTATTGCTATAATGAAAGTTTGAGATGGGGTACAGACTACACTTCTATCTCTCACTCTGGAAACCTGATGGGGAAAGGTTAAAAAGGTTATAGAATTGTCGCCTTAAAGGGGTTAGTATGCCCTGGATAGAGATACTATTACAATGCTGCTGGCCTTACAAGGGTGTTTATCAGATAGGAAGAATATGGTCTTCTCTCTCATTCATGAAGGTCCAAATATGGAAAGCAATGTATAACTGAGGAATACCAAACAATTATTCATGCAGGAAAATTAAAATGCTGTGTGAGCCTTTCCTTTAGTGCAAATATCCCTTTCTATAACTTCAGTTCTGCTTTACTTATGATGTAAATAGTTTTCATCACTAAAAGGGGAGAGGACACTAAATTTGTATAGAATACAAATAATTTTGGGACTAAAATCTGTAACATTTCTTGAGGTGTATGAATAAGGAATCATCATATGTGCCACACAGAGAGATTGTAAATAAAAGTCTTAGCAAAGCCATGATGAAAAACTTAAAAGAACAAGAGTAGGGAAGAAAGAAGAGAAGTACATTTTGGTTTCTGTTTCAAAAAAATTATGTTGCAACTATAAAATAATGACTTACATTTAAAAATGCATATAAATATGTAGTATGTATATCAAATATGCAAAACACTGACATGCATTCTACTTAGTTATTTGCTTTAAAAAATTAACAAATTTCTCTTGAATGCTGCTGTTTACAAGCCCTTATATAAGTAGAAAATTCAGCATCCATTTTTAAGAAGCTGGAATTCTGACTATATATTGAGTGCCCTTATATTCCAAAGTTGTTTGTGCAGTTCATGCAAGTTTTATGACCAAAAATAAGGGTGTCCCCATCCTACAGAAAGTCTCTCAAATTGTTTCCTTCCATGTATTTCTACATGTAGGACTAAATTAAACTCTGATGTAAGTCCCTGGACTTTAATGGATTCATCACTTGCATAAGTTCTGAATTTGGTCCATTGTTCTGTAGTTGTGTTTTGCTGTCATATACTGCTTCCTTTATTGCAGCACTGTGTACCTAATGTTCAAGACAGACTTTGATCTCTGATACAGTTTTTGCTCATCTATTTAGAAAAAAATATATCTTCCTTGTTAAGAACAGAGAGAATGTCATGAATTGTGCATTCTTCATATTGGTGTTGCAAAGTACTGCTTAATGGACATAGATCGGGGATTGGGGTTTCATCATGTTTTTTAATGAATAGAGTTCTTTGTACAGTATCCCTTAATGGGGTACTCGTACTCCAGATGAGAGTAAGCAGCTTCCCTCAGGGCACACTTTTGATTTGTCTTTATTTGTCTTGTTTATCCAGCTTCATACACTTTATGTATGAATTTATAGTACACTGGATTACACCAAACATTTATGGGTATTATTTTCCCTTCCTAGACTTATCCACATTTTATCACTGTCTGCCTCAGCAAGTGCATTTCTCATGTGTCTCATGTTCCTAGGTTAACGGAAGAAGCCCTTTATGTGTTTCATTTTACAACTTAAATATTATGTGAGTTGTACCCTTTACCTCCTCAACAACTTGCAGAATTCCCAGATTTTCTATGTTACACTGTCATCATTTCTCATTCTATAGTTCATTCCTGATTGGTAAATAATGGTAAAAGTGGCATCTCTCCAACCCAGTGTAAATCAAAGCCCAGAAGCAATGGGCACAAAAGCATCTTCCAAACTTCTGTGTACACAGCTAGAGAAAACCAGGTGCTCCACTTGTTAAGAATGGTGCTCAAACCTCTGCACTATCCTATTTTCCCCAATTTCATTATGTGCCTGCTCTTTCCCACCCCAGCTTGGGATGCCAAAAAGGGGTGCCAGAAATTCTCACTGACCACTGGGTGGAAATGCATGGAAGGAAGATTTCAAGGACCCACACCTTGTACACACATTATTCAGTTCCATTCTGGCTGCAAACTGCATGAAATGCTATTTGTTTGTTTATGAAGCAACAATTCCTTAGGTTTATGACAACAAATACTTTTTCCCCTATTTTAATATATCTTATTCTTTGTTAGTCAAATGTATCTTTTGAAGCAGAGTATACTACCTGCTTCCCACTCAGTTTAGGCCAGATTTGCTTTCATCCAATATTTTCAATACATATTTATCCTACCAATGTTTCATAACTGAAAGGACAGTCAGAGCCAGCCTTAGGGAAAATGGCACCCTCGGTGACCTTTTATTTTGTCCCCTCACCACCCTTCCCGGTGCGTCTCCCCTCATATGGCCCCCCACCCTAAGTCAGTGGCACTGCTGCAGGCAGACAGGTGGGCAGGGGTGCAGGGTGCAGTCCAGAGGAGCTGCCTGCACCGCCTGGCCTGGCTCCTCCTCAGCAGTGGCTGGAGGTGGGGTGGGCTGGGCACTTCTCCTCCAGAGGCAGGGAAAGATGAAAGAGTGCTAGTGTGTGTGTGTGTGTGTGTGTGTGTGTGTGCGCGTGCACGCACACCCGCAGTGCCCCCCTGACCACAGCACCCTGGATGGTCATCCATGTTGCCCACCCTGATGGCTGGCTCTGAGGACAGTTTAACCAGGTAAGTAGGTATATAACCAGATAGGTTACATGTAACTTACTGCAGCCCTCTTACCTTGTCTTTATATATTCGCACATTCCAATATATCTATTGTTGCAGCGCACCTCGTTGCCCCACTCCTAGGGAGGGGAAAACTGCTGGGGAAAAGCCCTAGCAGCAATAATGAGTACAGCTGTGGGTTGCCAGGGCAACTAATAAGAGTCAGCTGCCTGTAGGGGGCAGGGCCTGGCTCCTATAAAGCCTAGAGTCAAGGCCAAGCTAGCAGTTCCTTGCCAGTAGTCAGAGAGGCAGGAGCTCCTGCAGTTAAAATGGGAGAAAAAGCTTAACAGCAAGTATAGCTCGCGAGAGCTCCAGAGGCTGGAGCAATGATATTGGGTTACAGCCAGGAGGCTTATGTTGTTATGGCCCAGTGCCTTATGTTTGAGTTATAGCCAGGAGGCTCGAGTTTATGTTCAGGCTTTGATATTACACTGGTGGTTTGGGTGAGGCTATAGGGGTTGGAGGAGGCCTCATAGGGACCCACAGTGGTGTGGGGGCCCTAGCGCCAGGGAGAGGTGCAACTTGCGGGGTGTGTAGACCCCAGCCCAGAGAGGGGCATTTAAAGAGCCCAGTGTGGGCACAGCAAGTCCCAAGAGAGGGGTGATTTTATTAGGAAGCCCAGGCTGGGCATAGAGAGCCTCAAACAGGGGGCAGTATTATTAAGGAGCCCAGCAGGGGCCCGGAAGGCCCCAGAGAAGGGGGACCATTGCGAGGCCCAAGAGGAGCAATGTTTGAGAGGCCCAAGGGGGCAATACGTGAGAGGCACAAGAGGGGCCAGATTGAGAAGCCCAGGATGGGCGTAGTGAGCCCGGTAACAGGCTAGCACTACAGAAAACCCAGGACAGGGGCAGGGTGCTGCGGTGGACCCAGGCCAAAGGGGTTAGCAGCACAGCGCCCCAGAGAAGGGCAGTGCTGCGGTGGTCCCCAGGAAAAGGGGATAGCAGCACAGTGCGCCCGGCCAACGAGAGGTTAGTAGTGCGGTGGGCCTAAAAAAACGGTGGCTCGAGAGGACGTCCCAAAGTGGACTAGATTATTTTAGAGAAGGCCCAGAGTGGGCCTCAAGAGTCCTAAGAGAGGGGCGGTGTTACTAAGAGTCCCAGTGAGGGACACTGTATTAGAGAGAGCCCGGAGTGGGCCCAGTGAGACCCCAGAAAGGGGCAATAGTATAGAGAGACATACCAGCATCTATCCCATCAGTGAGGCTCGGGGCGTGGTATTAAGGGTGGTAGGAGCCACGCGTAGCCCATAAGGCTAGGGTGCCTGGGGAGCACCCATCATACTGGGAGACCCCAGAGGGTCCAGGAACACACGGGGACAGAGGTCCCAGCTATCCGTGCCCAGGGAGTCTTAAGGCAGCCTCCCAACATTATACTAAACAGCAAAGACGTGGAGGGCGAGAATCGAGGGTGCCCTTGGGCCGAATTGGCACGGAGAGAGGGCCTTAAGGAGATCACGGCCCTCCTATAGGACTCTGCCGTGACATCTATCATCTTTTCTGTATTTTTAATTAAACCATGTCCACACTAACTACTGACCACAGTTTTCCCTTATGTAATGTCTTCAGACATGTCAAGGACAATTTCAGCTAACACTCTTTATAAATCTTTATACAAATTATAAATCTTGAACTTTATTCTAAAGGACACTTGCAGTAGTTCTGTATGAAACTAATGAACAAAGGAGACAACACTACATCAGCATGACTATATTAATATTAACTCATGCTTTAATACGTTTTCTGAATGACTGTTTACAACTATAAAAAAAAAAAATCAGAGTGATGCAAATAATGAACTATTTATCAAATCACATTAGACAGTTATACATGACAACTGCCTGTCTCTAATGGTTTGAAGCTCTTTTTGAGGATGAAGAGTCACATAGACTACAATGGACATTGAATCATATCCTAAAAAGAGAAAACGTGTCACATTTCCATTTGACCTTATGTGGGAAGGGAACAACATACTACTTTATATTTATTTATTCCTTTGGATTTTTATGCTATCCTAGTTTATTCTTTTGTGTTGAACTTCTAAGCTTGGACTTGGGAAAATACTATATAATCAGAGCTCACTGTATTTGGCAGAATTAGAAACAAGAAATGTCATCCATTCAAACTCCTAAGTCCAACTATGGTAGATATTAGAAATGGGCTTATTAATATTTGACATTCCAGAATCTTTTAACAAGAGGCTCTTCAGGATCATATTTTCCATTAGTTTCTCTGGTTTTAACAAATGTATATCTTCTTACAATCCTGTAAAGAGGCATTATTTCACCTTGAGCTGTTCTCCATATTGTCTTTATTAGGTTAACAGTTTCCTTCCACATTTTTTAAATTATGTAGCAGCTTCTCTCTCTCAGTCTTTTTGTACCAGTTCTCTCTGCATTCCTTGTTTCAATAAATTAATGTCTTCAGTAGATTATGCATTTACAATTTAGTGAAATATTGTTACCCAAATGGATGGTGTCCATCACATGCTTTCAGTGGCAGTTTTGCTTCCAGAAGCTGTATTACATCTTAGCGCTGCTGAGGGAAAGTGAGGACACTCCATTTCTCTGCTTAGCACTTGTTGATCCTGAACTGTTTCTACTTTTGTTGCTACTTTTTCTTCACCTGAGGTATCTTTTCATTTCCCAGTTTGATGTTTCTTTTCTTTCTTCTAGGTTCTTCTATTACATGCGTTTGATTGGAATCATAAATTATAGCTAGGGTATAGCACTCAGTGGCACGAGCTTTACCATCCTGCATTCATTTTTTTTCCCTCCTATATAAATGGAATTTTAGCTGTGATATCCATGCTTCATTATACATTAAAAAATGGTAAGGGATATTGTGACAGGCCACTTTGCGCACCTGACACTTTAAGAGCAGAGATGGCTTTAAGAACAGTTCAGGCAGCAATTAGGGAGGGCACCCGACTAGAGAGGGGGTGGGGCTTAAGGTGTATATATAAGCCCAGGGCCTGACATAGGAGGGCAGTCTTACCCACAGTGGTGATGTGTAGGGAGTGCACAAGGGGTGCATATGCACCCCCTGAGAGCTGGTGAACCCCCTGAAGGCCACACTCCCTGCTTAGGTGACGGGTGGAGGGGGGGAGGCAGGAGTGCCCCCCTGTGAGTGCCAGCTGGGGACTGAGAGCGCCATGACCACTTCTGGGAGCACCATGGCTGCTTCCCGCTTGGCATGATTGGCCGTGGGGGACACCATCCCCTCCCTGGTCAGCGAGACTGGCCATGGGGGGACCCTCCCCCTGGTCAGCTGACTGGTCTCTGGCGGGGCACGTGTCCCCCCTAAGGTAGCACCAGCTGTCCATGCTTACCCAGGCAACCACCAGGGAAGGAGCTCCTGAGCAGGCCACTGAGAGAGTGGCTCTGATTCACACCAAGTATGTCTGTGTGTCTGCAGCCTTAGGGCCAGGAGTTCAGCCTTAGGGCTGGTGGAGCAGCCAGCATGCCACTTGTGGGCTGAGGAATGTCTGGTAGTTTGTGCAAGGGACTACGGGGAGGTAAGGGGGTCCCAGCTGGCCCAGAGATAAAGAATGGAGGGCCAGAGATCCCACAGAGACAGCAGGGACTAGAGACTCAGAAAGAGAACTGAGGGCTGGAGGGTCCTAGGAGCAGGTAAGGCCAGGGTGACCATAGGTCTCACTTGCCTAGGAGTGGGGCCAGGGCTCAGGAAAGGCCAAAGGCCAAGAAGAGCTACAGCCAGAGATTGGCAGGACTGCAGAGCCCATGGGTCTCAACTGGCCTAGGAGTGGGGCCAGTGTCTTAGGAGAAGGACCAAAGGCCAGGAGGGTCACGGCTGACACTGAGGGGGCCAGAGTGCTGATAGCCCAGAGAGGGGCTGGCATAAAGATGAGTCAAAAGCCCATAGCACCAGTTATGATTTGATCAGGATGTGACAATTAGCAATGAATGGTGACACCTGCACTGTAGAGTGAGCTCCCATGGAAAGTCCTGGGACAGGCTCCCATTTTCTAAAAATCATAACAATATCAAGGTGTCAGGAGAGGAGAAAGGGAGATTGCCAGAGACGGCAAAAGACAGTGAAGTTGATAAGGGCTGAGGGAGCACTGGGGACCACCCCTGGAGTAGGATCCCATTACAGATATAAAGAAAGAAATAGCACCAGGAAGACTTAACCTAAGAGACTGCAGCTAAACAGCAGAGGCATCTCTAATTCAATTTATTCATGCTTGTACTCAGAAGAAGCTGGGAAAAATCCATTAAATCTGAAATTGCTTGCTGGGAGCATTATTTCTAACAATAGCACAAACTTGTTGGTATTCTTAAAGTTTTTGTTTTGGCAGAAATGCTTTAGACAGACAATAGTCAGATCAGCTGTAAAGCAGTCATTGCTTTGGGATGATACACACAGAGTTGTGCCCTCTGCCTAGGTGCTTTTATTCCAACTATTTATACTCAGCAGCCTGAAGATGCATTTTGAAAGGCTTCAGGATTAGAACTGGAATCTACTGTTATCATGACTAATTTTACATTGGTTACATTGTGATGTTATATTTATATTGAGATGTTAACCTGTGCAGATGTTTGAGGAGGTTAAATGGTTAGGGGGTGGGGGGAGGTGAATGGTGGGTTTGTCTAAACTAGTACACCAGAGGAAGTGAACTAACTTAGATCAGGAATGCTTTAGCCCCATCTAGTGAACATCTGTACACGTTCAGGGCTGGGAAAGCCCAGCTGCTTGCCTTGGGGCTGCATTCTTTCTATCCCCACTACCCTGACTGGGCTATTTTAAGTCCCCCAACCTTCCCACCCCCAGATGGACAACTCTTTCTGCAGACCCGCCAGCTCCCCACCCCACCTTCTCAGACTCGCTAGCCCTCCCCAATCCTAGCTGCCCCTCTTCCCACTCGAGTTACTTGCACTGGATTGATTCCTGGTGCAGCTCCTGGCAACAGAATATCTGCACATGCTGCTCCCGAACTATGCTCATGCAGCTCAAAGTAAGCCACGTGATTGTAGAATGGGGACAGTGAACACCTACATGTACCCACAGTGAAAATAACATGGATTTTTCAAGGCAAGAATATTCATTTTTAAAATATTGTAAGATAAAAGAAATGTTGAACCAAAATAAAATGCAGTTAACTATAAAGAGCAAAATTCACTTACGCCATAAATTACAAGTGACTTTGGTGAAATTGTATCCAGTCAGAAAAGGTAAAAGTCAACTCTGAGCTCTTATCATAAGTTGAACGATTACCAACAACACACTCATCTGATGAAATAAATTCTTTAGGATGAAACTTCAGATAGGACTCACAGGCACTTCAGGAAATAACTGATGTTTTTATACAAAGTATCAACAGGTAGAATGTAGTAAAATAGTAATTTGAGTCAGATGTTTTTAAGACCTCTGAAGGGATGGGTAGGATTTTCTAGCTAAGGTTAGGGACTTTGACTGGGGTGTGTCAGTGCTCCTGCTGGGAGCAAAGCCAGAGGTTCCTGATAAGAGGGTGCGTCTACACATGCCGCTATGGCAACATTGTTACTGTGCTGCAATCTAGTACTTACTTTTGGAAGTACTAAATCATGGCACAGTAACAGCCTGTACTGTGCCATATGTGTGGCGCACAGTTATTTCTAGCAGCTAGTTAGCTGTAGCAGCATGCTATACCAGGTGAGCACACCACTACGGTGACATGGCTGCTGGTGATATGTAGATGTCTGTGGATGCTACGTTGCGATAGCACATTGCTATGTCACCATAGCATCACATGGAGATGTGCCCAGTGGGTCTTGCCACTCTATGCAGAGTCAGAACAATCAACATACTTGGGGTCAGGAAGGAATTTTACCTTGTGGTCATATTGATATGGACTGTGGGGGGGTTTTGCCTTCCTCTGTAGCAGGGTGCATGGCCCTCTACCCAGGACCTCTTGAGCAGATACAGTAAAATCTTTATCTGGCATCCCCGGGGTAAGGGGATTGCCAGTTATGCAGTCTGCTTCCAGTTTGCTTTTTATATAATTTTAATTATCTACCTTTAAAAGTAAGCAGCATTCTGGCAGGGTTTTTCAGATAACATGGAGTGGGGGGGGGGCAGTGGCAGGGTGGCGGGTGCACGCAGAGTAGGAGATGGGGGTTTGACAGCAGCTGCATACAGAGCAGAGGCAGCGCAGTGGGAGGTGGTAGTGGCTGCCACTGCATGCAAACTTTCCCCTGCTATGACAAGTGGGACTTCCCCCCAACCAGTCACAGTGCTGGCCACCCACCTGCTGTCTTGTCGGTATATAATGAAGATGTTAGTTAGGTGGGAGGCTGCCCTTCGAACACCCAGATGATATGGGTGGTGCATACATGCTCTGGTCTCCCCTTACATGTGTCCCATGCCACGCAGATGGTTCTCACAGCTGTGCAATGTCCCAGGCTGAGCCTGGGCCCAACTCGGCACAGTGTTGAGCCTCTTTCATTCCCCCCCGTTACAGGTGACACACAGCACCCCTCTCTCACTCCATCAGCTCTCACCTGGTTTCTATCACACTGCCCTCTTTGGGGCCACACTCATACTGACCTACTCAAAGATCCTCAGGCTTCGCTCTTCACCCTTTGGTCAGCCCTGGTGCAGTCTTTTGGGCCTGTCCCACAGCCCTCATCTGAACAGGACTGAGCAATTCACAAACCCTAGGCTGACTCTGCCCCTTGTCTCATGCCAGATATCACACTCCAGCTGTTCCCAATCAGGGTCAGATGACATCCCCTGTTTACTAGAGGCTCTCACTCTGCCACTTCTACCGGCCTTAGGCCCACTTGCAGCCTCAGGTACTCTAAGGCTTATCTGGACCAAGACGACTCTTCTCCTCAGGGCCACAACTCACTTGTCTCTCTCACCAGGGCCTCAACTATCACCCCCTTTCAGGGTCTCAACTTACTCGCCCCACTCCTGGAACCACAGCTCTCTCAGCCTAGCACTTGGCCTCCTGTCTTGAGGCACACACCAGGCCTACCTATACTCACCCCTCTTGTTGCCCCTTTTTGGAGCTCACAGGGTCTTTCACTCAATGGGCTCAGGTGCCCCTTGTATGGGCATGTCTGGCCCTTACTACCCACGCTCCAGGGTCTTACACCCCAATGGGCTCAGGTGCCCAACATGGGCGTACCTGGCCCCACTACCCTCTCTCTCTGGGGTCTTACACGTCAATGGGCTCAGGTGCCCCACATGGGCATGCCTGGCCTTGTCTCCCTCATATATTATAACAACCCACTGGATGGTGGGGGCTGGGGTTATTGAGGCACCCCAACCTGCCTTTCACTGCACTGGGGAGGTTAGTAGTCCTGGTATTTACATAGGGCTGCCCACCACTGGCAGTCCTACCAGGCCTCCCTTCCCCAGCAGGGTGCAGTTTTCGGTCATGCCCAGGACCAGGAGGCCTTCGCCTTCCCCATAGCCTCTCCCTTACCTCTGAGATGACCCTGAGCAGCAAGGGAGCCGGGTGGTGCTGCTCCCTCAGCTGCTGGAAGCAGACTGCTCTCCCTGCTTGGCTGGCTTTTGTTTGAAAAAGGCCACCCTCATCAGGCACCTGCCAGCTGCCTCCTTCAGCCCTTAAAGTGGCAGGCACCGTAGGTGCTCTGCCACCCGCCTTCCCCCTTAAAATGGTTCCTGAGGGGGAAGCTTCTCCCTGCTGCTCACAGGCAGGCTGATTCACATGACAGGAACCACATGACAAGGCTGCAATAGCCCCTAAATGGCGAGCACCCCACTGGTGCTCCGCCACACACCTCCTTGAAAATGATTCCCTAGGGGTGTCTCCAGGCTACCCTTCATGCTGGCACACTCCCAGCCTGCTGCAGCCCACACTCAGTGACGAGCACCCCACTTGTGCTCTGCCACACCCACCTTCCACCCTGCATCTGGACGGCTGGAAATTCTGGTTACTTAAATGCTGGATAACAAAGATTTTACTGTATTGACATTTTATAGAAGCAGGACATTTGGCTGCTGTGGTTCCCCGGCTTTGCCTGTGGCAGGTTAGGGTTAGGTTTATGTTGGGTCAGGGTTGAGGGCAGTCTTATGTAGTTTAGATTATGGCTGTATGGGATGGTTTGGATAGGGATGATCCTGCCTCAGGCAGGGGGTTGAACTAGATGATTTCTAGAGGTCTCTTCCAGCCCTACTGCTCTATGACTGTGATTTTATGACTAGGACCTTAAGAGTGCAGATAATGGAGAATCTAGTACATTCCTAGAAAACTGTGCCAAAGCTTAACTACCTTTACTGTTAAACATGTGCACCTTGTTTCCAGTTAAAATTTCTCTCATTGTAGTTTCCAGCTACTGTGATGCAACTTGTTTTCCTACTTTCTTTATCCACTCTTCTAAGTCTAATCAATTTTTCTCCCTTAGAACACCACCATTAAATTCCACTACCCCAAACATCGACTACTATTAACCTTCTTTCCTACATAGATCCACACCTTCAGATATTTCTACATCCATTAAATCTTTTCTCGGACCATCATGGACCCACCAATTAATCTGTTCACTATATAAACTGTGTTTCCTCAAATGTATACTAGCATACAAATAACCTTTCCCCTGACCTCTCCGTGCAACTTCCTGATCAATCCTGATACTTCAACAACCTACATATAAAGCTCTCCTTATTTCAAGATGATTGGTTATTCATGCCTTCTTGGTTGTCCACTGTACAAGATACCTTACCACTCTACTTGTTCTGTACAAAGAGCAAGGGCTACAGCTCTTTTGATGCTGGGAAGAAAATTTTTTACACCCTGCTATGTTTGAAGAGGACAGGGGTTGCTTAGCACCGGGTGAGTGACCTCAGTCTCTCTTCCAGGCTGGCTGAAGGCAGAAACATCAGTCGGAGACAGCAAAAAGCTTCTAATTGCCATCTTGACACTTAGGACATAAACACAGTTCTAACTGGTGCTCTTTTCCAGAATGTGGGGAAATGAGTAAGAGGATCCAAAATAAAATTTCTCAGCAGACCTACATGAAGGTCTAAAAAGCTGTACTCCATGAGGAGACCCTGGTAACTACAAACTGGCACATCTGAAATGCAAGGTCCAGGAAAAGTTAGTCAAATTGCATTAATGTAATCAACAGAGGACTTTGGTAGTCCATTGTTCTTTTCTGAAACCCAGGTCTAGATCTTTAGCTCATGTGCTGTAAATTAGGTTGTATCAATGATGATTTGGCTCTCTTATATGGGAAGGAGTTGATGGATGCTGTCTTTGATCTACAGACGAATCACAAACCTGGAAAAAGTCAATAGATGACTAACTACCTTTCAAACAGGCTAAACAGAAACAGTGACCCTTTCTGTGGTTATAGCAGAAAAAATATCAAGGTGTCACTTAAGAGAAGGAACCACATGACAAGGCTGGTAAAAAACTCAGCTCTGTGAGTGGAAGCCTTTCCCTGGGGACTGATTGCAAACACAGGGCTTGGGAGATTATTTGATTGTAGACATGTATGTCATAGTGAGAGTAAGAGCCAGTAGAAAGTAAAAGAAACAGCAGTATGTGTGGTTTTTCAAGAAAACCAAGAGCAAGAGTTCCTTTTGGGCAGAGTACTTGGGTGGCAGGCAGATTTGCACTTTTTTATAAGTAAATTGCTTCCTTCTGTCCTTTTCTATTATGCTCAGGAAAAGCGGACTGTGTAGATTCTTTGCATATTAACAGGATTGCATCCAAGACATACATAATTATCATCAATTTCTTTTTCTGTTAGAACCAATTCTGCAGAGCCCCAAACACTGGCTGCCCTCAGGCCAAAGAGACAAATAATATGTTCTCTGGTAAGCATAACTACAATGTCTACCTACCTCTCTAACTAACGAGTCATGATTTCATAGCACACTCATCACAGCGTTGTTCATGCATCTTAAAGGAAAACAGAGAGATTTGTTTTATGCCATATGGCTCATCACCCTGTGGTTTAAGAGTGTAATATGATGTTTATATGGAAATTTTAAATACCCAAGAGTCATTGTTTGAATTTAAAAACAGAAAAAAAAGCTAGTCTTTCCAGTATAATCACAGGGATGAATTAAGCTAAAAATAAAATTTTTAAACAGCATATACTAACTTATGTAAGTAGGGGGAAAACACTTAATAAAATTATCCTTTAATGTTAACAAATTAAAGTATGCTGCTACTTACTTTTAAAGGTAGGGAATTACATTATATATATAAAAAAGAGATCATTATAACTACTCAGGAGAAGTCAACACTAATCTAACTCCCTTTAGGCAGTTCATCCAGAATCATTTCTATGTCTGGAACAGGATTGATAATTTGATTTTTATCCCCCAGAAACAAATTACTTCTATAAGTAACATCTATGCATGACCTTCTGTGCTATATTTAAGAGACACAGAAAAGAATTCAAAGGCTAGATAGAAAGGACTAATAGCAGCTTTATGACCACATAGTCCTGGATTCCTTGATGGCTTTGGTATAATTTAGACAGACCCGGAAGTTTTTTAAAGCTATGCACCCTGGTAGCCTCAAAGATAAACTAGGTTGTTCAGTGGGTGATAGAACTTCCTGAAATTTCTGGAGTATCAAGTGCTGCAACTCTGTTCCCACAGCCCTGGAATCCCCCTCCTACTCCCAAGGTGTAGGTTGTAGCTGTGTTGGTCCAAGTGTAGCAAAACCCCCCGTTTTTCTTTTTTAATACATATATCTATCAAATACATATATGATAGATATGCATTCCCTTCCCTTCCCCAATTATTTCTGGCTTTTCTTTCTCTCCCTGTCTATTCCCTATAGACAAGCAAAAGCCAATGGCACTTTATTGTGCATCAGCAGATGCATGACAAATAGGTCCAGGGAGGTGATACTTCCCCTCTATAGGGCGTTGGTCAGACCGCAGTTGGAGTACTGCGTGCAATTCTGGGCGCCACACTTCAAGAAGGATGCGGATAACCTGGAGAGGGTACAGCGAAGGGCAACTCGTATGGTCAAGGGCCTGCAGACCAAGCCCTACGAGGAGAGACTAGAGAAACTGGACCTTTTCAGCCTCCGCAAGAGAAGGTTGAGAGGCGACCTTGTGGCTGCCTATAAGTTCATCACGGGGGCACAGAAGGGAATTGGTGAGGATTTATTCACCAAGGCGCCCCCGGGGGTTACAAGAAACAATGGCCACAAGCTAGCAGAGAGCAGATTTAGACTGGACATTAGGAAGAACTTCTTCACAGTTCGAGTGGCCAAGGTCTGGAACGGGCTCCCAAGGGAGGTGGTGCTCTCCCCTACCCTGGGGGTCTTCAAGAGGAGGTTAGACGAGTATCTAGCTGGGGTCATCTAGACCCAGCACTCTTTCCTGCTTATGCAGGGGGTCGGACTTGATGATCTATTGAGGTCCCTTCCGACCCTAACATCTATGAATCTATGAATCTATAAGCGAGCTCAGACTTAAGATAAGCTTTAACATTTTTATTTTGGTAGCAAGTTTTTGGTTTTGGATATCCATTGTTTTATATTATTATTAGGTTTGTATTGATTCTTACTGTTGTATATAATATTATTATCATTTTTGTATTGATTTTTATTATTTCATATGGTTATTGTATGGTTTAGGCCTGTGTTTCTAAGTGAACCAAAGTAATGCCAAGTTTCCATTTTGTATGTCAAGTCTCCATCTTGTGTCCTCTGCCCAGGTATCCCGTGTTGCAACTGTATGAGTCATGTACCCCTCCCATGTAAATTGGTTCCTGGATGAATGAGAGTGATTGGGAATGATTGAAATACAATGGTAGCAGGCCTCTACTGAATGGCCTGTAACAACTGGGCCATCACCTCGCATTGATTCATCCAGGAACCACGGACCTCACCCAGGAACAGAGACAAGAACCCAGCATTTGAAAGACAAAAGACCCTGCAGAACCAGCAACTCTACCATTGTACCCCACCATTACAGACACCCGAAACTGGACATGCCTGCATGGAGCACACATGCTCAGTATGCCAGGGGCTGACCATTGCCTGGGCATGCCTCCTGTCACTAGGGTCACACAAGGTTTGCCCCTATAAAAAGAGGCAGTGAAGACAGACCCAGTGGGATGCCCTCTCCATCTGGACCAGCACCATGCCACACCACTTATCCACCCAGAGGCCCTGCCAGCGACCCCCCTCTGGAAAACACCTACTGGACAAGGACCCTTTCCAGCCTGGCTAGGTAGCTATCACCCCCCACCCTCTCTTCAACCAAGGACTTGGACTCTGCTTCTCTTCCCTACCTGGACTCCAGCCCTTCCACTGAGTATCTTTCTTCTGCTGCCATTGTGAGTGCTTGTGTGAGTGTGCGACTGTGTGTGTGTGTGTGTGTGTGTGTGTGTGTGAACCAATAACTTCATGGGGCTGTGTAGTGTGTTGTCTGTGTAATAAAACTGTTATTTGGACCCCTAACTTGGGTTTTGCTTTACTATGGTTTGGCCCTGCTCCAATCTCTGCTCCTCACCCCTCTAACTTCTGTCTCATTTCTCCCTTTCCTGCTTCTGGCTCACTGCCACCTCCAACACCTGTCCTGAGCTCCTCTCTGCCTCCAAACCCCCTGTTTCTTTGCCACTGTCTTATCCCCACTGCCTTTTCCTTTCCCCCGAGCAACCAGGTTTCTGCTTCAGTTTCTTTCCTGGATGTCTCCTCCTTGCCACCACTTATCCGTCCTCCCCGCCAATAGCTCAGCTGTCTGCCTCAGTTTTCAGCCCCAGTCTAGCTTAAGTAAACCCAAGCCTCAGTTCCTCAGCCAGCTTCTTTGTAGTCCACTGGTTCTAATCCTGGTTCTGGCAACTTTCACTCCTTATACTTTACCTCTCTCTCTCACCTGAACCTTCCCCCAAGTATCCCAGGTACCCCAAGTACACATATACACACTGTACTATCCAAGTTAGGAACTTACTGTGTATATGTGTAGGTGGATTGTATGTGTGTGAACTGGTGTGTGTACATATATATATATATATATATATGTCATTGTGTGCATGATATACGAATTAGTGATCTGGGTCTAACTTGTGGGGTGCCTAGTATATGTGCTTGAATTAGTGATAGGTATGCCTGTGCCTAGGCTGGTTTGGATGTGTATGTGCCTGAGCTGGTAGTGTGCGTGTGTATGTACCTAATTGATTTGTGTGTTTGTATATGTGCAATTGTGTCACACCCTCCTGTCTAACAGCACAATACTGAGATCCTGAGAGTTGGCCTGACCTCATAGGGCAACAGAAGGACATAGGCAGACAAGGTTCTTGGGGTAAATCTGATATAAAAGATATCTGATTTACCTGAAGAACCCTGTCCTACTCCTGACTCACCCAGGCTTGCAAGGGGTCCCGAGAAGGCAAGTTTATTGCTACCCTCATTAGTTCCCATGCTGTGTTCAACACCTGCCAGATGCAGGGTTTTTAAAGCCTCATCACGTTGCTCCAAGACGCTTTAGTCAAGGAAAAGGGCCTGGAGCAAACGTGAAGATTCCACCCTCTACAGCCCATCACACAAGAAGTACTGGCATCTTATTTTGTTAATCAGTCATGTCATATTAAACAGTCTAATAAATCTGCTGGCCTGTATCAAACTCTCAGCATCAGGGTTATGTGACCTGCAAGGCAAAAGCATGTTTAAGGTTTCAACGCCAAAAACAAAAACCCCTATTTTTTTCTTTTCTTTGTTGCTCTAAGGAGCACCTGGTTTTACACCCACCTCCACCTCCAAGCACAACATAACCACTGAATGTAGAAATGTGAAATGGTCTCTTTCTTTCTTCCCACAGGGGCTGATACAGGCTGGTCAACAGGGCCTGAACCAGCTGCATACTTAAACTGGAAGGTCAAAAACAAACATGATCAAATGGAGCTACTCTAATGGCATGAATATATGCGAACGTGGCAAAGTGCCATGGAGCACCTGTTCCTTTACCGACTGCTTGGTGAGACCTGTATGAAGGAGGACCTTGCTGCAGCAATGGAAAGAGCCATCGCTTATGCACAACTGTGGAAAAACATCTAGTTTATGACAAGGACAGGAGAAGAAGAATCTCTTTCTTCTTAGTGTCTTTGGCAGTACATTAAGCAATGTGGCTAACAGCTGTCACACATCTGTTCTCTCACCCTCTCTCCACGGGGAGAAGCCATGGTGACTTCTTAGCCCTTTTCTACACCTGTTCCAGTTTGAATTAATCTGTCTTAAATACGAATGACCAGATATATATACCGTATTCCAGTTAAGGTCATAATACAAGAACATAAGAACTGTCATGCACTGGTCAGACCACCGGTCCATCTACACCAATACCCTGTCTCAGTGCCCTTGACCCTGTGGCACTTCAAATAGGCCTGTCTCACAGTGACTGACTGTGGATCCTGAGGAGGAGGTTGAACAGGGTGTATCCAAAATTTTCTACCCTCTACTCCTCTCCCATTGTAGCTTCCAACAATGAGCAGTTTAGGAAACTGTGATTCTAAACATGTTCTATACCTATGAATAGACCTTTCTTCCATGAATTTCTCCAATCCCCTCTCAAAGCAGCCTCTATAACGTCTTGTGAGAATGAGTTCCACAAGTCAATTACATGCCATGTGAACAAAGATCCTTTTATTAGTTTTAAGCATACTATAGATTTATAAAAGAGCATAATGGTATTTTGTTTCGTTTGTACCTCCCTTCTTAATAATTCCTAATGTTCTATTTTGCTTTTTGATGGCTGCTGAGCACTAAGCTGATGTTACTAGCCACCTGCCCCCAAAGACTCCAAGATCTCTTCTCTGTGCGGTAACGTTTAATGTAGACCCCACATGATCATGTACATATATATTTTGGGCTGCTTTTCCCCATGTGCATCACTTCTTGTTGATGCACTGACTCTTGATGGAAATAGCCATCAGCTGTGACATTCAGGAATATCTAGCTCCTACCGTTATTAGCACTTGTTCTCCATTTTATACTAGGAAGTAAAAGCTCCCGTAGTAACACATGTCCCCTCCACCCCTGACTGGGACAGGCAGACCACACAGCAAGAGCAACAGCCAGGGTCTTTAAGTTCCCAAATCAGATTAAAATCCCTCCCCTTCCCCATCTATGCTTAGCGGCATATCTCTTCCCCTCATGTTCACCCCCTCCGCTGCCTGCCACTGCTACTGCCTGCCCTGGGAGCAGGGGGGAGCTCTAGAGTTGCTCCTGCCCCCCTCTAGGCAGACTGAACCCCTTCCTGTGCCTGCTTCTGGGCTGGCAGTATATACCTGGGGGTGGGGGCGGGCACAGGGAAGGATGGCAGCTACTGCCACTGTCTTGGGCTGAGCTGAGCTCCCCATGCAGCCTGGCTGGATCAGGGCAGGAACATCTACGAAGTTTCTCCCACCCCCACAAGACAGATGGAGACAGTGGGGACAACAACAGCAGCAGCAGCAGCAGAGACAGGATGCAAATGGAAGGAGAGAAGTGGTGGCCATACTGCTGAGCGTGGACGTGAAGGAAGGGGGAAGGAATTCCTACCTGATTCAGGGACTTCAAAATCTCTCTGGTTGCTGCTCCTGCAACATGGTCTGAAAGCAGGTGTGCGACTGCACTGCTGCATCTAGCCTGAATCCACCCCTGAATATGCATCCTGCAGCTTCTGCATCCAGTCAACTTTACTATCACTGCTAATCTTCAGATCAACTGCTGATGTTTTCGTAACCACCCTTGTCTTACTTTCTTGTTCTTATCTTTTAAAGAGAATAAAAAACAAGCTCTCCAACCTATCCTACAATGGCTTTCTGTTTGCTGGCTACATGCCTTTGTAAGCCTTTTGCCTAAGTCAACCCTATTCCTTTGTTTAATCTTGGCAGTTAACTGTCCATCCCTTCTGATCAAGGGCAGGGTGCACCCTTCGCACCCTCAATGCCAGCACCTCTGTCCTACCCACAATAAATTCCTCTAACTACAAATGGTAACCAAGCCACAGACCCTACAGACTGCAAAGTAAAAATAAATATACTATTACTAAACACTTTGTATTTGATTTGAAATGTAATGAAAAGCTACTGCAGGGGGGATAGGTTTGATATGTTCACGGTAGTAAGTTTTTAGATTGGAGCAGTGGTTCTCAACCTTTTCAGATTCAAGGTACTTCTCAGAAAACATCAGTTCTTAGTTTTCACTGTTTTTGACTACAGAAAAAATAATACAGCAATTCTTCTGTTGCAAAAACACAGAATGTTTCAGAAAAAATCCCGTCAGGATGATTTTAACACCATGGATTCCTATGTGGAAAATCTCTGGGTTTATCTTGGGAATTGTATTTACACATCTGACAGTGCTGACATTGTGCTGCACCCCATGGCACTCTTCAAAGGAACTCAAAGCATCCTGTGGTGCTGCAGCACCTTGTTCAATAACCATGGAGTTAAAGTTTTTAAGTGCTGAAGACTTCATGCCTATGTGTGGTTAAATTAAGACTGGGTAATTGTCCATTTTAGTGTTGCTAACTTTCATATTTTTACCTCAGTTTTCCCATTAGATTTTATTTTTTAAAACCCCACGCCCTGGAACTGCGTGATTACATAAGAATACTATGTTCCTTTCACATTTTATAGGTTAAAGGCACTGTATTTTTCTGTTCTGCCTGGTTTTTAGAGGACTGTATTTACTGAGAGAGTGAGTCATTCTTATTCATACAAACCCACTCAAGCTGAATGAAACACTTTGGTCATGAATACTAAGCAATTATATCTTATTTATGCATAATATGTTTATCACAATAAAATGAAGACTAGTATTGTTCCATGTTGCCCAAACCCAGTAATTACGGCCATTTTATTTTAAAGTAGACAGTTCAGGGACTGATCTAGAAGACGCACTTGATAATGACGTCTTTTGGCCCTAACTCTTGTTTTTGTTTGTTGCCTAATTTTAAGACTCCCATCAGTAGCTTTGTATTGCTGGTTTCTTAGTTGTCACTAGCATATGCTGCTCAGGAAGAATGGAGTTATTAGTTGCAGAAGCAGAAAAGATGTACAGAAATTGATGGAACTGAAAATCATAGTTTTTCAATCATAGTGGGTGCCTGCAGACATAAAAAAGAACCAACCAAACAAAAAAAAGCAACCACCAAAACAAAACAAAATGGCACTTTAAAATTGGTGCGTTCCCATGCCAGGCCCCGCACATGCCCAGACAAGGCAGCACATTACTTCAGCCTGGCTCACCTGACATTTGTAAATTTTGGGTGCTTTAGTTGGGAGGAGGTGCTTTTATCTGATAGCTGATTGACTCAGCTTTAGCTAAAATCATCAAAAAGCCCGGCTGAAGTGCCCAGTCTTTACAGACACTGCAGTGCCTGGTTGAAGTAACACACTACTACTTCTGGTAAAGCAGATTTTGTTTTTTTACATCTGCAAGTAGACCAGTGGGTGCTGAGCACCTGCTAATTTTTTTCAGTGGCTGCTGGAGCTCCAGAGCACCCACACAGTCAGCACCTATGCTGAAAATAAGTGAAAAGAAAACAGTTTTACACATACACACATACCAGCTCAGCCTCTGGCTTCTTTACTATTCATTCCATCCAGGAAGAGCACACACCAACTGCAGAGGCTTCTTCAGCCCGACGAAGGTTTTTCTAAACCTGAAAGCTTGCTAAAACATTTAAAAACATTTTTTTCCCCAACTATTTAAGTTAGTCTAATAAAAGATATCAGATTCACCAAAAGAACCTTGTATACACACACACACAGGATAGTGGTATGCTGCATGACTGAATCTGAGTATACTTTCTTTCCTGTTAGTCATTTCATATTTTTTTCATGTTAGAATCACAATAGCATCCATTAATTCAGATTTATCACATTTGTTTGTTCATTAAATCTAGCATAGTGTGAATGAGATCATGGCATGATATTATGTACCACACTTATTACAGTGCTAAGATACCAGG
This sequence comes from Alligator mississippiensis, assembly GCF_030867095.1. Lineage (NCBI taxonomy): Eukaryota > Metazoa > Chordata > Crocodylia > Alligatoridae > Alligator > Alligator mississippiensis. The sequence continues at coordinate 110,153,825 of NC_081826.1, forward strand.
TCAGTTAAGAATTTCCTTCCTCTTGTGGTTCTTTGTGCTGCATTCCCATAGTTTTGTGTGATAATTTCCTGTGTGCCTTAATAACAATCTTTTAAAAATATAAATAAAATTTCAGAATGGAAATACATGAGAATATCCTGTATTGTACTGATCATGAAACCCTCAGAATAAATCATCCTTTTAGAGCCTTAGTAATTAATAAGGATTCTTAATCATGGAATATTGGCATGAAAATATAAAGCAACCCACACAGGCTATCATGTGTCTGAAAAAAGGTTCTGCCTGACCTTTTCCGGATTCTGGAAATGTAAAGTAGTTTTGTAAAAAGAGCAAATCAGTTACAGATATTTGAATGGACAAAGAACTGAAAGAAATAATTATCCAATTTATTTAGGGATAGAATATTCTTCCAAATTGTCCTTTACTTTGCTGTGCAAAGCATTGCATTGAAGCTTTTTTTTCTAGCTAGAGTGCTGGCATTTTTTTCAAGAAGAAGAAATATGCATAAATTAAGATAAATTGCATAACTTTCTCTTCTCATAATGTAGGTGCCAGGACTAGGTTTATGGTTAATAGGGTCTCCAGACTAGGGAATGGAATCACATTACATTAATGGAGATTTGAGAAGCTGGGATCCTGTGAGCACCATTTTGAATACACTGCTTTTAGGACCAAATCTTGCTCCTGTTGACTTCAAGTTGTGTAGGATAGAGTTCTTTTATGTGCTAGGTATTGTATACATATATTGTAAGTTCTTTGCTGGGTGGTCTGTGTATTTTTACCCAAGTTACCACAAGTTGCAGCAAGTAGATGTAACAAACAGTAAGCAGGACATGAAAAGAAATTATAGGGGAGATTAAAAATAATAAGAAATACATGAAGACAAAGCATTTTCACAAGCTAGCTTTCTTTATAAGTGTATAACACAACAGCAGATAAACATTTTTGAAAAAAAATTATAACTATGACCAGTAATATCTATTATCTACTTAGTCATTATTGGCTTATTTCTTGTCATGCCATTTTAGGAGTAGTTTTTGAGGAGGGATATGAAAAATAGGATACTTATGTTATGGACTGGAGCAGGATCAGCACACCATAGATAATTATTGAATAGAAAGTACAGAAGCACATGGGTAGATGTGCATTGTGGGGATGGGAAAGACAAAAATAGATAGCTAGGAGAGAGTTGTGAAGGACTTTAAAGATAAGACAAGCGGCTCACATATGATGTGCTGGACAAGGAGAAAGCTAGTAAGGATATCCAAGTCCAGGTTGAAATGTGGGGTGGGGTCTCATCCTGAGCTTCATTAACATCTATGCCCATGTTTATAATTCAGGGATGACTTAATTCTACCAGCAGGCAGCCATATAGCTCAACACCCTCAAATATCTCAGCACCTCCTGAGTGCTTTGGTGAGGGTTTTAACATTAACTTGGAGATGTAAGACCAATCTGGCAGGGTGTAGAACCAAATCTAGTAAAAAAAAAACATTAAAAATTCAGTCAAAAAGTTGTTTGCTTTACAAACAATCTACCTACAAATATCCTGACAGTATAGTGTTTGCAGGAACTGTAAGAAATGGGAAACATAGATGGGTAGCATACATTTCATTTCAGAGATCTGCAATCACTGAGACTATCTGGTTGCACCCAGCATAGAAAAGAGTGGCTGAAGGTTACTCAGTGAAAATAGAAAGGGTATCATAAGACCCAGAGGGAGCCTGTGATAATAGCAGTTTTGTGTCCCCCCTCTTAAAAAAACTATTTTACTAGTTACCAGGTGTTCCTAATTTGATCTATTTCATTACTTGCTTACAACTTGTTCAGCTGGTTCTCCAGATAATTGATTTTATTGCTACATGCTTCAGTGACTTTCGATGCTAGCTTTCTCTATTGTCAGAAGAGTTCTTCAGAGTGGTATATCCTTCACATACACTTCTTTAGTACAGTATTCTACTTGATCTCTGTTCTTCTCAGTTTTCAGCCTGCCAGTTCTTGTGAGTAAATTCTTCTGACAATCTTTTTCAAATGGGTAATATTTGTCCAGTAACTCATTGTTTTCAATAGTGTGAATTTGCAGCTATTTGCAGCTTGGCAATTACTATTTACCATTACTGAAACTATTTGCAGCTTGGTTGAAAAATAATAAACATATTTCTTGACAGGTGCTGGTCCTGTGATGAAAGAAACAAACAGGGCAGAAAAAATATGATTAATCTAAAGACAGCTTGGCATGCTTATAGATATTGAATGTTCATTCATACTTCTGAAACACAGTATGTGATATTAAAGTAACTTTTTAAAAGGTTAAAAAGAAATTATGATGGCTATTAACCAGAACTTTTTATTCTTGTTCACATAAGCAGAGTTGGTAGTTACTTGTACTTTTCAGTTACTTGTAACTTTGCCAAACTTGAACTGTTTGGATGGAAAATGTCAATAATGGGCATCAGCCAGAGGCTAGTTGTAGTAGTAGTAGTTCAGGAAACATGTTTCAGTAGTTTTCAAAAGGGATATGAAAGAATACATTGTTTAGTCCATGTGGACACACACATACCCACTCACCCACCCCACAACGATTTCATTTAAAAATGCTAGTACCTCCACACATTGGATTAGGGATTTGATATCTGACAGGCACTTGAAACTATTTCATGTGCCTTTTACTGTCCCCATAAAAATATACCTGCATTTGACTACATTACAAGCTTTTGGGAGCTGGAGGGGAAGAATTCACATTTCACATATGCTGAGTAGTTTGATGGCTTCAGCACATTGCTATCTGAGCTGAGCAGATCTTTTCTTACAATTGCTCTTCCAGTGGTCATGAGAACAGAAAGGGGAAACATAAATAGGCTGCATAGTCAGGCTTCAGGACAGACATTGAGAAGAAAGTGCAGTGATAGGGGTTGTGGGGCAGGATAGTGACAAAGATGATGAAGAAGATGGGCTCAGAATAATGAGAGCTGGAAAATGCCAGAGGGTATCAGAGACAAGAATAGGCTAAAAGAGAAAGAAGGCAGATGCCTATAAACTAGGGACCTACCAAAGTCATGGAGGAAGTGCACTGTGCGGCAGGTCCTTTAATTTTGTAGTTTCCCCTGTGTCCCCCCGCCTCCACTGCTGATCGGTGTAGGGACTCCATCGCCCACTGCTCGCTGCTCACTGCTAATCAGTAAGGAGGTGAAAACTGTGGGTTTTGCCTCCTGGCTGGCCAGCAGCAAGTGGTGGGGCTGCTAGGGCCCCTTGGCCAATCAGCAATGGGAGACAAAAACCACGCCATATTTAAAACCGCAGTTTTTGCCTCCCTGCCAATCAGTAGTGAGTGGCAGGTGGAGGAGCCCCTCTGCCAGTCAGCAGCAGGAAGGCACATGGGGGAAACTGCAAAATTAAAGGAGCTGCCACACTGTGTGATTTTGGTAGGTGCCTACCTATAGGTACGACAACAGCTGCAGAACCTGGAATTGAAATCAGCATTTCACCATTCTTCTGGTGTTGGCCCAATAACTGTGTAACACTAGCTAGAGTGGGCATCTCCACTTTCATCTACTGGCTGGTCCACACAGAGGAAGGGAAGGGACCATGGCATAGGCAGTCTGGTCTAATGGTTAGATCACTGAGGGAAAGAAGGGGCTTAAGGCTGGGTCAGAGGTTGGGAACTGTATTACCAAAACTAGAGGGAAATCCATAAGCAGAGTCCACAACACAGGATTTAGGGTCAGATGCCACGGGGGGCAATTCGTAGGGTAAAGTCCGGAAACAGAGCCAAACCAGACTCAGGGGCCAGGAAACAGAACTGCAGGGAAGTACAAAGCCAAAGTCCAAAAGTAACCCAAGGTCAGGAGCCAGGAGGCTTGACGCAACAGAACTGTTGACTGGCCTACAAACCCAGGCCCCCAGCTGGTGGACAGGCAGCACTCCAGGCAGCCAATCAGGTTGCTCGCTGCTCCTAAATTGGGGCAGAGCTCATTACCTGAGCCTTACTGCAGGTGTGGCTGCTGAGGTACTTTGGGCTGGCCTGCCTGCTCAGAGTCCCTCACAGTACTTGGCCCAGGCTGGTCTGCCTGATCTGAGTCCCTGACTGGATACGTCTATTACTCCTACTGCTTACTCTATTAGCACACATGGCAGAGTTTGGCACTGTGGATCACAAGGTCTCATACCTGCTGATGACCCCATGTGAAGAAATTACTCAGAAATTAGAAAATGACAATGTTAAGATTGTCTGTGCATAATTGGAAATTGAGTTCATATATCCTGATTTAACATAAGTGTTTTTTACCAAAAGACCACCCTTCTTCCCTATATGAGAATACTTCCATGATGCATGAGAAGAAAAAAATCCTTAGTCACACTATTGAAGAAATGTCAGTCCTAATTCCTTATATCCTTTAAATCAGGGGTGTCAAAGATCAGGTCAGAACCCTAAGGTCCTGCCTGTGGGTCTTGAAACAGCCCAATGTGTTGCATGCTGAGCATGCTAGCCTTGGCATGTGCTGCACGTGGTGCATGGAGCCAGTCTGGCATGTGCTGCAAGTGGCCCATGAAACTGAAGCTGGCACACGTGTTGCATGCAGTGCATGAGGTCAGTCTAGGCAGTGTGCTGCATGTAGTGAGCATCCCCTTCTGGCATGGGTGCTGCATGGGGTGCCCAGGCAGGACAAGACCTGTGTGCTGATTCTGGTGTTCAGGGTCTGTCTATTGGCTCAGTCCAACCCACAGACCAGCCCTGTGCCCCTCACCTGGCCTCTGGGCCTGGATGAGTGTGATAGCCCTATTTAAAATTATTATTGTTTAGTAGACAATGTTCAGAAGTATAGAATCATGGGTTAAAAATAGGGTGAACTTATTGTAAGAGCACAATATTTGGAGCCAGGAGACATGGGCTCAAATCTTGGGCTTGCGTTGAATTTTTTTCATGACTTTTCAAAATCACTTAACCCCTTTGCCTGTGTGTCCTATCTATAAAATGGTCTCCCTTTTACAATTGTTTGAAGCTTAATTGATTTTAGTAAAACGTGAACATCTTGGTCAGAAAAAAACACCTACATATACATTCTTTAATATGTTTGGATGTTAGTGTAATTGGGAAGCTTTGGGGGTTGATACAACTTGTTCATAAACTGCAATTCATGTTAGATATGGATTATGCAGCTTTTCCCCACCCCAGAGTTTTAGTTTTATGCACCATCTGGGTAAGTTCCATTGCTGTGATGCTGGGTAGATTAGTAACAGTTTATAGAGCCTTGTACCTATACATCATCAGCTGAATTCAGGTTCAAGTCACTAGTTGCTGAACTGGAGCAAAGTTGAATAATTATAAGTCTCAAAGTCTCTTTCTTTGGTGTTTAAATAGCATTCTTCCTCTGCCGCATACACACCTATATATTTCACATATAGTTATGGTCATCTGCTACCCAATTAGCAGTCCATTAAGCTGCACACCTACAAAGACCTTAACTTCAGTGCAAGGCCATTAACCTGCTGCATTAGGCCAACAGCTACTACTCTATGAAAGCTGCTTAGTGGCCTCTGTGAAATGATCTGATGGTCTTAGTCTAATTAATGACATATTTTACGGGAAATATCTAATTGAATTAGGAATGAATAGTACATTGAAGAGGGTTTTACTTTTTAAATAAAGACAAATATAAAAATAGTAAACAGTTGTTTTGCTATCACACTGCTTTCTTTCATTTTGGAGTTGCGTATCCTTCAACTAACAAGGTTAAGCGTGTATGTGTGGTCTGGGAGTTTAGAACAAATGTACAGCCCTCATGTTATACTGTTTAGCATAAAAAAGATACTGAGCTATACGAGACTTCTACAGCATAGTCCCCACTGCTCTGGGCAATTCCTTATAATTTTGGGTAATGCCTTTATTTTTCCCTAGTGGGTTCAAATTTACCTTTCAGCATTTGTGATAAAGTGAGATACCATGATCTGGATGAAATTGTAAATGCCAACATTTCGCTCTGTATACATACTAACAATCCTGCACTGCTTTTTATCAGAGTAGACACTACCTATCGTGCCATGGCCTCATATCACCTAGTCTGCCACCTCCTTAGCTGGTTATCTAGGTGGGACATAGAGCCTTCCCTTAGAGGGTGGCCATTCACCCACTTCCTATCACTGGAGTGGCAAGCCAGCATCAGCTGACCCTTTCCCCTTCCTATAAAAATCCCTGTGCTGGAAGAAGTAGTGTCTAGGCAACTGGGTTTAAAGTGATGTTGTTTCAGGCTCGTGGCTCTTTGAAAGGTTTTTTGGCTACTTAACCCCACTTGCCAACAGACCCTGAGACTGGCCTGACCTACTGGCTCCCTAACCCTACTCCTGGTTCGATCTCTCAAATACCCAACCCATCCGGCCTTCTGACCCCCCCCACTCTGCCAGGCCCTCCAGATACATTAGCTTCTGGCTTCCTGGCTCCCCTGTGCTCAGACTGCATGCTCCTTCCGATCTCGGTTGCTTCTCCAGACCCCAGGTGACTCATGACCTGGTATGACACTACCTCAGTATTACTGAGTCAAATTTCCCCTTCTTCCATCTGCATTTCAGAGCTGGCTGCATTTCAGTAGCATGAAGCATATAATTAAAGTGTTTTCCCTGTGAAAAACCACAGGAATGTGAAACCTACCTTATTGTACCACACTTCTTGCATTGCATTACTTTTAAAAATATGACCTGTCTCTAAGGACAGAAAGTGAAGAAATAATGTGCAATTGTAAAGTTTTAAGGTGACTGGATCTCTTTGAAAGAAAACAAAGGATATCTTGATTCTTCTCAAAACAAAAACATACTGCCTCTTGTTTTAAGAAATACTACCAGTATTTAAAAAAAAAACCTTTGGGGACTTGTCACAGTGATTTCACTTATATCGCTGCATGCTGTTGAAGTAACAGTCACAGACCATCTCATCAATATACAGGGACAAAGGATTTTTGTCATTTAAGATAATAAAAAGAACACAATTACTTTGCAAAATAAAATGTAGGTTGAGTACTTTTACTGAAATTCAGCCAATAATATGCTCATCCACCTACCTGACTCAGTAAGCACTGACTGCTTCTCTGTACTGCAGGCACGCAGTAAGATTTCCAGTCCCAGGCCTCCTCTCATGCACAGTGCTGTATGAAGCTTAGGCCACAAGCTTGCTTCCACTGAAGTCTATGTGATTAAAAAAGCCCAACCAAAAAAAACCAACTTGGTAATATTAGATCAAGCCCAATGTCTTCAGGCAGTAACAGGTAATAACAGTGACTGCCCAAGTAATATCCAGATACCTCTACGGAGTTCATTAATATGTTTAAACACAATTTCTTTAAAATCATTCCCCACTGACTCTCTCTGTAATTCAGTGGTTCTAAACCTTTTTGACTCAAGGCACCCTTTGGAAAACTGCAGCTCTTAGCTTTTATTAATTTCCTGACTATGGAAAAATAATAGAACAATTCCAGTGCTGTAAAAAACCTCAAAAAGACCAAACAAATCAGTGATTTTGACATTATGGATTCCTATTTGAAATCTGTGGGTGCATCTCGCTGAGCATGCATGTGCAGGGGTGAGCATTTCCCATGGGACAAATAGCAGCAGCACACATTAGTGCCGCTGCTATTTGTCCCTGAGAATGGCCCTGCACATGAGCTCCAGCATGGGGCAGAGTGACCTGGATGGGGTAGGGGAGGCTGGGGCCAGCACCTATGCTGGCCACAGCAGCCTTATCTGGGGTCCTGGGGCCACCCAGGGCAGCAGCAGTGCTGAGCCAGCCACTTGCAGCCTGGTCAGCAGCCAGAGCATGGCTCTGGATGGCAGGCTCCCTTTCTGGTGATACACGCTGCTGCTGTGTGCACTGCACCACCTTTTTCAGCGGCAGATTTTTTGATGCTGCACCACCTTTTTCAGCAGCAGTTTTTTTTGATGCTGGCATCTCTTGGTGTCAAACCCCTCCCCCCCAAAAAAACCAACCAACCAACCAACCAGCCAACCAACCAACAAAAACCCCCCTGCCCTGCTGCAAATTAACAGTGTAGCAAACAGGTACCTGACAGGTACCTGCAAACCGCGTGTGGTGTGGTTTGCAGTGTCTCAAACTGCTTTGAGGCACCACAAACCGCATGTGCATGCTCGTCAGGATGTATCCTCTGGGTTTATAACGTGAATCATGAATTCTGGTGGAGAGTAACTGGCATAATGACAGGGGCCATGATAGCAAGTTGATGTACATGGTAGAGAATTCTGCTTTCAGGAACTGCTATATGAGAGAGGACTGAATATGAGGAGGAAGGAATAGAGTTTGAAAATTGCATTGTCTTAATTATCCCTCTTAAACTCTGAGCGTGGTGTTAGAAGCAAGTTGGCTCTAGCAGGTTTGAAATTATAATTAAAATTTTTTATAAAATAACATTTCACCTTAGAAGGAGGGAAAAAGAAGAGAGAAAAAATAATCAGTTTCTTGTATTCAAGGAAACAGACATGAAAATGCATATGTTTTGTAACTGCACATTGTCATTTTTGCAGTTTTCCCATTCTGAATTATGCAGTGGGACTGGATAAAAAAGGAAATAAAATAATATCAGATACAAATGAGCTATTTTACACAATGGCTGCTACATGGTCCAACCTTTGAATAGGAAGTAACCATACCTAATCTGAGTATTTTTAGGCCCCTTCCAGATGTTATTTTTGTCATGCTTCAAAGTTTTGAAGTGTGGCTACAGATTCAAAACCCGCGGGCTGGAGAGCAACAAAGTTAATCACAAAAGTATCCTCTTCAGCCAGCCAGTGAAGCAACAGTGGGTGACAAGGGGCTGCTCCATGCCCCCCCCCCCCCATGCCCCCCAAGAACTTTAAAGGTTTTGCCAGCTGGACAGGCTCAGTGACAGATTTGCAAGACCTTAGGGTAGGGACAGAAATTACACATAAACCAGTATAAGCAATCAGAAACCAGTTCAAATCTGTAACACAACAGAAGTTCAGTGCACATAAAACACTTTCAAAATAGTCCAAATGAGTTTAAGATAAACCTGGATGGATGTAGTATCAGACTTAACTGATTTAGCTTAAATCAGTTTGTTGAACTTCTGTCTGATCCCCTCCAGATTTAAATTAACTCACAGTCCTCTAGCATGCTTTGCACCTCTGACCCCCACCCCCTCCTCACAGGGTGGGCAGGCTAGCTTTGGTCCAAGCTGTCTGCTCCAGCCCAGCAAGGAGGCATGCTTTGGCACCCCCAAGCTTCTGGCTTGGGCCACTGCAGGCATGCGGCTGCATTTCCAGAATCAAAAGTGAATGTCTATTCATTTGCTTATTGGTTCAATCTGTGCAGCTTGATAGCCTGCAAAGATTGAATTGATTCAGCCTCAGGCTTTTTGACTGCCTATATTTAGCCTTAAAGTGTTCCTGGCTCCAAGGTAGTCCTTTTAATGTTCTTGGTGCTTCCATGGGCTTCTGGTATTGGAGCATCAGCAGCCTTTTAAAGTTCCAGGGTTGCAGACAGCCCCATCAACCTTGCTGGTAGGTGGCAAGGGTGATGAGGACTCCCTGCAAGCCTCCCAAGGTGACAGGGGCTAAATTGGGGATTTCTGCCCTAATCAGTGCATTGCTGTGGCTTGCATTGGAGGCAAGGGTGGAAAGGGCTCCCTGAAAACAACAGTAGGAGCTGATGGGAGGTGGAGATCCCTCATCAGCCACTGCTGCTGCTTGCAGGGAGCCCTTTCACCTTTGCTGCCTAACCAGGACTGTTTCTGGGCACCCTATGGAGCAGAGTGCCCCCCCCCCCACAGGAAGCGGGGCTGCTCTGGGTGCCTGCCCGGCATCAGGATCTTTGGAGGGTGTATGAGTAGCACTGTGCTGGGCAGCTTGTATGCCCTTCAGAGTTTTGAGCACATGGACAGCCCAGCTCCAGGGAACTGCTCCCTGGTGCTAGGCTGCGCACATGGAATTTTAACTGGCATGCAGCCTGGGATCCATTTAAAGTTTCTGGCTTTCAGGCTACCTGGGAGAAGTTTCCCCAAATAGGCAGCTGCTGCACAAGCAGCTCTTTCCCCATTGCTGCAGGATAGTGGTGGAAATAGGGAAGCAGGCAAGCCTCCTAACCAGAAACAGCAACTGCAAGGCAGCTGTGGGGTGGGAGGGAGTGTGGAGGCAGCAGGTGGGAAGGGAGGAAATGAAGGGAGAAGGGTGAGCAGAGCATTGTAGGGATAATGGAGTGTAGAGACCAACCCAGACATTAAATCTGTTGCAGCATGACAAAGAAGTTGCTGTTTGAAACAGCAACTTTGTCATGGGCCAACTGATTTGTGGCAAACTGGCTGTTTTTCCCTTGGGACAAATTTCTTTTAACTTCTTGTTAGTTACCATTTGTTGGGGAAAAACTTGCATATATCCTGCAACAAATGTAACATCTGAAGGAGGGGCTTAGAAAGCCACTGGTAGCTGCCTGAAAATACCTTCAGTGCAGGCTACAGTAACTGCAACACTGTAACAGAATTGTATATTATGAAGAAGGGACTGAAATGTACATAGCTGACTTTATCTTGGCGAGGGGTGCATCGATAAAGACTTCTTTGGCTGATACCAATGGTCGATTATTAACCAGCCATATCAACTGATACCAATCCGATAGCCAATATGCAGTCCAGCGGCTTGTAGAGCAGTGTCTGGCCAGTAAGTCTGTGGGAGGGAAGGGGCATGGAAGGGGGCAGATTGAGGCCCCCCCCACGGTGAGGGAGGGAGTGGCCTGCCCAGCCACAGCAGTGTGGGGCATGGCATGGAGCTGAAGGCAGCTCGTCTGGGGAGTGTGTGAGGGCGACTCCTGCCGCTGTGCACACTCCCGGTGGGGGGGGTGGGGGCATGTGCCCCCTAGATTTGTGCACAGAGCAAAGGTGGGCTGCTTGATGTGGGCTCAGGGCCAGGGGCTGTGCTGGCCTCTTCTCAGTGGAGTGGATGGGCCAAGGCTACGCTCAGGGTGGACAGGGGTGGGGCAGGCAGCAGTAGTGCTGAAAGGGGAAGGGGGGGGCTACAGTGTGGGCTACAGCTACTCCAAAATTCACCATAGCCACTCATCCCAGTGCTGTTGCCACCCTTCTTGAGCACAGCCCCAGCCCAGCCCCACCACCAGGAAGAGGCTGGTGCAGCCCCTGGCTCCAAGTCCACAGCTGGCAGTCCGACCTTGCCCCGTGCACAAATCCAGAGGCATGTGTCCTGCCATGCCTCCTTTGGGTGTGCGTGAAGCAGCAGGAAGCCTCCCTGCCCCCCACCCTCCTGTGCCCCCAGACAAGCTGCCCATGGCCTCATCCTGCGCCCTGTCCTGCCCCACTCCCCTGTCCTGCCCTGCCTCAGCCCCACTCCCCACCTCACTATGCGGCCCTCAATCTGCCCCCCACTTCCCTCCCCCACACCCCTTCCCCCCTCCCAGACTTACTGAAAGGACGCTGGTCTTCAAGCTGCCCAGCTGCATTCCTGGCCATGTGCATGTTGTGGCTGCGTGCATGCACGTGCCATTTATCGGTGACATTATCAGCTACACTGGCCAAAAAAGGTGAATTGCTTATAATATCAATTTCCTTTTATCATTCCCAATCTGATAAAGACTGATATATCAGTCAACTGCTAATCTTGGCAACATGAAAATATAGCAGTGGAGCAAAAAATCTGGGATTTTCAATCTGTTGGAAACACAGAAATCACAGAAATACATAGAAAATATCACATCAACCTAGACAGCATTGTGCCTGATTCAAGGCTGTGGATGAAAAGGATCTATGAACAAAACCATACAGTACAAAGATTTACAAGTTTTGACACCTGTCATTCTGTCAAAATGAACAGATACCAGGGAAGAAGACTAACCTGCTTCTCAAGAATACTGGAATTATTGAGATGAAATAATATACAAATTGCCTCATACAAAATAAAGGCAGCCAAATCAAAATACCCAGATAAAAGTTCTTTCAGAATACATTGGAGCCATACAGGAATAGGAATCTTTCTTCAGAAAGCCAGAGATGCTATATGCTGAACAAACATGACCAGAAATATTTGCAACCTGGTGAGCAGATGCGATACATATGGGGAAATACAGGCAAAGTAGTAAAAAGAGACAACGAAAATACACAGCATCTCCAAAAGGGAGCAAAGTTGGAATACACCTTTTTGCTACAAACTACCTCATGATTACAGACTAATATTCAGACTTGTGGGAGGAATTAACAGACTTTGACGCACAGGCTGCATCCAGACCAGCAGGCGTGTACAGTTTGTGGTGCTGCAAACTTCTTTGTGGCAGCACAAATTGCACATGAGGAATGTTTGTAGATTCATAGACTGTAAGGCTGAAAGGGACCTGAGAAGATCATCAAGTCTAGCCTGCTGCACCAGGCAGGAAAAATGACAGGTGGGGTCAGGTGACCCCAGCAAGATGATTGTCTAGTCTCCTCCTGAGGATTTCCAGAGTAGGCGATTGCACCGTCTCCAGAGGAAGCTTATTCCACAGTTTGGACACCCTAACTGTAAAGAAGTTTTTCCTAATGTTGAGCCTGAAATGGTCTTCCAGGAGTTTGTGGCCATTACTCCTGGTTTTCCCCAAGGGCGCCCTGGTGAACAGTTGTTCACTGAGCCCCTGATGCATGCCCCTGACATAGCGGTAAGCTGCTACCAAGTCCCCTCTCAGCCTTTTCTTTTTCAGGCTGAATAGTCCAAGATCCCTCAGCCTTTCCTCATATGGCTTGCTGTGCAAGTCTCTAATAATACAGGTGGGCCTTCCCTGGACTCTCTCTCGAGCTTTACCACATCCTTGTTGAAGTGCGGTGCCCAGAGCTGGTCGCAGTACTCCAGTTGGGAGTGCCCTGTGCTGCAAATTTGCAGTGCTGGGGCCAAAATCTGCTACTGGGAAATCCTGGTAGCAAAAGAAAAAGAAAAAAAAAAGGCGGGGGGGGGGAGCGGGGAGAAAAAAATGTTGGGAAAATAAGTGCAGCAGGCACAACAGGAGCATGGATAAGACGACACAGAAGCTTGGTCCTCTGGGTGACTCTAGCTGCTGGCCAGAGTGTCTCCACTCCTGCAGTTGTGCCCTAGCTCCTCCAGAAGCTGGCAAGGGCAGTTTGCTCAAAGTGGGACAATTTGTCCCTCACCAAAGCACACAAGCAGGGGCTTGCACTGCAGCAAAAAGTAGCAGCACAAATATGTTCCGCTACTGTTTTTGCTGCTGCAATTGCATACCCCTGCACATCTGGTGCCTAAGCCTAACAGAATTACTTTCTTCATGTTATGAGCAGTTTATTACTGTACTTAATTATAGCATGCACCTTGATGGTTTTCTTCTGCTAAAGATCTTTCTTGATGTACATCAGACTGGCCATTGGGTAGTTTTTACAAATAATACAAACACAATGTGTGTTTTTGATGCATAAAATAGTCAAAAACTATGGCTTGTCTTTTTTTTTAAGTAATAATTCAGAAAGAAAATAGATGATGCATGAATTATATTCTAAGGCTATGTGTGTTTGTTGCCAAGACTTTCCAATTAAATGAAACAAAATAGCTTAACACACATCTGCAGCATACTTTTTTATAGGCTGGATTTGCAATCATATCTATTTCCATGTCAGATTCAGGAAATTTAGAGAAACAAGGAAGAATGTTTCTTGATAACCATAAGTGCTCATAGTGGATAGCGCAGTGAGACACTATGTCCCTGGATTGCAGAGCCTGCTGTCACCAAGTGTCCCTTGCAGTATAGAATACCCTTCGCTTCCTATATATTTCCCAGGGGTGTTGGCTCTGCATGCAGAGGGAAGTATATCAAAACTTCTTAATACATAAGTGGTCAAATTCACTATGCAAGCCCAGCAAAGAATTTTGCCTCTTTAAAATAGAATTTGCCTTGTAGCAGCAGTTCCATGCTACCTCAAAGGTAAAGCTGTGTCTTAAAACCGCAATGGATGAATAAAGCATAATTACTACTGGTATACAAATCCGCAGCTGTTAAACATGAAATGAGGGGAATCAGAGAGATCAGTTTATTGTCAAAGAGTAGGGTGACTTTATCTTTTAGATCACCAGTTTGAATTAAACCCTGATTAATAAAGCATAAAAAATTACTCCTAAATGATGTGCCCAATGTATTGCTCTCCAAATAGAAATAATCTGTCACTCACGCAGTTAAACACATTTTATGCACCTGTTTGGCTACCACTTTTGGAACACCTTTGCACAATGAACACTGAATATTGATTTTTTCCCCCACTCTACTATATTTTCAGGAAAAGAGTTTTACTGAATGAATTTCCTTTTTGACAGCATTGAAAACCAATGTACTTTCCCCACACAAAGTACAGCCAGATTAGTGCTAGGACAAAACCTCCTCTGCCATACTGGCAATGTATCTTTCCTTTTGTCACATGCTCTTCCATGAAAAAATATATAATTTGAGTGTTCCCAATTCTCACAACAACATCAAGAATCTTTGGGTATTTGGTATTTTTTCCCTTTAAAGCCTGATAACTTAGAGTTATATTATATGAACATTTTGACTTTCACTAAAAATAAACAAAAAACTATTCTCGTTCTTATGGTTACACAGGAAGGTTTGAAATGCTGAAACCTAAAGGCATATTAAAGTAAAAGCTAAAAGACAAGTGAAGAAATCCAAAAAAGGGTTATGGTTTAAAAAACAAACAAACCTTATCATAATTTTCAAGCTGCCAAACAAATGATTTAGGGGGTTGGGGCAGCTTTTGGGTGTTAATGCTTGTGACGAGCAATACTGCAATATACAAACAAAATGTTACAAATGTGTTATTTGTGTGACTTTGTGGGGAAGTAAAAGGGGTCATATCAAGTTCTAATATTAGGTGTTCAGCAAACAGATAAAAGTGATAGGAAATAGAATTAAATTAGGATCCTTTCTTGTCTGTAATTCTGTCTTAGCAAAATAAATGTTTTCTTTCTCCCTCACTGGAACCCCACTCCCCAAGGTAAATGCTTTTCATTTTAAATCTGAGTGTAGAGAGTGTAAAGGTTTTAGGTAAACACTGCTTCAACTGGATGTGAAAGCTGAGAATACTGTCACTGGGGAGAAGTGTTTTCTTGTTTGCCTTAAATGGAAAGGCTGGGATATAGGAAGAAGGAATTTACGTTTTGGTTTACCTAAGACATGTTTCAAGCATTAAATAACTAATCAGCAAGAGCAGGGGTTCTTCCCCAACCCCTTGACCATTAGAAGCCTTTCTATACTTTCTTTGAGCTCACATGGTCACATAAAATCATTTACTATGTGCTGAAAGGACAGGCTAGTGGTGGCCAACCAGTGGCAGGCATGTCATAAGTAGCACAGGCGGCCAGGGTATGTGACATGCAAGCCTCAGGTGCCAAGTAAAATTAGCTGTCAGTGACAGGAGTTAGGGGTCAGTGCTTGGTTGAGAATTTGGCCTTCAGGAACTGTGGGTTCCCTGCAGGGGCTGCAGGTAGTTGCTACCAAATTCAGTGTTGCTTCATCTTGATGGCAACTGAATTCAGTGGCACTGGCTAATTATTACTTGTACTGTCTCACGCTTGCCAAAATTGTGGATTTAGCTGATTCAGGGAGCTGGCAGGTGAGGCTGGGTCCGATGAAGGGAATCACCTGATTGGAGGAAGGCTGGATTTAGGCAGGGTGTAAGGCAGAGGCAGGCAATTATTTTGGCTGGAGGGCCACTTAACAAGTTTTGGCAAGCTGTTAAGCCCAGACCCTGAGAGCAGGGCTGGCAGTAACACCTTAGGAGCTGGGGAAGGACTACTACCTAGCAGGAAGGTGGCAGCTTCTGAGAGATTGGGCCCTGTTGAGAGGCCAGGTGAAGGACAGGGAGAGAGGGCTTGTATTTGTAGGATTTATAGGAGGCTCTGGGTAAGCCCAGAGAGGGAGCAATTTATGGAGGGGCCCCGAGAAGGTGGCCCTGCCTAAGCCCAGCCCTCCTCCAATCAGGTGAGTCCCTTCATCAGGCCTAGCCTCACCTGCCAGCTCCCTGGGTCAGCTGACTCCATGATTAGCCCTGACCCCCACCTGCTGGTGGCTCCAGAGGCTGCCTGACCCCAAGCACCCTGCTACATCTATGTAAATGAGAATGTATACCTACTAGTCTTTAAAGGGCAATCAGAGAGTGAATGTGTGTACACAATTTTAGGAAGCTTGGATGAAACAACAGAAATATCAAGTATCCATTATATGTTTAAAAAAAAAGTATTACTTGAGCTCAGATATGTCTAGAAGGTTTATTAGTGTTCTGGCTGTGATAGTCACAGCTTATTTGAAAACTTGCTCTTTCACATGGGTATAATGTCTCAGGATTAGAATAGTTAAGAGACCAGGCAAACAAAAAGTTGTAGTGAATTTTATGTTTATTTAAAAGTCATATATATAAAAAACAGGATTAAAAGTTTCAAAAGAGTATGTACACATAAATATAAAAAAGTATTACTTGGCCTACAGGCCAAAAATAATTGCGGGCACTTATGCTGCAACTTTCATCCAGGGGTACAAAAGGCAAGCAAGCAAGGTTTATTACATCCATTGTATGTACAAGGAGGGAAGGTACAGAGAAAATAAATGGCATTACTATTCAGGAAAGTGACTATCAAAATGAGAAACATGGGGTTTTATGTATATTTTTCTCTTGGTGACCTCATAAAGAAACGTCTGTGAATTGGAGTTTTAGTTTTCTCTGCAGTGATACACATTCTCGTATCTGAAATAAAAACTGGCCTCTTTCCTTTTGTACCACTCCTATGAATAAAGAAAAAGATACTGCAGGTGGAATGTAGTTAACAGCATTACTGGCTGTGCGGGCCAGGAGCAGTCCG
Source organism: Alligator mississippiensis (assembly GCF_030867095.1). Lineage (NCBI taxonomy): Eukaryota > Metazoa > Chordata > Crocodylia > Alligatoridae > Alligator > Alligator mississippiensis. Next base: position 110,170,667 of record NC_081826.1, read on the forward strand.
AGGTCCTCGGGGGCGCGCGGCGGGCTGTGGCCAGCAGCCCTGGCACGCGGGTCGGGGAATGCAGGCCGGCGGACTAGAATTAGACACGGATGCGTAGCGGTTGATTAAAGATTATTTTACTTAGACCGTAGATGGTCGCGGTGCAGGCAGGAAAACTTGCTTGAGTTGCAGTTACAGACAGGAAAGAAGAAAAGCGGACAAGAGTTCTAAACTCGCAAACTCTAGCCCAATTCAGCTGAAGGCTCTAAAAACGCAAGCCCGTTGTGTCAACCGAAGAAAACAACTCGGAGAAGAGCTCTGGATACACTCACACGAAGTTTGCTAGGCTCCGTGGAACTTGCACGCAGGGAAGGGGTTCGTCGAGGGATCGTTCGGCGATGGGGAGAGGCCAGAGGTTGATCAGACCCCTATAGCCTTCTTAAGGTACACGCTGGGTCCGTTAGGCTCCGCAGCGCTTAGAGTTCTTCACGAGATGTGAAGTCCTCCTCCTCCAGATGGGTGTGGAGTCCTCCCTTGCGGGGTTCTCCTTGGAGTTCTCCAACTTGGGCAGAAACCGCTCAAGCCTCTTATACGGCTAGCAAGCCAATCGCTAGCCGCCATGTGGAAATAATTTAGAACTGGCCAATAGTGGGACACAAATTTGCATGCGGGTGGCGGGAACTCCTTTGCACCGGGGTTTTCTCTTTGCAACTGAGAAATTCACCCTGCAAAGAAAGCTCCTCGTGGCAGGAAATAATTTAGCAGTGCCGAAGCGCACACACAAAATCACACCCCTGGGTTGTGACACTGGTGACTTGTGAGCCAGAAAAGAATCCAGTTTTAGCTCCCACAACTCTGTTGTTTCTGCAAAGCTCATGGAAAGGCAAGCAGGTACGGTTGTACTTATTATTAAAGTCAGTATACATTATTCTGAACACAGAAAATAGAGAGAAGGTGCTGTGTGCATGTGCACACTTTCTGGATGCATCCTATCTTCTTGCAAAACATAGCAGGATGGTGGCAAAGCTAAAATGGAAGTCAGGAGCTCCAGTTCCTCTGTGGGATAAAAACTCATCAAAAGAATGACGTGAGAGAAGTTAATATTGTAGGAAGCACAAAAACTTAAAAACTAACTCCTCAGGGTGTAACCAAGTTGCAGCTGATGGGCTACTGGTGCCGGCCCATCTGTTAGGTTCACTGTGATCTTGTGAACAGCTGTCTTCTCTTTGGTACACAATGGTTGTAGTTTATAGCATAATACATTGGTAACATTACTTGGTGGCTCTCAGCACACATCCAGCCTGCAGCCACAAGAGGCCACTGCTGCTCTTTTCCTTTCTCTGCATGCAGGATTTCAACACAATCTACTCAGAGGAACAGGGTAGAGGAAACAGTTGTGATCCTCCTGCCTCATCCCACCTGCCCCGCTGTTGTGGAGTAGAATAAATACAATATATTATTTATTGATAGAAAAGGAGCTGAGTTTGTTCCTACCACTCTTAACCTGAATAAAAGGTTAAGGCAAGTAACCTACAAGCAAAATAAAGGCTGTTACTTGCCAATTAACCAAATTTGATTTCTTGGTAAAATTCTTAAACTGGTTGATAAAGGCAACTGCATAGACATGATACAGTTAGACTTTTGTGAGGCATTTAGTTAACACTGTAGGATGCTCAGATTAAAATTAGCACATGTTAAGCACACTAATAGGCCAGTTGACAGCTTGCAAAGGCTGATGCCAATGAGGAGCCCTCATGAAAACGGGGTGCATCCACCACTGCTCCACAGGCATCAGTACCAGGCCAACACTGCTAAAAAAAGATTAAACTGCAGCAGATAACAAATGCGGAGGCCAAAGCCCCCTGGTACACATTACATATATTATGCCATTAACTGAATTGCACAATAAACGGAGACGGTCGACCATACGTGCAAAATCACTCTCACATGATAAAAACCACAAACCAGCTATAAAAAAAGCCAACTGGCCACACAGTTTGTGCTCGATGCGTCACATGGCTATAGCCAGTTTCCATCCAGCTTTAATTTGAGCAGTGGGGCAAGGCCCAAAGATTGATGGATGGCGAGACCCCCGAGTGCCATTCAAGCCAGGCATGTGCGTGTGCAGAGTCACAGGACTAGAAATAAAAGCGGAGACTCCTGAGCAAAGGGGAAATCCTGGAAGAACCAGGGGTGAGGAGACTGGGGCAGTGACGAGCATGAACCCCTCTGCAGCAAGGAGGACCGAGGCAGGCTCTCAGTGCCGAGGCGAGTCCCCATCCTGGGCCAGACCACTCGGCCGCGCGGCGCAGGGGTAGACGGGCACGCGCTGTTCCCCATTGGCAAGTGCGGAGCGCCCAGAAAAACGGCCCCGCCCCTCGCTATAACGCGAAGAGCGCAGGACCCCAGCGGCCGCTGCGCCCCTTTCACTTCGCCTTCCACTGCGCAGGCGCAGAAGCCACCCCGCCCGCAGTCCCTCGGCACCCGGATGTGGCTGAGGCGCGGCGCTCAGCCGCCGTTGTCTTCTCTCGCGCGCCTGACGCGTGGGCGCGTCAGCAACTTCCCCTCCCTCTCCAGCTGAGGGTGCATGCGCCACTGCCTCGACACCGCAACTCCCTCCCCCCCCCCCAGTCGCTAGAGCGCATGCGCTGTTCCCCGGCCTAGCGTGTCTCACCTGCCCCCCTCCCGTGTTATCACGCGCGTGCGCCGTTGTCCTGGCTCGCGCCCCCCCCGGCCCCCCCCATCCAACGGCGCTCCCCGCGCGTGGGGGCCGGGTTCGTGCTGTGCCCCTCGCCCCTCCCCCCGCCACCTGCTAACCGCCTCTTCCTCCTCCGCCGCCGCCGCTGCCGAGTGCGTGTTGCGGGCGGGAGGGGGAGGGGAGGCGTGTGCGCGCGCGCGCGGGAGGGGGCCGGTGGGGGAGGGGGCAGCCATGCCGAGGGGGCGGCCTCCCCAGCCCGGCAGGGAGAGTAGCCAGGCCAGCGCCGAGTCAGGTAAAGCCGCGCGGGAGGCCGAGCGCGAGACGCACCCACGGAGGAGGAGGAGGAGGGTGGGTAAAGGTCCGGGGAGGGGGTGTCGCTTCTCTTCCTCCTCCGCGGGGAGGTGAGAAACCTCCGCCGGGCCCCGCATATAGTCCCCGGATATGGGGTGGGGGAGGGGGCGGGCGGCCGCTCTATTGTGTGTGCCGCGACCCGGCCCTACGTGGCCCTGTGCAGGGATCCCGATCCCGGGGCTCAGCGCAGTGTCACAACCAAACCCGCCGTACCCCGCTGTGGCTCGGGCCGGGCGGCAGCTGTGAAGTGGCCTGGGAAGCCGGGAGGAGGTTCCCCCAACGCGGGGGGGGGGGGTTGGCGACGCGGCCATAAAGGCCAGGGCCGGTCTCTCCCCTCCCTCCCGTTACAGGGGGGGAACCCCTTAATGCGCATTAACAGCTGCAACGGCTGCTGCGTGTTTTAGTTTTGGGGATAATCGTATCTAAAGGGCTTTTCTGCCCCCTCTTCAGTTATTGGCACTGGCTCCTCGCTTTTCTTGCTGCGTTTTTTTCCCTGTTCCATTTTAGCCCTCATCAGCTTGGTGGGGGTGGCTTTTTTAAAAATGTTTTATTCCACTTGGAAGAAAATCCTATGTTCTGGCAGCAACTTCTGTACTGTGGCCTTTTCATCACTGTCGTGGCCTCCCCCCTCTCCCCCCCCGCCATGGGGGGTGGGCGTGGGAAGAGAGGACACACCTGTGATTTTAAACCCCCAAAGTCTAGCTGTGTCAAATGAACCTCACCTGAAATTGATTCTAATTTGCCTTGAAAGGGATTTGATTTCAGACACTGGCAAAACAAAATTCCTCAAAAAGAGGGAGAGGTTTTCTTGGCGTGTTTCAATGCTGCAGACTGGAGCTTGATTTTTGCAGTGAGGTGTGGGTGCATAGGTGAACCCTGCCTCTGTCTGGTTTGCTTTGCAGGTGAACCTGGGGACCTTCTTACTTGAGTGTTATTGTGCTGTGAAAGGATTTCCCCCTTTCCTTCCTTTCCTATGCTGGGTATAGGAAACACATGATGTACGTGGGGAGATGTTTAGTTTGCATGTATTTAAAAGACTTTCTTCTGAACAGCTCTGTTCAGTTGTCTTAAACTAAAAGTTGATTCAAATAATTAAGTCAGGCAGCTTTGATTTTAATACAGGTTAGCTGTCAGTCATATAACTTAAGTGCCCTTGATAACAGGGTCTGCTTATTTAAGCTTTCTTCAGTCTCTGTAATCACTGTTTTTCAGTGATTTTTTTTGTTGTTTTTGTTTTTTTTAAGGGTGTTAATGGATTTGGTTTGTATTTATTGTTCCCTGAAGTTATACACAGGCTTTTTAGAATGCGGGCAACGTCAAGTAATAAAAATGTGTATGATATCGGAGGTATGCTACAAGCTTACTACAAGACATTTCCATAGTACAGGGGTTCTCGAACTTTGTGATGCCACGACCCCGAGTGCTGGATGGCGGCGGTAGGGGACTGGGAGCTTGCACACACCAGCCGCCACCATCTACCGCTCCACGCTGCTGCTGCGTGCCAGTTCCCCAAGCCCCCTTTTAAATTGCTCATGAACCCCTGGGGGGTTGTGACCCACAGTTTGAGAACCCCTGCCATAGTATATAAGCAGTAATATACTGCAGTGTTGCTCAGCCTGTGTGGCCCCATGGGCCAGGTGAATGGTGTAGGGTTGGCCGTTTGCATCAGATCGCATTCTGCACTCCAGATCTGGCCTGGTGCGCACAGCCATGTCATCAGGCCCATTGAGTTCCCTTGGAGCCTGAATATTTGGTGGTGGGGGAGCGGTGGCAGCATTAATTGCTGTGGCTCTGGGAGCAGTTAACGCTGCCACTGCTTCTCTGTTGCCAAATTTCTGGACCCATGGGCAGTGTTACAGGCTGGATGACATAGCTCCAGGGGCCGTAGGTTGAACATTGTTAGTATATCCCGCATTGTAGTACAGAGACTGTTTCGGGCATTGATCTTGGGCCATTCCATTACCTAGGTGCAGTTGGATATGCTGATAACTATTACATGAAAGAAACATTAGGTGGGTGTCTTTTACTTAAAAATCCGAAGTCTACAACTTAAATGTATAGTATTTAAAAAACTGCAAAAGTGGAACTTTATATTTTTAAAGTTTAAATTAGGACATGCGGTATAATTGTGAATGGAAAGATACTTGGTGCACTTGTGTAGTTAGTGCAAGGGCAAGTCATTGGAACTTTTTTCAGAATTTTGATACTTTTTTGCCAATTCAGCATATTTTAATCAAAATGTTTCCTGATGATAGCGCATGATGGAACCCAGGTGGGTTTCTGTGACCTCACCCACAAATCTCTCCAACAGCATAGGCTTATAGACTAGGTTTATATTCTTTGGCTGCTCTGTAGAGTCCAAGGCTGCTTGCCAGGCAGATGAACCCAACATTTGTGGCTCTAGGGAACCAGTGGTTCTTGGACAGTGAATAGTCTCAGAACTCCCTGCTGCTGCTAGATTGCTATAGAACCAGTCCCCTTAGGCTTCATTTTCCATATATTTTATTTCCACTTGGAATCAGAATAAATAATAATATTTGTGGAACATAATTCATATTCTCCACTCGGTTGCATCTGGGGGTTGATATTAACACTCCTTTGTGTGGGAGAAACAAAATGGTGCATTATTAATTGACCAAAAAAAATGCTTTTGAGGTTTTCCTCACTTTATGCTGTACATGTGTTCCTGGAAAATGGTGCATAACTCAAATTTGCATAAAGAGAACCCACTTTACAATGTAACGAACAGGGATATGTTCCAAGACCTCAACTGTACTGACCTCCAGACCCATTTCTACCACTTCTACAAAACAATTTTGGTACTCACCAACAGCAGAGAATACAGACAAGCACAGGGAGAAGAGTAGGAGATAAGCTAGCAGGATGCTTATAAACCATAAGGGGGATGATGGCAACTACAGAAGTATGTCACAGAATGAGCGAAGAGCATAGATCCACACAGGAGACTATATTTTGATGCGCATCACTCCCACAATGCACCACACAAAGCAGCTAACTGCAGGCTTCTACCACACCGATCACATATGAGTGAAATTACCTCGCATATAATGGTTTTTTGATATAAAAATGGTCATCACATAAGAGTGAATTCGCACGTACAGAACCTGCATGAAGCAAGGGAAACCTGTACAGCTTTTATTGACTTGAATTTTATTTAAGTTGGATACAACGTTGTTTTAATTGAATCGGTGTTGAAATGATGATGTTAAGCTTTTGGTCCTTAACAGCCACTTAAGAAAATCTTGTATTTGATTACGTTGAAAATGTATTTCTGGGGCTATATCTTGAATTCCCAATTGCTATATTTGAATGTATCTTGTTTGGGGACGGAGGTAGCAGACACAACTTCCCCAGCAGGCTTGGAATGCTGTTAGCCACTGACGTTCCTTCCCTGATACAGCTGGTCAGCATAGCCCCATTAGTCAGTCATCTCTTGCATTGCAGAGAAAGGCGTGGCTCTGGTAGCTCCAGGGAGAACAGGCTAAAAGCTTGATTGGCTGTGCTGACACTAAAAGAAGCACCTCGGAGAATATGGCACTGATACCCCAACAGCCACCATGGTTTGGGTAAAGAAAGAATACCTGAGTTCCAGTACTTAGTTTTAGCCACTGGGTTTCCAGTGCAGTGCAGTCCAGCCACATCTGGTGTACTACTCTCTGTGCCATAGGAAGGAATAAAGCAGTTTGTTTTTGCTCCACTTTTTGCAGGGATTGTGGCAGAAGATTTGAGGGTAATTCTTCTCACCAGCTTCTTCTCACCAGTAGAGCAAAGGGAGCAGAACGTGGCAGAGAATCCATCGCAGTTTATCTGTTGAGACCCCTTGATCTTTTCAAAGTAATGTATTTGACTTGAACTGAGTGGTGCAAACTGCCTAGGTTAAAATTAAAAAACCAAAAAGTTGCTGTTTTAATAACCTACTTTGAACAAAGTATGCTATTTTAAAGGCTAAAATACAATGAACACTGAAACCTGAGCTGCACAACACTCTTGGATTGGAAAGGATGGGAATGCCATATATTTATGAAGTCAGAAAAGAAACCTGCATTGATATTGAGTGACATCCACACATTTTGGATTAAGAGTAGCTTTATAAATCAAGATTTCTGTTATGCTTTGAGTTTTTTATTAAAAAATGACTGGAATTCAGAAATAAACTCTGTGACTGTTGGACTGAAATTGAAAATATACTTAGTAGTTCTAACTAGAGTTAGACATGACCAGGAAAGAGAGTGTAATGACACTTAGGGCTACATAGTGGGAACAAAGGATAATGTTTACTGGATTTTATTCGTAGGCATTATTAGGAAGACTTTCCACAGGGCTCTGATCATAGTTATTTGGTAAAGTTGAGGCTATATAAATGGTTATTTTTGCTGCAATGGGAGAGCTTGTTTAACATTTTTCCTTGATGCAAACTTGGAAGTTTCTCCTGTTTAAGTGGGTATTTGTGTCTGCCTCCAATAGGGGTTCAACTACATCAGGGCTGCCCAACTTGTTAGTGGATGGGGGTTGGTTTACTGTGTCTTTATGTGTCATAATTGGTTCAAAGGAAAGAAAATGCGGTCTTCATTATTTTGTTCCACTCCAAACCTATTTTTTCCCTGGCTTTTTCCTTCTAGATACATAATCTCATCTGTTGCTTGTACCTCTTAACCGGCAGTGTAAATTTGACATGATTCTGAATATTTAGAAAGCAATTAAAAGTAGAGGTTCACCAATATATCGGTGTCATATCAGATCGGCATTGATAAGGGGAAAATTAACATCAGCTTTTTTTGGCCAGTGTAGCTAATAATGTCACCAATAAATATAATACATCTTCTGGCCAGGGCCCCTCTGGATGCCATGTGCATGCATGCAACTGCACATGTGCACATGGATGTGTGCAACCTTGGAGGTGCAAGTTTGGCTGCACATTCAGCTCTCTGCTCTGCTGCCTTTGCCCTGGCAGCTGTGTGCAGGATGTGCTTCCCCTGCCCACCCGGCAGCAGTAGGGACAGTGAGTTGCACCTCCTGCTGCCGCCTGGGCAGAGGATATGCAGCCAGTGTCTGACCCCTGCACAAAGACAGCAGGGTGGAGAGCCCTGAGCCCACAGTAGGCAGCCCATCTTCACCCTTGCCCCACTTGGCTCTGCTCCATTTCTATGCTTAAAAATGGCAGAGGCAGTGCTTGAACTAAAGCTTATTTGACAAGCTTTTGTTCAAGCACTGCTGCTGCCATTTTTAAGCAACAGGAAACTGACACCCCCCCCCCCCCTCCAGACAAGCTGCCTGCAGCTCTGTCCCTCTCCCTGCCCCAGCCCCAGGGTCCCATTCACTGCCATCACTGGGCAGTACCCCCCGCCCCACTCCCTCCCTCACAGTTGGGGCCTTGATCTGCCCCTCCCATGCGCCTTTGCCTCCACAGACATACCTGCAGGGAGCTGCTCTCCATGCTGCCTTGCTGTATTTCTGTAAATTAGTTATCGGAGTGGTATTGACTGATGGTGAATAATTGGCTATCAGTATAAGCCAAGAAAATCTTTATTGGTGCACCCCTAATTAAAAGAAGAGAAACTGACCAGTCTTATTTGTTTCATTTTGCTGCTAACTACAAGCTAACGGCAGAAGAGATATTGAAGCTATTTTGAAACTGGGAAAAGTGCCTTTTATTAGTTTATCTTGAAAAGATATGTTTGCAAATGCTTAAATTAGAAAGTGAAGAGACTAGCAGCTTTATTACAGTTAGGTTAGGTTGCCCATGTTCTGCCCATCCAGAACATTGATTCAGCAAAAATCAAACCTTTCTGTGCATTTTTAACTTTTCCACCCTGGAACTGTCAGTAGTTACTGGGAATTATCAGCATCTACTCAGGCTGTGTTCACAGTGTGGCTATTATTGAAGAATGAATCACAAAGTTATAGAGAAGTAGAGTTGGAAGGGACCTCCAGGGGTGATTTTAGTCTAGGACTGTCCAGCTGCTAGGCTGTGGGCCATATGAGGCACATGAAGGGTTAATCTGTTCCCCTGGGCTCTTCCTGGTCACTACTTCCCTCATTGCTCCAGAATCTCTGGGCTCCCCTCCCTTTTCTCACCAGGGGCAGGGCACTACAGGGTGGACCCATGCAGCCTGCAGTTCTGGTCCCCATGTACATGGTACGACAGTTGAGGTGGGGGAGTTGCCCACCCACAGTGTGGTGGGGAGCTTGTAGCCAGGGAAGTGAGGGAGGGCCATGGCCTTGGTATTGTGGCCCCATGTGGTATATGGTCCCCAGCCTCTCAAGAGAGGGGTGGGCAATTATTTGGGCTTGTGGGCTACATAGGAAATGTTGCTGAGCTGTCACAGGTCGGGTCAGCACTTCCCCTGCCCTTCCATGCACAGCAGCTCACCAAAACTCCATATATGGAATGGAGTTGCAGGTTTTGGGAAGGGGATGGGATCGTGGGAGAGGGTCATGGGGTGGTGACAGCGTGAGGGCAAGGCCTGAAGCAGAGCCACAATCTGCTGCCCACACGGCCAAGCGATGGATGCGGGTTCCATAAGCAGGAGTGCACCGGAAGCAGATTGCGGCTCTACCCTGAGCCCTGGCCCCAGATGCAACTGTCCACCTGCCTATGGCCCCATCCCATCTTCCTGCCTATGTGCCCTGTCTGTGCAGCTCCTGGCTGGTCTCCAAGGGGACCCCAGGACTGTGGGGCAGTGACAGCGCAGGGACGGGGCAGATCCGCGATCTGATCCCTGCACATCTGTGCCCATCACAGGGCCACGTGGGCAGTAGATCGTTGCTCTGCACCAGGCCTTGGCCCCACACTGTCACCACCCCAAGATATGGGAGTTTCCCTGGTCCAGCCTGCCTGTTGTTCCCGGATGCCACTCCGGTTGCGCTGCTGGTCCTTTAATCTTGCAGGTTCCCCTGTGAACCCCCCTCACTGCTGATGGTGGAGGGGCCCTGTTTGTGGTTTGCTCCCGATCAGCAGGAAAGCAATGCCTCAGCATGGCCTCAAAACTGCTGCATGCCACTGGGTCATGTCGTATGCAGCAGTTTCTCCATTGAGCTGGAGTGAGCTCTGGGGGAAAGGAAAGTGGGTTGGGTGGGGCACCGGGCCATACAACAGAGCCTATAAGGAGCCCTCCCTTGCAGATGGGATGTGGCATGGTGTGTCTACAGAGGAAACCTGAGAAGGAGAGCAGCTGAGGTGCCCCACAATCCCCTTGGGTCATTGCACCATGTGTTTGAAGCATGGGGCAGTTGCAGGGAAGGTAGTGCTGCATGCTAGTAGTTGCTTGTGTTCATTCAGCTCCTGTTCCCCTGTCTGGGCACTTTGCCCCTGGCCCTGTGGGAGGTAGGAAGGACTTCCACCCAACCCATGAGCCCCTCTGGGGCCCCAGGGGCAAGAGCAGGGATGGTGTGAGCAGCCATCTGAGTCGCCACCAGCTGTTTTGTCTTTATCACACATGGAGGAGGTGATTGAAGTGGTCAGGATGGGGCGGCTTTGGCCAGCGATTCCCAGGCTGCAGTACAGCCTTGGAGTGGCTGCAGTAGAACTGCACTGCCTGTGGCACCCACTCTGACTACTCCAGGACATGCACAGGACCAGTCTGTGGGTCCATTTTGGCTCATGGCCTGGCCCTATGCCTCCTTTCTTTGAGTCTGACACCCCTGACTTATTGGCATGTGGAAGTGTAACCTTAAAGACCCACCTGCATGTAAAGGTGAAGGTATTGTAAAATCAAGATGGCATTGGGGTTGTGGACTAGTTTCAGTACTTGAATGTAGAGTAGAGGTAGCTGGTTTCTGTTCAAAATAGGTCACCTAAATGTAAAATTAGCCTTGGCAAAGAAAAGGCATTGGGCTCTTGAACAGGACTCGTGTCAGGACCTACCTAAATCATGGTAGAAGTTTGTGGTGCAGCAGCAGTGTCTAATATTGCTGGTTTTGCTGTGCCCTTCCCCTAGCCACCAAGTGGCTGAGAGGCAATTAATGTTGTGGTTTTTGCCTCTTGGCCATTTGGGTGGGAGAGGAGCACGGCAAAAAGAATAAGATTAAAGGTGCCACTGCACCATGAACTTCAACCATGATTTAGGTAGGTGCCTAGTTCTATGGCCTACTCCCTGAGTGTTCTGGAAAATGTGTTTGTGTGTGGTGTCTGAATTGGGTCATTACTCAAAAAGGACAGGGTACTACTATCGTATCCTTATTTTCAGAAATTTTGGGCTATCAGTTCATAATTCAGTATTCTGGAAAGGAAGACAGTGCTATCAGGCACTCTTCAACTCAGTTTTAAATTAAACTCCAAAATGAATTAAGCTTTCTCTTAGTGAATTTCCTAGGCTTGTTTGTTTGGGAGGTGAAGGAAGAGGAATGGTTAACAAAGAGAAATGCTTATCGTAATAGCTAATCATGTTTTGCAGATGAGGCGCTCCTCTGGTTGGCTAAAAGTAAAACATAGCGATTCTTAAGTAGTCCTCCCCTTCCTGTATACTTTATTTTGGTGGAGTGGTGATAATGGTCAGTAGTTTCTGACAGGTGGAAGACAAATCCTAGCCACAAACTGTGTCCCAGAATGCTGATTACAAAGTATCTTTTAGAAGATTGAAGACTTCTAGGTCTCTTTTCCTTCCCATTCTCCCTCTACTCAGACTGAGGTTAGCTGCTGTTGCCTAGCTTTCTGGTGACTGAACCAAGTGTCCTTTCTTTTAAAATGCCCAGGTGCAAAGATACTATGTACAAGTATAAAGGTTAAGAGGGTCAGCTTCATGGGATCCATAGGACCATTGGACCTGGCTCATGAAGGTGGTATTTTGGCAGCAGGCACTCTACTCTCCCTGTGCTGCTATGGGGAGAAGTGCTGGTAGGGGCCTGCCTCTGACCCAGGTGGGTCATTTGGACATTTAGCTGCAAAAGGTTGTCTGGTGTAGAGTGTGCTCAGCTATCATACATATGGATCTTCTCTAAACTTATGAAATAATTATGCTAATTTAGCATCAAATGTGGACTGGCTGTTTACATTCAGCAGCTGTTTTCAAGCAAAAATAGTCCCAAAGTGGACTGCATAATTTTTTTCTACATGCAACTTCAAGCATTCATAGAAGTATTATTTAAAAAAAAAAAAAAAAAAAGAGTGTGTACTCTTCACAGACTATTTTAAGACTTAAATCATAAATGTTCTTATTCCTAACAGGCTGGTATGAATGGGATTTATTGTCATATTATATTGATAATGGGCTTCATAATGAATGGAAATAAAACATTTGGATGCTTTCAATTCTATACCTCATTTTATGTGAAAATCATAGTAGGGAAAGGAGGAAGCAGCTCAGAAGTGATTGAGAGAACAAGACAACAGAAGATGAAAACAATGTAGGAATAGACGCACTCTCTGGTATCTCTTTGCCCTTCTATAAAGTAAAAGCTGGAACAGCAGCCCTGGTGAGAGATCTCTCACAATTTTTTTTTTTTTTTTTAAACTCAAATTCTCTTAAATTAATCCCTTATACTAAATGCAACTATAAACAAGGAGGCAGTAAACTATTCCTTCAAATTGCAGTGGATGTGGCACCATTTTTAATCACTTATACAAGTGTTGGGAAAAGCTGTCCAAAGCTTTGACAATAGACTAGAAAAATCATGATGAATCACTGTCACATTATCTGTGTATTTTAAAGGATAAAATTTACTGGGATTAGTTTTCACCCCCTCTTATACAGCACTCTATTTGCCAGCTTTTATGTAGGCACACTGTTAAAATTGAAGTGATCAGGCTCCTGAATCCCTTGGTTTAAACTCCTGAACCAAGCGTAAATGCTATGCTTTAGTCTTGGGATCTTTAGTTACATTTGGGAGCATATACTGCAGTAGAAAGGTCTAGTACCTTTTCCTGTTCCTGAAAGCTGCAACTCAACAAACTTATTTATTTGTCCCCAAGGCTTAGTCATGATTCTTCAGATTCCCCTTGTTGTTTGAATTCATCCTATTCCAGGATGTTCCTGAAGGTGTTAATGATCTGGTTTGCAGTTCAACATTCTAGGAGATATGTAGATGTGAGCAAAAAGGTAGACACAGTTCATGTTTGCAGAGACCTCCAAAATGCATTGTTTTTACTCTGAAGGAGTATAGTAAAAAAAGTTCTTGATGATTTAAAAAATTCAAAACAAGCTTCCTGTTCCCTTTTTTTGTAGGGAAAAAGTGATCCACCTTTAGTCAGGGAGGCTTGTCTTCGACATGGCCTCAGCAACAAGTATGCTTTTCTACCTACCCAAAGCTTTCTGGGGCCTGCTCTGAGACTCTCTCTCTCTCTCATAATACCTTAAACTTCTTTATCCCTTTATAAAGAAATTTCCATGTGCACCTCAGATTCTATTGATTTACAAGGTATAATTATCATTGACATAGTATTGAAACTTTCGGCTTTTAGCAGTAGGAACATATGCATCTGTTGCAAGTCTGGTCCCAAGGAAAGTTATGTTACTCCTTGGTGGCCAATCCACCTCCTTAGTGTATTCTCCCTGTTACTTCACCAGCTGTGGCTTGATGTATTGGGATGCTACACCTGAATCCCGAGATAAATTTGATTGGCTTTAAATTGACCTAGCCAGATTCTTAGCCCTGTCCCTCTCTGGACCCTTACTTTGTTACCCACTTCTATACCTTGCTGGCATCACTTATGGCCTTACTGTGCCTTAAAGGCACTAAATTGCCTTAAGGGTGTTAGTTATGGCCTCCAGCCTCCCCCATATTCACACTTGTGAATCTCTTAGTTGTCCATCACAATCAGTTAGTACCTCTGGCCCCTTGCGCCCTCATCCCTTTTTGTTTGGGCCTTGGCCCTCAGCCTGAGCCCAGTCATGACCTTGCTTACTGCAGAGCTTGAAACCCAGAGTGTCTCCAGGTATCTGGTCACATAGCATCCTGTCCATCCCTACAGCCCCAAGCCAGTCTTCACCAGTCTACAGTAATCCCATCACTTTTTGCTATCTCCAGGTTCCTGTTCTATTAGGCCAGGGGTGGGTAAAATATAGCCCCTGGGCCAGATCTAGCCCACCAATTGATTGTATTCAGTCCACAGCTGCCACTGCGGTCCTGCCCTGGGCTATGCTTCCCTGAACCCACCAGCAATACTGCTTCAGCCCCAGCCAGCATCCACAGCTTCCTGGAGTTCTGCTTGGCTCCCCCTACCTTCAGCAGTAACTCGTCCTTTTGCACTGTTTTGCTGGGGGGGGGGGGGGAGCTACAGCCAGGCAGCTCCTGCCCCAGCACACAGAGCTCCAGCTATTGGCCACCTTCTACCTACTGTGCACATCTGATGCAGTGAGCAGCTAGAAGGCTGCTGAGAGCCAGAGCCCTGTTTGCCAAGGCAGGAGCAGGGGCTGCCCAGCACAAGACTGGTATGGCCAGGAGTGCGGCACTGGCTAACTTGGGTGGGAACAGCTGGGGTTTGGCATGGTGTGTAGTGCTGTGGGTCAGATAGGGGACACAGTGCTGGTGCAGTCTATCACCCAGGCAAGCTCTGTTATCTGTGCCCCCTGCCCCTACCTCCCCCCACCCCAGCTGGCTCCCAAGACCTAGTATGGGCAGCTCTTCACACCCCCCTCATCTCCCCAGACATCCCCTTTCCCACACAATATACAAGAGTAATCTTTTATTTTGAGCTATTATGCAATCACCTCTACATATGCTATTCAGAAACATAAATGAGGACAAAAATATTTTTAAAATAAAGTTTAAAAAAGATATTTGGTTTTTAGTACATGATTTTTTAAAGTCTTTTAACTTACTAAAATTATACATTTTAGAAAGATTCTGTGTACAGCCCTCAACAGTTTATTAAAACTCATTAAATGGCCCACAAGCCAAAGTGATTGCCCACCCCCTGTGTTAAGTTGTACTTTCCCCAGCTCTGGTTCTCTTGAGCCTACTCACCATAATCATAGTCTCTCAGCCTTGTCTGTACTAGTAGCTTTTTCCCTAAGCACAGCCTACCTGCTTTGGCTCAGGAGCTGAATTTATATCTCCCAGGGCTCTATCTCTTCTGGTCAGGTGATCCCCTGACCAGCTTCAGGTGGCTTCCCTCAGCTTAATGAGCAGGCTGCCTTCATCTACTGAAGTTTGCTTTTCTACTTGTCTGGAGCTCTGTCCCACTGTCTTGCAGCTGCACCTACCTTGCAGCATTGTAGCTTTTATTTTTGGTTTCCTCTGGCTACTTATTTTCCCATGGCTATTCCTACCTCAACTGTCTACCTCAAACTGCAGCCATCCCATTCTGCCTTCTTATTAAATAAATATCAGGATTAAGGTGACTGTGACTTCTTCATTTTTGTGTATTTGATTGTAATATCACTTTGAAGCTTTGGTGAATTTTGGAAGCAGGTAACTAATTGCTAACAAATACATGCTATATAGATCTTGATGGAAAATGCTTAAAAAACACCATTGTATTCAAAATAAAACTTGGCACAGCTTATCCTACTCTGCTATCATTTCTCTGTATGGTTAAATTAGAAGCCTAGCATATTCCTACCACTTGATTATCTCTTAACTCCTATGTATTGACTAGCTCAGCTGTTTGGAGAATTAGTTTAGTATTTTGGTGTCTTTTTATCTGCCAAATGAATGCTTGATGATTGGGGCAGCTTTAGTTCATAGAGGATGGACCCTGTTTGAATTAATTAGATCACTTTTCAGTAGTCAGCTTTTACTTTGTTTTTCACTTGTACTGACAATGACTTGCTTCCTTTTCTCTGGAGAGAGGAAAATTCTTTGTTTTAAGTCCCTGCCAGTCCCATGTTCCTAACTATCCAAGTGATCCAGCTGTTGCAAGTAGTAGGAAGTTTTTGCTTCCCCTTTCTCATTCCTGTATCTTACTAGTAAAGATTGATGTACTGGTAACTGGTCTTACTCAAGTGGTGTATAATGAACAAGTGTGCTACCCCAAGTACAGTTGAATAAATATCCCTTGTAATCTGAGATGTGCTATGTTAGGCTTTTTAAGAGTTGTGACTACTTCAGCAATGGAAAAAAGCTGTTGTTACTGATGGTATTTGTAAGCTACAGTGAATGTCCAGCTAGATAAGAATTAGTAATGCGTATGTCCATTAGATTTAAGTTTATGAAGGGTAGACATCTTTTACCTATTATTTTTCTCTTCGTTATATTTATGTGAAGCAGAAATTAGTAAGAATTGTATATTTCATTGGTCCTATTAGAATCATAGGCTTGGAAGAGACTTCTGGGGCCAGCTAGTTAAAGACCTTCATGAATGCAAGCTGTAGTGTTCTGAGAACATGGCTAAGCAAATAGAGATGGAGTCTCACCTTCCTTTGGAGAGGTTTATATCTAAGTTTATTCTGATTTCTTGATGGGATTGTGTTCCTAGTTAGAGATTTGCTACTGAAAAATTCTGTCCTAGAGGTGTTACCATGAGCAACCTTTTTGGAGTTGTGGAGCCCTTTTGTTGGGGATGGCAGAAGGAGAGTGGATGGGGGTAGGAATTATATTTTTGTAGTAGTTGGAATTCATGTTACTAGCTTTGAGGATTGTTTTGATTAGAAATAGGAAATAGCATTTTACTTAGTTCATTTTTTAGTCACAGGGAGTTCTGACTCTTTTGAAAGTGGAGAGAAAAACAAACCAAAAAGTACAACCACCACCAGCAAAGCCCAGACATCTAAACTCCCTAAAGAGCTGCCTGTCTTTTATCTTGGTGGCTTTTGTGGCTTTCTTGCATATGAAATGGAAATCACTGAGGGTGCTAACAAGTGATATTTGTTGTGTTTTTGGCCCTCTGAAAGCATTCTGCAGCTGTGTCCTGACAGAAGTGCATAGCTGCAGAGCACTTTAAAAGCCCCTGATTTGCATGACAAATTAACCCTCACTTAATGAGGGTTCAGATGAAGGCTCTCCAAAGGGGAGCACCTTCATTAACTTCTGTGCGTCCTTGCATGCAGGCAGGGCTGGGCTGTATCAGCTGAGCCCTGCCCCCAGTGCTGACTTCAAGCCTGGGGTGGGGAGAAGGCAATGGAAGGAGCTCCATTCTGGGGTTTTCCCAGCCTGTGCTTGGGGGAGGGATAGGTGGATTGGAGACCCCCCTGGAGGTCCTGAAGCTTCCCCTAAGGTTTCCCCCCTCCCAACTTGAAGAAGGCACTGGAGCTGGGGGCAGGGGGAGTGGCTAGGAGAGAGAGGTTCTGCTGGATTGGCTCCTAGATGTAGCTCTCTTTTTTTTTTTCCCCCTTCTTTTTTGTTCCCTCCCCCTCCTGACCAAATAGGGAATGTCTGGGTTGGGAGGAGTCACTGTAAGTCATGGCACTTTCTGTGATGTGCCATGAGTTACAGTGGGGAGCTGCATGTCTGTCAGTGTCCTGAGTCTTCCATCTTAACTCTTAAACTTGTGTTCTGTTTCTTGTATCGAAAAAGTTTAGTTTAGAGGAAGATACGTGCAGTCACTGTGGGTCAGTTGAATTTTCAGTTTTATTAATACAGTTTTAAAAGATAACTAAGAGACTTCTGTAAGTTGTGTTGTGGTATCCCTGATGATCCAAGAAATATGTGAGAAACATACATTTAGTAACAGCCTTTTTATTGGGCAACCTAGATAGTTTTGAGAAATGTGTTTTTGGCCCAAAGCTTGTCTAACATCTTTCCCAACTCCATAGTTGGTCCAGTAAAAAGATATTACCAAACAAATCCTGTCTCTTGCATACTTTTAAAAACATCCTATGAAAATTTTAAAGCCAAAGAGAACTTTTCTATTTATGTGAATTTGTCCAAATTTTTAATATTTATTTAAATAAGAGCTGGGAGGATAAGAGGCTGAAAATGATTTTAAAGACTCTTTTAGGTGGAAGGTAGGGTCAAGAAAACTCTGACCATTCTGGGAAATGATCCTTAAACATTGTTTTGTGATGTATGTGGGCTTGAGAGTGCCCACATCAAGACAGTTGGATGATGGAGGTCTTAATTCAAGTGGATTTAGAAAATCTTAATTTCTTCTTTGACTATAAAATGCAAGCAGAATCTGATTTGTATTTTTATGCATGTCTCAAAATTGAACAATCAGTATTTTGTACAACTATCAGTGTAACTGGTGAAACAGTGAGGTTTGCAGTGACTTAAGTTAGGGAGAGAAAAGGTGCTTGAATTGGCAGTTAACACCCCCCCCCCCCGAAGTTTGTAGTGGTGTACATTTAGAAATGCTAATTATGCTGTCTTAAAACATCACCTAAAACAAATATTTTAAATTTAGTATTGTTAAAAATAAATGTTTACTATAATTTTTAGTGTTTGAATACTTCATTGTTTTTTGTTTTTCTTTCTTGTGTTTCTGTGGGTCATTCTCTGTCCTCTGTTGCTGTTTAATTAAAAAAACAGGAAGAATATGTTTATAAGACTACAGATTGGTAGGAGAATTAAAGGGCTGGTATGCTTATTCATTTCTGTGTCATTAGCCTGTCAATCCATGAGATCCTGCAATGCTAGTTCAAGTAGAATATAGTGATCACCATCTTCTTCACTTTTAAGTATTCAGTGCTTTTTGAACAAATCTAATTAAATATTTGAAAATATAACTTTTGACCAAAAATGTTTAATGCTTATTTTGTAGATGGTGTTCTGACACCGAATACAGAGAACACTAATTATTCTTACCAAGTACGTAACTTCCATAAGTGTGAGGTCTGTTTGCTGTCTTTTCCAAAAGAAACACAGTTCCAGCGCCACATGAAGGATCATGAGCGAAACGACAAGGTTTGTATTCAATAAATCAAAAGAAACTTAGTAAATCAAAAGTTAAATCCAGAATTATAATAATAGAGATGGAAGCAATGTGTAAAGGTTCTCAGGATTGGCACTGATAAGCAAGTATTGTAGGTGTTTGAGAGTTGTACAGGCAGTCCTTGACTTGCAATGTTTTGAGTTACAACATTTCGCACTTACAACGTTTATAAATTGACACCCTGTTTCAACTCAGTTTCGACTTTACAACACTTGATCCAATGTGATGCCACGCCAGTGAACAAATTCGCTGCATCACTCGTCTCCCTGGAGAACATCTGTCCAAACTTTCCTTTAAGAAAGTAGACAAGACTCCAGAAAAGTCTGCAACCAAGACTGCTGAGAAGACTCCAGCCAAGAGCCTTTCAAAAAGTCCAGCAAAGTCACCTCAAAGAAGTCCTTCCAAATCAATATGACTGCTATTTACAATATAAATACATTAATGTAGCTACATTACTCATTTTTAATTGATGGAGTAAAAAATTCTGGGGTATTTTTGGTGAAAATAGGGTATTGGGCCTTGATTCAGGAACCAAGCCTCCATTTATAATGTTTTTTATGAGAAAATTGGTTCTGAGTTGCAACGTTTCGACTTAAGATGTGGTTTTCAGGAGCCAATTGTGTCGTATGTCTGAGGACTGCCTGTACAAAACTTATCACTTACCATTCATTGCAGGTGTAGCTCAAAGTATTTACAAAACTTTATTGGGAAAGGTATTTAGCTATGAATCTGTTCCCAGTTACTCAGTTTTTAACTGCTTCAAATCCATTGACTCTTTAAAGTGTTTATGTAGACTGGGAAAACCGATAGACAATTTTTTAAAACATTCTAGATTTTGAACTGCCAATTTGTGCTGCCAACAGAAAGATACAGTTGTTTTTATTACTTCATTGGCAGATTTTGCCAGCTGATCTATTAGAATTATTTTAAGTAAGGGACAGCGCACGCTTGCTTGCTTTTCTTTTCTCGCTTGCTCTCTCTCTCGCTCTGTCTCCTCATTTAAAGGAAACAGGAGAATCCTGGGTGAAATGGAAATATAATGTAATTGTGATTTGTAAATCAAATGTAGAAAGTGGGAAGAACATTAGGTTGACAATTAAGGCTTTGTGGAAACAAATCTCAGTTAAATTTTAGGCTAGTTTGATAGCAGTGAGGAATATTAGGAACAATGTTTTTAAACAAAATGAAAAGAATGAATTTTTTTTTTTAAGAATGCAAACTGAATACATGTACGCTTTGGACAGCAAAAAAGTTGACCGTGGAATAAAGGAGGTGTCATTTTCTTAAAGGGATTACTGCTCTCTTGGTTGTATTGCTGGTAGAACCTGGAAAAGGAGTTTAGTATCCTTTTTAATTTTATCAAGTCTTTATATCTTTTCTGACATCTCATTCTTCTTTCTGTACCCCCCTACGCATTATGTCTACTGTACAATTAAATTGTTAATTGCACAGTAAATTTAGACTGGCTACACATGCAAATTAACTATCATGCCTTATAAAAGCCATAGCACTGTCCCAGCTGCAGGGTGCTCTACACACCCCTGTGTATGGGAGACTGCATGGAGCTCTTGGTTCTGGCTGTGTCCCATGCTTAGGTGGGACTGAGCCCCGCACCTGACAGGGCTCTTGGTTTGACAGACCTCTTGGTCCTAGCTGTGCCACACATGTAGCTGGGACCAAGACCCCATTAGGTGTAGGGCTCTCAGTCCTGATTACATGTGGTCCCCATGGCTGAGAACCCATGAGCAAAGGGGCCTTCCAGTTGTGAGAGCTGCCTTCTTGCCATTCAGGGAGAGCCCAGGATTGGATATAATGAGCCCTGTACTGACAATAAGGCACAGTGGGATATAATGAGTGATCCCACAATCAGGTCTCCTGTAATGCAAGATTGTGTGCATTACACATTAGATCAATGGTAGGCAATTATTTGGGCTTAGCTATGTGGGATAGGGCCTTGGGAAAGTGGGTGGGCAGGGAGTTGGTATGGGCATGGGTGGGCAGCAGCTTCAGCAGGGGCAGCTCAGCCAGGGCCCCTGCCGCCACCAGTGCTGCCTCTAAGCTGCCCTTGCACCCCAAAGAAGGGCTGGAGCTGCTGCCCAGCTTTGGCAATGGTGGCCTGGGCATTAAGGTAATGGTGGTTTGGCAGAAGCTGCTGCTAGGTGCCAGGAAAATGTGGGACCTGGTGGTGGGCATGGCTGCCTTCCCTTCGCTGCTGCTAGGACCCTTCTTGCTGCAGCCACTTGGAGCTTGCACTGGGGCTGTCCTATGGTTCCTCTTCACTGCTACCACCAGCCCCACTTCCAGGCCCAACCCCACCAGGACACCCAAACCATTTTTCTCTCCCCAAACCCATCCACACCTCACACCAGTTCCCACCATGAGTGCCAGAAGCAGCACCAAGCAGGTACTGGCATTGGTGTGTCAGCTGCAGTCCCTGGCAGTCATCCCAGTCCCCAGTGGGAACTTGCCAGCAGCATTCACAGGTGAGGCTAGCACTTGCCCAGCTCTGATTCTGGTGTGTGGCAGGAGCTGGTGTAAGTTGTGGACAGGGCCAGGATGTGCCCACCCGCCTCACAGCAGCTAGAGCCACCGGCTCTCTGCGGGCTAGACTTTGCAGCCACCTGTCCACAGGCCAGATCTGGCCCAACCCTTGCATTAGATCCAGTTATGTGTTAACCTGCACATGTAGAGAGGGCCAGTTGTATTACTGGTAGATGCTGGGAAGGGAGTTATTAACTTTAGAAAGTCTTTTATATCTTTTCTGACATTTCACACTTCTTTCTTTCCATTCCCTAAAAACAAACTAACAACTGAATTGGTAAAAAGAAAAACAAAACAAAAAAACCAAGGTCCTGCCTTCCCCCCCTGCATCTCCCCTTCTTTTGAGGATTTTAGGTCATGGAGTAAAGAAGGTATTTAGTTGAACTAATTATCATTGGATGTGAGTATTTGAATTGTCTGTTTTGTTTTAATTATGGTGTAGATACTTTTAGTGCATATACTTAGTTACTGTAAAAAGGGTAGGTTTGATGTCTTTATCTTGATTGTTCCCACAACCAGCCTCATCGGTGTGACCAGTGTCCAATGTCATTTAATGTGGAGTTCAACCTAACACTTCACAAATGTACTCACAATGGGGAAGATCCTACATGTCCTGTGTGCAACAAAAAATTCTCCAGAGTGGCTAGTCTCAAAGCTCATATTATGCTACATGAGAAAGAAGAGGTAACTATTTTTATTTTATTTTTTAATTTTTGCAAGAATGAGTGTACCATGACTACTACAATAGAGCTGTGCTTTGGTGGAAGGGGGAAATAAATGAGGCAGAGAGCTACAGTTTATACTAGAGAATACAAGCAGTCTAATAATGATGGCTAAAAATGGAGGTGCATGATCTAAACTAATTGATCCAATCCTGTTCTTCTGAAGCAAGTGACTCTGCATATTTGTTAGTTAGGCTGCTGTGCATAAAGGGAAGAACATAAATTCATGTAATCTGAATCATGTTATCTGTTTCCTGTTCTTTTTCAGTCTTTTATTTCAGTTTTCATTGTCTGGCATTCTTATTGTAGCAGAAATAGTTTTTAAAAATATATCTCACACAACATTTGCTGGCATACCACATGCACCTTTTTCTGCAAAAAAGTAGCCATCCAAATTGTGGGTGTGTGTTCTTAAATGGGGAACTGATTTCTGCACCAGAATGGAGGCATGAGGATGCTCGAATGGTCACTGAGGGCCGTGCTGCCTTCACTACCTCCTGCATGAGGCTGGGAAGGGGAATCTTCTGCACTGTCAGTTTCTCTTCTTGCAAACTCTGCAGCTCAAGTTCTAGTTTTTGCTTAGCAAAAAAACTGCTGCCAATTTGCTATGGCTTAGGTTAAAGTTTGTCATGGACTTTGCAAGAAGAGTATAAGGAATAGACTCTGTCCCTGCTCCCCACAATCTGCATTCAGCCATGACTCTGGAAGAATCTTTTTTTCTTCATTCTGCCTTCCCAAAACAAGGCACACATCTTTTGAGGGGTGTGATGTGTGAGAAAATACTGTATTAACTAGTATTCTGCCATTACAGTGTCCAGTAGTGCCCACTGTAACTCTACACAAGCTCTGTGAGTACTAGGGGTACACCAATAAGATTTTCTTGGGTGGATACCTATGGTTAATTATTGACCAGCCATATCGTACAATACTGATCCAATTGCTGATATGCAGCCTGGCAGTTTGGAGAGCAGAGTCTGGCTGGTAAGTCTGTT
This sequence comes from Alligator mississippiensis, assembly GCF_030867095.1. Taxonomy (NCBI): domain Eukaryota; kingdom Metazoa; phylum Chordata; order Crocodylia; family Alligatoridae; genus Alligator; species Alligator mississippiensis. The sequence continues at coordinate 110,193,719 of NC_081826.1, forward strand.
GGAGGGAAGGGGTGTGGGGCAGATTGAGGTCCTTGCGATGCGGGAGGGAGTGAGGCAGAGACAGGCACTGCCAAGCCAAGGTGGGGCAGGGTGCGGGATGGAGCTGGTGGAGGGGTGGGGGTGGCTCCTGCCACTACATGCACCCCCATGGGAGGTATGAGGGGCATGTGCCCCCTTGCTCTGTGCGTGGGTTGAAGGCGAGTGGCTACTGTGCACTCAGGGTCAGGGCTGCATCAGCCTGTTGCCTGTGGCTGCGCTTGGGCCTGGGCAGGGTGGGTGGCAGTGGTGCTGGGAGGGCTACCACCACTCACCCCACCTGGCCCAAGCGCATCCCCAGCCCCAAGTGCACAGTGGCAGCCTCCACTCCCCCCCATGTATAGATCTGGGGGTGGGTACATGCCCTCATGCCTCCCCTGGGGGTGCGCACAGTGGTGGGAGCCGTCCCCCCCCCCCCCTTGCTCCCTGGATGAGCCACTGGCTCTGTCCCCTGCCCCATTGTGGCTGTGCTACACTTGCCACTGCCTCAGCTCCACTCCCTCCCTTACTGAAGGGGCCTTGATCTGCCCCCCCCTCAAACCACACGCCCCCTCCCCCACCCCGGACTTACTGTCCAGATGCTGCTCTCCAAGCTGCTGGGCTGCACTCCTGGTTGCATGCATGCTGCGGCTGCGTGCATGCACATAACATTTATCAGGGACATTATCGGCCTCATCAACCAAAAAAAGCCGTTTGCCAATGATATCAATTTTTCCTTTTTTCACTGCTCATGTCCTTTAAATTATAATTTCCATTGTCTATGCAGTCTTTTTCTTTTTTCATAAAATTATAGCTTGAATATATGATATTTACTAGGCATGCCTTATGGCAGCAAGGGGTGAGGGAGGGGCATGGAGTTAGGAGCAGGCACAGAGGGAGCAGGGGAGGCATGCTGCAAGGGGAGAACAGAAACAGGCATGGGGGTAAGGAATGGGGCCCAGGCAGCAGGGGTTGGGGTCAGGCATACGGGTCAAGGGGTCAGAGGCAGGCTGTAGATGGGAGCTGTGGGTGGAGAAGGCAGGAACTGGGGTGGGGAGCAGGCAGAGGCATGGAAGGGCAGGCAGCGGGGGTCATGTGGCAGGGAGGGCAAGGGGCAGGGGTCTGACCCCATGCCCTCCATCAGTTCTTTCCCTGCTATAGGAGTAGGGGATACAAATTTAGGATGACCTTCCACCAATTAGATTCTGCACATGGAAAATTATAACTGTGTTAGAATCTAATGTATAGAATCTAATTACTAGGTACTCATTTTAAATTTAAAATCATCTTGGATTTGTGTAAATATGGGGGGGAGGGTGTATATGTATGTGTGTATATGTATATATTCCTGAATTCGAATCGAATTGGGAGACCAATTAAAAGCTCCAAATTGATTTGAAGCATCCAAATCAATTCAGAAAAGATTTTGCCACTTTGGAGATTTGGCCATAGGCTAAACAGGCAGCTAACACAGCTGCCTCCAGCTGGTAAGTCTGTTGGGGTTGTGGGAGGAGGGGAGGGGAGGGGTGTAAGGGAGGGAGAGATTAGGGCTGGGACAAGCTGCCCAGCTGGGGAGGAGCGGGCGAAGGATGTAGGCGCAGTGGCTCTGCCCTGCTGCCACTTGCTCGGCCGGGGTGGGGGTGGGGAGTGGCGGGATGCAGGCGTGGCTCGCTCCAGGTGGAGGGATGCAGGCGTGGCTCGCTCCAGGTGGAGGGAGGCAAGCAGCAGCAGGGCATAGCCCCTCCTCCCAGTGCTGCTGTGCCTTCATCCCATGCCCCCCCTGCCTCAGCTGGCAAGTGGCAGCAGGGCAGAGCCCCGCTCCCAGTGCTGATGCAGGTGCGGTAGCACTGGGAGTAGGGACTACGCTGTGCTGCTGCCCGGAGTGAGCTGCACCTGCATCATACTCTCTCCCCCTGCCCCCTTGCGCTGGCTGGGCAAGTGGCAGCAGGGCATAGCCCCTGCTCTGAGTGCTACCGTGCCCACATCCCCTGTCCTCCCGTGCCAGCTGGCAACTGGTGGCAGCGCCCACCTCTCCGTGCTGGCTGGGAAGTAGCAACAGGGCAGAGTCCCCGCTCCCAGTGCTGATGCGGGCGCGACAGCACTGGGAGTGGGGGCTATGCCCTGCTGCTCCCCAGAAGGACCCCCGCCGGCATTGCGGCCCCCCCGCTTGTGCTGGCTGGGCCAACCAGGTCAGTCATGAGGGCTTCTCCCATGGCTCCCCCTGCCAGGGCAGAGGCAGGCACAGCTGGGGGAGCTGTGGGAGAAGCCCCCATGACTGCCCTGCCCAGCCCCAGCCTCAGCCTCAGCCTCCCGGCACTTTATAAAAGACAAACAAACAAAAAAGCCCCGTACTCACCGGCTGCAGCAGCGGTGATCAAGGCCTCCTAGGGCTTATGGCCGAGCCGTCCCTTGCAGCATGGGGCAGTGGGGGACAGCAAGAATCGCCCCACGCGGCAGCTGTCGCATTACACAGAAGGCAGCTCCAGCAGTCAGCCAGGGCCCGGCACTGCTCGGCCCCAGCTCCCAGACAGCATGTGGTGCCCCACTGTGCCTGCCTCTCTCTGGCTGATCCGAATCGCTGAATCAGTGCCAAATCTCCAAATCCGATTCAGCCAAATCGAATGGGGACAGTGATTCAAATCACCGAATCGGCTCTGAATCGGGCGAATTCGAATCGAAATCAAATATTAGACCTGTGCAAATAGGGAAGTATCTAGTAATTTGTTGCCTGTTGGTACCTCATATTTCACAGAATTTAGTTTGTTTTGGTAATTTTTTGAACTTTTTCTTTTTTCCTCATAAATTTTATTTATCCAGATTTTCCTGGTACCAGGGCTTCAGGATGTCATATTCAAAGTCTCTGATTAAATGTTTTTGTCTTTTGTCAAGGCACAATCCCTGTTAATGATAGGCAAGCTAAGTAGCTTTTGGTGTTGGGCAAAAGGCAGGGTAGATTTATACCTTACAGACTAATGATGAAGTGAACTTGGGCTCATGAAAGCTTATGCTATTTATATCTCAGATCAAGTTAGTGTGTAAAATGCACATTTACCCTGCCTTCTGCCTGACTTCAAACATGGCTAACTACTTCTCTCTTTTGGTGTTGCCTTAGTAAGTGCACCCTGTTTAAATTCTCTTCAAAAAAAAGTTTTAAAAGGCAGAAAGGTAAGGCTTAAAATGGTACTACTGAATGACTCCCAGTTAGATTCTTTATTGTGTTCAGAATGTCCTTATGAACAGTTTCATGTAGGTCCAGGCTTTCATTGATAAACTTGCTATCTTTCAGGCATGCTGGTTGGTTTGTCCCTGTTTAAGTCATCTGAAGGAAAGGAGCATTTTTCCTTTTAGATGTCCTGCAGAAAGAACAAAAAATGACCTTTGTTTCCTAGTCCATGGAAACACCACTATCTGATTTGTATACTAACTGCTTCATGGTAGCATGCTGTCACGGCGGGGTCCTCGCGGAGGGCCGTGATCTCCTTGAGGCCCTCTCACCGCGCTGCTTTGGCCCGAGGGCACCCTCCATTCTCTCCTGCCACGTCTTGCTGGAATATGTATTAGGGAGGCTGCCTTGTGTTTCCTTGGGCACGTAAGCTCCTGGACCCCTCGTGGGTCGCCCCGTACGATGGGTGCTACTCAAGCACCTCAGCCTTATGGGCTGTGCGTGGCTCCTACCAGCCCCTAATACCACGCCCCAAGCCTCGCAGATGTAATAGACGTTGTTAAGTCTGCACGCCCGCTTCCCGGGCCTCCTCTATAGTGTAGCCCACTCTGGGCTCTCTCTCGTGCCCAGCCTCTCACTGGGACTCTCGTCCACTCTGGGACTTCCCTGCCGGTGCGGTCCCGCTCAGGGACTCTCTAGCGGGCCCCGGCCCTTCCCTGGCCAACCGCACGGATACCCTCTCTGACCCCGGCTCACCACGCTGCTACTCCCTGTCTTCTCGGGGGCAACCGCAGAGCCCTGCCTCAGTCTGAGGGGTGTTGCCGCACTAGCCTGTGGCCAGGCTCGCTATGCCCCTCTAGGGCTCCTCACTATCGCCCTGCTCTAGGGCTGCTCAGTAATCGCCCCACTCTAGGGCTGCTCGGTATGGCGCTCCCCCTCTTTGGGGTTCGCCGTGCCCCCACGGGGCTTCTCAATAAAACCGCCCCTTTCCCTGGGGCCAGGGTTTATGTCCCCCCGCATGCAATCTGGGGTCTCGGTCCCCCGTCTGCAACCTACCGGTTGTGCCCGCGATCCACTGGCCACGCTCCTCGCCACCAGTTGCTCACGCACTGGCGTGCGAGCTGCGCCTTCCCTGGCGCTACGCAAATAATGCGCCCTCTTGGCGCTAGGGCACCCCACACTCTCTGGGGTCCCTATAGTTGAGGCCTCCTCCAACCCCTACAGCCTCACCCAAGCCTCCGGGTGTAATATCACAACGTCAAAGCAAAACTACAAGCCCTTAGGCTGTAACACAAATGCAAGCTCAAGCCGTCTGGCTGTAACTCAAACCCGAAGCCCTATGGCCATAACAACGTTGCTCCATATGACGATGGTACTTGCTGCTAGGCTCCTTTCCACATCCTCACTCCCAGAGCTCCTGCCTCCCAGGCTGCTGGCGGAGAACTGCTAGCCTGGCTTCAGCCCTGGGCTTCATAAGGGCCAGGCCCTGCCCCCTACAGGCAGCTGGCTCCGCTTAGTTGCTCCGGCAACTCGCAGCTATGCTCAATTGGCTCTGCCAGGGCTCTCTCCCTGGCAGTTTCTCCTCTCTAGGAGCAGGCACTAAGGTGCCCTGCGACACATGCTATTGATTGGTTCATATGGATCATTCTCCTTGACTAGTAATACCCAAGTAGGAACCGCCGAGGTTATTTTAGTACTGAGCCATGGTAGTGATCGTTCTTGAATTGAGAGATTGCCATCAACTGTCTGCAACCTTTTTATTGGCAGCGGTGACAGTATCTGTACTATATGTATTGACACCAGCTATGCTTTAGCACTTATGATTTGCAGCACTATTTCAAGTCCAGGAACAACCTGTTATATATGAGCTTGTGTCTCCTATACTTTCAGTTGGGTTAACATTCTTCTGATGTTGGAGGCATGGCCATTGTTTCTGTATCTGTTTCCTCTCTGATACCAGCTGGTGATGCTGAGTTGCAGACAGAGTTCCCCTGTCTTAGCAGCCATACCATTAGAGGTAGAATTTTCTTATTTATCATTGGATTCTCAGCAAAGTGGAAAGGGATCTCTTCTCTGTGTCCCTAAGGTTTCTTTTGAGTTATTTGGGTTAGAAAGGGTATCAAGGATCTCCTGGAGATCTAAGTGGCACAGGAATTATGAAGTTAAGCATATGCCTCTGTATCCTTCCCTCTTTCCCCTATTGCCAATTCCTATAACGTTGCTGCATGACTGCATAATGGTCATTATACTAGAACTATCTCAGAAAAAGATTTACTTGGAGCTACCTCAGATACTCCTTTGTGATTCTTTAACTGTAAAGGAAGACTTTGAATAGGAAGAACTGTCTCAAAATAAGGGTATTTATGTATTGGTTGCTATGTTGCTTTGGCCTCATTATTTCAGCATAAGACTGGAGTCCTTTTTCATGTAATTTCATCTTGATGGCTGTTCACGATTCCAGGTTTTAATGTGGAGGGTAATGTGGAATCATAACTCACTAACTGGAGGCAGTGCTGGCAGCTTCTCACAAATGGGATGCTCTGCATGCTTGTCTACCAGGAAATTTAGCTCTCTTTATTTTTTTAATAATATTTAGAAAACAATTTGGCAGATACTACTGCTGTCACTGCAGCTTCAGAGAATGCAGACAAGAGATGTAATGTGCCACCGATAGAAGCAGAATGTTTGTTCATACATAGTACTGGGGTCTTCTCATTTCTGACACTGTGAAAGAAAAGAATAGGTAGCAACAACCAGCACCAAAAATGAAAAGGAACCAAAATGATTCAGTGTGGTTGGTAACCACTGCAACTAAGATCTTCTGAATTATTAGGCTCTGCTAGGCAGTTTTCTGCTTTTGCTTAATGAAAGTAACTTCCCAGCTGTTTATTGACAAATTGGTCCTAGATCACAGGGAGGAGTTCAAATCTTTTAACTGCTGCAGGATAGTTAGTTATGAGTGCATCTTGACAGGCAATGCTAGATGCTGTAGTTCTGGCCTCATAATTTGTGGCTACATCTTTAGACAACCACTGTTGGAGTAACCCATAGTTTTGGAATAAAAAATGCATTGTGAATTGGAGGATCTGTCATTTGAGGGCTCAGATTTGTTCAGTTCAAAAATACATGATGTTCATCACACCTTCTTAAAGGATCCCCATGCCATGTTTTTTCTCTCTTGGCTTATACTCCTCCAATAAAACTGCAGGCTCGGGCTCCCGCCCTGCTGCACTCCCCCAAGGCCTCTGTTAGGATCACCTTGCTGCTGCGAGCTCCGCACTGCCCTGGCGACATGTCTCCTGCCTGTGCAGCACCAGTGAGGGGCACATCCCTGCACCACCACTGCTGCCCCTGCTGCTGCCACGTGGGCAGGGGATGCACTGCCAGAGCATCACAGAGCTCACAGCGGCAAGGAGATCCCTGCCTAGCCCTGCTGTGCGCCACAGCTCTTGTTTTGCTGGGCTGTGGAGGCCCGTGGAAAGGCAGTGGGGCTGGAGCCCAAGCCCACAGCAGGCAACCCACGCAACTCTCACCTACCCTGCGCACAGATCTGTGGGGCATGGGTCCCCCCTGCCTCCCTGGGAGTGTGCGCTGCGCCAGGGATCTGTCCTCTTTCCACCCCCCGATGAGCCGCCTGCGGCCTTGTCCTGGTCCAGCTGGGGCCCTACGGCATTGCATTGCAGCATCCCGGGCCCCAAGTCCCACGTACGTCCCGGCTGGGCCAGCCCTGCCCAACTTCGTCTCTATGGCAATTTCAATCACAGGGAGAAACTTCAAGGATAGATGTTTTTTTGATAGAGCAGTTTTGCAGTCTGAGTTTAGAAGAAATAGTAAGCATCAATTAGATTGCATCAGTGCTTGGCTGCAAGAGACACAAATGCACACATGGTAATCTGTGTGCGTATGTGCAAACACTTGAAGAAAGGGTTGCTTACCAGTATGCTTGTGGGATTCTTTGAGCTGTCTTGTCCATATGCATACATTCTACAACCTGTTTTCTTTTTCTTGCTCCTGAACCCTTTAATGGTTGGATTGTGAGCTCCAACTGAGTGTTGCCCTTTTATAGAAAGTTCCATTGTGCTAACTGTTACAGTAATTGCTTGCATGTCTCCCAGTGCATGTTTTTCCTAAAGATATCTTGATGCTGCCCTGGTGACTTATTTAGCCTAAAGCTTAGAGGAGGTTCCCATTACTTAGGTACTTGAACTGAAAGATAGAAAATAAGGGTGGAGGGTAGGGAGGGGAAATGCTATCCAAAAAGAATGTAAATTCTCTTTTTTCTAGTTCTGACAAATTGTACTTTTGTTACCTGGATTCTAGCAAAGTCTGGTTGTACTCTAGTTCTGGTTGTACACTTGGCTTCATTTTAGCCCAGTTCTAGACTTGCTAAAATGTGGAAAAGCAGGATTCGAGTGCTGTAGACTGTGATGCTAAAATAACTGTAATGAATCTTCATTTTCATTGTCTCGTGGGACTTGGCCAAGTAGATGTTGCCAAAGGGGCATTTCGTACTCATGATGTTCACCTTTTTGGCTCAAAAGGGCATCAGTTGAACTATCTAAGAATACTGAAAAATATTGTGTGTTCGTATGGTGGAGTTTGCATCCATCTTGAGCTGGTGGACTTGATATAGAAACTGCCACAGTTGTCAAAGAAGCAGGCTCCCTCATGTGAGGTATCTGCTTAGAAGTGTCTTTATGTAGCTTAAGGAATCTATTTTGTTGAAACTGGTATTTTGAGGCAATTGTGAAAGAAATGGAAGGGGAATAGTAATACAGATTCTTTTTAGTTCTAGTATGCTGGTGGGCTTTTGAAATAAAGGGAAGTAATACAGGTGATGCCTGTCATTGGGTTCTTCCAAGGTCTAGTTCTCTACTGGTTGGCTTTTAGAATCTGTCGTATTCATAGCAGAGTAAAGCCTTATCTTCTATGATTCTTTGTACCTTGAAACATGACATATGCCTGGGTTCAATGTGCAGGCAGGGTTTTAAAAATTTACTTAATACCTATTGGCCAAGATAGATGGGGGTACTTCTCAATCACTAATGAATGTATCCTCCAAATATCAATGTGGGTTGTTTTTTTGGTGGGGGAGGGGGGAGGAGGGGGTTGGTTTTTTGTTTGTTTTTTTTAGATTAATGCACAGAGAAATACAAGCAACTTGCCTGAGGCAGGTGAACTTGGAGCAGCTGCCAGTGCATAATGCCTTAATCACATAATTTTCTTTGGTTTCAGAGTCTCTCTGGATAGCCAATTTTAAAAGTTGTTTCAAATGATTACATGTCTCCCCCACCTGTTTACAACCATTTTCTTTTTACTTGAATCTTGTACTTATCAAGCTTATGGGATTGCTGTTTGCAAGTCTCTGAACACTATGACTTGGGTAAAGCAGTTAGATTTGAGTTTTGATGGTTTATACTTCTGTAAGGAGTTCATAACGAACACTTTTTGGCATGTGAAAGCTAAATCATAGGTCATGTAGCAAGACCCCTACTGCCCTCAAACGTGTATTTTTAGTGGTTTCTGACTGGTAAACTAATTTTTATATATTGGATAAGAAATGCCATTTACTGGGTCAAACCACAGGTCCTATCTTGCTGTTTCACACAGTAGCAGAGAGTGGATGCTGATGGCGAGGGTGACCACGTCATGTCCAGAATTTTCCATGCCTAGCTTATCTCCCATTGCATCTTCCAGAACTCAGAGATTTAGAGGTTTTGATACCCCCATCTACCACATTCAGTGCCTACTGATGGATCTTTCATCCAAAAAATTAGTCCAGTCCACTTTTGAACTGGGTTACGCTACCAGCCTCTGCAACAGCTTGTGGCAATGAGTTCTGAAAGTTAATTACGCGTCCTGTGGAAAAAAAATTCCTTTTTTTGGTTGAAATTAGGGGTGCACTGATAGAGATATTGGGGGCCAATATAGTTGATAGTTGATTTTTAAGGAGGCATATTGGCTGATAACTATCTAATTTCCAATACAGCTGCGTACAGCTGATAAGTCTGTTGTGGTGGAAAGAGAGTGGGGAGGGAAGGGCTGTGGGGAGGGCTGATCAATGTCCCCTGCAGTAAGGGAGGGAGGGAGTGGTGCAGGGGCAGATGATGCCCGGGCGGGGCATGGGACAGAGCTGTGACTTGTCTGGGGGGGCAGGTCCTGCTGCTGCACACACCCTAGGTGGGCCTGGAGGGGGTGGGGGGGCACATGCACATACTTATAACATTTATAATTTTCCTACTTAATTCCTAATATTTTATTTGCCTTTTGACTGCTTCTGAACACTGAGCTGATATTTTTAGCATCTTGCTTGTAACAACTCCCAAGGTCTCTTTCCTGTGTGGTTACAGTTAATGTAGAGCCCATCATTGTTTATGTATATTTTCGGTTATTTCTCCCCACATGCATCTCTCTGCACTTATCAGCAGTGGAGGTTCAGTCTACCATTTTGTTGCCCATTTGCTCAATTTTGCTAGCTCCTTCTGTAGCTTTTTTATATAGTCCGTCTTTGTCTACTCCTCTGAATAATTCTGTCATCCGCAAACTTGGCCACCTCACTATTATTCCCCCCTTCCAGGTCGCTTATGAATGTGTTAAGCAGCATTAGTTCCAACACAGGGGACCCCAATGTTTTACTTCTTTCCATTCTGAAAACTGTCTGTTTATACCCACTCTGTTTTTTATCCTTAACCCAATTTCTGATCCACAGGTTGAACGTGTTATCATGTGACCATGTAATTCCATTGAGAGTCTTTGTTGTGCTACTTTAAGGAAGTCCAGCTATACTATATCAGCTGGATTGCCATGGTCTAGATGCTAGTTGATGCCCTGAAAGAACTCTAAAATGTCAGTAAGGCATGGCCTCTCTTTAGAAAAGCTATACTGATTTCTCCTCAACAAATCCTGTTTATCCATGTGCTGAACAGTCTTTTTTATTATTTTTACCAATTTGCCAGAAACAGAAGTTAAACTTAATGGCCTGTAGTTTCCCAAGTCTTCTCTGGAGACTTTGTTAAAAACTGGAGTTTTTATTGTTAAGTTTTATGTTTCTAGCAAGCTTCTTCTCGTTCTTACTACATTTTTACATTTGACTTGCTAGAGTTTGTGTTCTTTTTTTCATTTTCCTCATTTGGATTCAATTTCTACCATTTAAATGCAGTCTTTGCTTTTTTCATAGCCTTCTTTACATAGCCATTTAACTATGCTGGCTTTTTTTTTTAGTCTGCTGTCCATTTTATTTTATTTTATTTTAATTTTTTGTTGGATTTGACTTGTGGTATATGCTTACTTTGTCTTCCAGGTGGTGTTTTTCATCAGTTCCCATGCTGCTTGCAAGTTCTTGATCTTCTTTGGTACCCCCTTTCACCTCTTTCTAATTAGCTTCCTCACTTGGCATAGTTCTCTCTTAACATTAAAAGCACCTGTGGTTGATTTTTGTTTTGTTTTATTTTCTCTTCTTCCATAAGGATGACAGCTGACAGAATGACAGTTACACTGTCATCACTATGGCTAGGGACAGACATTACACACAACAGATCAGAAACTGGTTTAAACCTGTAACAGAACAGATGTTCAGTACACACAAACCAGTTTGAAAATGGCTGAAACTGGTTTGAGATAAACATGGTTGAATGTAGTATCAGACTTAATTGATTTGGGTCAAACCAGTTTACGCAATGTCTGTCCCAGAACCGGTACCGTTTAAATTAAATCAGAGTCCCCCAGCATCCTGGCATGCTCTCTGGGCTGGGTGGGACTCTTTGTTCCACAGCCCCTCCACTGGCCCCTCTCCTCTGCTCCCTGGCTGCAGCTCTGGCAGGAACTTGTAGGCACAGCAATGTCTGCCTGGCTTCCTCCTGCTCTCCCCCTCCCCTTGCCACTCCCTGCTAAGCAGAAATCCCTTGTCCCCTCTGCCTTACATGGACACCTCAGCATTAGCTAGCAGGCCACATGCTGGCTATGGTCTGCTGTGGCAGACAGCAGTGTTGGCTTATGTCTTTTTGGAGCTAATTAACAGGTCAACTGGTAATGACCCCTCTCTTCTTTCTTTGTTTAAGAAGAGTTTGAGCCTCTAATGAGAGAGGCTGTTTGTTTTCTGATGGGGTGACAAATGCTGATAACAGAGCTGATAAATTTCCTACTATCAAGGGTGGGGAGGGGAAACCCTTCCCTAATCCTGCTTGGGCCTGGCCATGCCCCGCTCAGCTCAGCCTTGTGGAAACCAAGGGAGGGCTGCTCTAGTGTCCCCTGGCTTCTAGCCTGAGCCACTGCAGGCATGTGCCTGCATGTCTGGGATGTCTTTATAGTTACGAAGTGATTTAGCCTAGTCAGGTTAGGCTAACCTGCAAAGATTGAATCAGTTCAGGCTCAGGCTTTTTGAATGTCTGTCCTTAGCTTGCTAGTGTGACTGAGCAATAGTTAACCTTTGTACCAATCCTGTACTTATAATAAGCCTGTGCTTTAGGGCTTCTGCTGTTTGTAGGAGTTAACAAGGAATTTATTCTCTCACCATTATGCTCTGGCTTCTGTTTCCTTTCCCCACTATTCTCTGAAGCACTGGCTGTTGGCCACAACTAAGGCTGGGGGTTTTGACAGGGGTGTTCTCATTCTCCTCCTGGTACTTGGAAAACATGGAGATTCCTAGCTAAAGGGTCTTCATACATTCATAGATTGTTAGGGGCTGGAAGGGACCTCGCAGGATCATCAGGTCCAGCCCCCCCACTCTAGGCAGGAAGACAACTGGGGTCAAGTGACCCCAGCGAAGTGACTGTTCAGTCTTCTCTTGAAAACCTCCAGGGTAGGTGACTGCACCACCTCTGGAGGGAGTTTCTTCCACAGTCTGGACACCCTGACTGTGAAGGAGTTTTTCCTGGTATTAAGGCTGAAGGAGCCTTCCAGGAATTTATATCCATTGGTCCTGGTCTTCCCTAGGGGTGCCCTGGCCTAGTGAGCAGTTGTTCACTGAGTTCCTGATACACTCCTCTAATATAGCAGTAAGCTGCTATCAAGTCCTCTCTCAACCTTCTCTTCTTTAGGCTAAAGAGACCCAGCTCCCTCAGCCTTTCCTCATATGGCTTGCCTTGAAAATCCCTGAAAATACAGGTGGCTCTTTTCTGGACCCTCTCAAGTTTTTCTATGTCCTTATTGAAGTGCAGTGCCCAGAACTGGACACAGTGCTCCAACTGTGGTCTTACCAGTGCTGAGTACAGCGGGAGTATCACTTCTTTAGTTTTACACAAGATGCATCAGTTGATGCATGCCAGCATGTTGTTTGCCCTGCTGACCACTGCATCGTACGCCACAAGTTCTGAAAGAGCTTTGCCAGGGGTTCTGTGATGACCTCAGCCAGCTCCTTCAGCACTCTTGGATGGAGTCCATCCAGTCCCGCTGACTTATAAATGTCTAGCTTTTCTAGTAGGTATTGCACCTGCTCAGCATCCACAGTGGGGAGGCTGTCAGTCCCAGCATGCCCCCAATGAGCCTTATCTCGCTTGACTTTCCCCATGGTCCAGTGAAATACCGAAACAAAGCGGGCATTCAGGAGTTTGTTTTTTTCCTGAATGTTGGTTACCAGCTGTCCCGAGGTGTTAAGCAAGGACAGTCTTACTTTTCCCACCAAGGTTATAATGATGACCGGATTTGGGAGCAGCAAGAAGTTCCTCTCTAAGTCAGATTGGGGGTTTTTGCCTTTCTCTGTGGCACAGCATATAGTTGTCTTTCCAAGATCTGCTGAGCACATATTAACCAACTTCCCTTTTCACTGGCAATGCCGTCATCTCCCCTGATTCTGCCTATGGCATGTTAAAGAGTGTTCTTGGCAATTCTGGTATTATACCTTGTAGTTGTGTGTGAGGATTCAAAGTGATGACTTTACAGTTTCCTTGGATAAACTGATCGCCTTGATAGCCCTGGAAGACACTTCCACTTGCATATTCTTAATGTTTTGAAAAGTACAGATTAATATATATATTTGGAATTCTTATTATGCATTATCAATCTAGTTCTGCAGCTACAACTTTTTCTAAACATTTTAAATCTTGAAACCAGTTTACAAACAGCACAATTTGTTTAAATTCCCACTAGCAAACATAATAATTCCCACTTTTCTACTACATGAGACTGTTCCAAGGTAGCATTGGCATTATTCAATTCTAGAGAAGAGGCATATTTATGTCCATTATCACATTTCATCAAACATTCCCTTTCCTTTTAACAGTGGCATGAGTCTTTCTCCAGTGGTACACAACGCAAGCTACTGGGCTTTTGAAAAACTTCTATCTATAGGAAGACTGATTGAAGAGTTTGGGACTCTTTATAGGCGTTTTAAAAAGCACAGTAATTATTCAATATAATGAGTGGTGTACAGCAGATAAATTGAGGACATCATATAACTTAGGAACAGTAGGAATTTGAAGAGCACCAAATTCTCAATCAGTTAATCTCTGAACTCATTGGGTGTGTCCACACATGCAGGCACATGTGCTTGCAGCAGCTCAAATAGAAGCAGTGCAAATTTGAGCCAGGGCTTTTTGCCTCAGTGCACATGCCCAGACATGCACTTTGCCTGCCTCCTCCTGGATCTGCAGCCAGGGGGGAGCCGGAGTCTGGGGCCAGCAGTTCTGGCCTCAGGGTGTGGGGACAGCAGGTCTCATCCTGTTTGGCAGCTGGGCATGCAGGGTGTGCTCTGGGGGGATGCTGGGTTTTAGGAGGGAGGTGTGGGATGTGGATGGCTTTGGAGGGATGTGGAGGGTCGTGGGGTGTTTGGGTGGATCAGGGAGGCGCAGCCCCCCCCCCCAATAGCTCACAGACTGCCCCCCAACAGGGGCCACATGCCCCCTGCAGGGCTACCCCCCTACTTGCTCCCCCAGCCCCCTGGATCACTGCCCCATCCCCCACCAGCTCCCCTAGCCTCCCCAATGGCTGCCCCACCTGGCCCCTTTGTCCTGGCACTTTAAAAAAAAAACAACAACAAAAACCCCCACAAAAGCCCTGCACACACCAGCTGTACCAGTGGCCATCGGGGCCTCTGGGGCCTTATGGCAGAGTTACCCCGCACAGGCTGAGTGGCCTTGAGCTATCAGACAGTGCAGGGTTCCACGCGGCACCCTGCCAAGCCGTGCTGCACCTGCGCAATCTGACAGCGGCAGCGCAGGTCCCAGGCAGCTGGGGCTGCTCCCCGCTGCCCCGCACGGCATTGGGGGGCTCTGCCACGAGGCCTTAGAGGCCTTGATGGCTGGTGCTACAGCTGGTAAGTGCGGGGCTTTTTTTTTTTTTTTAAGTGCCAGGAGGCTGGGGTGGGGTGCAGGAGTGGGTCTAATTTTGCCCCTGTGTAGGGAATGTTTTTTCATTCCTGCATGTGCCTCTTGTGGCGTCTCAAAGGACTTTGAGACGCTGCAAGGGGCATGTGCGCGTTCACCTGGACGTGCCTATTGAGGGTAGATGCTCATGTGTGTGCGCGCGCACACACACACGCGCACCTTGTTCAAAATAAATTTGCGAAGTTTGGAATAATTTTAAACTTATGTCTGAGGGCATGAGAAGTTCTCAGAGTGAGAGTTAATTTAAGGTTTTATTCTCTTATTTTCTCTGAAGATAGCCTACTGGACAAGATGGATTATGAGCCAATCCATTAATTCTATGCTACTGTGTGTCTAGTCTTCCTAGATAGTGTATTGTCAGATCTTAAAATTATTAACATCTCCCTGTGAAGGTCCATATTTTTATTTGTTGTGCTATGGGAGTTTTTGCTTCCTAGACATAGAGTTATGAAAAATATTAATAAAAAAATAAAACCCAGAGATTTCTTTTTAAAAAAATTGCCACAAATTACATAATGATTTGATGTGTGTATTTTTTTGGCCCATGTTCAAGGTAAATTGAATTCTTAGCTTTGCTGCACTTGATTTAGTGCAGCTTTTCCTAGGTATATCTAATACCAATTTTTTGCAGCACAAAAAATTGCGAGCAATTATTTTGGGCGGAGTGCTGCTTACTGAGTTTTGCAAGCCATCGAGGGCCTCATGACAGGCAGCCGGGGGCAGATAAATATTAATTTTCTAAATTTTTTAGGGGTCCTGCGGGCTGGATGGAATGGCCTGGCAGGCCGCATCTGGCCCACAGGTTGCATTTTGCCGACCCCTGGTATAGAAGAACTTCTTTTAGTAAGAAGAATCTCTTTTAGTTATAGAGGGAGGTACCCTCTATAACTTTTTTTTGCCAACCCTTGTAAAACTTTTACATTGTTTCCATTCTATGTAGTTTAAGGTTCGTGGCAATTAAAGCAATGCATGAAAAAAAGAGTAAACAGGTCCTGGAACGAGAAATGCGTGAAGAAACATTTGTAATTGGCAACTGGAAGAATTTCTGCATTTTTAGTAAAGGACATTGTATGGGTTATGGTTTAAGACTATCTTATTATTTCAGTAAACTGGGCTTTATTTCTCTTAATTTTTGCTTTTAAATAAAAAATTTAATTCTTGAACTATAAGGAGCAGTAATGAAGGGGGATGAGGAGACATAGACATTTGGATCCCTGCTGGAACTACCTCTTCTCCAGTGAAAGATTTGTATGTCCTCAAAGAACAAATGTTTGTAACATGGAACTAACGGGGAAATGTGTCCATAGTAGCTTTCACAAACACACAAATATCTTAAAGTAATTAGCGATCAATTAATTGGAGTTAAAGATTCTTTTGGAGAGACACTCTGAATGTCAATGAATTTGTGCTCTAGTGAAGACAATTCTAGAGCAGAGATTGCCAACCTTTTATTAACAGCAGTCCCCAGGCTAGCTTGTGTCTGCAAGTTAGGTGTGTGCAGAAGAGGCCCCTTGGCTCAATTGCCTGATTATCACCAGCCGGCTTGAGTCAGTTGGGGTAGGTCCCTCAATTTCCCCAGGAACTGTCAGGCTCAATGCTCTGCAGGATGTGCTGCTACCCAGGCTGTGTGCTAGGCAGGCAGCCTGCCATGGACCCTAGCCACTCCCCAGCCTCTGTGCCCCACTGCCCTGTTTACCTCTCTGGATGCTGTGGCTTCCTGCCCACAAGCCCACCCGCAGCTACCTGTTTCAGGAGCAGCTGGCAGTGAAGTTGGAGCTTCCTTGTATGGTCCATCACTTTCCTCCCTGCACCTGCTGCTGGGCCTTTCCCTCTGGCTTCAGAAGAGGGTAGAACTGAAGGGTTTGCAACCATCTGTAGGGTGGAGCCCAGGCAGCGCAGACTAGTGAGCAGGCAACCAGCAGGCTGTACTTGGTGGGCTGAGTCTGGCCTGTGAGTCATTGGTTTCCGACTCCTGTTCTAGACTGTGATAATCTCTGAAAACAGATTAGAAAGTAATGGAAAATTAGTAGAGATTACAAAGCACTGCTTTAAAAACATACTTCCTATGCAGAATACCTCTTAAGAATGTACCAGCCAAATTATTTGTCAGGCTAAAGTGATCCCAAGTAGAGCACACTGCTGCATCAGAGTTGTGTGTTGAAAAGGTCATGGATCCTTTGAAAAGGACATCTGAATGAGGTTGTTTTTCTTCTCATCAAAAGCAAATGGGATAAGA
Organism: Alligator mississippiensis; assembly: GCF_030867095.1. Classification (NCBI taxonomy): domain Eukaryota; kingdom Metazoa; phylum Chordata; order Crocodylia; family Alligatoridae; genus Alligator; species Alligator mississippiensis. The sequence goes on from NC_081826.1 coordinate 110,210,451, forward strand.
GAATGACAGGGACTGTATTCTCAGTTGACCTCCTACTAGTATCGGAGGCTCTAATTTTACTTGTACATGGGGAGAAGACATCTTCAGGCTGATCAGCTATATCAGATATATGTTTCTACCCAACCATGATTTCTTTCTCAATGTACTAGTCTTAGCTTTGTTTATAGTTAATGTTTCTCAGCATTGTATCCATGTAATCTATTACTAATACTAGATCAATGTGGACAAGATTGAGGTCCCATTAACAAATAATCTCATTTATATAGGGAGCTGCAAAAACTGTACCACAACTGAAATGCATAACATTGCTACTATAAACTGAGTTTTAGTCTTGTTCTTTTCTTTGAAATCTATAAAAGTCAGAGTGGCCCAAACCTGCTAGGTGAAGTATGGGTACTTCAGATGTGTTGTTTTTTTCCTACCAAATTTTTAATTAATTGAACTCTGGTTAATTGAATTGTGACACGGTAAAAACAATTGCTCATTACAGTTCAAGAATTAAACTTTTTATTTAATAGCAAAAATTAAGAGAAATAAAGCCCAGTTTGCTGAAATTCTTTAGCCGATATCTAATACATGGAGCTGGAATTTCATTGAAGGCTAACTTCAGAAGGTTTTAACCTTTGGATATAAAGTATTGCTTTGACGCTGTGTATCTTATATGTTAAGATATGGGCAGTGAGCATAAAGAGACGGTTGGTTGGATGGAGAAGCTGGCAAAAGTTTACTCCCAGGAGTCTTGTGCAAGGTGAACATGATAATGGATACTATGTCCCCTATCTTGCTTTCTCTTCAATCCTTCCTAGATACTACAGCTTCAGGATTTCTCTCTCGTAGGCCTGTAGGTAAAGAAAGAATTTTTAGTAGGTCAGCAGAACTTTTTGTCTCAGCCCGCTTCCTTCTCTGAAGCATACATATTCAGGTTCAAGTATTTATTTGTGTTTAGAGGCAGAGCTGCTATATGCAATGTTGCGAACTGTCATGATTTTTGGCATTGTTCTTAAAGTCTATGCTTCCGGAATGTAAAAAACGTAGCACTTTCTTTTATATATGTTTATTTATAAATATATATAAAAGACAGAGCTATGTTTTTTTCACATTCCCAAAGCATAGATTTTAAGAATAAAACCAAAGATCATGAGAGTTGGCAATATTGTATATGTATAGCTAAACTTTGTGTGTGTGTGTGTGTGTGTGTGTGTGTGTGTTCAGGTGGCCATTGATGCGTAGCCACAATACTGGACAGCTCCTTGGTGAGGGGCAGGCCCCCTCAACCAGTCAGCAGCAAGGGGTGGGGCCACTGGGTTCCTTGGCTAATCAGCAGCCAAGGGAGCGGCCACCACCTCCCTCTTCCCTCTCTCCTTGGCTGGCTCAGAACCCCTCTCCTCGCTGTGCACCACCCTACCTTTAGGCACAGCCAATAGAATCACGAGGACAAACGATTGATATATATTTGCACCAGTGAATAGAAAAATAGGACTTTTTGCTGTCCATTCTTGGCTCAGGAATGTACAGGGTACAAAGGGTTTAAAAACCAAATGGTCCAGAATACAAGAGGACCAGTGCAAATGTGTGCATATGAGTTTGGGAGCAGAGCTGCTGTATAAATAGAGAGAGAGAGGCTTGGTAGAATCTGATTTTTATTTATATTTCTTTAAATTCTGATGGCTAAAATCAATGGGTTTTTTTAAGCATTTATTTACATTTTTATTAATTTCAAATGTTTAGGTGGGGTAGGGAGAGCCCTGGCTGTGCTGCCCAAGTACTGCTTCTTTGTCAGTGGCTCAGGCAGCTGCTGCAGGAGCTGGGGGCCGTGCTATTAAGGTTGTGCTAGGAGGGGAGTTGGAGGGAGAGGGCTGTTGGTAGCTGGGAGCCCAGTGCTGCTGTCTGTGGCTCCGCAGGAATTTGGCCTTGTGTGTGCATCTGCATGCACGTGTGTGTGTGTGTGTGTGTGTGTGTGTGTACACATGTCTCCAGGGAAACTTGACCATGAGTGCAGCTGGCGCTGGAGCAGCCCCTGAGTGGGTGAGGCTCTTCCTCTGCTGTCTTCTGGTGAGCCCCTGCTGCAGCGGCCAGGTTTCCCCTGCATGGCTGTCCAAGGTCTGGCTTGTCCTTTGCCAGCTTGGAGTGGTGGTGGAGGAGCAGTCTGAGCCCCATGGCCTCCATCCCCCCCTCCCCCCCATGGGGTTGGCTGGGGACTGGGGTTTTCTCTGCTGTTGGGGCACAGCCTTGGCCTCTGCCCACCCTCCCCGCTACCGTTTATGTGGGTCCTGCAGCCAGGAGCCTTAGTCTAGACTGGCTTCAAATTCAGTATGTAGGGCTGGTCTAATATGGACACCACATTGAGTTTGCCCTAGACCGGCCCCACACTGTGTGCAGCCCATGCCAGATGGGCTCTGTGCATGGGGCAATGGGCGTCAGTGATGGCTATGGCCACCGTAGCAGCAGTGGGGTGGGTGGCTGCAGGCTAGGCAGCTGCTTGTTGTGGTAGAGGTGTGTAAATGGCAGTGGCTGCAGGGTGACTGAGGTTTGTATCACACAGCTCTTGCACTCTCCCCCTATTGCTAGTGACCATGTCCACCAGGGCCTTAGGGCCCTGGATTCTGTCATAGGCCATGCTCACCACTGGCTCAGTCTCCAGCTTCCCTGGCCCACAGGCTCTGTGTTTAAGACTCTTCCTTAAAGTTTTAAATTGTTCTGTGATACAGAGAAATTCTGTATTATCTTTTCCAGAATCTTATGTGTTCAGAGTGTGGAGATGAGTTTACTTTGCAGAGCCAGCTATCTATACATATGGAAGAACATCGTCAGGAATTGGTTGGAAGCAGGACCCATAGCTGCAAATCCTGTAAGAAGGAATTTGAGACTTCCTCACAGCTTAAGGAGCACATGAAAACTCACTACAAAATAAGGTGGGATTTTACAGGGTTATCAATTTTCATGAAAAAAATCCTTCTTGAAATGGAAACTACAGGAAACTTCTGTTCATCGGAGCTAATTTAAAGTGAGTTCCAGTACCTGTACTGCAGTGTTAAAGACCCTAAGTCTGTAATTTGGAGCTGATCATCATAGTTAATAATCTATTAAGTGTGGAAAGAAATTTCTTTTGCCTTTCTAAGAGAGTCCAGTAGCCTTATAAAGTTATTTCTTTCATAAGCCAAAGGAAGAGCATTATAGCAACTGACATAATGTGTAGACCTTAATCTTTTCTGCAGGTAAACCCCTGGAAATGTACTTTTTTATTTTTTAAGTTAGTCTGCATCAAAAAGTCGTGACAGGTCCCGTAGCCTCTCATTGTAGGGTCTGCACTGCTGTCCCCAGATCATGTGGGTGGTTTTCCTCTGGACCCTCTCAATGTTGTCCACATCCCTCTTGAAGTGGGGTGCCCAGAACTGGACACAGTACTCAAACTTGTATCATTTTGACTCACACCAGACAACATTATTTTTTATAGCTTGCATTGTTAGATGCAGTGTAGTTACGAAAACTCATGCCTCTCTCAGCAAGTCGGTCTCTAAAGTGCCACCCTGCTATGCTTCTGCTTAACTGCAGGCTAACATGGCTAACTACCTCTCCATATGAAGCTTCAAAGGCATCATGAATCAAACTAATCTAATGAAAGAAGCTTTTGCTATGTGCACTTAAATTTCACAACAAGCTATGTGTAAAATTGCTATAGCTTCCTTTACCAGCTATATGCCTACTTACACTAAAAAGTCTTAAAATAATGCAAAAATGTTTGTCATTATTACAAAAAAAACAGCATTATCAGAGACTCTTGGAGGAGGCAGAAAGATTTAAAAAATTTTCTAGTTATTGATGGTAGTGTAAGACTGAAGTTTTAGGTCCAGAAATTATGCAAGAGGCAAGGATTTCTTTGGGTGATATCTTTTATTGGACCAGCTGTATGGTTGGGATAGAGTTAGGCAAGTTTTCCAATAAAAGATATCACATGAAGAAATCCTTGTCTCTTGCATAGTTATTTATTAAATTCTGATATTAACCAAAAAGTCTGAAGTCACAGAAACTACTTATGAACTTGAAGGTTCATTAGCTTTGATAACATCTGCAACTTCCTTTGCAAACAATTTCAGATAAATTGCTTAACACATGCAAAGTTACTTTAATCTGTGTAATTACTTGGTATGTATTTCCAGGGTATCGAATCCTAGGTCTTACAACCGAAACATTGACAGAAGTGGGTTTACATATTCATGTCCACACTGTGGAAAGACATTCCAAAAACCAAGTCAGTTAACTCGACATGTTAGAATACATACAGGTAAGGAAGAGACTTTTTTGGTTACAAATATTTTATAAAGTGCAGATCATTTGTGGGTTTATGAGTTAGTTCTGTGTCAGATTTCCTACATTTTGTGATGTAGTGGTGAGGTAGATTAAATGATGCTGTTAAATATTACTAAAATACTTTTATAACTATGAAATACGTGAAAAGAAGAATACAGTTAATGGATTACTCTTGTTCTTATTTTATTAAAACAATTTTATTAAAGCAGTTTATTTCAAGTATCTCCACATTTTCATTTCTTTGTTCTGATAGTGTATAGCTTTAATTTTCATGTTGTTGGAGATGAATATGGAGAGTACTGGCTGTGGTTTTGGGAACTGAGGAGGAATTGGAGATAATTTGCAATGTAGTAATTACTAAACCACAGAAGCTTGATGTTCCTACTAAAAGCATTGGCACTAAAATAAATGTTTGTATCTATGTTTAAGTTTTTGACATGCCACATTGAGATGAATGGGGCCATTAAAACCTATTGAAACTATCCTTCTAGGTTCTTTTCACATTGGCATTTTATATTGCAATGTTTTATACTCTGTTTTAAAGGATTTTATTGCAACCGTAGAGCTACCACAACACATACATAAGAGAATACATTGGGCTCTAAGTAAAATGCATTAATAAAATAATTGTATAGATTAGCATTGCATTATGTAAAATATATAGATAATTTATTTCTAGTGACAGTATATAATAGGGATAACTTCCTGCTTTGCTAATTAATAAGGCTAATTCATGTTAATAATAAAAAACAATCCCCTTCTTTTAATGAAAGTTGTCCATCAGGACTAAGTACAGTCTAACCTGCATAAATTGAACCAATTTGCAAGTGAATAAACATTCACTTTTGATTCTGGAAATGCAGGTACATGCCTGCAGGAGCTTAGGCCAGAAGCTGGGGGGTGCTAGACCAGCCCTCCTTTCTCTTCTGCAGTGGCTGGTTGTGGGGAAGCTTAGCTGACAGAGGGGGTGTGGCCAGCCCCTACAGGCCTGAGTATGACTGGGGAGGGGCCCCACCCTGGCCTGCAGGGGCCCCAGCTGGGATGTGCCTGGAGGGGGAGGAGGGAAGCAGCCCTTGCCAGGCTTCTGGAGGGGGGAAAGAATGTGGGCAGACACCGCCCCGGCATGGCTCCTTAAGGCAAAGTGGGTAAGGAAGTGGTTTATTCTGTCTTTTCTCTGCTTTCCCCCTGGGACCCCATCCAGGCCCTGCCTGGCTAGGACAGAGCAGCCCCTGTCAGGCACTCCCCCACTTCCCTGTCCCCACACCAGTTGCAGTGAGCAGCTGAGGGGTGTGGCCAGCCCCATTGGCAGCGTGAAGTCAAAGGTGGGGAGGGGAGAGAAGGAAATGTAATCCTCCTTCCTTCCCCTGTCCCGCTGGCATGAACCCCAGCTGGGGTCTGCGTGGCCAGGGCATGGCAGTCTGTCAGGTACCTCTCCCCACCCCATGTTGCTCCAGTGGCAGGAGCGGGGGTGTGACTAGATGCTGGCCAGCATGGCAAAGCGGGCAGGGAGGGAGTTTATTCCTTCACCTCAGGGGGTCATACCGGACCAGTGTCTAGCCACCTCCCTGCCTCTGCTCTGGCTAGGGACTGGAGGGGCAGGGACAGCCCTGCTCTCTGGAGCAGACGGCACAGCTCAGTCCAGGGCTGGAAGGCATGCTGGGATGCTGGGGGACTCTGATTTAACTTCAACCAGAAAAGGGTTATGGACAGAAGTTCCATAAACCAGTTTGACCTAAATCAGTGAAGTCTGATACTACATTCAATCAGGTTTATCTTAAACCAGTTTCAGCCATTTTGAAACTGGTTTCTGTGCACTGAGCTTTTGTTCTGTTACAAGTTTAAACCAGTTTCTGATGACTTAAATCTGCTTATGTGTAACTTCTGTCCCTAGCTCAGATGTCCTTTCACAACTGAATTGTAGATTGCTTAACTGCGGTTCTGTTTTAGGTTTCATATATTTGAATTACAAAAAGGAGACACTAGAGGTCACCCTTGTATGTGATATTAAAAGTAGTCTTGAAATCATTTCTTTAAAAGAGTTGTGAGAATAAGCTGAACAGAAAAAATTACTTTCTATCTTAAATATATTATCTTAGTTACTTGTGTAGCTTAATATGAATTTTTAAAATTGATGGACAGAACAAATTGTCCTCAAAGTCTTATGATTTTTAGATTTCTGCATTTCTTGAGGAAGAACAAAAGTATGCTTTTCTGGCTGACATGGGAAGAAAAGATGTCCAAATGAAAATGTCAAAATAAGTTGCACTAAACCTCATTTCAGTTTGTGTATTAATTCACAGTATTCATTATCCTGACATTAGCATGTAAAAGCTTCCTTTTATGGTTTTATGCTATAGGAGTAAAGATGAATATACCTCCTCTGCTCGTGCCTGTAGGGGGGCAGTTAGGCGGGCCAAAGCTACCATGGAGCTGAGGATGGCAACCCAAGTAAAAGACAACAAGAAATTGTTTTTTAGATATATTGGGAGTAAAAGGAAGGCCCAGGGAGGAATAGGACCTCTGCTAAATGGGCAGAAACAATTGGTGACAGATAGGGGGGACAAGGCTGAACTCCTCAACAAGTTCTTTGCCTCAGTGTTCCTAAGTGAGGGGCACGACAAGTCTCTCACTGGGGTTGTAGAGAGGCAGCAGCAAGGCGCCAGACTTCCATACGTAGATCCTGAGGTGGTGCAGAGTCACTTGGAAGAACTGGATGCCTTTAAGTCGGCAGGCCCGGATGAGCTCCATCTGAGGGCGCTGAAGGCACTAGCCGACATCATTGCAGAGCCACTGGCAGGAATATTCGAACACTCGTGGCGCACGGGCCAAGTCCCAGAGGATTGGAAAAGGGCTAACGTGGTCCCCATTTTCAAGAAGGAGAGGAAGGAGGACCCGGGCAACTATAGGCCAGTCAGTCTCACCTCCATCCTTGGTAAAGTCTTTGAAAAAATTATCAAGGCTCACATTTGTGAGAGCCCGGCAGGGCAAATTATGCTGAGGGGAAACCAGCACGGGTTTGTGGCAGGCAGATCGTGCCTGACCAATCTAGTTTCTTTTCATGACCAGGTTACGAAACGCCTGGACACAGGAGGAGGGGTGGATGTCGTATACTTAGACTTCAGGAAGGCCTTCGATACGGTATCCCACCCCATACTGGTGAACAAGTTAAGAGGCTGTGATGTGGATGACTACACAGTCCGGTGGGTGGCGAATTGGCTAGAGGGTCGCACTCAAAGAGTCGTGGTGGATGGGTCGGTCTCGACCTGGAAGGGTGTGGGCAGTGGGGTCCCGCAGGGCTCGGTCCTTGGACCGATACTCTTTAATGTCTTCATCAGTGACTTGGACGAGGGAGTCAAATGTACTCTGTCCAAGTTTGCAGATGACACAAAGCTATGGGGAGAAGTGGACACGCCGGAGGGCAGGGAACAGCTGCAGGCAGACCTGGATAGGTTGGACAAGTGGGCAGAAAACAACAGGATGCAGTTCAACAAGGAGAAATGCAAAGTGCTGCACCTAGGGAGGAAAAATGTCCAGCACACCTACAGCCTAGGGAATGACGTGCTGGGTGGCACAGAGGTGGAAAGGGATCTTAGAGTCCTAGTGGACTCTAAGATGAACATGAGCCGGCAGTGTGACGAAGCCATCAGAAAAGCCAATGGCACTTTATCGTGCATCAGCAGATGCATGACGAATAGGTCCAGGGAGGTGATACTTCCCCTCTATAGGGCGCTGGTCAGACCACAGTTGGAGTACTGCGTGCAATTCTGGGCGCCACACTTCAAGAAGGATGCAGATAACCTGGAGAGGGTCCAGAGAAGGGCCACTCATATGGTCAAGGGCCTGCAGACCAAGCCCTATGAGGAGAGACTAGAGAAACTGGACCTTTTCAGCCTCCGCAAGAGAAGGTTGAGAGGCGACCTTGTGGCTGCCTATAAGTTCATCACAGGGGCACAGAAGGGAATTGGTGAGTATTTATTCACCAAGGCGCCCCCGGGGGTCACAAGAAACAATGGCCACAAGCTAGCAGAGAGCAGATTTAGATTGGACATTAGGAAGAACTTCTTCACAGTTCGAGTGGCCAAAGTCTGGAACGGGCTCCCAAGGGAGGTGGTGCTCTTCCCTACCCTGGGGGTCTTCAAGAGGAGGTTAGATGAGTATCTAGCTGGGATCATCTAGACCCAGCACTCTTTCCTGCTTATGCAGGGGGTTGGACTCGATGATCTATTGAGGTCCCTTCCGACCCTAACATCTATGAATCTATAGGAGTACTCCAAAGTAAGGTGTGAAATTGCTTTCTCAAGGGTTGTAGCCACTAGCGTGTGTGTGTAACAAACCTTTTGCTTTCTTTTAAAAAAGAAAAGTACATATGCTATGAATTTAGAGTATAGATTTCCAGTATGTAAAGTAGGAAATAAGGTGCAATAATAAATAAGGAAATTCAGATACTGAGAGTACCATGCGCTAAAATGCTATGAGAAGTACAGGCCAACTGCTATTCTGTATTTCTATCTTTTGGGTGCTAAGGACAAATATTGTTCTATAATATTACTGTATTTTAAAGAAAATCTTTCATACAAACCTTAAAGGGAAGCCTTTATGAGAGAGAATATTTTAAAGTAGCCTTACATGTAGGTTTAAAGTATCTCCAAACATTCAGTACCATTTTACCTTGCGTTTATTTGAAAGCTACCTTTGGTAAGCTGCCAGCTGATGATGCCCTGAGCAGCTGCTTAAAACTAATTTTACTGGAATTTCAGTGTCAAATAATTTCTTTTGCTAAGTCTCTGAAGTTCATTTAGCAATTGAGCTAGAACAGATTTTTTTTTTAACTGTCAAAGCAAATAATACAATATTATTGTACATATCAGTTATAAAGAAAATCAATCATATAATTTCTTTCTAAGGTATAATAGGCTTATGTAAATCTTTCTTTAGGTGAGAGACCATTTAAATGCAGTGAATGTGGAAAAGCATTTAACCAGAAGGGGGCATTACAGACCCATATGATTAAGCATACTGGTGAAAAACCCCATTCCTGTGCCTTTTGTCCTGCAGCCTTTTCTCAGAAAGGCAATCTTCAATCACACATACAAAGAGTTCATTCAGAGGTAAATAAAATAATTAACAATATGACTTTTGTTTCCTTCTTGGTATTTATCTATTCTAGTTTGTAAAACTACTATTCTTAAAACTGTGCCTTGTTACCTGCATGAAACATCATGATTTACATGTGGAACATTAGATTGCAGGCCACATTTGCTCAATTTTATGTAGATTGAGTTTCTAAAATCACTTAATCTAAATTAACAGTGTCTGTGAATAACAAAGGTTTCTTTTACTCTTACCTTTTTAGCATATTAATATCCTGGGTGAATAATTTAAGGGAAATATATTTCTTACAGGGCTTTTTGTTTAACTTTTAAAACATTATTTACAAACATTTATCTTTGGTTCTGTTTTTGATGTAAATTGGGTAAAAGCAAAACCAGAAGCCTCTTCAGACCTCAAAGGTGAGAAAGTAACCAGTGAGAGATTTCCAATCAAAACAATACATCCTGCACACACCAATATCAGTCCTCTGAGTACCTCTTTTTTCCCAGGATATGAACAAGGCCTCTGGATGAGGTTTTCAGTATTACAAACTGAGTGAAAGAAACTGTCATGGAAGAAGAAAGCAATGATATGTCTCAGGCTTCTTCATTAGTAGAATAACTGAGGAGACTGACCAGTCCCTGGTGCTGCTGAGGGAGGGTGCACAAAAATAGGTGCTGCAATCTTCTGTTCTTCATTCTGATCCTTTTCTCTCTAATTATTTAACCCATAGATTTAAAAACAAAACAAAACAGGCCTTTCTGTATAGCCTAACTTCCTTCACAATGCTGGGTTGTAGAATTTTATCAGATAATTTATTCATTTTAACCAGCAACTTGTAGTTGAGCGTATCTTTCTTGGAAACATAACCCAGGTTTGATATAAAGCCTTTGTATGATGCAGAACCTGCTACCTATTTTCTAACCTATTCCAATTACTTGCTGTTGAAAAATGTACGCTAGTTAAAATGTTTTAGCCTTGGCTTCCAGTCAATTAATGTCTTACCTTTTCTGGTAGATTAGAACCAAGAAGAGTCAGGTATTTTTGCCTAGTTAGCTATTTTCATACCTTGATTTGTAGGATTTCCTCGTACACCAGACTTGTACTAATATATTCATATAAATATACATATTACATGATTTAATCCATGTAAGCCCTTGTGTGGATACAGCTATTCTGATAGAAAGTTGCTGGAATTGTTATGATTTATTTTAGCAAACCATTGAAAATAAACTACATCAGTACACCAAGATTTAACAATAACAGCCTCTTACAAATCACTTAAATCTCTTCTTGATACGCTAAACAGTTTAAGCTGCTTAAGTCTTTAAGACGTGTTTTGCAGACCTGCAGTCATTCTTGCACTTTTTCTTTAACCCTGTTCAGTTTTTAACAGTTTCTTTTTTCTTTAAAGCCTGGACCCCCCAAAAATATACACTATTCTGGGATCTGTCTCTCCAATGGCCTTTACAAAGATAACATCATTTCTTGCTTCACTTATGCTTTACTGTTTTACTAGGATTTGTTACTCCTCTAAACTAATGTGTTGCAATAGGAGCTCCTATTTATGTGACCTAACATGACTACCAAATATTTTTTCAGAATTACTGCTCTTTAAGATATAGTTCTCCATCATGCAGATATGATGAATCTTTATTACTGGGTATTCAGCATAGGTTTTAGCTATATTAAAGCACATTTAAGTTCAGCTTGCCAAATGATCCAGACTGCTGTAGGTGACTAGTCCTCATCTTTATTTAGCTTTTCCTTATATGTGCTATTTGGTCCTGGGTACGGCCATAAACTGCATCCGACTGGAGGGCTTGGTGGCAATGTGGTGAAGCTACTTATGGCGGGGTAGCTCTTATAAAATACCACAGTGTTGCAGCCTCCAGAGTAAGGTGAGCATAGGGTGCCTCAAAACCTTAGCCCCCGCTGCCTTGTGGGTACTCCTTGGTTGGAAAGAGGCGAAGAGACATCACATGCTGAAGGTCTTGGTGTGATGGTTGCATACACCATAATCCAGGAGGATCGAGAGTTGCCGAGATATGTGCTATGAAGTCATCAGCCGAAGTTTTATCAACAAGTGATTTTCCTCTAGAATACTGACAATAAGTGTTGAATGCTGTCAGGCTATTACGAGAATTCACTTACTGATTTCTCATCAATTAATTCTTAAGATATATCACCTGATTGTGTATTCTAGAAAGGTCTTTTCCAGAGGTTTTCTCATGTAGCACTTTCTTTATTCTGAGCTTGCCTTTAATGTTACCTTCAGAATTTTCATCATTGTTTCTTTGGTGGTATTTTCCTCTCCTGTTTTAAGTCTACACTTTATCCTCAGCTGATTATAGAGTTTCTATTACAGACTCTTGTATGATGACTCTCAGGTCTGTTTCTATTTAGTAATATATTTTTTGCCAACTTGAAGCATTTTCCTGAATATCTTGCTAAGAGTTTGAACTCAACATGGGAAAAATGGAACTTTCCCCTTATTTTATATTGGCGACTACTCGAAACATATTCTTGCACGTCTTGTTGCATCATCTAATTCTTTCATCTCCTTCCACCATATTACTGCTGTTACTACATTAATAACTTTCTTTAGAACATGCAAAAATCTGTCTCTGCCTCTTGCTGTGTTTCTCTTGAGTTTTTATCATTTTTTGTTTTCTTCTTTGACTGCATGAGATTTTCTGTTCTCCCTGATTTTTGTTTGCCTTCTACTTATATAAAGCCTGCTACTAAAATCATCAGCTGTACCCACTGCTCCATCCACGTTCATTAGGGCTGTGCAAAAGGACACAATTCCCCTTTGACTTCCGTTTTGACAAAACAGTGTTTTGTTTCATTTTGAAAGCACTGTTCTATTTCATGTAATTGAAACTGTTGTGCTATTTCGATGCTCTTTTGACATTTCACCCACCCAGTGCCAGGAAGATGGGTGCTGCCACTGGCCCCAGCTGGCAGCACCAACCTCCTGTCATTGAGCAGGCAGATGGGAGGCCCACAGGCCCCACAGACCTCCTGGGGGTGTGGGAGAGTCCCCAATTTGCCTACCCGATGACAGGAGGCTGGTGCTGCCGGCTGGGCATGGGATTTTTCTGGCATGGGCTGTGCCCAGCACCAGTGCCAGCCAGCAACACCAGCCTCCTGTCATCCGGTAGGCAGATTGGGGCCCACCCGTACCCCCAGGAGGGCTGCGGTGGGGGCTATGCTGGACTGATTTCAGGGGTGCGGGCCCCTGATCTGCCTCCCAGATCACAGGAGGCTGGTGCTGCTGCCTGGGGCCAGCAGCAGGGGGGCCCTGAGGTAAATCAGCTCATGCAGGGACCTGCCCCTACCCTGATCCTGGGGCGCAGGCAGGTTCCCGCATGAGCTGATTTGCCCCTGCCCCACACCCTCCTTGGGCTGGCTCTGGTATGGGGCCTGGGGCAAATCAGCTTGTGTGGGGACCTGCCTGCGCCCTGCGATCAGGGCAGCAGTGGGTCCCCACGCCAGCTGATATGTCCCGGTCCAGCCTGAGGAGGGTGCGGGGCCTGGGGCAAATTTGCTCATGTGGGGACTGTCCCCCAGTCTGGGATCAGGGCAGTGGCAGGGTCCCCACATGACTTGATTTGCCCCAGGCCCGCCTGCCACTGGCCGCAGGTGGCAGCACCAGCCTCCTGTGATCCAGGAGGCAGATTGGGGGCCCACACCCCCAGAAGCAGTGCAGCACAGCCCCTACAGTCCTCCCAGGGGTGTGGGTGGACCCTGATCTGCCCGCCGGATGACAGGAGGCTGCTGCTGCCAGCTGGGACTCGCGCTAAAGCCAAGTAAGCCTAGCTTCAAAACTCATAATGTTTCTAGTGCCCTTGTTTTGTTTCAAAGCTGTTTCAAAAGCTTTTGTTTCGGTTTGATTTTGCCGTTTGGAGCTCAAAACTCATCGAAACAGCTTCAAAATGAAATGCCAGGCTAAATTTTGCACAGCTCTAATGTTCATATCCTTGCCACATAGCTTTAGTTGTCTGTATCTCAAATTCACGCTGCTTTTTATTGTTTTAATGTCCTGTCAAACCTTTTGCCTATTTCTTCTGATTTTATCTGCTCTTCCTTTTCTGAAGCTGTGTGATTAAACTATGCTGCCCTACCTTCATGTTCTTTTTTCCATTTTTATCTCTCTTCCTTCTTCCATACTGTTCTTGACATCTGTGGCCCAGTCCATTATGCCTCTTCAAAACACCCTTTTATTCCAGAGACTCCAAAGTGTAAGCAGATAAAAACTAAAAGAGCACAATTTTTTATTATTAATTAATTTCTTTGCTTTCTACTTTCTGTCTTTCGTCTAGTTAATAGTAATTCTTCAAACAGATCTTTATTAGTAAATTCTCTGTTGGATTTTGTTTTTGTGTATCTAATTAATGCCCGGGTGGGAGAAATGGATGGATAAAAGTGAGGTTACCATTAGTCAAAAGACATTTATTTACATCTCTGAAGCTTCCTCAAAAGATGGTAGCAGTAATTGATGCCCATTTCAATAGACAGTAGCCTCAACTCCAAAGAGAAATGCTTAACTGTTCTCTTACCTTTTCTTAAAAGAAGGCTGATCTGATTTATTTACATCAGTAAATATTGTAGTATGTATATCACAATGATTTATAAGAAGACCATTTACAGTTGGAAGACTTAGCAAAATAATATATTTTTCTTTTTTTTTTTAATTCCTTAAGGTGAAGAATGGCCCTACATATAACTGTACTGAATGTAGCTGTGTTTTCAAAAGCTTAGGTAGCTTGAATACTCACATCAGCAAGATGCATATGAGTGGTTCACAGAATTCTGCAAGCTCTACAACAGACTCGACTCATGTTACAACGGTAAACCTTACTTTCTTTGCCATGCAAATGACTTTATCGCAACACTACTGTACTATTAAAAATGTCCAAATAAATTATGTTTATTTTTTAAGATTACATTACAAACAGAAAAACGTAGCCCTCATTAATGGCTCTGATTATTTCTTTTGAAGCCTCAACTCGCAGTTTGTAAAGAATAGTATTAAAACACTCGGGTGTATGAACACTGTGTGGACTCAGTAGGAAAATGAACAATGGAACTTTGTCATATGTGCATTTTGAAGCTGTCTTAAGTAAATAGATTCCCTGTTGTTTCATAAAGGAAAATGGTTCTTTTTAATTTGTTTTATCTTTTTTAGTTTTCAAAACTGTTTAAACTTGTTTTTCATGTATACTGAATATCATTTGCAGCCCTGGATGTACATCGCACACAAAAAAAGCTGACTATTCAAATTCATGAGGCCACTTCTGTACTTTAGGAACATTACGATAAACCTAGAAAATTGGGCAAATGAGACTGTTTCAAATACCACAGATTACGTTTAACACGTCTGGCTTAATTGAGTTTTCAGAAGATTTCTTCCTCCCTTCAAGAATATTCTTGCTGTCACTTGCTAATGAATAGGATAAATGCACTTCTTCAGTGAAACTCCTGTAATTGAGCATGTTGAACTTTCAAAATAGTGTTCCTTTGGGCAGTGTTTTAAGTACCCTTATGTAGCATGTTGTACTAGATGCCTTTATCTGTGTAGGAGTGCACTGCGTTTCCCTCCACCCACCTCAGATCATGGATAGGTCTTACATTTCTAACAGGTTGTGCCTCAGTCCTCCAGATTCCCAGGGGTCTGTACTCCTCAGCCCCTCTTCTTTCCATGCCCCCAGTCCCTTGTCCTGTGCAGTTTCTGGCAGTCCAAACTACTGCCCCAGGGAAATAGCTTGGTCTCACAGATTGTCTCACAGTTGCATGCTGCTCAGTCTCATCTCTTGTGGACAAGTTGCAATCCTTAAATACTTCCTGCCCAAGGAACAAGGCAGGAATCCACTTCCCAGATGCTGCTGATATGTACAAAATATCTGTTTCTCTCTGTATCTCTGGCATTCCTATACACCAGGCTAGAGGAAGGACACTGGGCAGGGGGCTGTTTCTGACCAGGTTTGAACCAGGGACCGTTGTAAGGCAAACATGATGCCTGCTACACTACAAAAACTGAAGGTACTACAGAAAATAAAGTCACCAATCAGGAACTTATGGATGGTGGAACTTGTATTGCATCTATCAAAAGTCAGCTTGTGGCTTCTGTAAGTGGTAAATGCCATGACTGGGGTGAAGGGCAGCATCTCTCTGTAAGTGGGGGCAATGTTGGAGCCCTGAGGGGGTCACACAGCCAGGAGGTCCATGTGTGCTTGGTGTGGAGACTAGGTGCTGTACTTCATAAAGACTATGGCTGGAATGAAGGGAAGTCCCTGAAGTCTGCAGTGTTAGACACCTTCTCCCATTTACAGCCTCCTGTGGGTTGATGAGGCAAGTGAATCCTGGTTGTAGCAACTGTTGCATAACCAGATAAATCTTCCACAGCACCTTTGCTTCTGTGGACATGTTTACACTGAACTGATTGGTGAACTGGGGACTGTGTGGCCATATGTGGTTCTGCATGGTAGCTGAATGAGCTCTCTGAAGTAGTGGCCATCTTTGTGTCAATAGGAGTGGTCATGCGCTGGACCTGCTGCACTGGACTTAAAGAAATTCCAAGTGGTCTTTGCATGAATTTCCTTAATACTTTCTTCCATCTGACTTCATTAACCAGTTCTCGTAGTTCATCAAAATGTCCCCTTTGGAAATAAAAATAACCTCCTTCCCCCCAAAAAACTCAACTATAGTCTTACTTTGTCACTCCATTTATTTGAAAATGAATCGACTGTGACTATAAGGTTATTTATAACTTTATATAGTAACTATAAGGTTATTTATAACTATAACCGCCCCGACCCCTTAGCCCGGCAAGTCTGCTGCTTCCCAGGGGCCCGCATCCGGGACATTGCGGAGAGGATCCCCAAGCTCCTCAAACCCACAGATCACTATCCCATGCTCCTTATTCACGTGGGCACCAATGACACGGCTCGGAGCACTCCCAGCCAGGTCATGAGGCGCTACAGGGATTTGGGAGCAGGGCTTAAGGGTCTGGGGGCACAGGTGGTGTTTTTGTCGATACTCCCAGTCTCAGGCTATGGGCTGAGAAGGGACAGGAGGATCTATGTGGTCAACCAAAGACTGCAGCGCTCGTGTCATCAGGAAGGCTTTGGCTTTCATGACCACAGCCTGCTCTTTGGCGAGAGAGGCAGCGAGCTGCTGGGAAGAGATGGTCTCCACCTCTCTCCCCTAGGGAGGAGGCTCTTCTCAGCCAGACTGGCTGACCTGCTCCACCGGGCTTTAAACTAAGCCCATTGGGGGACGGGGGGGACTACCACCACTGCTGGCCCGCTGAGCAATCCTTGCAAAGCCAGCGGATCACGGCACTCAAGGGAGCCCACCCCGGCCCCAGCCCTGGTAAAATCTGTGGGCAAGGAAGGAGCCCCCCAGGGGGCACTTGCCTGCCTGTACACTAATGCCAGGAGCCTGGGGAATAAGCAGGAGGAGCTCATCCTCCTGCTCAGTGCAAACAATTACAATGTCATAGGGATAACGGAGACCTGGTGGGACTCCACCCATGACTGGACCACAGGGATAGATGGCTATACCCTGTACAGGAGGGATCGTGTAGAGAAAAGGGGTGGGGGTGTAGCTCTCTATGTTAAGGAAAGCTACGTGTCCCTGCAAGCCGATATTGGTGATCAGGGTGGATGGCTGGAGACCCTCTGGGTTAAAATCCGTGGGGAACACGGCACAGGGGACACAATGGTGGGAGTCTATTCCAGACCTCCCACCCAAAGTCCTGAGCTTGACCAGGAGTTTGCCCAGGAACTGGCTGAGGCAGCTTGCTCCAGGACCATGGTTGTCATGGGTGACTTCAGTTACCCAGACATCTCGTGGGAGGATCGCTCAGCAAAATCTGAGCGGTCGCAGAGCTTCCTCTCATGCGTGGATGACCTCTACCTGACTCAAGAAGTCTATGGGCCAACGAGAGGCAAAGCGCTGCTCGACCTGGTACTGGCTACTGGGGATGACCTAGTCGGCGACCTAGTGATCGATGCGAAGCTGGGTGACAGCGACCACGAGCTGATCACCTTCACCATCTGCCGAAAAGCTGGCAAGTCGGTCAGCAACACGGAAGTCCTTGACTTCAGGAAAGCCGACTTTTGGCCACAAGCTAGCAGAGAGCAGATTTAGACTGGACATTAGGAAGAACTTCTTCACAGTTCGAGTGGCCAAGGTCTGGAACGGGCTCCCAAGGGAGGTGGTGCTCTCCCCTACCCTGGGGGTCTTCAAGAGGAGGTTAGACGAGTATCTAGCTGGGGTCATTTAGACCCAGCACTCTTTCCTGCTTATGCAGGGGGTCGGACTCGATGATCTATTGAGGTCCCTTCCGACCCTAACATCTATGAATCTATGAATCTATGACAAGCTCAGGAGGCTTGTCGGTGAGGCCCTAAGGGACCATGACCACAGGGAGAGGAGAGTTCAAGAAGAGTGTTTGCTCCTCAAGGGAGCGATCCTCAATGCACAAACTAAGTCTATTCCATCTCGGAGGAAAGGCAGCAAGAGGGCACAGCAGCCCCCCTGGCTCTCCAGGGACCTAGCAGACCTTCTGAGGCTAAAAAGAAAGGCCTACAAAGGATGGAGGATGGGAGTCACCTCCAAGGAGGATTATTCTGCACTGGTCCGGTCCTGTAGGGAGCTGACCAGGAAAGCCAAGGCTGCAACTGAACTCCAGCTAGCTTTGAGCATCAAGGACAATAAAAAGTCCTTTTTCAGATATGTGGGGAGCAGGAGGAAATGCAGGGGCAACGTTGGACCCCTGCTGAACCAGATGGGGCAACTGACAACTGACACCCAGGAAAAAGCCAACCTATTAAATAGGTACTTTGCGTCAGTCTTTCATCGGCCCCATGGGACGCCCATGCCTGCTACAGGGCCGGGAAGTCCGGGTGAGGGTGATCCCCTGCCCTCCATTAATGCTGACTTTGTGAAGGAACATCTTGAGAAGCTGGATACCTTCAAGTCAGCCGGCCCTGACAATCTTCACCCCAGGGTACTCAAGGAGCTGGCGAGCATCATAGCCCAGCCTCTAGCGCGGATCTTTGAAAACTCTTGGTGCTCTGGTGTAGTGCCCGAAGACTGGAAGAAGGCCAATGTGGTGCCTATCTTCAAGAAAGGGAGGAAAGTGGATCCGGCTAACTATAGGCCCATCAGCCTGACTTCTATCCCAGGGAAGATCTTAGAAAAGTTTATTAAGGAGACCATCCTTAATGGACTGGCCGACGCCAACATCTTAAAGGATAGCCAGCACGGGTTTGTTGCTGGTAGGTCTTGCTTGACCAATCTCATTTCCTTCTATGACCAGGTGACCTATCACCTGGACAAGGGAGAAGAGATTGATGTCATATATCTTGACTTGAAAAAAGCCTTCGATCTGGTGTCCCATGATCGTCTCTTGGAGAAACTGGCCAATTGTCACCTTGGTTCCTCCACGATCCACTGGCTGGAAAATTGGCTCCGGGGTCGGACCCAGAGGGTAGTAATTGATGGAAGTCACTCATCGTGGTGTCCTGTGACCAGTGGGGTCCCCCAGGGCTCTGTCCTTGGACCCATACTGTTCAACATCTTCATTAATGATGTGGACACTGGAGTCAGAAGCGGACTGGCCAAATTTGCAGATGACACCAAACTTTGGGGCAAAGCATCCACACCAGAAGACAGGCGGATGATCCAGGCTGACCTGGACAGGCTCAGCAAGTGGGCGGACAAGAATCTGATGGTGTTCAACGCCGATAAATGCAAGGTTCTCCACCTTGGGGAAAAAAAAACCCGCAGCATCCTTATAGGCTCGGCAGTGCTATTTTGGCTAGCACTATGAAAGAAAGAGACTTGGGGGTCATCATTGACCACAAGATGAACATGAGCCTGCAATGCGATGCTGTGGCTAGTAAAGCGACCAAAACGCTGGCTTGCATCCATAGATGCTTCTCAAGCAAATCCCGGGACGTCATTCTCCCCCTGTACTCGGCCTTAGTGAGGCCGCAGCTGGAGTACTGCGTCCAGTTTTGGGCTCCACAATTCAAAAAGGATGTGGAGAAGCTTGAGAGAGTCCAGAGAAGAGCCACGCGCATGATCAGAGGTCAGGGAAGCAGACCCTACGATGACAGGCTGAGAGCCCTGGGGCTCTTTAGCCTGGAAAAGCGCAGGCTCAGGGGTGATCTGATGGCCACCTACAAGTTTATCAGGGGTGACCACCAGTATCTGGGGGAACGTTTGTTCACCAGAGTGCCCCATGGGATGACGAGGTCGAATGGTCACAAACTACTACAAGATCGTTTCAGGCTGGACATAAGGAAGAATTTCTTTACTGTCCGAGCCCCCAAGGTCTGGAACAGCCTGCCACCGGAGGTTGTTCAAACGCCTTCATTGAACACCTTCAAGATGAAACTGGATGCTTATCTTGCTGGGATCCTATGACCCCAGCTGACTTCCTGCCCTTTGGGCGGGGGGCTGGACTCGATGATCTTCCGAGGTCCCTTCCAGCCCTAATGTCTATGAAATTTTTCATGGTGTCCTCCTAAGTTTCCAAAATCAAATCTTGAATAGAGTGGTCTTGTTTGGGGGCAGTAGGGATCTATTACGAGCTGGAAGTGAAATTAACAGGCCTGTTTTGGCAGTAGAAACTATGAAGAGTTATGCTGCAACTACATTCCCAGTGCAAGAGTAGGGAAAAGTCCCTGGTTGTAGTTCCCTGGGTGGCTGGCCAGTTGGCATTTCCCTCTTTTTTCCAGCATCCTTGGGAACCTTTGCATGTAGAAAAGCATGCTGGGATCTCTGCATGCCATCCCCCTGGAATAGAGGCCTTTCATGCCTTGCGGCGCTTCAGGTGACCGGGCACGTGAATGCCTGTACACACTTCTCATCGCTGGTGCTGTAAATTTCCCAGAAATTCATGGCACTGCAAATGAATGCCTGTCTATGCCCTCAGCTCCTCTCCAGCACCATAGAAAACAGAAATTACCACTGTCCTGTTAGGCACCTATATCTACAGGTTAAACACAGGATCACATTTTTGTACAGATTTGTCTTAATTTTTCAGATTTGTTAGTATAGAAGAATGGAGACCAGTCTTTTGGCCAGGCATGCCAAACATTAATCCTATACCCTTCACCAGAGTGCCAGGCTGATCCCTTTCCCTTACCCAGTTTGTTGCTCAGCTTTGTACTCCCTGCCCAAGCTGCTGCTCTGCTTTCTGCTCCCTGTCCTGTCTGTCACTGAGCTGCCTTTGTCCTCCCCAGTCTGCTGTATGCCACAAACAGGGGCTGCTTGTACTACTTATGACACGTGTGCCACAGGTTGGCCATAGCCACCCTTGCTATAGGGTAACTTAATATAGGTTAGTTTGAAGACTTTTCTTTTGAAATTCTCTCAGAGCCTATTGGGCTTCTCTGTCATCGTGACAAATGATAGATTCTAGAAAGTAGTTACCAGTATCTGTTCTGAAGAGAGGTGTACATAATCCGATGCCTGATAAGTCTGTGAGCTATGCTCGCAATGTGTACAGTTTTCTCTTAATGTACTGCTTTTATGACTTGGAATTCTTAAGAACAGTTATTAAAACTTCAGACTGCTTGGCCTTTGAAGTACAAAAGGAAGCTGGACTTCTCTTCAGCCTGCATTCTGTGCCTTGTCTGGAATAGTCTACTTCTCTGTCTTGGTGTCAGTGTTTTACCCAAGGGCTAAAATCCTGGGGCTTTTCTAGATACATTGTCAATTGCTTGTCACCTGACAAGGACCTTCTAAGTAGTGATTGTCTTCATAACACTTGCTCATTTGGCGTGTACTTGTATCTGGAGTCCTGCTTTTGCTGCCAGTAGGAGTTCTTTTGGTATCAACTCTGCCTTGGAATACTTGCACAGACTTCTCAGCTAAGATTTCTGGAAAACCACAGTCCAAATAAGTACTAGAATAATGAGGATATGCAAAAGAAGAAAAAAAGCAGCATTACCCCTTTACCTGGTCCCATGTGATAGTCTCTCTAATTTAGTTTCTACAGTACTACACACCTGACTTGTCAAGTCTAGTTTGTTTGTGATGGTGGCCAAAAGCTTTTTCTCCTGAGAGTCCTTTGGGCCACATATATGTCAGTATGCTTAGGCATCAGGCTTAGATGCAGATTCTGCCTTCTTCCACGCAGACCTTGCGTTCCAGCCCTGAGCCACCTTGCCTACAATCAGGAGGCTTCCCCACTCCATGAATGGTATGGAAAGACAGCAGAGAAGACTTTAAGGGTCTTCTGCATAATTTGCTGCTCCAAGACCTCTTCCCCATATTTCCTCAAGATATTGGAAAGGATATACTAAAAATCCCCACCTGGTTGCTAATGCATGCCAGAGTCTGTACTTTGGCTTTGATTCAGTTGGCACCATCCCAGTCCTTTGTCCCTTTATGCTAGGATTCATTATTAAAACCATTTGGGCAGGGTACTGATATACGAGATAATGACTACCTAGTGGAATACAAAACAGATGCTGTTTCAGTGAACAGAGTTATTTCAGCTGCAGTATCATCTCCAGTGATTTCAGGAAAGCTTTGTAGCAGTTTGCCTAATACTTTACAAGGATCATCCTGCATCTAGGAAGAGGAACCTCCATAGCAGAACCATTGGACTTGCTGTCTGATACAGTATGGCTCTGAGTAAAGAGCCAGGTGTCTAATTGTACCATTTCATAAAATTGCAAGTGAATCTGGCAAGAGTTACCTGGTTGACTCCTGTGTCTTTTCTGAGTCTGTAAAGCGAGTAGTTTCATGTATCTGGTCCTGGTGAGGTAGGGTGAGTTGGAGTGTTAATTCCTACAACCGTGTTCTTTCTGTCTGGCAGAGTCAGTACCATTGTGCATGCTGAAAAGACCAGAGCCTTTCTTTCAGTATCCACAAACCGAGAAAGGAAATGATTCAACATCTTTGGCAATACGATATATTTTTCACGCTCTCTGGAAATGAGAATCTTGAGTTACCAGACTGATGACCATTGATCAGACTTTTGGGGAAAAATTGAATCCCATTCATGAAACTTTCCCTAATGAACTAAGGAAAATAACTAGCTTTCTGGCTACTGAGAGGTGCATGGAGGCAAGCACGTTCTTAAGATGACGGATGATGCTTCAGATATCATTATAGATGCAGCTTATACTGATATTCATGGCTGTGGATGTATTCCTCCTGGCTCCGTTCCTTGAGAAGACTCGGAGAATTAATGACAATCATATGAAGACTTTGCCTTTCCAGTGTTGAGGTTGATGAAGTGGTAGAAAATGAAGTCTGCTAGGTGTTTTAGCAGTTTTTTCTCTCTGAGAAGAGAAGGAAAGCTAATTTTTTTACCTGGCTTTTGGAGTCTTCTGGCATTAAAAGCATCAACTTTTAAACATGATTCTTTCAAAGGTGGTCCCCCTACTCTAGGATGACACACAGAGAGATCATTAACAGGACCTCTCTCAACTCTGATTAGACATTCTAGGACTGCTTGGAAGACCCATCTCAGATTTATACACTTCTGAAGCTTGTGACTAGTTTCATTTGTCTCCAAATCTCAACATCATGGTGAGCGCTAATTATAACCTTCTCACTAAACTTTTTCCAAGAATTGAGAAAATGCTTCTGAAACATTGAAGTGTAAAACTTGGCTAACACAATTACATGGAGTATTTATTTGTTAACTAGACTATGTCAGGCTATATCACCTGTCTTGATACTTGTGCTATGGTTAGTACCTATAGTCTAGTTAACAGTTACGGCAACTTCATAGTTTTCATAGATTTCTAGGGTTGAAAGGGACCTGGTAGATCATCAGGTCCAACTCCCTGCTCCAGGCAGAAAAGAGTGCTGGGGTTAAGTAACCCCAGCCAGATGCCTATCTAATCTCTTCTTGAACATCTCCAAGGTAGGGGAAAGCACCACATCCCTTGGAAGCCCATTCCATATTTTGGCAACCCATACCATGAAGCATTTCTTTCTTATGTCCAATCAAAATCTATTCTCCTTCAGTTTGTGGCCATTATTTCTGGTAACCCCGAGGGAGGGGCGCCCTGGTAAACAGAGTGTCTCCTATTCCCTGCTGACCCCCCGCGATGAGTTTGTAGGCAGCCACAAGATCACCTCTCTCAGCCTTCTCTTGTGGAGGCTGAAGAGATTCAGGTCCCTTAGTCTGTCTTCATAGAGTCTTACCTGCAGGCCCTCAACCATACAAGTAGCCCTCCTCTGAACCTTCTCAAGGTTATCCACATCCCTCTTGAAGTGCGGCGTCTAAAACTGGACGCAGTACTCCATCTGCAGCCTCACCAGTGCTTCATACAGGGGAATTATTATTTCCCTAGACCTGCTTGTGATGCACCTGCTGATGCAAGAAAGAGTGTGGTTAGCCTTGCTTATTACCTCGTCACACTGGCAACTCATGTTCATTTTTGCATCAACCAGGACTCTGAGATCTCTTTCCACTGTTGTGGTACTCAGAATGGTACCCTGCAGTTTATAGGTGTGTTAGAGATTCTTTCTCCCCAGGTGCAGCACCTTGCATTTATCCTTGTTAAATTGCATCCTGTTCTGATCTGCCCGCTTCCCCAGTCTATCCAGATCCACCTGAATTCGTTCCCTGCCCTCCAGTGTGTTTACGATACCCCATAGTTTAGTGTCATCAGTGAATTTGGACAAAGTGCTTTCAACACCTTCATTCAAATCGCTGATGAATATGTTAAACAGTACTGGTCCCAGGACAGAGCCTTGGGGCACACCACTGCCCACATCTCTCCAGGGAGAAACCGACCCATCCACTAGCACTCTCTGGGTGTGTCCCATAAGCCAGTTTTTCACCCACCTTACTATGAGAAAATCCACATCACAGCTACTCAGTTTGCTCGTAAGAATTGGGTACGACACTGTCAAAAGCCTTTTTAAAATCCAGGTAAATAACGTCTGCTTCTGCTCCTGCATCTAATCACTTTGTGACTTGGTCATAAAAAGAGACCAGGTTAGTCGGGCAGGATCTTCCTGCTATAAACCCATGCTGGTTGCCCCTTGTCATTGTGTTACTTGCTGGCCCCCTGCAGATGTGATCCTTTATGATTTTTTCTAAGGTCTTGCCAAGAATAGAGGTGAGGCTAACTGGCCTATAATTATCTGGGTCCTCCTTCCTACCCTTTTTGAAACTAGGGACCATGTTGGCCTTTTACCAGTCCTCTGGGACGTGTCCCAAGTGCCACGAGTGCTCAAACAGTTGTGTCAGTGGTTTTGCTATGTCATCAACCAATTCCTTTAGTATCATTGGGTGAAGATCATCAGGGCCTTCTGATGTACTTCTAAATGATGTACATAAACTATGAGGGAAAATGGAAATTTCTCTTAAAATGGTATTTGCCAACTGAAGTGCATCCTTTTTTCCACCATAGTTCTGGTTTTCATGTTATAAACAAATTGATCTTTAACAGTTTGGGGGTTTTTTTGTTGTTTTTTTTTATGCTAGAAATTAAATTAGGTCATTTTCATCTAGGACTGTAACTTAATGTCTCTCTTTTTTGGTCTCAGGAGTCTGTGTCCCAGCCTCTAACAACACCTCCTGCTAACCTCTTGCAACCTGTGGATAATAAGTGGAAGAGTGTAAGTATAGAGTTTTTCATTTGTTTGTTGTGTGTCAGTACTGTAGGGGTATTGCAGCTTTTAGAACTTTGAAAAATCGTTCTCAATATTCTGTATTAGAAATGCAGTAGTTCTATAGTAGGTAAGTTTGTTTTTTGTTAAAGGGTCCTTTCCAGTAATGGGCCCAATTTGGGAACAGAAATTTGTTAGTGCATGATAATACTAGTTAAGAATTGAAGAAGCCATTTTTGTGTAGTATTACCTGATTCATATACATTTTCATGACAACTGTACACAAATCCATGTAAAAATTCTTGAAAATGGATAAAAATCTGAGCCTTGCTCTAGCCCCTGTATTCTGCAGAAGATCAGGGCAGTATAAAGAGTCTCAAAAAGCTCCAGATGCAGTCAGGGGAGAACTTGCAACTGCCTTCCATAGATCCAGTACCATGTAAGGTTCTCATCCCAGAGCAAGGTTTCTCTTCCTCCAGCAAAAAAATGTGTAGGGCCTGGTGACAAAGACGGCATGAGTTATAGTTGGAGCAGCAACATTGTCAGATCCAAGTAGTCACCTAGCTAAACCACAGGCCAAGAGCTAGTTGTCAGAAGACAGGGCTCTGGAACCACAAAGGGTCCAAAGAGCCAGCAAGCCAATCTGGAGGTGAGGGGTCCTGGCAGACCAGGAACAAGTAGGTAGGAACCAGGAAATAATCAAAAAGTAGCACCCAGGGCACAGGAAACAAGGAACGCGAATCGAGGACTAGGACCAGAGTCGGAGATTTATCAGAAGCCAGGTGGCTGAGGTATCTGTCCAATTGCAAGTATAGCTAAGGGTTGAGGTAAGGTCATGGTCAGAGCAGTGGTTGATTAAGGCCAGGGGGTCAAACAAAGGAACTGGAGACGGGGACTAGGAACATGGTTGTTCAAGACAGCATCATCTGACAGTACTATTGCTGGGACAAGGCTCTATATAGAAAATGGGAGGGTTTTCTAGCATTCCCATCAAGGTTTTATGGGTCTCATTGGGAACCTTATGGGAGGGCCCAGGTTCAGCTAGGGCTGGTGTTTGGCTTGCTGCTGGGTGGTACTGCAGCTTGGGGGCTGTGGGGGAAAAAATAACCCAAGATGCATTTACCTGGTAATGAGTTAGACACTAACTGTTACTACTCGAAGAAATCTCCCAATTATTTGGATAGTTCTCTGAAAACATCAGCCCATTGTTCAGCAAAAGGCAAATAGAACTTTATGAATTATTGAGAAGGAAACTGAAAACTGAATATATCATCTTACTAGTGTATAAATCCATGGTGCACTCATCTCTTGAAAACTGGATGCAGTTTTGAGGTTCTTCCTCTCAAAAGCGTATCCTAGATTAGTGGGGCCAACCTTTTTGCTACACCTCACAAATTAGCCCTCCCTTTTCCTTGAGTTGCCTCTTTGATGCCTTTCCTTACCTGATCAGTTGCTCAGCCATCTGGTCCCTGACAAAGCTGCTGCTTTGCTTTCTGCTTCTTGTTCTGTGCTTACTTCCTGATCTCACGCTCTGCTTCCTGCTCCTGGCCTTATCTGTGTTGTCTGGGCCCTCCTCAATCTGCCTGTGCTACATGGGGGCTGCCCATGCTACTTGTGGTATCCTAGCTGCAGGTTGAGTATCCCTGTCCTAGATTTAGAAATGGTGTAGAGAAGTACCCCAAGAATAATCAGTAGCATGGAGAGGCTTCTGTATGAGGAGAGATTAAATAGGGAATATAGCTTGGAGAAAAGACTGCTGAAGAGGGTAAATAATAGGGGTTAATAAAATCATGAATGGTATGCAAAAATAAACAATGATTTATTTATTAATCAATACTTTCATGATACTAGAACTGGGGGACATGCAATGAAGTTATTAGGAAAGCAGGATTAAAACAAATAAAAACAATTTCCTATTCACAACAGCATGCGGTTAGGTTGCAGGACTCATTGCCACAGGATATTGCAGAGGCTGGTAATTTAACCAAGTTCAAAAGAAGATTGGGCAGTTCCATACAAGATTAGGTCCCAGGGCAGATGTTAAACATAACTTACAAATCAGGACTTCCTACATCTCTCAATGCTGGAATCTGTAAGGGAGGAGGCAGCAGATCAGTTTGGATAGAACCTGCATAATATAGTTTTCCCCTTACTAGCTGTTTTCTCGATACTGGGCCAGGTGGACCTGTCTTCTGATCTAGTATGACACTTTATAATGTTTGTACAGTAGTTATTTCTTAAGGCCTTACATCCAGAAGATTTTTGAGAGCAGAGGTTTCAGCCATATGTTCATTGAATTAATTATTACTTGATTAGTGATTACTGGATATGTTTTGTTCATTTGATTAGTAGCTATACTA
Organism: Alligator mississippiensis; assembly: GCF_030867095.1. Classification (NCBI taxonomy): domain Eukaryota; kingdom Metazoa; phylum Chordata; order Crocodylia; family Alligatoridae; genus Alligator; species Alligator mississippiensis. Next base: position 110,237,819 of record NC_081826.1, read on the forward strand.
TCCTTTGCATATGCATTTTTTTGCATAAATATTAAGAGGTGCTTACTGGACTGATTTTTCAAAGGTTGCAAATGCATATAACTTGAAATGACCAGTGGATTGCAGCTTTCAAACAGCCCAGAAGTATTTGGCTCCCATGACCCTCCGGGCACTTTTGAAACCTTTTTGTGTCTATGTAATTGCTTATATGCTTTCCTCGTCTAGTATAGTTTGTCACTCTTAGGTGGAATGACCAATCAAAATTTAAGACCACTTTTAAATGCTGGATGACCGATCTTAAATGTAATTGTAAAATAAACTTCCAAAAGGGCTAGTTTAGGGTCTTAAGCCATTCAATATTTTTATCAGTGACTTGGAAGAAAATCTTTTAATGTTGAAGTTTTCAGGTGACCCACAGATTTGGGGACTGATAAATTGTGAAGAAAACAAATCACTATTGATACAGAGTGATTTGTATTGCTTCATGATCAGAGTTCAAACAAAGAATACAGACCATACTTTTAGGTTAGAGGAACCTGTTCTGGGAAAGCAGTGATGCTGAAAAAAATTTAAGGGTCATGATGGATATATCAGTTGAACGTGAGCTTACCAGTGTGATGTGTTTTGCTATTGGAATAACATGTTAGGATTCAGGTGGGTTCTTTAAGGCTCACAATTTGTCAAAAAAAATTGGCATTTTTTTATAGCAGGTATTCTCTAATTCAGTTAATTACTTTACTTGAAGCAGGAGCTGATCCAGGGAAATGTTAGTGGTGTGCAGGAGGTCAAAGTAGATAATCACAGTGATCCTTTCTGGCTTTATAATCTGTGAATTTTTTAAATTGTGAAACAGTTAAATATTTGACTCTGTACTGTATTCTAAATTGCATGCTTAATAAGCATTCCAGTTGAAAGCCTTGAAGAAAATCCATGATGCTTTCATGTGATGGAAGGTCTTAATAGAAATAGTAATAAGTTTCTCTATATTTCTGTTGAAACAGTCTCTCCTGTGTATGAACATTGTATCTCTCTATCTAAAATCTTATACATACTGGTTAAAATGTGAACACCATTTCTCATTAGTTTTGTTTTTCTGTGTACACTTGCAAAATCTGTAATTCTTGATAGGTCTTGTGAATGTATGAGGATCCAGTATTTTATCATAAGCTTAATTCAAGCTTAAAGGTTATAGTTGTACAACTCGGGAGGAACTCCTGGAAGGAGAATACAGCCCTTTAATGGAGTCAGCTGTTCAGGAATGGCAGCTGTGTAAACTTCCTTCAGTCTTACATGCGTGAACAATTAACATATATGTTTCAGATAAAGATAATTTACAGGTAAGTTAAATTTTCTTTAGACCTCTCTTTCTCATTTTCCTTTACATATTTACTGCTCTATGTTTCAGGCCACCCATTTTCGGTCTCCACTTCTTCAACAGACAGAAAACCAGGTAGCTTCAGCAGCTGGTCATCAGGGGCAACAGGCTGTAACTGACGTCATCCAGCAGCTCCTTGAACTATCAGAGCCAAGTGCAGTGGAAAATAACCAGCCCCAGCAACCTGGCCAGCAACTCAATATTGCAGTTGGAATCAATAGAGACATTCTACAGGTAGAACATAGCTGCATAATAAGTGGCTTTATATGCTGCAGTGCTGTGTATTTGTCCTGCTAGTGTCCCTTATCCTGCTAGTGAAATTGGCCCTTCATGTTTTCAGTGGTTAGGTGTTTTTTTGCACTTCTGAACAGATTTAAAACAACCGATTATTGTTGTTTTAATTGAGGTTTTGCAGTCTCTTTTGTGGTCCAAGGACTTATGGACCTTTGTAATGTTAAATTGTGTGGACCTAGAGTGCAAATTTATTCAAAAGAAAATTTGCATCAGATTATGAACTGAAAACATGTCACTCAGCTGTGTTCCATTAAGTTTAAGGAGGAATGTTTGAATCAGGTCTGTAGTATGAGGAGTGGGTAATTATCACTGCACCTTCAACTGTTTCCCAGTACTTTTCTTTGCCCCTTTAGGTGCTCAATCTTCTTAAAAGACTTGTGATATGTTGACCAATTTGCAATGTGTTCAGTCGTCAAGCTGCAAAGGTTGCAAATTATTTATGTGCATACAATCTCTCTTAAGCACATAAGAGCTATAGTTCAATGCTGAATCCCTTTTTGGAACACTTTAAGGCCTTCATCTGCAAGTCACTGTATACAGGTGCAATTTTATGCATGTACAGAGCTCCATGAAGTTAGTGTGGTCCTGTTCAAATGTTGAGATTTATAGGATTAAGTCTTATTCAAAAAAGTTTCCCTTCCACAAACTTGACCTATTTATATATTGGTTCCTACATACATATGATTAGTTTTTTTTATTTTTAGTTCAGTTTAGCATTGCAGCGTTTTGTCACTTGAAAATATAAATGTCATTCATGTATCAAGTAAAAAAAATAGAATTTGGAATTTTTGTGGGAACTTGTAGATATAATTTTAATGTTTGGGGAAGTGGTGGTTGATACATGTATTTCTGGATAAAATCCAACTTGGCATCACATGAATAATTCAAGTACTGCAATATTACTACCTGTCACCTTTGAAAGGATATATGAAGCTTGAAACTTTGAAAAGCAACTGATATTTTGAGTTTGTAAGAAACCTGGTGGAATTTCTCTAACTGTAAGCATTTCATCATTTACAGAATTGTTGTTTGAGCAAAACATTTGGAAAAATTTGTGGGATTTTTCTTTTCTAACTTTCTAATTTTGTTCTGTTTTAGCAAGCCTTAGAAAACAGTGGTCTGTCTTCAATCCCAGTTTCTGCACATCCTACTGACTGCAGCCAAATTAAGACTCCTGCAGCCCAGGATCAAAATCCAGATGTCCAGAATATCTCAAATCACCAAGCTGACCCGAGTAATGCAGAACAGGATAAAGGACAAGAAAGTCTAGATAAAATGGATAAAAAAGAGAAAAAGGTCTTAAAGAAAAAATCACCATTTTTACCTGGTAATGTTGGAAATGTTCACTCTGTAAACTCTATACAGTGCTATTTACACTATCTTACATTTTTATAGTTTCTATCACTAAGCTATATAGGATTTTTTTAGGGTCTAGGCAACAAATAAAATGCTTACTTTTATAGTTTATATTCTTTTCTCTAAAAGAACTTGTGTGTATATTGAATCTTTCGCTACATTTTTTGCATCCGGGTGTTGGTTCTGTATACCTATTCAGATTTAATACAGGAGTATCAGTATGGTTAATCACTAAGGTAGGGATGTCAAAGATAGGACCCGTGGGCTGGGTCTGGCCTGTGGAGCCCTATCATTCATCCCCTATGAGTCTCACACTGGCTTCATATGCAGCATTGTCTGGCCCCAGCCCTGTGTACTACACATGGCATGCAGAGCCAATCTTGCATAGGCTGCATATAGGGTAGAGGCCAGCATAGCACATGGAGCCAGGTTGGGACTTGTGCTATATGTAGTGCCAGGTGCCAGACTGGTCCTGAGTGCTGGATCTGGGGCCAGTCTGAATTGTACTGGATCACCCCACCTGCTGGATCCAGCGTACAGGGGGGTCCAGCATGGGCTGCCCCCATACAGTGCATGTCCCAGACTGGCCTTATGCATTGCATGCTATCCACAGAGCCAGGCCTAGTGTCTTGCTGTGTGCTGGGCTGAGGTTGGAGTTCATGCTGCCAGCCAGTGGACCTGATCCAGCCTTGCACCCCTCATCTGGCCTGCAGGGCCAGATGACTTTGACATTCCTGCACTAAGAAATGATCAGGTAGTGATAACTCTGACCAGTAATCTTTGAGCAGTTTCCTTTAGAGCTTAATTGTTAACTTTTATGTTTTTTTTTATATCAGTACAGGCGTTCGACTCAGGGTTGATTTCAAAGTTAGAAACTCTTTCAGTATACCAGGGTTCTCCAATTGGTGGCTTGTAGGCTGCTTGCACCCCAAAAGGGGTTACTCTGAAGCTCCTGGGCTCCCACCAGCTGCCAATCCCCTTATCACCAAGGATCCAGGTTTTCCGTTTCTTATGGAAAAACACAGATTTTTCTCCTTTTAAGGAGGAAAATGTGGGAAACCACGGGTTTCCCCTTGCAGGCTGGCAGAGTTCCCAAGTTACCCTTCCAGGCTGCTTGAGACTGGTTGGAACGGGACACGGGGCGCCACGTGCATGTGTGCATGTGCATACATGCACGTGGCCAGCAATACAGCCAAGCAGCAGTGGAGAGTAGCTCTTCCAGCTGGCTGCAAGTAAGTTTATTGGGGAGTGGGGATGAGGGGAGAGGGCATAGGTGACGCATAGAGAAGCAGATTGAAGTGGCTATTGAGGGTGGGAGTGTGGGGCAGGGTTGGTGGCTGGGGCTGGGAGCGCCTCCCAGCCTGGATAGAAATGTGCAGCCAAGGGGCTTGGCTGGGGGAATGGGTCAGCATTACGGGTGGCTCCTCTGGGAGAACGACAGGGGGCTGGCTCCCCTCTGTTGCATGCACTCTGGGGGGGGAGGGGTCCATGGGGCAGTCACATGCCCCCAGATTTGTGTACAGGGTGGCGGAGGATGTGGGCTGCCTGCTGCTGACTCTGGGCTTCCTGCCCTGCTGCCTTCCCCCTGAGGGCCTCTGTGGCCTAGCAGATGGGACCCAGCACAGGAGGGCGGAGTGGGGTGGGGAGGCTCAGTGCTGCCACTACCATCACTGGGACCTCCACACCAGCCATGCTGCCAAGGTAAGGCGCACCCTACCTGCCTGCTGGGCAGGGGGATGCCTCATCATGGCAGCATGGCTGGCATAGGGCTTACAGAGGTGGTGACAACAGCACCCAGCTTCTCTGTCCCACTCTACCTCTCCCACTGGTTCCAACTGGTGGGCCATGGAGGCCCCTAGGGGAGGGCAGCAGGGCGGGGAGCCCCAAGCCCATAGCAGGCAGCCCACATCCTCCCCCACCCTCCACAGGCTCCACTCTGGCTGTGCCGCCCGCAGGGGGTGGGGCACTCCACTGTGGCCACAGCAGGCACTAGGTTCTGTAGCCCTGGCATGCTGCGGACCCGCTCCAGTAGGGTTGTGGGGTAGAGGGCACTGGGACAGGAGTAAGGGCCACCAGTAGGGCTGGGGAAGCTGTGAGTTGGGGGAGTGAGTAACACCAGCAGGGCCAGGGGGCTGTGGGTTTGGAGTGAGGGGCACTGGCAGGGCCAGAGGGCTATTATGGGTTAGGAGTGAGGGGCCAGGTCAGGACACCAGAGTATCAGGGTTGCTTAGCACCACAAAGCAGCAGGGAGGGGGACAGCTGCAGTTGGACCCATGTCTTGGTTAGTGAAGGGGGCAGGGGGTATTCTGATTTTCCATGATAAAAAACCAAAATCAAATGCCAAAAATATATAGGTATTCAGAATTTATTTTATTATAATGATTGAGCCACTAATAGGCTTCCAAATTTTTTTAAAATTGTAAACATATCAATAAAACATGGTGTTCAACTAGTGTGTGTGTGTGTGTGTGTGTGTGTGTGTGTGTGTGGTGTTTCATTTTAATCACAGAAAAACACAGATTTTGAGGTTTTAATCAGAAAATTTTGAGTTTTTATCAGAGAATTTGAGATTTTTAAACAGAGAGAACCAGGATCCATGCTTATCACTCTAGCTACACCATAGCTGAGAGCTCCAGGCTTCCCCTTGGCTTCCACTTCTTGTGGGGTGCCCATGCAGTGTAGTAGTGGGGGCTCCTTTTAATTTCTCCATGATAAATTTAATTCTTTGCTAATGTATGCATATAACTTTGCAAAGAATCATTATATTATATAACCTTACTAGATGCAATCTGATATTGGACATAATATATCATTATGATATCCTCAATTTTGACTGCCTTATTTTCTAGCTCAAAAGGAAAACTTTAGGGGGTCTTGTTTTTCTGTTTAGCGCTGAGGGGTTTTTTTTTTGGGGGGGGGGTTGACATGCAAGAGTTAGCTGTTGACTTAGACAATACTTAAGGATTGTGGGTTTTAAGTTTGTATTAAAGACATCAACAAATTGTAGATCTGTATGAAAGGTTTCCAATGGCATTTATTTTTATTTATTCGTTTCCTTGCAAATTTACAAGGACACTCTGTCTGTTAACTGAAACTTTGGACTCCATGTGAATGAGCTACATTTTCCAGTGTGGTAGAGGCTGAAGACCCGTTGATTAAAACACTGTTCCTGTGGATTTGATTAAACTCTCTGGGAGGGGAGCTTCAGTCCTAACATACTCTGTCACTAAGATTACTGTTTCAAATTTAACTTAATTTTTAATGATAAATAGCAACATATTTTAATATACTGATGCTTGTATGATGGCCACCATTTTGGCTGCTGCTTATTTTGTTACACATACTTGTGCTCATTTGTTGTATTTTGTGAGATCTTTCAGTGTATATTTGCCTTCAAGCAGCAGGTGTTGCATAGTCTGAGGCTCTGTGCCACAGTCACAGGTGGTTGAACCAGCGATATAACTCCACTTCTTCATTAGTTCCTTGGAGTGACCATCTCTGGTGCATAGGTGGTTGAGACATCACCACCTTTGCCCTGGTTTGTCAGCCCCTGGTGGTAAAGACTCAGCCACTGGAATATCCATATTTTTTTGCTGTTAGGTATTTTTTTTCAGCTTCTTGTTCTATATCTGTAGTCATCTCTCGTGGCTTCAAGAGGTTGGTTGGGTGCTGGTGAGGAAGCTCCTGTGTGATTTCAGATGTTAATGTGCTGTGGAATGGTTTTACAGTGGGTGTCTCACATCTTCAGTTTGCCTCAATTATTCTATCCTGCTGGCCACTGCTCTTCTGATGGCAGGTGGAGGAATGCCTTCCAGGAGGTGTACACTGTTTAGGCTGGTAGGCTTTGGATATTCTCTGATGCATTGGCAGCTGTCATTCAAGATGGGGTAAAAGTGCTTAGCATGTATGGATCTCTCCCATACAGGGTACATGTACTCAGCAGAGGAAAAGCAAAGAGTCAGAGCAGTAGCTTGGATGGTTGAGGGGCTAGCTTCCCGTTTCAAGTTGGTGAGCTTATATATAAAATGTTCTTATGAGTGAGCACCTTTGCTTTTGTCTTCATGATATGTTCTTTGTATGAAGGTTTGATTGAGGGTAACTCTGAGGTTTGGGCAGTGGGATAGTCGGGCCCCAGACCATGTCATGTTGAGCTGGCTGTTGGCCTCATGAGGGCCATAGCAGAAGCATTCATGTTGTGACCCCTGTCAGGTAACACCTGGTAATACCTGTGAATTCTGCTAACACTCCAAACCACACTTCTGACCATTAAGGTTGACACTTCATATAACTGGAAACCCCAGCTAAAAATATGACTCCACAGGATAAAGTGCCAGGTTTTGTATCTTAAAGGGATAGTGCAGCAATCAGTAACTTTTCAGGGTGTGGGCAGGTCATGGGCGACTGGTGCCTCCTGTCTTTGGGGGTCCCCCACATCGATCGCTGACCGGGGGGGGGGGGGGGTCCCCTGTCGGCCAGTCGCTGACCCTGGAAGCACTGGTGGCAAAACTGGGAGTGCCACTGGCGCTTCTCAAGGGGGACACTGGCCAGCACTTCCCATCTGGCGAGGGCCAATCGGGGGGGGGGGAAGCATGCCCCCCCACGTCCTCCTACATGTCGCCTATGAGGCAGGTGGTGGGATGTGGCTGCAGCTGCTTTTCTCTGCTGCAACATGGAGAAATCTCCCACTGCTGCCATTCTCCATGCTACACCATGAGGAAAGCACTCGTTGCTACCACTCCTCTCCACTGCTGAAGCCCTATGTCCACGAGCTGGACCTGGCTTGCTGAATCTGTTCTGATAACCCTTGGTGTAGTGGAATTGCGTTTCACCTGGATTCGTTTTGAGAACAACATACCTAATACTTTATGATCTTGTACAGACATTCAGTTTTTCCTGGGAGAGTCACTGGTCTCCTAGGAGGAACCACGAGTGTACAGATGTTCAGGCTTTTTCTCTCATGGTATTAATGTCCTATCCAAGAGAAAAAAAACCTTGGGAATAGCCAGGGTTAAATGACTTCCACGAGAGTTTCTCCTGGTAGAACAAATATCTACATGCTGTGGTTTAGCTCAGAAGAGATGTCCTCCAGCATTCCCCCCTCCTTCCCAGGGAGACGTTGTGTCCCTTGCTCGACTCTGCTGTTCCAGTAAAGAGCAGAGCATACCCCCTTCACACTCCCCACATTGTGCTGCAAGGAAACACAGGCTGACTATGAACAGTCTGAATCAGCCAATCAGAGTTGTTGCCAGATTAAGGAAGTCTGCAAAGCATACTGAGATGGTCCCCCTTGACTGCACAGTGTTAGCACTGCTAGCTCTCCACTCTTCAGGGGCTTAGCATTCGAATGTCTGTACACATGACTCTGGGTAGGTTTCTTTACCAGGAGAACAAACCTGGGTGAATTCTCCGACATTATTTGAATGTGTGTATGCGGCCAGTGACTGGTGTGCTAGATTATTTTTTATTTCTAGCCTCTTTTTCTGCAACATAACATACCAGGTAACTGCTGGAAAGCATATTTTAAGATGAAAATCTCTGAAAAGTACCCAGTAAAAGAAAGTAACTTCTCAACCATAACCATGACACCAGAACACTCTGATCAGCTTTTATTAATGTCATGTGCAAAATACTACATATGTACAGATACCAAATTAAAGATGCTGTGGGAATTATAACTATGTAAACATAAATTCTCAACCGACATTGTATGTATAAAGATATCTCTAAAGTTGTTCTTTGCTACTCCAGCTCCCATTTTTTTCTCTTGTTTTTCAGTAAAATAATTCTGGTTTTGTGATATCACAGTTCGTTGACTTGGGGAAAGGATGTGATGTCAAATAGGGCTGTGCGAAATTTTGGCAGCTGTTTTGTTTCAGAGGTGTTTTGGTCTGTTTCAACGCCTGAAATACTGAATCTGAAATGAAAAATGGAAGGCTCCGAAACATCTCCAAACGAAACAAAACCGTCCGAAATATTTTGGAAATGTTTCAGAGGCACGCCCCAGGAATAGTCTGGCACAACCCCGCAGCCCTCCTTTTAAAGTGCTGGGAGGCTGGGGCTGGGCAGGGCAGACATGGGGGCTTCTCCCATGGCTCTCCCTGCAGAGGCAGGCACAGCCAGAGGAACCACAAGAGAAGCCCCCATGGCTGCCCTGCCTGGCCTCATCCCCTGCCCAGCCCCAGCCTCCAGGCACTTTAAATAAAAAAGAATAAAAGCCCTGCACTCACTGGCTGTAGCAGCGGTAATCAGGGCCTCAGGTCTTGTGGAAGAGGCCCCCCCCCCCCCCCCCGCCATGCAGTGCAGGGCAGTGGTGGGGCAGCGGAGCTCACTCCCCAACCTGGCACCCATGCAGGTGCAGCATGGCTCAGTGGGCTCTGTGTGCTGTCTGGGAGCTGGGGCTGAGTGGTGCTGGGCCAGAGGCTGGCTGCTGGAGCCACCCTAGCTCCCAGAAAGTGCACAGCGCCCTGCTGATCCACGCTGTACTCGCGCAGGTGGTGATCCCCACTGCCCCACGCTGCACGGGACCATGCTGCCATGAGCCCCCAGAGGCCCTTATCGCTGCTGCTGCAGCTGGTGAATAGGGGGATTTTTTTGCTTTTAAGTGCCAGCAGGCTGGGGCTGGGCAGGGCAGCCACGGGGCTTGTCTTGTGGCTCCCCCTGTGGGGGAGAAGCAGGCACAGCCAGAGGAGCCGCAGGAGAGCCTGCAGCCTCCCAGCTGTGCCTGCTTTTCCCCAGCTGATCCGAATCTCTGAAACAGCGTCGAAACTCCAAAACGGATTCGGCCAAATCAAAACGGAAGAGTGATCCGAAACACTGAAATGAATCACTGTCCTCTGAAACAGCTGAATCTGAAATGGAACCAAAGCATAGCCATTTCGCACAGTCCTAATGTCAAATCAGCATTCTGTCCTAATTGCTTAATGCTAGCTACAGTATAGCTGGCTTAAATGATGTGATACTCTGTCTATATGGGTATGGAGGGAGTTTTAGTTTGCTTAAGTTACCTCTTTGAGCTAATTTGTCTGAAAAAGTATCAATCACGTGTTTTGTTCTAAGGAAAAGAATTGTATCATGGTCAAATGGACATAGGGGACAGGTTTGTGAAGACCAGGTGCTAAGGCATTTCTAGCTTGTACAGCAAATTCCAAATATTTCCAAAGCTGTACCAACATCTGATTTTATTTATTTTTTCCTTTTGGGGAATTCTAGTGCTCTAAACTCCAGTCTTCTGTAAAGGAGTTGGAAAAACCTGTTGTTTTTTTTAGTTTGGCTTCATCCTGTTATCCAGGGAATCATCCAGGTTTAATGACCCTTCTTGTTTTCTGGTTTGAAAGAAACATGACACAACCCTGACAGCAGGTGGTGGATTCCACAGATGCTAAACATTTATGATATATAAATTGTTTAGTTTCTGCTACAGTTCAACAAGTTACACATCAGGCTTTTTGTCTATATAATATGGCTTTTGTCACTATACCAGCTGGTATAGTTGTGGCAACAGAATTTCCTTTTTGGAGATGTATCAGAAATGGAGCATAAGCTGTAATCAGGAGTTTGAATGTCAAGACAACTTTATATGGTATTAAGAAAAACTTTTAATTTGTAATCTACATTCTTTTAAGCTCTGTTTGTTTAGTATTTTGATTTTTATAAAAAAAAAAAAAGTCTTTTAACATTTGGAAATACAGAATTGCATTAGGCAGAAGACTTTCAATGTAAGAGTAACCAGTTAATGGTAGTAACCAGTTAATTGCAGGTTTCTATCAATGTTTAAGTATACTAGAAAAGAGTGGACATTTTAGAGTAGACCAGCAGTGAACCCAAACTCCCACTGATTTATTTTATTTATTTATTTTTTAAAGAAAACTAGCCTATATAATCGCCCTCATTTCTGCATCATTGTTTTGCACACCTGGATTGAATTTTGTTTTGTAATGTCTGTTTGTTTCTAAATTGAGTAGAATTATAGCTTCCAATGAAATGGTTTTTAGGCCTTGGCTGATGGTGGTAATTTTTTGCCCGCTTATTATTCTGGAGACCACTTTAAATGATTTACTTAAACACGCAAAAACAAATTAATCCCCTATTTCACATGTTTTCATGCTACTTTTTTATATTGTGATTCCAGGAGGGTTATAATTCAGTAATTAGCAATTCAGAGTAAATGAGTAATTCAGAGTAAATGCTCTGTCTGTCATTTTGAACTCTGTGCTTGAATTGTGTATTATATATGGTATAGTTTTTACATGCACACATTTACTCTTTCTCTTTTTCGCCAAGAAGTAAAATAAGATGCACTATAAACCAGGGGTAAGCAACCCTTGGCATTCATGCCAGAGCATAAGCATGGCACATGAAGGCGTTTTGCTTGGCATACACACCTTGGGGCAAACAGCAGGGAAGGGGCTGGGGCTGTGCTGCCACAACGAGGATCAGGCCTCTCACGGTTCCCCTGCCACCCACCCCTGGCACACCAACATCTTACAAGTTGAGGTTGTGGGTGTTTTCAACCCCTGCTACAGACCTTTTTTGTTACATTTTACCTTCTCTATTATGGGCATGTTGCTGTTGTTAATATTGTTATTTATTAATAACACCACTAATTTCAGTATTGTTGTTTATTTTAGGTTCTATCCGTGAAGAGAATGGAATAAGGTGGCATGTTTGTCCATATTGCTCTAAAGAATTTAAAAAACCCAGTGATCTAGTGCGTCACATTCGCATTCATACTCATGAGAAGCCATTCAAGTGTCCCCAGTGTTTCCGCGCCTTTGCTGTAAAGAGTACCCTTACAGCACACATAAAAACGCACACTGGCATTAAAGCCTTTAAGTGTCAGTGTTGTATGAAATGTTTTTCCACCTCAGGAAGTTTAAAAGTTCATATTCGTCTACATACAGGTAAGTGCTTCAAAGTTATTCCTGTGGTCTTTATGATATGGGAGAAAAGTCTGGGAATAGGGGAACAAAATAAGGCCCTTAAATCTTAACACCTTTATCTTAATAGATATCCTTAAGTACCTGTAAATCTTTAAAAACAGAATGAGGCGCTGTTTACTGCTTATGAAAAATAATTTAATAACCATTTAAATCCTTAGCCCTATCGCATTATTGTATTGTTGACTTTTTAAAAGATTTTAATTTGTGTTCATGGCTCCAGTTCCCATTTGTGTTTGACATTTTATATTATGAATAGTTTTGTATTTTATAGTTACTATAAATAGTTTGTATATTGAGAATTATGTACTTTGCATACTGCTTATACTGTTTTAGCATTATAGGATCAAGCAAACTGACAATTTTGTTCAATTATAATTACAATTGTCATGTGCTTTTAAAGACTTTCATGGTGAACAATATGTGTAGTTTAAGATAATGAATTGTTAGAAAATGATGCTGAATGGTGTGCTTGAGAACTCATTTTAAAATTCTTATATCTTAATATTGAATTATAGCAATGTACGGACATCAAGGCTCATATAGTTCATCTCCCAGAATGTATATAGCCAGGGTGTCAAACTCATCCTGGGCCCCAGGCTGGATTCATATGGCCAGCAGCAGGGGTGAGAGGAGGACCAGGCTGCTGCCAATGGACATGTCCAGCAGGGCTTAAGGGCTCTGAATTCTGCAGCAAATCACATCTCTTAACCACACCCCCAACTTCAGGTGGCTTGGCAAGCCTGACAGAACAGGTTCATGGGCCATCTGCTTGACACCCCTGATAATGCAGGATTTTCAAGCCTTAATTAACCCAGATGAGTGTCTACCAGGCTCTTTTTGAAAATCTCCAAAGAAGGAAATAAATGAGATTTACATAACTTTCCTAGGAAACTTGTCCCATTGTTTTTCTGGGACGTAATTTAAATCTTCCTTGCCTATGGCCTTGCCATCCCACCTTCTGAAGCAAGGGAAACAAAATGAAGGAAAAATGTTCTTTCAGATATTTGAAAACTGCTGTTATATTTTCTGTCCTGTCCTGCTGTCTCTTTTTCTCTGAACTAAACATACCTAAATCTTTCAGCCAACCTCATATGACTTACTTTCTTGTTAAATTGTGGGCCCCCACCCTGTGTGCAGTGTAGACTAGTTAAGTAGAATGGTACTCTAGTGTCTCACTTATACTGATTCTGTTAATGGAACCTATTTGTTTTCTCTATGATAGCACAGTATTGCTAAATCATATTGAATCTATGGTCCAGCATAATTTCTAGATTACTCTTAACTGGTTGGATGGCAGTGCAGATATTCCTCTTCTCACTTGTATAGGTGCATTTGGTTTTTCTTCCCTTATACCATATATGTGTCTGTTGAATATCATTTTGTTTCTGTCCAGCTCTCCATTTCAGCAAAATGTCTTTTAAATGTTAATTCTGTCCTTCATAGTATTTTGCAGCTCTCAGTTTTGTTATCTGTAAATTAGTTGCCATATGCTATCTTTCTTTACATCCAAGTTGTTAATAAAAATGATAAACAGCACTAACCCCTGTGAAATGAATTTGAATCTTCTTGCGACCCCGATGGTAATCCATTAATAATATTTGTGGTTCTTGAACCAATTCTGTATCCATTTAATGGTAATTTGGTTTGGCCCACATTTCTCCAGTTCATTTAAGTGGGACTGAGTCAAGAGCCATATTTAAAACAAGCGTATGGCCATCTCATCTCTCTTATTCACCAAAACAATTATTCTGTAAAAGAAGGAAATGTAAATTTGTTTGGCATTCTTTGTGCTTAACAAATACTTCTTGACTTCTAGTGATCATTTTTTATCCTCCAAATATTTACAAATTTTATTTTTTTTTCCTATTTGCTCTCAGTACTTCCCAGGTATTGAAGTCAGGTAGGCTAGTCTGTAAGGGCACTTGTACAAATTGGGGGGGGGGACACAACCCAGCGCTTTATTGGAAGAAGAATCGCATCAGTTTGACCTCATTCAATCAACTATTAGATAAAAGCACCAAAAAGCCCAGCTGAAGCACATAAGCTATACAGGCACTAGGCAATCCAGGTCAAACTGATACAGTTCCTCTTCTGGGCGTGCTCTGTGCTGAACTAAAAGTAAAGCTCTTGGTTGTTTTGTTTCCCCACCCCAAATCTGTAAGCAGCCTAAGTGCTTGAATTTTCCTTTCCCCCCTTTTACAGGTAATCATTCTGCTAACCTTCTCCAGTCCCCTTGATCCACCTTCATCCTCTAAAAGTTTGCAAATAATATTGTCAGTGGCTCAGACTTTTTCAAGAAGTCCTGTCAACCTGTGTCAGGCTGCACTTATTTAAATAAAGATTTGTCAAGAGTTCTGTAATATACTCAATTTATGATCTGCATCTCTTCCACTTTTGCTATTTATGTAGTCACAGTTTATTTCCTTTTGTGAAGACTGAAGAAAAATATGTATTGAGTGATTCTGCTGCCTTAGAGTCTTTTTTCTTAGTAGTTCACCTTCTCCACTGAGCAGAAGACCCATAGTTTCTCTGATCTGTCTTTTCTGTATGATACTTGTACAATTCTTTCTTGTTTCCTTGCATCTTTCCCTACTCCTATATAGCCTTTACTTTTAGAAGTTAGTCATTTACTAAAACAGCACCAAAAATAAACCAAATAATAAAAACTCAAAAGAAAAGATTTTCATATTACAGCTTTTATTCTTGGGGAAATGTAAATAAACCATAAATAACATACTTTAATCTTTTGCAGGTGTTAGACCTTTTGCTTGTCCTCACTGTGATAAAAAATTTAGAACATCTGGCCATAGGAAAACTCACATCGCTTCACACTTTAAACACACTGAACTAAGGAAGTTGCGACATCAGCGCAAACCTACAAAAGTTCGAGTTGGAAAAACCAGTGTTCCGGTACCAGATATTCCTTTGCAAGAACCCATACTCATCACTGATTTAGGTAAAGATTTGGTTAATATATTTATGTAATTTTGTCATTGATAATCCTGAAATTAGAATGACTAAACTAAGGATCATTATTTAATCAGAAAAAGACAAACTCTATGCTCACTCAGGAAGATCATCTCCAAATAAACAGCAGCAAGAAAGAGGAATTTGTTTTGTGTTTGAATTGAAAGGTTCTGAACTAAGAATAGTAGGCTTTTTATTTTTGTAGGCAAACAGTATAAACTTAGGCCAAAGTTAACTGGTATCACGCTGGAATAGAAAGGGCAAAAATACTTACTGGTTTCCTTTAGTTTTTGAGCTACTTATTAGAGAACACTTTATTCTGATCAAAATCCTAATAAAATTATATGGCTTTAGTGGGTTCAGTGTAATTGGATTCATAACGGAAGTAGAGTTCAATTAGCGACAGCACTTTAACAGAGGACATCATAATGACGGAATGAATTATAGAAGGATTACATGGAGTCTTTCATTCTCATTTTATTGTGGTACAGGGTGTTACATTTATGTATCACTTTTTAAACCATTTTTCATTTGAGTGACAGTTTTTTTTCCAGCCTTACAATGCAATACTTCATGTCATAAATGAGAACTTGGATAAAGTGTACAAATTATTGTAATGTTTCGATACTTAAATCTTCACATAGAAATAGTTGATTGTAGTTCCATTAAATCTGGGTGTGTTCCTGCTTTGACCCTCAGGTAATATTTCCAAAATTCCAACCAAAGTGCAAACACCTTTTATAAGTTTTTAAAAAGATGGAACTGCTGTAGGTCTCTAGTAGCTTTAAAAAAGGTTAAAACAAGCATATCAAACAGGTGGACCCCATTATTTTCTTATTTCTTAATGGAAATGAAAACCTATAAATTACTGCTGCTTCAATCAGAAGTTGCTAATAAAAACAGTTTTTAATGCCATTTCACTTATTTATAATGAAGGTAATAAGCTTAAAATCCTTGTTGGGTCATGTAAGTAATAAGTATAATACATATTATTTTAGTGCCATTTGTATGTAGCTTCCTGATTTTACAGGTGAGCTCTAGTGGTTCTGGCATTGTTTAAGCTTTATCTTGATTGGTATTTAAAGCTGCTTTGTTAAATTGTTTTCACAGATATGGTCTAAAATTTTTGGAGAGATAAGGCAATGAATACATTTTATAGAACATATTACTTGAACGTGTTTTAATACAGAACCTTTTAGATTCTAATTATAACAAACTCCTCGCCAAGTGGAAGGCTCTAAAATAAATGTTGAGATATTATCCTAGGTTATTGTCATTTAGTTCAGGGCACCCTAGTACGGGAGACTCCTCATCTAGAAAAATTGGGTAGATTTCCAGTTTCTTTCATGGAGTATTGCAAAATGGGTCAGAAAGTCTTGCTTTGAATTTTTCAGTTCCTCTGATTATGGTGTGGTCAATTAATTTTGTGTTTAGAAAACAGTGAAATACCACTTAAGTTTAATCTAACATGGGGTAGGCAATTATTTCCAATTGCAGGCCACATAGGCAGTTCTGGAGAGCTGCCACGGGCTGGTCAGAGCCCCCATCCCGCAATAGCCCAGTCCCACCATCTCTAGCAACACACAGCCCCAGCCCTGACCCTGGCCCAGCACGTGCCTGCTCTGGACTCGACCCAGCCGGAATGGACCATCTGGAACCCACGCACAGAGTCCTGCCCCTGTCCCACTCCACACCTGCTTTGGACTGCCTAGCCATGCTGAGCAGCGGTGGTGGCCAGGTAGAAGCTGCTGCTCAGCATGGAGGAAAAGTGGCTCCTCCTCACTGCTGCCAGGCCCTTGCTGCAGCTACCTGGAGCCTGTGCCTGGGCTGCCCTGCATCTCTTCTCTGCTGCTGTCACTGCTGCCTCCAGGCAACCATTGGGACAGCGACGGCAGTGCAGAAGAGCTGCAGGGCAGCCCGCACACTGGCTCTGGGCAGCTTCAGCAAGAAGGGCCTGGCAGCAGCGAAAGGGGAGGGGCCACTTTTCCCCCGTTTTCAGCAGCAGCTTCTGCCCAGCTGCCACTACTGCTGCTGCTGCTTTTTGTCTGCTGCTGTTGCTCAGCATGGGCGGGCGAGTCTGGAGCAGGCGTGGGGCCAGGGCTGTGTGTATGGGTTCTGGCCGGTCTGCACTGGTCCGCTCTGCTAAGCCCAGTCCAGAGCAGGCCGGGGTTGGGGCTGTGTGTGCAAGTCCCCACCGGTACCATGGATCTGGGGCCAGCAGCAGTGGCAGCTGGAAAGAGCCACCACCACCTGTCCTGTCTAGAAAGGCAGTCCAGCTGTGGAGCCACCCCAACACCACTGCGTGCCCAGAGGGCAGCACGGTGTACCACGGGGCAGGCAGGGCCAAGGAACCCACTGGCCCTGTATTTTGCCCACCCCTAATATAGCACAAAAAAATCGGTAAGTTTAAAGCATTTAATAGCCCTTTGTATAGAACATTAATATACCTATGTTTATATTGTTATTCTTTTCATTGGTAATTTTTTTTCATTTTAAATTTCTTGAAGTCTTTAAGGATAGTTCAGATACTAATAAATACTTTATTTGTAAGGTAGCTTTGTATTTATTTACTAACTAGTTTTTCCTCCCATGCTAAACTCCAGTTCTGTTTATACACAAATAAAATAATTTAAGTTATAGTTGTCTGTTTCTTAGGCTGCTAGATTTTGTTTACTGTTTAAACTTGTATTTGTGTAACACGTAAGTGTTTGCATTTCTTGTAGATATGATTCCTCAGAAATTATTTAAGTTTTACTTGTTCTGTGGTTGTGGCAGCATCAGCTGTCATATTGGAAAAAAACAACATTGAATTCATTACTGTCATTACAAATCAGCACTCTGGTACACTGTTGATTCACTATGAAATTCTGAGTGACATGTTTTGATTTGTAACAAAATGCTCTTGCTAACTTCACTAGTCTGTCACTTTTTTCTCTGCCTTGTCTATTATACTGTTCATAGTCACTCTTCATATAGTAATGTATTTGTTATTTTGTATTTTGGTAATATCCTTGTTCTATGACCTTTGCTAGTCTTAAAATATGTTTTTATTTCCATTTGCTCTAAGAATACAAGTTGCCAGTTTTTTGGAGAGAAGAATTTTATTAAAATAAGTAAATACCTCATTCCTTTTACACAAAGGAGTATACATTTTGGTTCCACATTCCCCTGCTTATTTTTAAGAGCTTCCTATCTAGATAGTTAATGTCTCCCTATGAGCTATTGTACTGAACTCAGCTAGGAATGTTGCCTGGACTGAATAGACTACAAGAAAAAAACTAAGTATTTTTCTCTGTAGTGATTAGGCTGCATACTTTGTAAACACATTATGTGCAAGGGTAATTTTTTACAAATAAATTAGCCCTGCACATTACTGGTTGTATCCCAGCATCATAGAAATTGGACCTTTTATTATTCCTACATAAGGTTGCACAAGTATGAACACAGTGATGATACATAATTCTTCTGAGAGAAAATTATTCAGTTATTCTCCTTTGACTAGCTGGCTACTTGGACCTTCTTGCTATGAATTTCTGCTTGGAGACGTTTTGTCTTATGTACCCATACATGTGCTCCAGTGTTTCCTTCCCTTCTGTTCCTGCACCAAGCAGGTAATAGGTGGTGCTCACTCTTGCTCTTTAGTTGCTCTCAGCTTCCTGGCAGAGATGGGGTACTTAACTGGCCTGCCTGCTGGGCACATTTTTTTTCCCCAAACCCTTGCTTGGTGCTGCCTCTTTTAATCCTTTAGTATTATCCTTTTTCTTACAGCTCTTCATGGCACAAAAAAAAGGAGAAATGATAGAAGGTTTGCTTGGAATGGGGTTAGGGCTGGCAATCTTCTGCTGTTCACTCCGTGTCTTTCTTCCATTGTGCACGACCTGCCACCTTGACTTGCTTCTCCCCCTTTTTACTTTCCTTGTTGACTGAGTTCACAATCTTTTTCTTTATGGCTGTGTCTTTTTCTCTCTTCCTGAGTTTTAAGAAGTGCTTTTTTGTGACACTGTGATTTCAGGCTCTGATGGGCATAAGTAAATCCCTTTTTTTCATAGATTCATAGATTGCGAGGCCGGAAGGGACCTTGGAAGATCAGGGTCCAGCCCCCTGCACCAGGCAGGAAAGACAGCTGGGGTCAGGTGACCCCAGCAAGGTGACCTTCCAGTCTCCTTTTGAAGATTTCCAGGGTAGGCAATTGCACCACTTCTGGAGGGAGCCTATTCCACAGTCTGGACACCCTGGCTATGAAGAAGTTTTTCCTAATGTTCAGCCTGAAACAGTCTTCCAGGAGTTTATGGCCATTACTCCTGGTTATCCCCAAGGGCGCCCTGATGAACAGTTGCTCACCAAACCCTTGATGGTACGCCCCTGATGTAGCAGTAAGCCGATACCAAGTCCCATCTCAGCCTGCTCTTTTTCAGGCTGAAGAGTCCCAAGTCCCTCAACCTTTCCTCATATGGAAGTGCGGTGCCCAGTACTGGACGCAGTACACCAGCTGCGGTCTCACCAAAGCTAAGTAGAGTGGAAGAATCACTTTCCTAGTTTTGCTGTAGATGCATCGATTGATGCATACCAGGGTATTATTTGCCCTGTTGGCTACGGCGTCACACTGCCAGCTCATATTCATACTGTGGTCTATTATTACCCTCAGGTCCCTTTCATGGTGCTGGTCAGTTTGGCGTTGCCAAGCCTGTAGGTGTGTAGGGAGTATTTTGTCCCCAGATGGAGCACTTTACATTTCTCGACGTTGAACTTCATTTGATTCCAATCCACCCAGCTTGCTAGCCTTTATCTGCAGCCTATCTTCAAGCGTGACCACACTTCCCCATAACTTGGTCATGGTCATCCGTGAACTTGGCCAGTGAGCTCTTCACCCCTGTATCTAAATAATTGATAAAGATGTTGAAAAGCACTGGACCAAGCACTGACCCCGAGAGACACCACTGGCCACTTTTCACCAAGATGACACACATCCGTTCATTAAAATTCTGTGGGTCCTACCCTGGAACCAGCTCCCTACCCATCTGTTTCATGGTTGAGTCCACAGTCATTCAGTTTACTCATGAGAACATCATGGGATACTAGATCAAAGGCCTTTTAGAAGTCAAGGTATACAATGTCATCCTCCTCTCCCTTATCCAGGTGGCGAGTTAGCCGATCGTAAAAGGAGATGAAGTTGGTAAGATAAGACCTGCCCATGACGAAGCCATGCTGGCTGTCATTCAAAATCCTACCTTCTTCAAGCCTATCACACACAGACTCCTTGATGAATTTTTCCAGGATCTTCCCTGGGATAGAAGTTAGGCTGACTGGCCTATAGTTACCCGGGTCTTCCTTCCTCCCTTTCTTGAAGATGGGCACAACGTTGACCCTCTTCCAGTCTTCAGGGACCTTTCTGGAGTGCCACGAGTTTTGGAAAAGTTTTGCCCATGGTCAACTTTTTTTGATTTAGGGGAATCTTCCCAGTAGATGTTTCGTTTGCAGGTTGTCTATGTTTAGGACCTTAAGAGAGATGGAGAGTGCATGCTAGTATTGGTTTTTGATGAAGTTATCTGAGTTTTCTTGACCCTCTGTAGCTTATGTACAAGCTCATAAACACTTGGTAATTTTGATACTGATGTTCCTACATGACGGTAAGATTTTGTGACTTCACAAGGTCCTGAAAGACCTTGTAAAGTGTTTGTTGAAATTTGTGCCAGAGGCACCTAACTGGCTATAACAAAGACTAGCAGGTCCAACTGTTGTTGATTCTATTTGAAATGCTTTTCTGTCCCATTCTGTCCTGTTTCAGGAGTAGCAGTCCATTTGATGCTCAGCAAAATCTCTATTCCCTTTTCAGTTGCTCTTCTCAATCCTTTCTTACCCTGTTAGAGGACTCGGCATAAACCCAGAACTGTTTCCAACACTACTGGTGTCTGTTGTCTCTCCTTCACGTGTGTAGGGCTTTTTCTCAGGTACTACCTGTGTTTTTTTCAGTGGTCTGTAGGGTTTACTGCTTGGTCTTTCAGATCCAGGGTTCTAGCTCCTATGGACTATGGATAGAAATTGTGCTGCTCTAGCTTGCATTTCTGGCCACTTGTTTTCATCCACCATGTTTTAAAACCAGTTGGCAGGCTCTCCAGCACATTTCAGGTTTTCCAAACTGTTGATCAGGCAGTTGTAACTCTTCCTCTTCTGAGACGTTGGCCCCTTCTAAGATGTAGCGAATTTCTAGGAACAATATGTGGCTCATGTGCTTCAGGTCTCTTTCAGCCTCTTAGATCAGGGGTCTGCAACCTATGGTCTGCTGGTCAGATCCAGCCTGCAGAACCTTTTGGATCCAGGCTGTGGAAGTGGGGCTTTGGTAGCAGGGTTGCCTTCTGCAGGCATTCTCCCTGGACCACTGTGGGGAGCAATGCCAGCTGCAGGTGCTCTCCCTTTGCTGCCACAGGGACCAATGCAGGCTGTTGGTGCTCTCTATGGGCTGTTGCTGTGGGGACCATTGCTGGCAGTGGCAGGATCCTAGTGCCTGCCTGCCTGCTTGCTTGCTTCTGATCCCAGGTAGGTCACATCAGCCAACAGCTGGAAAAAGTTGCCAACCCTGTCCTAAATATCCTTCACCAGCCTGTCCTGTCCAAGGTAGCTCTACACATTAATGCTGCCATTATGTATCTGGCCAAAATTATCTGATGCATGTCAGTCTTGTCCTCGAATGGACAAATGAGCAGACAAGAAGTATAGGGGAATTTCCTGCATATTTATACTTGCATCAGATTCATTATCTATGGCTGGGGCGGGCAAAGTCTGGCCCATGGGCCAGATCGGCCCCTTGGCGGACTCCATCTTCCAGCAGCCCCTGCCTGCATTGCTATGGCCGGTTTCCATGGAGGCCCCAGGAGCATTGGATTCATGAGAGTGCAGGGCCAGGGCCAGGGTTTCCATGGCCCCAGCTGGCAGGGTACACACCAGGGCAGGGAGTTGTTCTGGAGCCAGAATCTCGTGGCAGTGACAGCGTGGTCTGGAGCTGGGGCAGAGTGGGCAGCAGATTACAGCTCTGTCCCGCCTCTGGACCACATTGTCACTGCTGCAAGATCCCAGTCCTGGCCCCAGACCAATTCGCCACCCAGTCACGCACCCTGCCAGTGCTCCTGGGACAAGTCTCCATGAAAACCCTGGCCCCACACTGTCATGGCCCTGCTGATTCTGGGGTCTCCATGGAAACTGGCCACAGTGATGTGGGAGGGACTGCTGGTAAATGGAGTCCAGTCACTGGCCGGATCCTATTTGGCATCCAGAGACAGAAGGCCTCATCCATGGTAGATGTGCATATAACACTGCAGTTTGAATAATTACCAGGCCCTTTTAGTTCAGTATGATTTTGTGGGTGCATTGTAGTGGTGCTGGACTCCTTTCCCTCAAGCTATAAGGAGTTTGTCTCCTCTTTACTTAAGTGTTGACCAGCTGTTGACTAAGACAGCTGTGGATGTAGCTGATGCAACATTCCACTCAGTGACTGTGGTGGTTATGATGAAGCATTCCTCATGCCTGCAGAGTTTGTTTCCCAAAAGAGAGCCAAGCCTAATGATTTTCTTTTTGAGAGCATGGCATTTTTTATCCCCAAGATAGATCAAGCTTTCCATATACTTAAAGATTTGAGGACAGCTCACTAATCCTTGAGGATTTCTGTTTATCACTTTTCTGGGAGCTCCCCTCCTCACAAGGTCCCTAAACCTTTTTCATCACTGACTTCTGAAATCTTTCATTCTCTGAAGCCTCCAGAGACCCACCAAAATGTCATTGACAAAAGCAAACGCATTAGATGCTTTTTGGCAGGTGGGATATTGGACAGTGCACTTGGGAGATGCTTACTACTCTTGGTAAGCCCCTTTTGCAGACTGCCTAGCCATTTAACTAGCATTTAGGTCAGGCAATGGAAATGCAAAAAACTGTTTGTCTGGGAGAAAGGATATAGGCTGGACTCCCAAAATCTCTTAGTCTTTGCCAGCTGTTGTATTTCTAGGTCTCCTGATGCCTAATTTGTCATCTTCCTGGGATTAACAATCACAGATACAGTTATTTATTACATGCATCAATCTACACTTTAAGTATTTTAATGAAAGGGGTTGTCCCCACTGCTATCTGAATAATTTATGATAAGGAATTTCATCCAGATGCCCAGGTTTGATTAAAGTTATCAGGCTTTATCTTCATATATGTGCTGTTTAACAACTGTTTAACTATGATGGTCTTTAAGAGGCTGTTAAGTTTTGATCCTTGGCACTGGGTACCATTCCTTATAGTAAAAGGTTTCAATTACATTTTGTTACCATGGTCACACACTTAGTAAGTGTTCTCCTGTTTAGCTCAGGAAAAAATGGAATTTGGTTTTACAAGTCTGTTAAGGTTAACCCAGAATTTGTATGATTTTATAAAGCAATATACTGTTCCTTTCTTTATACAGGATTAAAGTACTTAAATGCACAGGCTTCTAATTTATTCCACACAGTGCACATTTCATTGTTTCCCCTTATTGTGAGAGAGGACTCTCTTGGACTAGCACATGGTCATTTAGTGACAGGAAATCTTAACTGTTTTTTTGAGAGTTGTCTGCCTTCTGAGTAAATTGTAGAATCAGCATCTGTTTAAATTGTGAATTTTGGATGGCACTTAAAAATATAATTTACAAGCATTGGTCATTTGACCACTTTTTTTTTTTAACGTAGATTTTATGCGGCAAACAAATACTATGGTGATGGGGACTTCTTACATAAACTTTTCCAAATTTAAATCTCTCACAACAAAATGTATATACATCTTGGGATTCTTTAGTTCAGGGGTTCCCAAAGTTTTTATGCTACGGCTTGGCAAACTGTGCCCTGGAAGTCACAACTGATCATGGCCGGAATTTCTGGCCGGAAGACGGGTAAGAATACTTCCATCCCACGGGTGGGGGCAGGTGGGCCAAACCCCGCGCTACAGCAGGCCCACCGAAAGGAGCTGCTGTCTCTCCACCTGATTCTGGGGGCCACGGTTTGCCAGTCCGCGGCCATTTCCGGTCCAGCAGCTGGCCCAGCACTGGGCCGCAGCCCAAGGATTGTGAACCCCTGCTTTAGTTGATTAAATGCCATGTGATTTTGACTGAAATACAATAGAATGAATGGGACTTCAGCTGATCAGCTTTGAATTAATAAATAGTTTTATTTAACTTATAGTTTTGTTCTAAATGTGTTGAAGGGCATATTGGGTCATATTTAAAGCTTAAGGGAACAGGGTAGCACTGTAAGTAGTAGAAGGACAGTTAAATGTTCCACACATTAATTTCAGTAGATGCTCAAAAGATGGTTGATTCCCTCCCCCACCTCCCGTGTTACAGATTTTTATATTAAAAAGCTGTCATGCTTTTAAAAGTAGGCTAGCTCTTTGAACTGGTGCATCTTTATTAGTAAATTTACCAAATAATCCTCTTTTGTTCTTTTGTTTATACATGCAGGTCTTATCCAGCCAATCCCCAGGAATAGCCAGTTCTTCCAAAATTATTTTAATAATGGTTTTGTGAATGAAGCAGACAGGCCATATAAGTGTTATTATTGTCACCGAGCATATAAAAAATCTTGCCACCTTAAGCAACATATCAGGTAAAACAAATTCAAGAAGAAAGAAATGTGTTCAGTAAATGATTTAATGTGAAATGGGTACATCTAAAATGATGGAATAAATTGTAGAAGACTTTCATGTAACACTCACTGCTGAGATTTCAGCTGTTCTATTTTTCAGCTTTTACCTACAATATTAAACAGTTAAGTTGACCCCTGAAGTTGACTATGGAGGTGGAGGCTGTGTATATTTTTGTAGTACTAACTTGACTATCCTTAAACAAACAAAAGCAAAAACGGCTTTTAAAGTAAACGCCTCTAGTAATGCATAAACCTTTGTAAAGTTACATGTGAAAGCCTGTGTTTTTTTCCCCTTAAATATTCCAACAATGGGGATATTTTCATCACATGTGCTGAGAGAATAACTGTAAGCAGTAATGGGTTGTCATCTTCCAGCTGGATTAGCAGTAGAGGAGATGGTATGTTTTGCTAATGGAATTGCAGATATTCATAGAGAAACAAAGAGACTCTGGGATCTTGGTTTCCATTCTAGGTTCTGAAAGAGAACATACCATCCTAGTTGCAAATTTTTGAGCCTGTTCCATCCCCAAAAAATGACCTTTTCTGCCTTATTCTCTTAAGCATGTCCCTGTCCAAGTTGTTTCTTCCCTAACCTGGCTCCCAGTTTCAGTCCTGTTCTCTTCAGACTTCTTATCCAGTGCTCAATCTCCATGACCAACTAGGCCCCATTTCCTCAAACACTAGCTTCTTGTCTGATTTCAGCCCCTCTGTTCCCACAGCCTTCCAGTACACATCCTGTTTCACTTATTGGCCTCCCAATGCCAGTCTCCTCACCCCAGCTCTTAGTTGCAATATCCCAGTCTCTCCCTCTTCCTCATAATTAGTCATCTCACGCTAATTGACTGTTCCAGCTCCCATGCCCACCCTCCAGTTCCTTTCTGCATTCTAATTGGGTAGGTCCTCTCCATCTTGCCTGAACATTGAAAGCACAATCTCCACTCCTTTCAGTTTTGGTGTATGGCTCATAGCAACTTGGATTTGCATGTGCAGGAAAAAAAGGCTTGGATTAGTCTGCTCAGGATGGACAGAATGCACAGAAAATTTAACAATGGAACATTAGCAACATCTCTACTAACTATGTGCAAACTGCAATTTTTCAGTTTAAAAAAAAAATTGCCTAAACCTGTGTGGATTTACACTTTAGCAAAAGGCATGTCTTAGGCACAACAGCCTTCCTGTGCCAGACTGGGATGCCTCATACCTCTCATTAACGGGCATGAGCGGGTTAATTTACCTGTGACTGTGTCTATACTAGTGATTCTCAACTCGGGTGCTGTGGCACCCTGGGGTGTCTTGAAATCCTTTTAAAGGTGCGGCAGTATGCCACACAGTATTTGCAGTGTTAAGTGCACAAACATGATTCACAAGATAAACTCAGCAATTTCAAATAAGAATTAATAGTGTTAAAAACATTCTGACCTGTTTTGGTCTTTCTGAGTTATTTGGAACAGAAGAACTGCTCTATTAGTTTTCCATAGTTAAAAAATAAGTGAAAATTACTGTAAGAGCTGGCATTTTCTGAGGAGTGCCTTGAATGTAAAAAGGTTGAGAACCACCAGTTTACGCTGTCTGACTTACTGCTGCTTTAATGGCAGTGGTGAAGCTGGCCCTTCTGGTGTAGCTGCTATTCTGTTAGCAGAAAAGAGTATGTTCTGTTGTTGAGCCACCAATGTCTTACTCAGAAGGCATAAGCTCTGTCATCTGAAGGCACCTTTTGTTGACAGAGCTGCATCCATACTGAGGCTTTGGTGGCAAAGCTATGTTAGCTACTGAGTAATCTTTTTCTCACCCTGACGTATTCTGCCAGCAGAATTCTGTAATGTAGAGAGAGGCTAAGAAAAGCTTGTCAGAAAGTTTTTCCATATGATCGGAACAAGTATTCCCTAAACTTTCTTGGAAGCAGTTGAATTATTTTAACTCAAATTGGGCGAGCAAAACAAAGTAGGGAAAAAAAGCACCCCAACCTGCGGCAGAAATTCAGCAAACAAATTTTCAGGTCAAATTGTTCAACTCTAATTATAAGTAACTGAATATAAAGTCTTACTAGGTGGTACTTACAGACAGACCTAGAATAATACGAGTAAGTTTAATAATGTTGTTTTTCCTTTGCAAGCGAAGATGACTGCATCCTGGGGGGTGGGGGCGGAGAAAGAGAGAAAAGAAGTGGGAAAGGAAAAAGGAGGGAGAAAAGAGAAAGGTAAAAAGGAGAAAGGAGAGAGGGGAAAGAGAGAGGAGCGGGGTGGAGGCTAAGTTACGTGGGTATGCAGGTGATTTATAAACCCAATCTATGCCCTGAACAATCTGCTGCAGCAGGGGCAGGACAGTGATGAGGACTGTTTAATAATATAGCTTATTAAAACTTAGATGTTCAGATTTTGTTGAATAGAATTACATGCCTTCTGGGCAGGTTTTTTGACTATTTCTTTTTTGTTTTGAATGACTTAAGAAATCAGACCTGTAATCTGCCTCTAATATGTTTTCTCTTTAAAAAGGTCACACACTGGTGAAAAGCCATTTAAATGTTCTCAGTGTGGAAGAGGTTTTGTGTCAGCTGGGGTGCTAAAAGCACATATCCGTACGCATACTGGATTGAAAGCTTTTAAGTGTCTTATTTGTAACGGGGCCTTCACTACTGGCGGTAGCCTCAGGCGACACATGGGGATCCATAATGATCTTCGACCATACATGTGTCCATATTGTCAGAAAACATTCAAAACTTCGTTAAACTGTAAAAAGCACATGAAAACACATAGGTAAGTGGTCAGCTTTTATTTTAATTTTTCAGTTTATTTCACTAGTCTAGTTAGAAGCTTTCTTGAAACCTCAGGATTGGTTTACAAGCTATTCCTTATTGCCTGGATTCTATAACATTAACTAAACTCTGAACCTAAAATCCTGTTTAGTTCATGCATAGATATTACTTTCAGTATTACTCACTGGGCATGTCTACAACATGCAATTAAGGTGCAGCAATAAACTCCAGCACTTACTGTGCCCGAGTTTATTGCTCCTGGATGCGCCATTTGAATGTGCTCCTGGAACCACAGCATGTTGAACTTAGTTGGAGCAGCTCCAGCTGGGACGGGGCAGTGGGGGTCAGCCTGCCAACCCTGGGCTGCTCCTGCCCAGCTCAATGTGCTGTGGAGGGATTGGCTGGGTCACAAGGGTGCTCCAGTGCAGGGTTAGGTGGTAGGCAGCCCCTGCGCTGAAGCACCTTTGTGCTCCAGCCAGCTGTGTCAACATCTACATGTGTGTTGCTGCAGAGTTTATTAGTTTCTTGTGGCATGACAGTGCTGCACGTGTAGACATTTGCTGTGGAGCTAATTAGGCCACTCCACCATAAACATCTCATGTAGAGGCACCCACTAAGGAGATTTTTGCTTACAGTTTTACTCTGATAAATTTTGGATGGTCAGAACTTTTTCTTGGTGCATATTGGCTGGGGATAAAAGTTTGTAGAAACAAAACAGGTGTAGAAATGGCTCTTTTATTTCCAAAGGCGTAGTCGTTTGTTCATCATCATAGTACTTAGTCATTGTTGTCAGTGTTGGATCTTGTTACTAGTATAAAGTTCAACTGAAGTAAAGATTGACCAAATTTAGTGCCATGTCTTAAAAATGTAATGCATGTTTTCCCTCTTTCCCCCCCCCCCTTCCCTGCTCTTTCTCTGTGAGTAGAGACTAGCTCTGTAACAGATACTAACTGTATGACTAAGGGAGGGAAAAGCCCTTGTTAAAACCCAGCATAAGAATGTGTTGGTCTTACTCATATGTAAGGGCAAATTATGAAAATAGTAGTACAAATTACCATATAGATCATTAGGAAAGGAATTGAAACAAAACTGAAAAGAGCATTTTGCCATTTTATAAATCCATTGTGTGACCTGCCCTACATCTTGAGTACTATTTGCAGTTCTGGTCAGCCCATGTCTAATATGATAAAATAGAACAAGAAAAGTTATGACAAAAGGTCAGCAGTAATTATCAATAGTATGGAATAACTTCTGCATGAGGAGAGTCTGGAAAGACTGGTGTTTTGCCGCTTGGTAAAGAAATGACAGAGATGATACAAGACATGTCTAGAATCCTAGGATATTTTGGGGGACAGTGTCTATTATTGGATCTTGCCTTTGCATATTTCTTACATATCATAGGTATGACTAATGACATAACTAGGGTGAGGCAATTGAGGCAGTTGCCCTGGGCATCAACCTGGGTGAGGGGCACAGAAAAAAAACTGTTGATGCTTCAGCTGCGTGATCACAGTTGTGTTAGCTGCCACACACGCGGGCTTTTGGTTGCTGCCTGGGATGTCTGGCCATGTCATTTTGCCTCTTGCTACAACATTGCTCCTGTAGCAGGCTACATGCCTCAGGGGTTGCAGCCTAGCTGCAGGCATTAATGACATGATTGCAAGCCTGCCTAGGAGGACTGGGCCAGCTGATGAGAATAATTGACTGACCCAGAGTGGGTTAAAAGCTCCCAGGAAAGATATCTGGGAGAGAGAAGGAAAGCTGCATGGCTAGAAGATGCAGCACCAAGCCCAGGTACTCTCCCAGGGTCTGGGAAAAAGACAGCAAAATGTGGTTTAGTCAGTTATTGGTTGTTTTATGCTTCATGTTATTCCCTATGTGGGCAGGGAAAATAAAGACTGTGGAGTGTTATCAGACAACCTGCTACAACTCTAGCACTAGTTATAAAATTCTAAACAGTGTAGATAAAGTAAATAGGGGACTGTTATTTATTATGTCTCACAATACACAACGTAGGAGGCATCCAATTAAATGATCTGGCAGCAGGTTTAAAATACACAAAATGAAGTACTTTTTCAGTTGATGCATAATTAACATGTGGAATTTATTGCCCAAGGCTGCTGTGGAGCCTGATTGTATAATCTGGTTCAAAGGCAGATTAGACAGGCTTTTGGAGGATGTGTTGATTTGAGGGTTTGATGTCAGATCAAGTCCAGAAATACACAAAACTAAAACCCTTCAGCTTCCCTGGACATTCAGTTGCTGACCTCAGAATAGCTGCTACAGAATTTTAAAAATACGTTTGAACACAAAATTGTGAAACAAGAAATCATCTACAGACTAGATTGTGATTTAAATGTGGTCTAAAAAGGGCCTGCGGTGTCTTACCCCGTTATCTGGATTAGTTTCTGTGACCTTTATGTCTCTAATGTTGTAAGTCTTTGTTGTTTTCTTCAACTCCCTCTGCCTTTCTCAGCACTGCCCTCTTTCCTTCCTTTACCTGCCCCCCACCCTTTCCATGACTCCTATATTTAAAACACTCTTTCTGTGTGATGGCCTGTTCTCTGCATGTCCTTCCATAGCACCTGAAGGAAGTGAGCTGTTGCTCGTGAAAGCTTATGTTTCAGAATCAGTGTGCAAGGTAACCTCTGCTTTACCCGACGTGATGCAGCTCGGCTTGCATAATGCTGCTGCTGGGGTACTACACTACTGGAGGTGGTCTGGATCCAGCCCATCAAGCTCCTTGTGGACTGGACCCAGCTCACAGGGAGCCCCAGATCCAGTGTGGGAGTGCTAAGAGTTTGCGACCGCTGCTCTAAAGCATCCCCTACTAGCCACTGTCGGAAACAAAGTACTGAGCTACATGAACCTTTGGTCTGACTCGGCATGGCTATTGCCTGTTCATTATTTACCAGTGAAAGAAACTTTACTTCCTTTTTTCTCAGATATGAACTTGCACAACAGCTTCAGCAGCACCAACAAGCTGCTTCAATAGATGA
This sequence comes from Alligator mississippiensis, assembly GCF_030867095.1. Classification (NCBI taxonomy): domain Eukaryota; kingdom Metazoa; phylum Chordata; order Crocodylia; family Alligatoridae; genus Alligator; species Alligator mississippiensis. Next base: position 110,268,127 of record NC_081826.1, read on the forward strand.
TTCCACAGTAGATCAGCAGAGCATTCATGTTTCTACACAGATGCAAGTGGAGATTGAGAGTGATGAGTTACAGCAATCAGAAGCTGTTACAACAGATCAGCAAGCTATTTTAGAACTAGATCAACAGCAAGTAGTTGGGACAGAAGAAGCAGCACTGGGGCAACAATTGGCTGATCAGCGATTAGAGCAAGATGAAGGTAAATGTTCATAACATGAAACCTATGCTAAATATGAGAAGTTTAGAATGAGTTCCTGAATTATTGAAAATTTCCACAAATGTAGTTTTTTAGGACAACTGAAATTAGAAAAAATACATGTATTTTGTGTAAAAGTTCAATTATTTAAAAATTTAATTCTTACCCTTTATTATTATATAAAATTTATGTAAAAACATTTTGTAAAAATTTTGCTTTGTGTATTTGGCTAGCAAATCTAATGCAAATATTGAACAAATATGCAAGAGAATACTTTGTAGAAAGAAAACATTATACAGTAAGCTATCTGGTAACTGGCACCTTACAAGCCGGCATGCTCTGTTAACCAGCATGCCGGCTTGTAAGGAAAAGTGAAACCGGAAGTGCCCACCGTGGCACTTTCGGTTTCTCCGAGCCCCCATGGCCTGGTGCAAAGCAACCTGTGCTGCCGAGGCCCCACGGCCCAGGGGCATAATAGCTTGTGTGGGGCTGTGCGGGGCCTGCCTCACTGTTCCACGGGGCCCGCGGGAGGGCGGCAATGCAGCGGGAGAGGCAGCGATGTGGTGGGAGGGGCGGAGGGATGTGGTGGGAGAAGCAGCAGTTGGGGCTGCTTAATTAACCGGCATATTTTGTTATCCGGCATCCCCCATTCCTGGGGGATGCCGGATAACAGAGCTTTTACTGTATAACATCACTACAGTTGATAAATTGCACACCTTTTAAGGTTGTTACAAAGCAATGCACACGTCCAATAGAGAGATCACAAAAATGTTGTTTGTTATATTAGTATAGAGTAGCTATAGTGGTGAAATGAGATGTGTTTCTGTTTGTTTTCACTCTTTAATAGAATTGATTGGTAAAAAATATATAACCCCTTCCCCCCCAAACAAATAAAACGTTTAATAAACAAAGTGGAGATTTAAAATCTCCAGCACTTCCTGTCGGGTGATAATTTTAATTTGGTCTAAAATGGCTCGGTAATGACCTCTAAAATAAAATTATTTTGGAGCAATCATTTACATTTTCTTTTCTTGAATTTGTGTTCCTTGTTTCAGATAGGTTTGTGACATCTCAGCACACTTTACAGGAAAACATGAATCAATTTGATCAGCAAGCTATAGCACAGCAGTCATTTGATCAGCAGGGATTATCACAAGGTTAGAAATAAATAACAGTTTTTATAATGAAAGCTTTTTGTAAGCCAGGACTTAAAGTGTTGGTATTACAAGCTACCTCAGATCTGTGCCCCTAGAATTTGGATAAATGTGTGTCTAATTCGTGCATGCACAAGAAAGAGACCTAATGAAAAATTCATCTTTATTGTTATTTTGGATTAAAAATTGTAATCAGAAAGTATTAAGATTTGTTTGCTTAAATTTTCTCTAGGTTTTCTTTGAAGTGATTTCTGTTTTGTTAGAACATTTTTTATTGCATCCCTTTTGTTGTCATTAACGTAAGTTAATGGGAGTCTTCATAACTTTTGCCTCAACTTCAGAAAAGTAAACTTGCGCCAGTAATTTTTGCCTCCTTCACAAGGTATTATAAAGATTAATGAATGTCTGCAAAGAATTTTTACATTGTTGCTAAAGATACCCTATACATAACATTTCAGTACATCAAATTTACAATATATGCAAATTCAAAAGTCTTTTAAAATTTACAAAAATATGTGCAGAAGTTAAAATACCAAATTGAGAGATTAGACCAGGTATGATGAGGGGCAAGTAATGTATTACAGAGGGAATATTGAGTGAGGGAAGGGTGCTAGATTAATCAGAACGGCCTGACTCCCTTAACCGTTTGGTATCAGATTCCTAAACTATAGAACTAGTTTTAAGTTATAGAATTTTTTTCAAAGAATACTTAAGTCATTCGATTTTAGATTAATTCTGTTGAAAAATACTTTCAACTGTTTCTTCTTTAAAATGTTTTTGCTCAGGAGTTTGCCTCTTCAGTGAGCAACAAAAGTTTTAAATAGGGCTGGAAGAAGGCAGTCCTGGTATCTTGCCCAGGCCCAGGAAAGAGGGCCTCATTTCTTACAGGCTTTAGCAAGTAGAAAGGAGAAAAGAAGTGTGATGGTGAAATTTATATCTGCATAAAATAAGGGCATGGGTAGTGGATGATGGAAATGAAAGAGGTGTCTTTTAGTTAAGCTATCTGGGGTTTTTTTTTTAGTAGTTACCAAACTTTTAGGGTTGATGTAACTTTTTAAAAGTTTCAGATATGAAGAAAAAAATCTCCCTCCCTCCCTCCCTCCCCACCTCCACTTGTTTGTGTGGTTTCCATTACCCTCTCCCCTTGATCCGCACAATACAGACAAGGCACAACACCACTCCTGTGCTCTTTTACCTCTTTCCATGCATCAGTGTACCTTCAGTATATTCCATACCTTGTCTTATATCCTTTCATACCCCATGTAACCTTTTATCTTCCCTTCTCTCCTCTCATTCCATGACTAGCCATTTTTTGCTCTGCATCCCTTCCATTCTGTCCCAGTCTCTGTCCATCTCCAATCTTTCATTCAGAGACTGGAGAACAGAATTTCTTCCATCATTCTAGCTACACTCCAGGTCCTAGCACCATAACACTCCCCTCCTTTACCTTGTCTTAGAATTCTTTCTAGATGCATTTTATATTTGGTCTCCCACACCTTAATTCTGATTTAGTTCATCGGGTTCTGCTACAGTAAATCTTGTAATCATAATTAGTTGAAAACTTTTGTTCTGATATTGGCTAAGTTTGCTGGTGGGTGGAAAACATTTGGAAGGCAGAAATTGCATCTTTTCACTGAGGGACTTTAGGATAGGTTTAAAATTTGGACTTTAGGGGAGTACTTGTATCAGTTTTATTGTGGAGTGGCTATTGATGATCTGCATTTGTATGTAAATGGTTTAAGTTCCTGTTGTTTCCCATTGATTCTATTTTAAAATTACTTCCATGTCTAGTTATGCATCTTTCTTCACAAAGATTTTATTGCATTTTTTTTTTATGTATTGTTCAAGCTAGAATAGTTTATTTCGTATTGCAATGGTTAATGTGCTTAAAGTTGTTTTACATTTTATATAAGATTTGTGAGAAGAAATTAAGCCATTAGATTGACTAAATCCTGATTTCAGGTCTTTTTATATTCTTGGTATTTTGACATCAGTTGCATCTTAGTTTTTTCCAAATGAAATGGAAAGAGGATGAAGAAATGCACATCTGACCACCACTATTTGAATTGTCAATGATTTTGTTAATCATCTCAAATTTACAAAAGTGGTACAGGAAACCGAAACATGATTAATTTAAAAAAAAAAAATCTCATTTGTATAAGATTTTTCCTCTTCTACTTGGAATCTCATCCACAGATTCCCTACTCTTTGAAGTTTCCTTGAAGATTCTGGAGCCCTTCAAAATTTTTGAATTTCAGGTAGGTAAGCATATGCGCGGATGCATGCGTTAAATTGGTCGACCCTCTCCCTGTGTCTGCATCTGTGCTTCATGCTCCTCAGTTCCTTTTTCCTGCCAATTATGTAGGACATTTAAGTCCAAGACATTGTATCTTCTCTTTCCTTGGTACTGATAGGCTACATCAGGGGTAGGCAACCCCTGGCACAGGTGCCAGGGTGTGGCACTTGAAGGCATTTTGCTTGGCACGTGCACCTCAGGGTGGATGGCGGGGAAGGGGTTGGGGTTGCACTGCCATAAAAAGGATTCGGGCACTCATGGCTACCCCGCTGTCCACCCCTGACACGCCAACATCTTACCAAGTTGAGGTTGTAGGTGTTTTTGCCACTCTGCCCAAAAACGTTGCTAAACCCTGGGCCACTTTCTTGTTAAATATATTGGTTTGATACTAAACTTCATAATAAAACAATGTTGAAGTGTTTTAAATCTTCATAGTTGTTAATTAAAAAGACAGTCTTTGGGTTTGGCAATAAAGAAACCCAGGTCTTTACATCTACACAGACCTCAGGATTGTACACATACATTTTCTTTAAAGTTTTGAAGTTGCATCCTCTCTTTAAGATGTTTTCTTCAGCAATCCTTCTTTCCTTAAACCATTTGACTTGTATAGTGTGTTGATCATGTCTGCTGTTGGCAGCGAGGTCATCAGTGGAATCACTTATTCCCTCGAACAAGCTTTGAAGTCACCAAGAATGGTAAAGGGCCAAGATTTTTTTTTTTTATTACTTTTTACATGTGCATGCCACACGCCCTTTCATTTGAAATCTTCAGAGGTCAGTAGCAGGCAAAGGAATCTGTTTCGTAGAAAAGTGATTTTTTTTGGATCAACTGGCATCAAATGCTCTGTAGTCTAGGGCATCATTTCACTGCTTCCTTCTTTGATGCTCTCTGTGATCTCAGTTAGATGCTACTAGTATAGATTATATAAGTAGTGGAACAAGTTTCTCAGACTGCTGTGATCTGTAATAGGATGATTCTGAACCCATATGAAGATATCCTGGGTGTTAGACTTCTATTTTGCTTTACCCAGGCATTCTATCAAATAACATGTTGAAATCATGATTTGTGATCTCCATTCTTTCAGCTGCAGCTCATTCGGGCCCTGAAGTTTTTTTTTCCAATGACGTAGACTGTTGATTTGACCAACTTTCAATAGATAGAATAGAAAGTATAAAAGGAAAATATTTATTTGGGACTCTTAATTCACATAATTGCTTTTAAGTACCTTAGAACTGGTACCATTTGAACGGTTTGTTAGTTGTGGAAGTAGCCTCCAGATCATGATTGAATGGTCAAAAGTTTTTCCTGTTAACAGTCCATGAGTTATTTGTGATTCTTGTAGGCAAAACATTCTTCTTTGATAGTGTATTGATCTCCAGAGTGTTTTGTTCTGCAGTACATCAGGTGGAAATGGACAGGAAATAATTTTGGATGAAACCTACAAGACAAGGCAGTAAGTTTCAGATCTAAATAATTGTATTATAAGTAGTACAGACTTTCATCCAGAACTGAAGGTGACTCTCCTGTGATATGACTTTGCCTAATTCCAAATATCCCTCCACTTCTATACCTGATGAAAGAAAATATGTAAGGGTCTTCAGGACAAATAGTGATAAAGCATAGGATTGAGAATCAAAAGATCTCTATTCTATTTTTGACTCTGGTACAGGTTTCTTGTGTGACCTTTGGTTGTGTCACTTAATGCCTTTAAGTCTTAAACTGCCCATCAGTACAATAGAATCACTGTGGATGTATATTATGTAGTAAATACTACCAACGTGCACAGGATAGAGAAGCTGCTTATTGAACTCCCAGAAATAATTAAAACGTGAGCATTGGAAAATGCTCCTAATAAAAGAGATTAAACAAACCAGCTTGTATCGCATCCCCTGCTTCTTATATCCTTAATTCATGCTTATTCCAGAATTTCTTTTTGTAAGTGGTGTTTAATTCTCCAGGATGACCCTTTGACACCTTTGATTGTACTGGTCATTTTTCTGAGGACTTTGAAACAAAGTCTGAGATTTGTTCAGGGATTTCTTAGCAATTTTTCAGGATGTCCATATCATGTGAAAGAAATAATGTTCTAATATATTAATACTTTTTGTCTACTGAAAAGGACACTGAATTTATAGGTGGCCTTTTCCACTATACTTAACATTTATTTCCCTATTTTTTTCTCGTGTTCTTCAGAAGGCCTTATATAATCCTTGCTTTGAATTTCATTTTTTTTCTCCAAAATGCCATCAATGGGTTCTTTGAAATAGTTGCTTTGCCTACAAAATTTGTCCCTAAACATCCTCTAGATTATCATTGTAAACCTTTTTGTGTGACTCTTCTTCAGGCTTCTTTTTAGTCTGTCACTTCCTTCAACCAGGAAATTAATTTAGCTATGACTGAGCTAAGCTTTCTGATTATCATAAAAAGGAAAGGAAAGTTGTTTTGAAGTTGAGTACTAAGAAATTTCCGATTTCATATGATGCATCCCAGTTAATAATGTGTAGTAATCTTCAAATATTTTGTAAGCATTGCTATTTTGCCTTTGATGGTATTGTGGTTGTCTATGGTTATACAGTTCTACACTGTTCTCCTATTCTTCTTCTCTGTTGTCCATTACAGGCAAACTGCATAGAAAGAATAAAATTTAATTCCCAGTACTGTTTTTTTTTTTTTTATAACAAATAATTGTGGCCTCATTTTTCCCATGAAAACTTTGACTGACTTTTTACATAAGAAATATCACACTCTATCTTTTTTATCAAAAAAGGGGTGGAGGTTGAAGATTGTTTGATAACATCAAAACAGTTGGAAATCTGAGCTATACTTTACTGGCTCTCAATCATCCTATTATAAGCCAGTCATCAGTTTGTTTATTACATTGGCAAAGAAGGAGGTAGGATTTGATATAACCAAAAGAACAAATTTTGAGGCATTTTTTTATAGTAATGTGAATGAACAACATTTTAGTTTTACTTTGCAGTTTGCTTCTGAAAGGCACTACTCTACTATTAATCTAAAGAGTGGGAATATGTGGAGGAGATCCAAAGTAGGAGAAAATGGGGTTACTTTATCAAAAACTGGAGTTCTCCTATTGGGACATCTCCTCCACTCACCCGCCATCCTCCCCACTGAGCTTTGCATCCTTGTGATCAGCTTCCAGTGTAATAAAGGGAGCGTGGTACCAACATGGATAAAGGGAGCTGGGTCAACCTGTTTGACACATGCATGCTTACATACAAGAAATTCAAAATTTCAATGGCTCTGAGATAAGGCATCCTGAAGAAACTTCAAACAGTGTTGTTCTGTGGAGGAGATTGCCTAATAGAATTCCAGCTAATGGTAAGTAACTCTTACATGAATATTTAGTAGATGCCCAGAATGCTCATGCATTTTACCAATTACCAGCAAAGGGTATGATATATTTTTTGGCTGTTACTCTCCTTTTTTAAAATCAGGCTTCAAAATAGTGCTCTGTTGTTCATGTCCTATTTAAATTCTGTACATTCTGTTATTCAGAGCTTCTGACTTTCTTTAATTTATGGCAGGTTTTACAGTGAATGATAGCTACAATCAGCAGAATCAATTTCCAGCTGTGCAGCAGCTACAGGATTCAAGCACACTTGAATCTCAGGCTCTTTCAACAAGTTACCATCAGCCAAATCTGCTTCAGGTTCCAAACACAGACACTATTAATGTAGTGAGTATAAAACATAGAATTTATTTTTACTTTTTTTGTGATGTCGACTTTCTTGTGGAGACATTGGCTTCTTCTAGAGAATGGCTGTACAACCATAAAATGAGGCGGTAAATCTCAGGATTTTTCTTGCTTATTTTCTATTTAAAGCATAAAAAACACTAAATACATATATTGTTGTTCCAGCCACATTTAAAAAGAAGATACAAATTTATCACTTTCTTTTATGCTTTCTTAAAACTAAAATTCTAGAGATATGCATGATATGGACATGCTAAACGTTAGAAATTTAAAAGGGAACTTAAATAGGCAGATGGAAGATATGTGACATGAAATTATGGAATTTTCATGGCTAAAGATGTCTCAGAATCTCTGGTTGCCAATTATATGCTTTTTCATAATGTTTTTTTGACATAAGTTTTTGTTTACCCTAACCATACCTAATTTAAAGGCATTCTGTAGTTACTGTTGTTTTCATGATAGGTAAAACCTAGTATATGACTGTTTTGTACCCTTCCAAGTGTTGTAAATGTGGATTAGAGACCTAAAGTATCCTGTAAGGGCCCTGGCAATGTTACATTTATGGTGTGATTCATGTATTCCTCACACCATAAATGTGAGTGTGCCATATGTTAAAGCCAATTTATAGTGTAGTAATATAGCAAATGAGACACAAAGATGTTTGATATAATGTGGACCATCTTGTGGCTTGTTTGTACTGCAACTTAAACTGAGTATGTGGCGTGTTGGGGATGCCCCAGACCAAATCCTGACACTCAGCTGAGCTTCAGCATTCAGTGTGCAGCAGCCTCCAGGTCTGAGGCACAGCTGTTGTCTACCCAATCAGCAGGATCAGGTGGGTGGCAGCCCTGACTTCTGGTCCTGGCCACCCCTCAAGGCAGATGGAGGTGGGGGTGCCATAAGCCTGCTATCAGGGAGCATCAGAAGAAGCTCTCTGATCTCTAGTTCCTGTCATACAGGGACTTTCAAAAAATATGAGTGGTACTGGGCTGTCTGACCCCAGGGCTGCTGGCTCTGTACCTGGTTTCTGAATCTGAGGAGCCATTAAGGCTGTGGTTGCAGTCTAGCTACAGGTGTACTTTTTAAAATTCCCCAGGTACTGGGAACAAGTGGCAGTTATTGGGTGTTTGGGATCCGTGTGATGCCATGGTATTTTTAGGATCTGGCATAAAATTAGTTGGATCCCAACTGCAGAAGTAAATTAGTGTCTATCAGTAATATTAAAAGGTGGATTTTAGTGTCTCTGGAGATGAGAGTATTTTTCAGATACAGGTACTAGAGCTTATTTTCTCTGCAGCCTTCATGGAGTGCCAGCCTCTCTGTAAGGCTGCGCTATCATTTGTTTTAAGAAAAGAGTTTAGGCATCGAAAGGTAGTAATAACTGTCAGCACTGGGTTTTTTATCACCTGGTTGTTAGATTAATTTAGAATAGGGATTTTCAACTTCTTTTAAAGAATGTACCCCTTCTGGGTACACTTCTGGTGGAGCGGGGGAGGGGGTGGCAGTGGTAGCACAAGGTGGTGGATGGTGGCGGTGCCCATCACTGCATGCAAACCCCTCCCCTCCCCCTCTCCCGGTGTCCAGGTGGCATCTGTGTGGCCCACAGAGGGGAGCCATTGCTTTTAGGCCCCCCCCGTCCCTGCTCCTGGGAGGCAGCGATGCAGGGTGTTGGGTGGCAGTGCTCCATCCCCGTCCGCCTACGCGTACCTCCTAGCTCCTTTCCAAGGACCCCTGGGGGTACGCCTAATTTAGAAGGTAGGATACTATGTAGAGAGACTGCTTTCTATTTCTGAAATCCTTACTTGCCTCGAATTACCAGAACACCTAACTAGGTTTTTGTAGATTCCCAGATTGGAAGAGACACTGCATTGGTTCCATTAATTCCCATTGTATAAAAATACTTTTCTGTTGTTCTGCATCTTTGTTCCCTTCATCTCATGGTCAGAAGGCACATTGGTTTTATTCTTATGATAAATTTTACAAATAAGCAAATTGCAGATTCTGTATCTTTTCATTTGAACATTTGGGATATGGAGATGCTTTGAGTCTTTATTACATGTTTGCATGTCTTGAATTTTGCTATTGATGAGTTTTAAGATTTCTGACTACTTTGATTTCTAGACTACTCGCCTGATACAAGATCAGTCACAAGAAGAACTTGAACTGCATAACCAACGCCCCCATTTTCTTGAGGATAGTGAAGATCAAAGTAGGCGTTCCTACAGGTCTGTTTTACTTTATTTTTAATCTTAGTCTTATAACTTTTTTTAATATCCTCTATTACTTTTTAAATGTAGCCGATACAGACACCATCAAGGGCTTTGGAAACCAGCTGTACACTTTGAAAATCAGTCTATAACTTTGAAAGAAGACAGTGAAGGAGAGATAGGGGGAACGAGCCTATTATGCAGTTATGTTAATGATCATTGTGATTCACTCAGTGAACAGAGCATACTGTATTCAGATGTTGAACCCCACTCTTGAACTGTTCTTAATGGATTTTTTTAATGTAACCTCATGTTTCTGAAAGCATATATCCTTTTGTACAAATTTCACATGATAAATACTGTTGCAAGTTGTGCAGAATTTACATTCTACCATACCACTGAATGGCAGCACTGAATATATTAACAAAACAGAAGCAGAAATGATATGCTGACCCCATCTGTTTCAACCAGATGTTGAGATCATAGTCTTGACCATCTTGATTGGAACATCCAAAGAAAGACTTAAACAAAGACTAGAAGTTCCTGATCATTCTGGTCACCGTAGGGCCACCACATGTTACACTATTTGCCCTAAATAACCAAGTTCCACAAGTTGATGGATTTTGTGAAAAGAAAACAGAAGACCAAAATATTTTCATTAAACACTTGATTGATTCTATCCCTGTAAGTCCTGGGTACTATCAGATTTTCCAGTTAAGACAGTAGAGATTTTTTTAAAAGACACTTGTAAGGTGCATCAATATAACACTATCTGAAAACTACCTTTTCTTAAATAGATGTGAGTATTGCAACAAGGGTTTTAAGAAATCCAGCCATTTGAAGCAGCACGTGCGATCACATACTGGCGAGAAGCCCTATAAGTGCCAACTGTGTGGCCGTGGGTTTGTTTCCTCAGGAGTTCTTAAATCACATGAGAAGACCCATACAGGTAACTACTCAAAACCTGTATTTGCTTAAATGACTTCAGGTTTGGGAGTTGTCAATATTATATGTAAATGTATTGGATATGTTAAATACTTTTTTCCCTGTTTCTTTAAGGAGTTAAAGCATTCAGCTGTAACATTTGCAATACATCCTTTACTACCAATGGCAGCCTTACCAGACACATGGCAACTCATATGAGCATGAAGCCTTATAAGTGTCCATTCTGTGATGAGAGTTTCCGAACAACTGTTCACTGCAAAAAGCACATGAAAAAACACCAGGCAGTTTCCTCTGCAGTAACAACAGCTGGAGAGGCAGGAGGAGGAGGAGGTGAGCAGCTTATTTTTTTCCTGTTAGTGCTTTTTGATACAGAAATGATCATCAGCAAATTACATTCATGTGATGCTAGAGCTGTGATTTATAACTTTTTTCATTCCAAAATGTAAGCATATGCCTAATGAGTCAGTAAAACTGATTTTTTTGTTTTGTTTTGTTTTTTTCTTAAATCAGTAGAGGAAACAAAACATACTTTTCAGCAGTTCTGATCTGTAAATGTTGAAATGGTATTCAATATATAGTAAAATCTCTCTTATCCAGCATGAATGGGAAATGGAGGGTGTTGGTTCTCTAAAAATTCCGAAGACAGTGCCATACTTGTAGTGCAAATTTTCAAAAATTAGTGTACAATGCATTACAGTATAACATAGTGTGCCCGCCTCTGTTCCAGGAGGTGCTCCCGGGCAACTCTTGCGTGGGCGGCTGACCGGGCCTGCCCTGCTCTCGCTGGGGAGTCCCTGGAACTCGCCGGCCATGGTCGTGGCTGGGCCTGCCGCCGGGGTGTCCCCCTCGCTGCGGCCTCCAGCGCCGAAGCGCCCCTGGGCGGGCTCACACGGGGCTCCGACCTCCCCTACACCCCGGCCAACGCCACCTTGGGTCCTGGATCTTCCGTCCCTTGTCCCGGAGCGAAGACTGAGCGTCGAGGGCCCTCTCCGCCCTTTGCGGCTGTCTTCTCCGACACCCCGCCGGGACCTCTGCCCGGTCTTCCCTGGTTCCCTCGCCGGGTTCCCTCCGGCTCCAACCCGGTTCCTTCACTGGAGCTCCCGCTGGCTCCAACCTGGTTCCTTCACCGGAGCTCCCGTCGGCTCCAACCCAGTTCCTTCACTGGAGTCTCCCGCCGGCTCCAATCCGGTTCCTTCACCGGAGTCTCCCGTCGGCTCCCCGGAGCCTCTGCCAGCTCGTCCCCCGTTACCTCACCGGTGAATCCAGCTGGCCCTCTCTCTAGGCTCCTCCTCGGGGCTTCTGCCGGCTCCCGCGTCAGTTTCGCCGCTCCTCTCCGGCGGCGCGGCTCTCCCCGCCTCTGTTGCTCCCGGCGCGGCTGCAGCCTGTTCGGCCCACGGTCAAAGCCCCTTGCGGGGGCCCGGTTCCACTCCCGGGCTTCCTCCCGGGCTCCGCGTCCTCCCACCACCCGCCCCTTCTCTCCTCGGGGCTGCCTTTTTATTTCCGCGGAGCAGCGCCTCTCGCTGACGTCGCTCCGCCTCAGCTGTATGAAAGCGCGGCTAACGAGCCACGTGGGTGGTTCCCCGGCCTGCACGCCGCCGCTGCTCCCCTCTCCTGCGGAGCATACATACGTGTTCCCCCCGGCCCAGCTCTAGTCCCGTTGTCCCTGGGACACATAGTTTATAAAGAATAAAATGACATACAGATAAGAATGCCATAATAGTCAGCCACACCAAACGCCAGGGCAGCCCGACTGCACGCTGCTGCAGCAGGGGGGAGAGGTGTGCACACTCAGATACTCTGCGCAGGTACCCTCACAGTGGTGCAGCAGGCAGCAAAGCAGTGTGACGCGGCGCCGGGTATGTTCCACCACTGAAATTCTGGTTAATTAAGTATTCTGGTTAAATGCCAGATAACAGATTTTACTGTATGTATGACTGTGATAATACTTTGTATCTTATTTATTAAAATTGTTTCATGTGGCAAATATCAAATGACTTGTCAAAATATTTTTCATATTTCTACTTTGTGTGCATTCTTCCATTTACATTCTACCAACCTGGTTTCTTTCTTATGGAAATCTCTTGCTTAAAAAAAATCTTAATTCAGATTATATGGGTGCAAACAAAGCTTGATATATTAGTAGAAAAGTGTGTGGGCATTTCCATGAAGGTGAGATCCTACAGTGGTGGAATTTTTGTGTTTTAGTATTTTCTGAAGAATTTAAAATCAGTTCTGTTGAAAAAGTAATTAAAAAAAAAATGGAATTCAAAGTTCCATATTGACCGCCTACATTATATTTATTTGTGTGGATATGCATGCATAGACACGCATACATGCACACGCTCGTGAACGCCACAGACACATGCATCTAGAAGCCTTGTTGAGTTGTTATGAGCTATAAAGGTTTTGTATTTGAGGTTTACTTGACAGTTGTTTTGCTGTAGAAAAAAACAAGTGTGCTTACTAGAGCTGTATTTTCTAATAGGTTTTTTTTTGTTTCTGTTTAAATGTAGCTAAGCAAAAGTGGAGTTAGCATGGAGAATGTGTATTAGAAATTTTGGGTAAAATACATTATACCCCAACAACTTTAACGCTGTCATATTGGCACCATGCAGTAACCGTATGATTAACACATGTTGTAATTTATAATCCCAGATAAGATTAAATAAACTCTTGTACTTTTTAAATAGCTGTAGGGTTGGAAGAAGATGATGAAAATTCTGAGAGGACCTCTAGAAAGTCTCGGCCTGGGGTCATCACTTTCACAGAAGAAGAAACAGCAGAACTTGCAAAAATTAGACCTCAAGAAAGTGCTACAGTCTCAGAAAAAGTTCTTGTCCAGTCTGCTGCAGAAAAGGATAGAATTAGTGAGATCAAAGATAAGCAAGCAGAACTGGAAGCAGAGCCCAAATATGCCAACTGTTGTACATATTGTCCTAAAAGCTTTAAAAAGCCAAGCGACTTAGTCAGGTAAGAAATGTCAGAGTTTTGTGCCTTTTGGGTACGCTAAGTTCTTCATCTCACGCCTCCCCAATGCCAATATGATCTTTCATGCAACTAAATTAAACTGTCTTGTCTAATTGTAAAATGTTATGAGGATTAACTAGTACTACCATATTTACGGAAATCCAGCATAACCCCCGAATGCAAAACAACCCACTCAATAATTAGTTTCTATATATGGAAGATTATAATTTTTTAATAATTCCATGTATAGAATCTAATTATTGGGAGGGTTGTTTTGTGTGTGTGTGTGTGTGTGTGTGTGTCCAGTGCTGCAGCACGGCAAGCAATAGCAGAGGGGATTGTGATGGTGGGGGCAGGTAATGGGGAGCCTGTAGGCAGACAGGTGGTGGGAGAGGCAGTGGCGGTCTGGCAGTGGTGATATGACTCAAGTCCCAGCTAGAACTACTACTGCTATTGAGCCAGGTTGGAGCTGTGCTTCATAGGGCCTGCCAGCGCAGAGTATGAGTGAGTGGTTGGGGACAGGGAGGAGTGGGGACAGCAGGAAGGCAGAAGCTGCAGGGAGGGGTGGAAGATGGGAGGAAGAGGGGATGGGAGACCCCGAGGCTTCTGGGAAGTGAGAGGTAGATGGAGGGAAGGGGGTCAGGCTGCAGCTGCAGTTACAGCTGCAGCCCCAACCCTGAATTGGAGCTGGGGCTGGAGCCAGAACTACAGTAGCTGTCTACCCACCCCCGTCTTCCTGTCTCCTTGTAAGCAATTCCAAGACAAGAGACTATTTTCCCCATGTTAAATGGAGGGGAAACCTTGTCTTGGAATCCAGTAAATACAGCAATAAGCACTTCATTTTCACAGCAGTTTATAAATACTTAATGAGTGCATCCACATGTCCCGCTATGGTGTTGTTGTTACTGCGCCGTCATTTAGTACTTCCTTTTGGAGTACTTCCATTTTTTTTAGTACTTCTTTTTGGAAGTACTTAAAAATGGTGCTGTAACAGCCAGTACTGCGCGGTGTGTGCCGCACATGGCTATTTTTAGGCATTACGTCACTGTAGCAATGTGCTATAATGGGAAAGCACGTAGCTATGGCATCGTAGCTGCAGTCACAGGTTTTGCCCATGGATGCTATATCGCCACAGTGTGTTACTACCGTGATGTAGTATCGTGTGTAGACACACCCAGTATTGCTCTTTGAGGTAGAAGGAAATACTGCCTATTCTGAGATGTACTATTGCTGCTTTTTTCTCATATTTCCATTTTCCTGCGTTAAGATGATTATTTTAAAGTCTTAGAATAAATATTTATATTCAGGGATTTGCTTATGTGGATTTTTATAGCAGTAGAATTAGAATATGCAACATGTAAAAATCTAGTTGGAGAATGAAAACAAATCGCATATATCTTTAAATTCAGCTTCCTACCAGTTCTGAATATTTAATAAGCTTAAATGTAAGTTTAAATATTTCATTTTTTTAAGTTCTAAGATACAAAGTGTTTAGAAATTGTCATGCTTTTTTAAAAACGCCAGTCAACACAGTAATTCAGGTGCACCCATTTCTGTGTAGGCATGTTCGCATCCACACTGGAGAGAAACCATACAAATGTGATGAATGTGGAAAAAGTTTTACAGTGAAGTCTACTCTTGATTGTCATGTAAAAACACACACAGGTTAGTAAGACTTTGAAGTTCTGTATAAAGCTGTAAAGCTCTGTGTACTTGGACTTCTGTTACTTATTATGGATGATGGAAGTTGGCATCTGCTGATGGGAAGTTAGGCACACTATACTAAGATGTGAGAGTGGACAAAAATGGAGGAGCTAAATTCAGATGGGAATAAAGGGAAGGATTAGATGGACAAGGGGCATTATTATGATCATCAAGATGAGAAAGTGAAGTGCAGCGTTGACAGAAAAACATCATCAAATCATAAATGTTAGAAAAAAGAAATGTTTAGAACTGATTTTGTTTCTCCAACTCTCTTCTTGATCTTTTTCAGGCCAGAAGCTCTTCAGTTGTCATGTATGCAGTAATTCTTTTTCTACCAAAGGGAGTCTAAAAGTGCATATGCGTCTGCATACTGGAGCAAAGCCATTTAAGTGTCCACACTGTGATTTACGGTTTCGTACTTCAGGGCGCAGAAAAACCCACATACAATGTCATTATAAACCAGAGACCAAGAAGGTCAGGAAGCCTGTCACCCGTGCCTCAGCTGAGGGACTGCAGCCAGTGAATCTTCTTAATTCTTCATCAACAGACCCCAATGTTTTCATAATGAATAACTCTGTTTTGACAAGTCAGTTTGATCAAAATTTGCTTCAGCAAGGACTTGTAGGGCAGGCTATCCTCCCTGCTTCTATGTCAGGTAAAAAAAGGGATAATGATATTTATGGTGATTTAGCTAATTACTGAATTTTCACTTCTCTTTCAGTTTAAGCTTATGTCAGACTGCAGTTTTTAGTCGAGGAAGACTTCCATTGATCCCATGATTTAACATTCCAAAATAAGTGACACTTTCAGTAGCACAAGAATAATATACCTACATTGACAGCACAAAGATTGAAGTAGGGAAATTAGGACCGATGACTCCTAGAAAAAAATGAGCAACTAGTTGGTTTTCCCGAAAACTAAAGGAGAGTAAAAGAGCATACTCTTGCACCAGGCATAGAATTTTTAAAAAATATATTCTACAGCAGCTTTTTAAATGATGAATTAAGTTCTGAGCTTAAAATAAGTCAGATTTGATTCTTTAGGATGTCTTTACATGTGCTCTGAGGGTGCTGAGGGGAAGGGGCACTTTAATTAGAGTGAATCTGAGAGCCGCTCAAGTAAAGCACCTGTAGCGTCGTGTGTATTCAGCATCCCATGCTTCAAAATGGCGGTGGGGGCACTTTAACTAAATCTTGTTTGATGAGCTTTATTTGAAGTGCCTCCATCATTGTTTCGTAGCAGGGGGTGCTGAATACACAACATGTGGGGATGCTGGAGTATGCTAATTAGCACACTCCAGTAGACTTAATTAGTCTGGTCTGATGCATAATAATTACAGTGCATTGGAGCAGTGTCCCCGCATATCTACAGGCACCCTTAATGTGCAGTCAGTTTCTACCCATATTAATACATAGTGTGTTTATAAATAGAACATACTTTGAAATGTCTTTTTGAAATACACAGGTTTTTTACTTAGTAAAGTTGCTGAGACTTCATGGGTCCATGTATATTTAGCATTACAGTGTGCCCATTTGTAAATCTGTTCTTTTTATATTCGGAGAGGGTATGCCCCCAAAAGAAAAGGATCTTTGGAAATTTGACATAATAGGTACACATTTTAAAAGGTAGTCTGTAACTCTACTTCATAGAAAAGGTGGCCAGCACTTAAATCTATTTTCCCCTTAAATTTTGTGAATATTTTTGTAAACCTAAAAAGCTAAGTATTAACTATATGGATTTAATTAATTTTCCTGGGTATACAGAATTGCATATTTTGGTAATTGATTGGATTAAGAATACTGGTTAAAAAGGAGACCAGGAGTGACTAAGAAAAAAATTATAATATGACTGTTTTCTTTGATAGCTGGAGGTGACTTAACTGTGTCCTTGACAGATGGCAGTTTGGCCACTCTTGAAGGAATACAGTTACAGCTTGCTGCTAATCTGGTTGGACAGAACGTTCAAATTTCTGGAATCGATGCTGCTAGTATTAACAACATCACATTGCAGGTAGGCATTCCTTGATTTTTTTGATTAATAAGAGCCCTGATTCTGGCTGAAGCTTCGTGTGCACAGACACCTTTATGCTGGCAGAGCTGCACTGACTTTACTATGGCTCTGCTCAGGTACAGAACAGAGTTCCCTGCATTTTTAAGAATTAGAGTAGTGGTTGGTCAGAACTGGAAAAATGTGTGCACATGTGTGTGCGCACATGCATGGGTGCACTGAAAAGAAAACTGCAGGCCTCTTTCTTTAGCATGTCTCTGAAATTGTATCCAAATTGCAACTTGTTTGAAACTTATTTTATGCTTTTTATTATTTTATTTTTTTAAGTGAACACTTTTTTTTAATCTACATTTGTCCATTCAGGAAAAGCTCCCTCTCTCAGTACAAGAAACCTGCTTCTACCTCTGTTTCTGTATTTAACTATTGGCTAAATTCTCAACAAGTATGTTTATAAGTATAAATTAGAAATGAACATGGATTAGGAAAAAAGTGGAAAAAAAGAGCAAGATTAAGCAGGAATTTAGGTATATAGTTCCACCAGATAGAGAAAAATGTCATTTCCACTATCAATCTGGCCCCCAGCACTCCATTCTCTTTTACCTTACCTTCAGTATTAAATACCTGTGAAATGTGTTACATTTTATATAGCACCCCAAAAATGATAAAGAAGAAATACTGAGTTCTAAGATGGAGGAACCCAAGATGAAAAAGGGTATCTTTTAAGTAGGCCCTTCATGATTGAATCTAATGATTGTCACAACTACTCAAACATTTTGTCTGTTGCATTTACTGTGACAGATCTGGAGAAAGAGATGCTGTCTTAGCCAAAGCCCAAGCTTTTTAGTATTATGAAGCACAAAGGCAGCTCTTTGAATTCTGAATTTATACTGAAAATGTTCACTTATCCACATTTGTTTTTTAGATTGATCCCAGTATCTTACAGCAAACACTGCAGCAGAGTAATCTACTTGCCCAACAGCTAACTGGGGATTCCAATATGCCCGCACAGAACAGTTCCCTCCAGGCACCAGACAACACAGTGCCAGCTAATGTGGTTATCCAGCCCATATCAAGCCTATCTTTACAGCCCACAGTTACCTCTTCAGCGAATATGACGATAGGATCCCTTTCTGAGCAGGAATCTGTGTTGACAACTAGCAGTAGTGGTAAGATGTTATTAACTCTTTGTTTTCACTTTGTTTCTTTTTAAGATCATTTTATTTCTATTTTGAACTGATGGGACCTGATTTTTTTTTTTTTTTTTTTTTTTAAACTGACACTTTTTAGTTTTGTAGGCAACTGTAGGCCTATATATAGACAATTATATTTTTTTTAAATAAGTGTTTTTTATGCCTAGGGCTAAGTACAGACAGTGAAAAAAACCCAAGGCTGAATTGATTCAATCTTCACAGGTTAGTCTAAACTGCATAGATTGAACCAATAAGCAAGTGAACAGACATTCACTTTGGATTCCAGAAATGCAGCTAAATTCCCTGCAGTGGCCCAGGCCAGAAGCCAAAAGGCACTAGAGCATGCCTCCCTGTTCAACTGAAGCAGACAGCTTAAAGCCAAGGCTGGCCCACCCAGGGAGGTTTGCAGGGAAGGTGCAAAGCATCCTGGAATGCTGAGGGACTGTGAGTTAACTTGACTTCGGAGGGGATCTGGGACAGAAATTCAATAAACCGATTGAACCTGAAGTTAAGCCTGATACTACATCCATCGAGGTTTACCTTAAACCAGTTTCAGCCATTCTGAAAGTGGTTTATGTGCACTTAACTTCTGTTGTGTTATAGATTTGAAACGGTTTCTGATCACTTATACTGGTTTATGTTTAAATTCTGTTTGTAGACTAAATGTTAGCAGTTAAGGGTGAATACAAAAGTGTCCCTACAAAACTGGAAGCCAGGTCTAAGATCCTTACGTAAACTTGGACCAAGCTATTTCTTAGTCACACATGTGCTTCATTTAGACTGCAAGTTTGTCAGAACCAGGACTATGTCAAGGAATGTCCTGTTTTTGTGTATATTTTGTTGGACAGATGACTGACACTCATTTTGGGTAATTCCATCAATAATGTTTTCTTTAAGTATTATTAGGGCTCTGTACCTGAACAACCAAACAAAGCAATTGGCAGAGTTAGTATTACAACTAAAGACTAAAAATAGAGGATTTGTGCATAGGAAGTTCTGAGATCTTTAAGTATGGTTGAGATGTCAGTCTCTACTTTTTCCTGAAACTAGGCATTCAGAAACTACGTGTTTATTTTTCCAAGCTACACGGTTTTGGAAATCTTCAGTGTTAAACAGTAAGGTCCAAGTTGTGATAATGTTGAGGGGTGTTGTTGCCATGATGGTCCAGGACAAATGAGGGAGGCAAGGATTTTTTCTCTCTTATCAGGAAGGGTACGTTGTTACCCAAAAGTTTGTCTCTGTTCTTCACAACTATACAGTTGGTCCAATAAAAGATATTACCCACAAAAATCCTTAAGCCAGAGTTTTTATTTTGACTTTGAAACATTTTATACATTGAAACATTGATTCAATCTGTGTGCTCTCTTGAAATATTTTGATGTCATTGAATCTGTGTTTTCTGATGGGGAAACTTTCAGTGGAAAGATTATAATCACCTCTTTGTGTTGCTGCATTCTTATACATTTTGATTATCTTGAATCCAAGGCAACTTTGAATTTTTAAGATCCTTCTCCCCCAGTAATTACATTCTGTACATGGAAAATTATAAAAAATGTTGTCATTTTGTATGTGTAGAATCTAATTATCGGAGGATATTTTAACTTCATGTGTCCTTCCACTACTATGGCAGGGAAAGAAAGTAGGAGTGGGAACAAGCAGTGGGTTGGGGAAGGTGGGGGTCCTGTGCCCACTACCATATGCCCTACCATGGCTGATGCCTACCTCGCAACTATCTGTTCCTGCTGCCACTTGCCCTTCCCCCTTCTTGCCTGTCATCTTCCACCACCAACTTACTCTATGGTGGCTCTGGCTCCAGCTTTTCAGTCTGAGGTACGGAGGACATGATGGTTTTGGCCCCAGCTGGGTAGCAGTGTTGAGAGCAGCCCCAGCCCATTGATTGCGAACAGAGCCACAACTCCTGTGCCATCTGCTGTCTCCCCCACGCTTCAGCAGCTCCTGCCCTGGCTGGTACTTGGATCCAGGGTGGAGTTTCTTTTTTCCCATGTGGAATGGGGAAAAGAAACCTCATTTTGGATTCAAGTAAATACTCTGTGTGCGCGCGTGCTCATGCTTTAGGTTTTAGAACTGCATATTTAGCGTTCCCTGTGACTATTCTGTTAAAACATTTTCACTAGATAATAAAACTTACTCATTTTAGGTATTTTATGATGCAGTTTTCATAGCTTTTTAGCTGTGTAGCCTGTCAATTAAATTATTTTAAATGGTGATAAGCATTTGATTGATATGCAAAATACAGGGGTTGTTAAAATTATTTTTAAAGGCTTTAAATAGATTTTGGAAAATAGTACTGATTTTCAGCATTATGTTGAAACTCATGCATCTGTAATGGTGGTCTGTGTCAGATTTCAGGTTGGTTTCCCAAATTTTTTTATGCTATTTAAACAAAATAAAATAAAACACTTTTTTTAAGCGGGCAAGTGGATGTTCTTTCAGTCTTCTCATTCAAAAAGAGCTTAAGTTGTTTGCTTAAATTTTCCAAAAAAAAATCTTGTATTAATGAATAGTTGTCCAACAGGTGAAATGTTGACATTTGAGGAATTTTAAATTGGTGTTATGATGGAAGAACTTATTATAATTGTTATTCTCTTTCCAATTCCAGTACTTATGTAGTTCAGTAAAAAATATTACATAAAAATGTTTTTATATACTTAGAACAGCACAAACTTGCAGTATGTGGATTTGTTAACAAAAAAGGTCTTAGTATTTAACATTATAAAACTTGTTTTAAAACAGGGGTGGGCAGTTATTTCGGCTGGAGGGCCACTTAACAAGTTTTGGTGAGCTGTTGAGGGCCGCATGGCTAGCCCCTCCCCTTGACAGTTGCCTCACTCCCTGGTTGACATATTGGACCCTAATCTCTGACCTTTGCCACCAGAAATCCCTCCCTTTGCCCCCTAGAAATACTCCTTTTGGGAGGGGAGGGTTGCCATCTTGGAACCAGACAAAAATCAAATCATAGACTAAAAGTCAAACACCTGCTATAATATTTTATTACAAAAAATATTTGCCATGATCTGTGTTTGCATGCTGTATATAGAGGGACTTGCATAAAAACTCAAAAATAAAGCCTTACTCTTGTATATTGTGTGGGGTATGGTTGGGGGTGTTTGTGGGGTGTTTGAGAGGCAGCGTAGTTGTGTGTGGAAGGGCATAGGGTATATTGTGAGGTGGTATATGTGGGGGGGGTTGTGGGAGCAGAGTGTGGGTGTGTGGGTAGGTGGGGGGGTGCGGGGACCTTCCACACACTCCCCTACATGGCACGCAGCCCACACTGTTGGCAGCAGGTCGGGATGTTCAAGGTGCTCGTGCCCCATGCTGGCGCCCAGTGGCATGTAGGTCTGGCCAACGCTGTGCATGAGGGTAAGGAACATGGCCTGCCTGACCCACTTCTATTGCTGAGGCTCCACGCGGTGTGCCTGCAGCTTCCACACTTGTGTGGCACCAGGGGAAGCCCCACGCTGGAGCCAGCTGCCTTCGCCTTCCTTGATGCAAAGGTCCTGGGACTCCACGGGGAAGCAAGAGGTGGGGTTTCCTCCACTCCTGGTGGATTCCTGGGACCTGCACAGCAGGGATGGGGAAGGCAGCCAGCTCCAGTGTGTGGGCTTCACCCAGTGCTGTGCAAGTGTAGGAGCTGCAGGCATGCCACACAGAGCCCCCACAGTAGAGGTGAGCCAGGCAGGCTGCGCTCCTCACCCCCACACACAGCATTAGCTGGAGCCGGGCGCCAGCACCTGCACAGGGCACAAGCGCCCCAAGTGCCCCCACCTGCTGCTGGTAGCAGGGTCAGCGTGCAATGTGGGGGAGTGTGAGGGGGGTCCCCACACCCCTCCACCCTCCCTCACACCCACACCCTGCCCACTCAGGCTCCATGCTCTCGCCATCTCCCTGGGTGTGGGCTCCATGCTCCTGCCAGCCCCAGCCCTACCCTTCCTGCCCCCACCCAGCTGCAGCTCCCCCTGTACCCACTGCTTCCCTCCCTGCTGCCTGGAACAAGTAGGATGCCAGGGAAGCCAAGCAGGTCCCCCTGTGGTGGCTGCAGCAGTGGTAGCAACAGCCCTGCTTGGAAGCTGCTCCTGGCTGGGCTGGACCCTTCTGCCCACAAGGGTGGGAGCGAGGCACAATAGGGTGTGTTGGGAGCTGTGTGTATACATGGGTGCCTTGCTCCCACCTTCAAGGGCGGAAGGGCTGAGCAGGGTACAATTCATTGAATGCTCGGGGGCCAGACAAAAATGCCTGGTGGGATGGATCCGGCCTGCAGGCTGTATTTTGCCCTGTCCTGTTTTGGAAGCAATGGCTTTTTCAGCTTTAAGCATCTCTAATAAGGTTCAGAAACTCAGAATTTCATTGTTAGGTCTTTAACATTGTTAAACTGGTTAAACTACAACAATAAAAATAAGAAATAATATATTTTTTCCCTAAACTTACATTTAGGTGCACAGGATCTCTCTCAAGTGATGACCTCTCAGGGCATGGTGTCCACGTCAAATGGTCAACATGAGATAACATTAACTATAAATAACTCAAGTTTGAGTCAAGTCCTAGCACATGCTACTGGTACCTCCACTACAAACTCATCAGGAAGTCCACAAGAAATTACTCTTACTATTTCTGGTTAGTATATTGTAGTACTCTTAACAGCCCCTGCCTCTAATCCAGTAAATTAGCATTTGCTTGTTGGCATTTGCAGGATAGTTCTGATGCTTGCAATTTTACCTTAAGTTGAAGTATGTCAGGTTTTTTTGTTGTTTTTTTTTTTTTTTTTTGCAGGGGTGGAGAGGGCTTGAAAGGGGAGGGGTGTCTGTCATAGCTTCCCAGGGTATATCTTTGAATATTGAATAACATTGCTGTGAGGATGGTCAGGTTTGAGTCTGTCTCTTTCTTCATTATATTTATATAGGTGTTTTACTTTTTTACTCTCTGAGATTGACAACTTAGTCTTTATACTAAATTCAACTTAGCGCTCTAATTCACTCATCAAAGAAATGCAAGACTTTCTTTTTTCTTGCTTGCCTGTGCCCTTGTTTCCCTTCTTGAACCCTGTGTTCTTCAGTTCTACAATATTACTTTAGAGGAGTAAAGGAGTAACCAGTACTGTACCCATTATTGTCTTGATTCTGTAATGCCATAATTTTCTATACAATGTCCTGCCCTACTCCTAATGTATTTTAAGGTTTCTTTTATTTGTTTGGGGAAATTTTATTTTCAGTATTTGGGGAAACTGTGGAGGAAGTCATGATTGTAATATCAGCAAAACAACGTGCTCCTTACCTGCCCATGTAAGCTTGATTTAAAAAAAACAAACAAAAAAAGGCAGGGCTGGGGGGTTTAAACAGTTATAGAATTCAAAGATACAGGAATTGAGGCAGCAGCAGAAAATTATCTCATTCCTCTATAACATCCACCCTTATCTCGGCTCATCAGTGAGCAAACCCTGTGGATTCCTTGGGTGCTTCCTGATGGACGAAGAATATATACAGCAACATTGTGTCCCAAGTCACCAACCCTCTTAGTTGCATGCATTTTTAATATAGACTTGAGAGTTGCATTAAATCCTTCAACCGGTCTATTAGACTCTGGGTGGTAGAATGTAGACTTCAGCTGTGTTATCTTGCACAAGTTCCATAATTCTTCAAATAGAAGGGACATGGAATTTGCTCCTCTCTCTAAAGGTATTTCTTTTGGAAAGCCCATCTGGCTGAAAATGGCAATTAGAGCATGGGTTACAATCTCAGCCTCTAGGTATCTTGTATCAAAGGCCACCACCACTAATATGAATTGATCTGGAGTTCTCTCAAGAACTGACAGAGGCCGTGCGTGCAAGGGATTTGATTGTCATGGGTGACTTCAATTATCCGGACATAGATTGGGAAGAACATGCAGCTAGGTTAGATTGGTCATGTAGCTTCTTAACTGTAATCCAGGAGCTCTTTCTCACCCAGGAAGTGTAAGGGTCAACCAGAGGTACCGCTCTTCTAGACTTGGTCTTGGCCAAAGAAGATGATCTGGTGTGTGACTTGAACACTGAGGGCAGCCTGGGCAACAGTGACCATGAGCTCATCAGGTTCACTGTCTGCCACAAGATTGACAAATAACTAGCAGGATTGAAGTCCTGGACTTCAAAAATGATGACTTCAACAGACTCAGGGCATTAGTAGCAGAGGCGATGCGGAACCAGGGATAGAAGTTGAATTGGGTACAGGAAGAGCGGTCCTCAAGGACATGATTCTGGAAGCACAAAAGAAAACTGTTCCCATGAAAAGGAAAGGTAGCAGAAGGGCTGGCAAGCCCTCCTGGCTCAGTAGGGACATCACAGTCCTCTTGAAAAAGAAAAAAGAGGCGTACACACAGTGTAAGCTAGGGACAGTCCTCAAGGAGGACTATACAACAGTGGTCCACACTTGTTCCATAGTTAGTAGGGTCAGAAGGGACCTGAGCAGATCATCAAGTCCGACCACCTGCCACAGGCAGGAAAGAATGCTGGGGTCAGACGACCCCGGCAAGGTGTCTATCTAGCCTCCTCTTAAAGACCCCCAGGGTAAGAGCGAGCACCACTTCCTTTGGAAGTTGATTCCAGATTCTAGCCTCCCTGACTGTGAAGTAGTGCCTCCTGATATCCAGCTTGAATCTGCTCTCTGTAGGAAAATGATTAGGAAAGCTAAGGCGGCAACTGAGTTTAAGTTAGCCAAGGGAGTCAAGGACAAGAAGTCCTTCTTTAGGTATGTAGGGAGCAGAAGGAAAACAAATGGAAGCATGGGGCCCCTGCTTAACACCTTGGGACAGCTGGGAACGGACACTCAGGAAAAAACTGAATTCCTGAATGCCCACTTTGCTTCAGTATTTCACCGAACCAAGAGGAAAGACGAGCGAGATATGGATCACATGGGGCATGATGGGAGCGATAGCCTTCCCACCTATGGATACTGAGCTGGTGCAGAAAAACTAGAAAAGCTAGACATTTATAAGTCAGTAGGACCAGGTGGACTTCACCCGAGAGTGCTGATGGAGCTGACTGAGGTCATTGTGGAACCCCTGGCAAAACTCTTTCAGAAATCGTGGCACACAGGGGAGATCCCTGAGGATTGGAAGAGAGCCAACATTGTGCCCATCTTTAAGAACGGGAAGAGAGGACCCAGGCAACTATAGGGCAGTCAGCCTAACCTCTATCCCAGGGAAAATCCTGGAAAAACTCATTAAATAATCTATGTACGGTACACTCGTTGAGGGTAAGCTTCTGAACGACAGCCAGCATGGCTTCGTCGTGGTTAGGTCTTGTCTTACCAATCTCATCTTGTTCTACAAACAGGTCTCTCGCCACCTGGACACAGGAGAGAAGGTCGACATTATATACCTAGACTTCCAAAAGGCTTTTGATACAGTATCCCATGATATCCTTGTGAAAAAATTGGAAGATTGTGGGCTTAACTGCTGAACAACAGTTCAGTGGGTGGAAAACTGGCTGCATGGTAGGACCCATAGTTCTCATGAACGGACCCTCTGAAGGGTCCGTGCTTGGACCGGTGCTTTTCAACATCTTTATCAATGATTTGGATATGAGGGTGAAAAGCGTGCTGGCCAAGTTCGTGGGCAACACCAAGTTATGGGGGCACATTGGAGCCAGATGAAGTTCAACACTCAAAAGTGTGTAAGGTGCTCCATCTGGGGGCAAACAATCCCCAACATACCTACTGACTCGGTGGCGACAATTTGACTCTCACCACGGCCAAAAGGGACCTAGGGGTAGTGATTGACCATTGCATAAATGTGAGCCAGCAGTGCGATGCTGTGGTTGGCAGGGCAAACAACATGCTGGCACGCATTAACCGTTGCATCTCTTGCAAACCTAAGGAAGTGATACTCCCACTGTACTCTGCAGTGGTGAGACCACAGCTGGAGTACTGCATCCGGTTCTGGGCATCACGCTTCAACAAGGGCGTGGAAAAACTTGACAGGATCCAGAGAAGAGCCACCCATGTGATCAGGGACTTGCAAGACAAGCCATACGAGGAGAGGCTGAGGGACTTAGGCCTCTTCAGCCTACAGAAGAGAAAGCTGAGAGGGGACTTGGTAGCAGCTTACTGCTACATCAGGGGAGTACATCAAGAACTTGGTGAACAGCTGTCTTTTCCTGCCTAGTGCAGGGGGCTGGACCCGATGATCTACAAGGTCCCTTCCAGCCCCTTACAATCTATGAAACTATGAATGTCTTCCACCTCTGGGTCGGACAGGTCAATGGTCCATACCCACCATGGTGACCAGCTCTTTACTGATGGGGAGAGGATAAGAGGGACCTTGCAGAAACCTGTAGCTTTTTTTCTGCTTTTGGCATAAATCACAGGATTTGCAGTGATCCCCTACATCAGTGTTCACCAACAGGTTGATCTCGATTGACTGGTTGATCGGGGAGCCCTTTACAGTCGATCTCAGTCTGAGGGGGCTAGCCCCCCCCAAACTGACATCTACTGTCAGAGGCTTTGCGATCGGGAGCAGCCAGAATGCAGTCTGGGAGCAGCAGGACATGGGAGTGGCAGGACGCATGTGTCTGGGCTGAGCTGCGCCTCCTACTGCCAAGACCAGGCCAGGTTAGTGGGATGATCCCCCTCTGCTCCCCTGGCCACCGGGTGAGTGGGGCCCCAGGCGGGCCAGGCTGGGGGAGGGTTAGAGCCTGGGTGGCTTGTTCACATGTGCGGGCATGCTCCCGCTACTACACACACTACGGAGGAGGCCCGGGGGGCACGTGCCTCTCCAATCTGTGTGCACGGTGAGTTGGCTACCACTGCATGCTGGGCTTTGCACCCTGAGCCTCTATTGTGGAGGCTCTATTGTGGTAAGTATGGGCAGGTTAAAGATGAAGGAATGCATATTTATACTTTTCTGGATAGCCTATTAATGTATGCTTCATTAGAACACTACCAGAAAACTCTGGATGGTCTCTACAGAGCTTTGTCTTAAACTTTAATCTGAGTTTTCTGCCAAAAGCCAATACCACAGAACCAACAGTAGATGAGAGAGAGCTTTTCTAGCAGAGGATGAATTCAACACAGTCAGTGCTGTTCAGCACAATCTTGTGGTCTCATGAAGACATCTTTATGCATCTAACTATACAAAACTTATTCTAAGTTAATCGGATAACTAATACTCTTGAAATAATATTTCACCCTAGTTTAGTGTATTGTTGTCATTTTTTTTTTTATATTGCCCCAAACATCTCAAAACTTAACCTTTTGGTTGCTTTTACATTGTAACATTTATTTACTTTAGCTAGCAGAAAAATAAATCTTGAAGTATTTCCAGGCATAAAAGAATTAATTTTTATTTAGGTCAAGATCTTATTCAGCATAATTCTTCTGGAAGTAATGATATGAATGGGAGCTTAAGACTGACGACTCCAGCAATCAGCAATCAGTCAACAGGTGCTACTATAACTATAAGCAATGATCAGCTTCTCTCTCAGGGTACATCACTGAACACTTCAGGTATGCTTGGAGTAAAACATACAAACAGTTATAGTATGTGAAAAAAATAATTGTAGGGCCAGTGGAATACATCTAGAACTTTATTGTCTTGTTCTTGGCAGTTGGAGACCACATGATTTTAGCATCTAATCTCTTGCCAAAATTCTGTTTCTTGTCAGTTGAAGCATTCACCTTGGCCAGAAGAGGAGGGAGGGAAAATAAGGCCATGTATCTATAAATACTGTTTTGAGATAATTAAACGAATAATGGAGAGATGGCTTGTTAAACTCGAGGAGTGAGGCAGAGATGTGATAATGGGTCATGTGGAAATGTCCTATGGGGTCCATTTTGTTAGAAATCTGTAAATGAGAAGCATTTCCTACTCCCTGTACTGATAAATAAACAATAAAATCTGCAGAATGTGTTCTTGCTGTGTAGGTCCCTACTACTGCTTCCTTTTAATCTCAGTGGATGAACATCCTTTTTTATTATCTAGTGTATGGGGCAACAACATAGCGCCAAGCTTGTGGGCCACATTCGGTCCATGGAGTCACAGGATCAAGCCCTTGGAGCTGGAGGACTTCTGCCTTTGCCCAGGCTGGGACTGTGAAGCTTCCAATACTATTGCCACTGCCACTTCTACCTCTTCCTCCTCCCCCACATTCCCAGCTGTAGCATTAGTGCAGCTTCCAGCCCATGGGGGAAGCATAGAGCAGTGGCGGCAGCACAGATGCAGTTTGCAGCTGCCCAGCCCCTGCTCAGTTTGCTCCTGGCTGGAAGCTGCACCTGCTCTGCAGCCAGGGAGAAGTGACAGCAGCGTGGACACAGCTCCCAGCTGTCTGGTTTCAGCATGGGCAAAGCCCTGCACTGCTGACATGCTGCCAAAACCAGCTGGCTCATATCACCACAGTTTGCTAAAGGTTGCCAGCCCCTGATCTAGGGACAGGTTTTTTTTTTTAAGAGAAGAATTGGTTTACTTAGAAATGCAGTTTTGGATTCACTTAAATAATGCTTGAATTTTTGAGGTTCATTTTAATATTACTATGCTAGCTTTGAGCATCAAGGACAATAAAAAGTCCTTTTTCAGATATGTGGGGAGCCGGAGGAAAAGCAGGGGCAACGTTGGACCCCTGCTGAACCAGATGGGGCAACTGACAACTGACGCCCAGGAAAAAGCCAACCTATTAAATAGGTACTTTGCGTCGGTCTTTCATCAGCCCCATGGGACGCCCGTGCCCGCTACAGGGCCGGGAAGTCCGGGTGAGGGTGATCCCCTGCCCTCCATTAATGCTGACTTTGTGAAGGAACATCTTGAGAAGCTGGATACCTTCAAGTCAGCCGGCCCTGACAGTCTTCACCCCAGGGTACTCAAGGAGCTGGCGAGCATCATAGCCCAGCCTCTAGCGCGGATCTTTGAAAACTCTTGGCTCTCTGGTGTAGTGCCCGAAGACTGGAAGAAGGCCAACGTGGTGCCTATCTTCAAGAAAGGGAGGAAAGTGGATCCGGCTAACTATATGGGACTATAGGCCCATCAGCCTGACTTCTATCCCGGGGAAGATCTTAGAAAAGTTTATTAAGGAGGCCATCCTTAATGGACTGGCCGACGCCAACATCTTAAGGGATAGCCAGCACGGGTTTGTTGCGGGTAGGTCTTGCTTGACCAATCTCATTTCCTTCTACGACCAGGTGACCTATCACCTGGAAAAGGGAGATAAGATTGATGTCATATATCTTGACTTCAAAAAAGCCTTCGATCTGGTGTCCCATGATTGTCTCTTGGAGAAACTGGCCAATTGTCGCCTTGGGTCCCCCACGATCCACTGGCTGGATAATTGGCTCCGGGGTCGGACCCAGAGGGTAGTAATTGATGGAAGTCACTCATCGTGGTGTCCTGTGACCAGTGGGGTCCCCCAGGGCTCTGTCCTTGGACCCATACTGTTCAACATCTTCATTAATGATGTGGACACTGGAGTCAGAAGCGGACTGGCCAAGTTCGCCGATGACGCCAAACTTTGGGGCAAAGCATCCACACCAGAAGACAGGCGGATGATCCAGGCTGACCTGGACAGGCTCAGCAAGTGGGCGGATGAGAATCTGATGGTGTTCAACACCGATAAATGCAAGGTTCTCCACCTTGGGAAAAAAAACCCGCAGCATCCTTATAGGCTCGGCAGTGCTATGTTGGTTAGCACTATGGAAGAAAGAGACTTGGGGGTCATCATTGACCACAAGATGAACATGAGCCGCAATGCGATGCTGCGGCTAGTAAAGCGACCAAAACGCTGGCTTGCATCCATAGATGCTTCTCAAGCAAATCCCGGGACGTCATTCTCCCCCTGTACTCGGCCTTAGTGAGGCCGCAGCTGGAGTACTGCGTCCAGTTTTGGGCTCCACAATTCAAAAAGGATGTGGAGAAGCTTGAGAGAGTCCAGAGAAGAGCCATGCACATGATCAGAGGTCAGGGAAGCAGACCCTATGATGACAGGCTGAGAGCCCTGGGGCTCTTTAGCCTGGAAAAGCGCAGGCTCAGGGGTGATCCGATGGCCACCTACAAGTTTATCGGGGCGACCACCAGTATCTAGGGGAATGTTTGTTCACCAGAGCGCCCCAAGAGATGACGAGGACGAATGGTCACAAACTACTACAAGATTGTTTCAGGCTGGACATAAGGAAGAATTTCTTTACTGTCCGAGCCCCCAAGGTCTGGAACAGCCTGCCACCGGAGGTTGTTCAAGCGCCTTCATTGAACACCTTCAAGATGAAACTGGATGCTTATCTTGCTGGGATCCTATGACCCCAGCTGACGTCCTGCCCTTTGGGCGGGGGGCTGGACTCGATGATCTTCCAAGGTCCCTTCCAGCCCTAATGCCTATGAAACCTATGAAACCTATGAATTACTGAACTATAGTTTTTTAGTCTGGGGGACAACATATCTGCTATACACAAAACCGAGGAGGAGGAGAAAGAAATAGTAATGCAGTACTCTACCTACACTCTTTTGCACAATAGATAAAGTATCTATAATGATCTGCTGGAGTAGAGATTGAAATCCAAGCATCTTTCCCACCACTGAAAGGTAGCCATCACATTGTAGTCCTTTTTTCCCTTTGTCTCACCCAGTGAGTATTTAAATATTTATACAAAGAAGAGCTGCCTTTGAGAGAATATCCCCAGAATATCCTGTGATACTGGAGCTTAGGATACTGTCCTAGAAAGTCAGTGAAACCAGTTCAAAACCCTGCTCTGATGTAAGCAGATGCAAGGTTTTCTACATAGGATATGAATACTTAACACACTCTGTTTTGTTAATGATGCCAAAATCTGTTGTGAATTCAGGCCTTCATTTACAAATTTGCTATATTAAAAATATCCTAGAACTAAGCTACTTAGTTGGTTTTTTAAACCCAAAAGGAATCTTTTTCTTTAGTTGGAAATTCCAAAAAAATGATCAGGCATCAGGATGATCAGTTATAAGTTCTTCACCATTTATAAACATTGATTAATTTCACAGTTCTCTTTGTATAACCACAAAGAAGAAATTTGGTCTTATGTCTGAGTTAGCTCAGAGCAGTTGTGAAAAATTAATTGGATATAGATGGAGATCGGGCAGCTGAATTGACACAGAGTATATACATGGGGTTTATCCTGCACCTATGCTGGACCCAGGCAGCTGGGAGCTTTATCCTCCTCCCTACCACTCTGCGCTCACAGAAATGGGTGAGGAACAATCTACCCAGCCTCTGCCCAGCGTGCAGGGAGGGGGATAGGAACTGTCCTGGTGAGGGACAGTTCCCAGCCCTATGCCCCAATCTGCTGGTGGGGCAGCTAGCACAAAGCTAACTGTTAGCTGACCCACCAGTGGATTGGGAGTGAAGGCTGGGACCTGCCCCACCTCTGCAGTTTTTTCCAAGTTCCCTGCCCCTGATTTGAGGAGCCAGGGCCAGGAGCTCTCTGCTTCCGGGGCAGGAGGACATTGTCCCCGCCGCAGCAGCAGGCAGCCCCTCCCCCTGGACTAGGAGACTGCTGTGTCCTTGCCCTGTGCTCCCTGTTGGCCCCGGGACTAGTACCTGGGGAGAGCCTGGAACTCCCTTTGGTAGCAGCAGGAGCCCATTGCAGAGTTGTAGAAAACTTCGTTTAAATCTTCTCCCTAATCCTGCACCGGTAGATTCCTTCCCAAAACCGCTTACTCTGGATTAGTTTACACCACAGTAAATGTAGGTCAGAGTAAATACATGTGTAGACGCACCCCATAAGAATGAGCAGCATTGTTTTTATTTTAGAGATAACCAATGTTATGTAATTCTGTTAAATAAGTGTAGCTCTGCTGTTGGTATCCCAAGTGGTCACTTGAACTAGGCTCTTGGTTTTTTTGGCAGGGCTTTCTTGTTTTGCCATTTTAGAAGTCTTTTGTATTTTTTTATCCTGGCATCTTTTATAGGTAGACAAAAGTGAATATTAGCCAAAATCAATATTAGCATGGGTCCTGAAAATGGTCAGACTAGAGTTCATTTTGATTGGTCATAAGATGGTATGTAGTTTATTAAGCAGCATTAAAATGTGCCTTTAGTTATTTCTGCATGTAACAAATCACTGCCCATGGATTACTGCAGCCCTCTCAACATGGCTATAAAATGTGACACATCAGTCCATATAAATGTCAGCGTCCTGTTATAACTAAGTTTATATAAAAATGTATGTTGTTTGCCATTTGTTTAACTAATAAGAGGAGAAAAATCTGTAATTTCAGCATGTCAGCATTTCAGCAAGTCATTGTAAAAAATCGCCAAGCAAAAAAATTTTGTAGAATTTTTTAACCTAAAATGAGGTAAATCTGCAATAGAATTTGATACATATAATTTCCTTTTTTTAATGTCATTTGTACTTTGTTTTTTAGAGCTTAATACATCAGGTGGAAACCTTCCTTCAACACCACCTATGTCTCAATCTACTGTTTCTTCCCAGAACTTAGTAATGTCTTCATCAGGGGTTGGAGGAGATGGCAGTGTCACCTTGACCCTTTCTGATACTCAGGGCATGTTGTCTGGTGGTCTCGATGCAGTTACACTTAATATCACTTCACAGGTGAGTCTCATTTACCACAAAGGCATGCACTTGTTACCTGTCTGGTAAACTAGTATTGCAACCTCAGGGGACAACTGTGTCAGTGTTTTTTGTTCTGAAAGTAATTTTTTCCGGTTACAGATAGCATTTGAATATCTGACAGATCCCCTTTTGCTGTTAAGTGTGCGCGCTGTTATCTAGAACTATTACAAATTACTTAAACAGAGCATCAGAGCTCTTCTGAAATAGAATTTTTACAGCGATGAGACTTTTGATTCTGGCATTAATACAGTTCCATTTACTGTGCCTAATATGATATCATATTAGTAGAACTAGTAATTTTACTGATTTTAAATTCAGAGGTCTTTAGTGCAGATATAGGGTCAGCCTTTCTACATAATCAGTATTTCATTTCAATGTTAACATGTGAGGATGTCTCATATTTCACTACTTATTTCATTACTGATCTAAGACTAAACCTGTTTTTTTTCATGTATGAAGTATAAGCATATAAAACTCTTAACATAAAATATTTTTAAATGTGCTGAAACAAAATCGAGGGGCCTGTGTTCCTACATTGAACCCCAGTCTTTCAACTTTGCATGTAAAATAGTTATTGTGCCTGTCAAAAATAAGTGATGTGCTTCCCAGCCAATTTCTGCAAGACATGTCTGTGATACTACTCAAGGTATAATTTCAGACTATGCAGAGTTTTAAGCTGTGTGAATTTTGGAAGAGTTGATGCTCATATGTATTGTGGCAGTTCCCAATAATCAAAAAGAATGGGGCCCAAAAGTCATAGGTGCTGTACAGACAGTCTAATAGATGATCTCCGTCACCAAGAGTTTATGATCCAAGCCACGATTCACTGGGTGAGTGAATAACTGTAAAACACAAGCAGAATATACAATGCAATGTCAGCAAACATCACATTAGTTCCGGGATTTTTGTGAGGTGATTTTACATATTTTGGATCTGTGTATTGAGGAGTGGAAAAAAAGAATGAAATAGGAATATGGGAGATCACGTAGGGGAAAAGAGGGTAAGAATAGTAGGTGCACACACAACTTGGGCGAAGATATTGAAGTGGAGGAAATGGTTGCAGTAAAACGAACTTTTACTTAATGCCATTTTATGATCTCAGAGTTAGTGGTTATTGACTAAGTCAAGTGTGTTTGAACGTACAATCAGTCAAACAATTTTATTTTGACAGGGTCAGCAGTTCCCTGCCTTACTGACAGATTCCAGTCTCTCCAACCAGAATGCATCAGGCTCGCAGCAAGTCATACTAGTGAGCCATACACCACATTCAACATCTGTAAACTCAGATGAAATAACATATCAGGTAGATATGGTTTATTTGCCTACCTTTATATACAGAAACATGGCTTTAATCAGAGCATGAATTTAAGTTTGTCCTGAAGCAGAAAGTTTGGTGTTTTAATTTTTATCCTAATTATTGTGCTTTATTGGGGAGATGCCAGCTTCATACGTAAGGCTGTGTGCAATTTGCACTTCAAGCACAAGTTTAACCTCTTCGTTTTGTATGGGAAAATAGAAAGTTTTGAACATTATAGTACACTGTGAGTCTAGAATGAATTTTCTGAGAATTCTTAAGAAAATCCCTTAATTGTTGAATCTAAAAACATGTTTGTAAGGAGAGAGCAAAAGTGTAATGTGTCTTAAAAATGATTGTCCTCAAATCTGGAACTTGGAGCTAAATTCTAAGTTTTCTATCTTTGTACTGTTTTATTTTGGGATAATTACAACATCCCTGTAACAATCTACTCTAAATGATTGTACTTTATATAGTATCATCCAAAATCGCATCCTACTGTAATGTTTCTCTAAACTAAATATCTAAGATCAGGTTTTTAATGCTACAGGTAAAGCACATATGATTCCTGCAGATGCATGCGTAAACACTGTTACCATGTAATCACACCATGCTGTCAATTTAATATTAGTACGATACTAAGAATATCTCTTAGAAGAGGAAAGTCTTTAAAAATAAATATATGCATCTTTTAGGCTTCTTTTCAAACTAGTCATAGGCTTTTAAATCCATGCATTGTTTCCCTTTCATTTGTGTTGCATAATTTTCTTTGCTCTTTTTTATTATTGTACCATACATGTGAACAAATATTACATGTTTAAAAGGGAATGGACTTACCTCATGTCAGCTGGCCAATAGTATGTATTTTGTGTCCTGTCTTTCCTATAGTAAAAGAAAGCTAAACCACAGTAATTTAGTCATTAACTTTCACTTACCGTGTGAAGTAAGAGACACATGAAATAGTTACTGTGGATTAGCTAATGCATAAATCCTTACCTGCTTTTTACTTGGTTTCTTTGTGTGTTCATATGCTTTGTCTTTTCTGAAAGATGGTAACGACATCTGAATATAGTAATGAAAAGCAGACTGTAATTACAGTTAATGTAATAAGTTTAATACTTTCCCTTGCTCCCTTTTAATATGTGCTACAGTAGTATCATGTTTAGTTCTTATTTTAACCGTTGCTAACATCCAAGTTGAGCTGTCCACACTTCAGCCTTTTTCTGGAAGGGTACAATTTTGAATCGTATCATATGTGTGCAGTTCAAACTATTCATCATAGGCTGTGGACGGGTGTTGCTTTTGTGGCACTGCAAAAAGTAAGAGTGTGTTGTTCAGTTCACTTACAGCCCTAAAAAATGGTGGAACAGCAACAAAATGTTCTCTCTTTCAAACAGAAACTTCTCAGCAGTGCAGCATTTTGTTGCACTGTAGGGTTTGACCCAATCCTTCAGCATCCTATAATGCATTGTTAACTGCCCCCTTCCCAATATTCCCAGGCTCCGCAATACCAAGGAACTTGCCCTTTGACTCATGCTGAACTCTGCTGCCTCAAGGAGGAGATGAGCTTACATGCTGCCGTACCCATTTGAAGCTCTGTGTGAAAGCACACCAAACCCTCTTACCTGCTCTGCATGCCTAGACAGCTTCAAGCAGTGGCTTGCCACATGTCACCCAAAGCCAAGGCAAAGAAGCCTAACTAGGATTTTGGCACCCTGGGAAGAGATGCGAAAGAAGACTTCCCCACATGCAGGTTACTGCTGAGGTGTGACACAGCATTCTACAGGCTCCCTCCCTCAGATTTGCCATTTTGGTCTCTAAACTTGCACCCAGGGCTTGTGTTCTTCTTTTCCATCCTTAGCTGTGCTACTCCCAAGACCCACAGTGCCCAAACCAACCCCATCTGTCTCAGCCTTCAGGTGGTCCACCAACTCAAAGTGGCCAGAGAAACAATCACATCATCAGTGCCTTCTTCCTCATGTAATACACATGAGAGGAAGAGATAAGTTATGATGCTGTTCTTCATGAAGAAAATAAAATCCTTCCCAATCCATGTGGAACCTGATTCTAAGCCACCCCATACTTTGGTAATCATTTGGCTGATTTATCGAAAGAGAATCACGCTGGCAGCTTCATCTGAATCCATTTCTGCCCCATCTTCCAAAAAACACAGCATGAACCCACCTCACAAATCCTCTTGTCATGCAGCATAAGTATCTGTTCTTGTGGCATCAATATCTCTGGCTTTATCACTCAGCAAGGACAAGAAACAAAAACTCAGGAGTGGTTGAGTTCGTGTGCAGTAAGTCAAAGGTCAGCTGAATGTGATTCAGGTTGCTGTAATGAGAAAAGGCTCAGGAAAATGGGGGGGGGGGGGCAGTCAGTGCCTCTCTTGAAACTGAGATAATTGCAAAACAGCAGGGGGCATTGTCTGCCAGAGTCTGCTGTTTTGAGCAGTTTCACTGGGAGGTGTTCATGTGCTTTGTGCAGTGCTGTGTAATCAAATCACTTAAAATTTGAGATGGGGCATGGGGACTGCAAGCCCAAGAGGTTGTGGCAGTTTATGATCCAGACATGCTTCATCCACAAAATCTCCATAAGGTCATCAGTACCCTTCCCCTGCTGACGACATCCCATGTGTTGCCAAAACAGATGAAGCACAGTGTCAGTAGCTGCTGGGTGGCCAGACACACCACCTGCCCGGTCTCTCTCTGACTGTGAACTTGCCAAAGTGCCAAAGAAGTTGGCCATGGAATGGGCTCTGTCAGATTGCAAGTTTCTGGATGCCAATGGCAACATCCTTCTTCACCCCTGTGCTAGTACTCTGTAACATGACAGCAGGAACCTGCTCAGTGGATAGTTACAGAAAGGTGGCTAGGCTTATCTTGCAGTTCTGCCGCCAGTGCTTGTTCTCCCAGGTCCTCAGAACAATGCACTGCCACCAGTAGGTGCTTATTTCACATGCAAAGAAATGCTGATACATGGGCTGTAAGTGCTCCCAAAGCACCCTAACCTCCATGGCATCTCGGCGGTTATTTGGCTGTTGGCAGACACAAAACGGAGAACTCAAGGGCACACATGCCCATGACTCCAGTCATGTCTGCTCATCGGCCTATACAGGAGCTGAAAATGCTTGCTGAAGAAGTGATGACAGGCCTTGACTGCCAGTAGGAGTACTGGATCAGGATTCACAGGGCACAGAGCGGTAGGGATCTTTTCCAGGCTAGGGGCATAACTGATGAGCCTCTAGGAATCAAAATTGACCAAAGCTGCTATGGCTCTGTACTCCCATTGTGGAAGAGTCCCTGGGTGGGTGTGCTCCCTGGGCAGACAGCGAGTTAGTATTTTCTGCTGCACTTGCCTGTCCTTAGGAACTTGCAGAGATTGAGAGGGGAGAGCAGGGAGCCTACAAAGCATGCTGGGATCTCTGCCACCTAGCTGTGGAGTGTTAGCAATATGCTTTTCCCGAACTTTGTAGTGTTTCAAATGACCAGGCACTTAATAGCCATATGCAAGTAATGCTATGTTTTCGTAGCACCACAAATTTCCCAGGCATTTATAGCACTACAAATGAATGCCTGGTCATATCCTTAGTTTGCTTGACACTGCACCTGTTTCTAGTAAACTTTCTTTCATTTCTGTTTTATGTAATTTCTCGTTGAAAATCTATATATTTTTTTCTATCCCAAATATTTTCTTGTACAATAGCGTAGGCTGCATTTCGTGTTTCATTCTTTAAGATTATTCTGTGAGTTACTGGATATAAATATGTTTTTTCATTTGTATCTGTAAAGAATAAAGCAGCTTCAAGTTACTTCTCTCAAATTACAGGGTAAAATTTTCAGGACTGCCTAAGTGATATAGGTATCTAAATTCAATACATTTTAATTGCATGAAGGCACTTTTTAAAATTTCACTTGTGGGCATCAAAGAGCCTAGCTCCCTTTTGAAACTAGAGTTTAATTGTCCAACTACTTACATTTTTTAAAATGTTAACCTTGCTGTAGAAAAAACAAAATAAACTGTAAAAGTAGCATGAACTTCTCTATAGATGAGAGCTTCTCCCTCCTATAAATCTTCTAAAAGATTGGGAAGGTGTGAAATGTTTAACTCTTCCTTATTTAAAAAAAGCTAGATCTATATGAGTAACTTTACACGTATAACATACGTATATGCTCAGATTTGCAACTGAATGTAGACAAAATATCATTCTACTGTAGTGAGGTGTTCATCTTCCAGAATTTAATGGCATGTGGACCAAGATTAAATTTCCATCTTTATTTCCTAAGTATCTTATCAGCACACTTTTGAGACCCTCAGTTTCCTTCTCCTTATTTAGAAGTATAGGGACAAAGTCTTTCCCTTGCAGTCTTTTTTTTTTTTTTTCTTCACAGCCATTGAATTTATAGCAATAGTCATTTAACTGCATTGGAATATCTACAGCTCTGATCATCATACAGGTTACATCAGTTACGAGTTATTTTTATCACCAATCCAGATGTTTAATTAAAAGTACATTCTATCTAGTATAATTTTCTTCCTTCAATTCTAGCCATGCCATTCTTTGCAAAGGAATACTTCTGTTTAATTTTAATGATAAGCATTATTAATATATACATTAAAATGTTTACATGCTACAAATATCTATGGCTTATGATCTGTAAAATCTCTCTATTTATACCCATAAATGATAGCCTTATGACTTGTTCTAAATCTTGATCAAACTATACTTTGGAGAATGAATGCACAACAAATATAGTTTACACTGAATATAATATTGCCCTCTTCTTAAAGTAGCTTTTACGGAGAAGTGTGTCTTGCCAGAGATTCCTCATATTGTGAGGTCTGGCCAGTATAGCGGTCCACTATATAAATCATACAATGCAGAGATGAAAAAGGCTCTTTAAATAAAATTAGACATAAAGTTTATACTGTCCTCAGTTAAACTACACTAATTTTCTTAACTAACCTATTGATTTTCATTCTTAGGCAGGATACACTTCAGTTTCAAATCATTAATAAATCTAAATCTCCTTGGTACTCTCTCTAAAATAACTATGATTTCTTCCTTGTAAACTGCCCTTGACAGTTTTTAATGATCATGATGTAATTTGGGGGCCTCATGTAACTGCAGTTAAGAT
Organism: Alligator mississippiensis; assembly: GCF_030867095.1. Lineage (NCBI taxonomy): Eukaryota > Metazoa > Chordata > Crocodylia > Alligatoridae > Alligator > Alligator mississippiensis. Next base: position 110,307,517 of record NC_081826.1, read on the forward strand.
GCTGGCCAGAGAACAGTCTTCTTATATCATAGTTCAATGATGTCTTCACAGAAACCTGATTTTTTGGGATAAGTTATTTATTTGCTTGCTTAACTTTAAGAGCTTGAGTAGCCGTATAGAAATCAACACGATTGTTTATGGATTTAATGATTGAGATGGATGCCTAATTATACAAAGTTTTTGTTATATTAAAGCAGAAAGCACCACCTCAATTCTTACGGACTTTTCCTTCTCATTTTCGAAATAATGTTTCCCCTGTTTCAAGGAACCCTCTATATAAAATGTTGGCTCCTCTGCATCTGTAACCACGCTTAAGCAGTTAATGATGCATCCCTTCCATGAAAAAGTGATCAGTTTATGAAAGAGTAGTCTGACATTTGGTTTACCTGCTCTGTCATGAAAATTAAACTTCAGCCTTTGTGTAATGTCTCATACCTCCAGGAAAAAAGTAGTAATCTCCTTTCCTGGAGACCTCTCTGGTACCCCACAAAAAAAGAAAAAAGCCACAAACTGAATGCAAGGGGCAAAAGTCTGGTCCATAACCAGACTTTCAGTTTTGTAGCAATATGTAATTTTCTGTATTTTGCGGACACTTGGAAATAAACAGTAATTACTTTTGCCACCTTATATTTGTGGGTACTGGAGTATAAGGCTTTAGTCTCTTAAAAATAAAGATAGGTTAGATCTTCAAAGACTTGCATTTTTTTATGCATCTCTTGTACCACAATGTATTGTCTATTTTCAGATATTTTCATGTGTATAGACTATCTTCAATAAAATGAGAGATGTAAAAGGAAAAATAATAAAATGAGTCTGTATTTCCCTATATCTTTTTCTTTATTTTTTATTAAGGAGTTGGATGCCAAATGATTGCACATGTTTAAATAGGGATGGTTATTAAGTATTCTTCAGATTTAATTGAGCCAGAGTTTCTAACTAGAAAAACTAATTTGGTGATTTTAGGTGATGTAGTTCCAATTTTTCTGCATCACTAACAGTGTTTTATATACTGTTGCAGGTTACTGAGGTTTCTCCTAACCTGACTAAGGGCACTCAAGCAGAAAGAGAAGGTCGAGTACACCAGTGTTTTGAATGTAATCAAACCTTTCCATCAACTACCATGTTAATGCACCACAGTAAAGAGGTTCATGGCAAGGAGAGAATCCATGTCTGCCACATCTGCAATAAAGCCTTTAAACGGGCAACCCATCTGAAGGTATTTTCTAATAACCTAATTCCTGGTTAAGAATGTTGACTTAGTCTTCTACTCTAACTTTTTGGGCATGTGAATGAAAGATGCTTGTCATCTTCCTAATCTTTCCTTTGTAAGGTGGAAAACATCTTGAAGGAGCATGATGCAAAAATATGCACTGGCTCACAGATCTCTTTCTTTTTTGTAGTGTAGGCTTGGCTGGGTTTTTTTTAATTGCATACCTTGTCATTGAAGTAGATGAAAAGATACACCTTGAGCTTGTAAATATTACCAGTAGAATAATGTATTGTTAGGGCTAAATAACATTATTTTATTATTTTGCATTTTAAAGCAGACTCTTCCATAGCTCAGTTTTTCTGGTGGTGCTAAATTCTGTATTAAAGATGTTCTGAGGCAGAAATGATCTTTAAGCCTGCTAGTCTCTCCTAGTCCTAGTCCTGATTTCTATGAGTTTCCTGGTGAGTGTTTTGATTAGTATCCATGGCCATTTAACTTTCAAATATCCTGCCTTCTGCAGGATAGTGGCAGTTGGAAAGATTCCTGTTTTCCAAAGGTTTCTTTACTCCCTAACATTTTAGAGTCTTAGAGTGTTATCTGGAGTCCCCTGTGGTTCAGTGGTAGAATTCTTGCCTGCCACACAGAAGATCTAGGTTCCATTCCTGGATGCTTATACAAATACAGCCATGGAGGCACCAAACATCTGGGCTCAGTCTGGCCTTTGGATTCTGTCTCAGTGGCCTAAAGTGGGGATGGAAGGTCTGGGCAACCTCCAAAACTCCTGCCTAGGCATATGCATCGAAGGTCTTGGTGACCTCTCATGCATACACCATGATCCAAAAGGCTCAACAGTTGCCAAATAGTGTTATCTCAAAATTTGTAGAAAGTGAGCAGTCCAATACCACTTTTGCCTTTGCAAGAAGGAGTAAACATTTCTTTTGAGTTCTCTAGTTATTGCTGCTGAAATATTCCTTTGCCATCTCTCTCTCTCTGCTGTACACAATTAGGTAAAAACAAATAAACATTATCCTAATTAGTAGAGGTGCACTGATACATTGGTCCCATATCAGATTGGCACCGATATTGGGAAAATTGAAAGCGTCAGGAATCAGCTTTTTTTGCCTGATGTGGCCGATAAGTGCCCATGCATGCACATAGCCGCAGTGTGCACAGGGCCAGGAGTGCAGCCTTGAAGCTTGGTGACCAGCATGTGGATGGTAAGTCTGGTGTGGGGGGAGGGAAGAGGCGTTGGGGTGGGGGCACAGATCGAGGCCCCTGGGGTGAGGGAGGGAGTGGGGTTGGGGCAGGCACTGCTCAGCTGGGGAAGGGCAGGTGTGGGACGGAGCCACAAGTGGCTCATCCAGGGGAGCAGTTCCTGCAGCTGGATGCACCTTGGAGGACATGGGAGGCATATGCCCCCAGATCTGCTCGCAGGGCGGGGTGGGCTGCTGCTGCTGTGGGCTAGGACTGGGGGCTTTGCCAGGCTCTTCCTGCTGGGGGGGCTGGGCCAGGCTGCACTTTACTCGGGGAACACAGCAGCGGCGCTGTGAAAGGGGGGGGGGGGGAGCTACGGTGAATTTTGGGGTCGCTGGAACTCCTCCCCCCCGCCCCCCCCCCATAGCCCCGCTCTCAGCGCTGCCGCCTGCTCTCAGCGCCGCCCAGTCGTTTCCCTCGCCCCGCCAGGAAGAATCCAGTGCAGTCCCTGGCCCCCGCCTGCCATGCCCCATGCAGAAATGGGTTCACATGCCCCCATGTCCTCCTGGGGTGTGTGCAGAGCAGGAGCCACCCCCCCGTTCCTGCCTGAGTGAGCCACTCGCGATTCTATCCCGCACCCCACCCTGCCCTAGCTGAGCAGTGCCTGCCCTTGCCCTACTCCCTCCCTTACCACAGGGGCCTCGATTGCCCCTCGCCCTGCCATGTCCCTTCCACCACACCAGACTTACCAGCCCCACGTTGCTCTCCAAGCTTCCCAACTGCATATCGGAATCAGATCGTTGTTGGCCGATTTGGCTTCTTAAAAATCAGCCATCAGCATCGGCCCAAAAAATCACTTTCGGTGTACCCCTACTAATGGACATTTTAAATCTGTTAAGCCTCTCCTTCATAAAGGAAAAATTTTCTGAGGATTGTTCTCATTCTTTGGATGACCCTTACAAAAACAGATGTTGAGGTACCCTGTAAGGTTGAACCTTAAAATGGTTTCTCCAAGCCTGGACAGGTACACAGGCTATCATGTTGGAATTATCAAACTTATTAAAACAGAAGTTTCATCTGAATTTTCTGTCGGTTGTTCCCTGGAGGTAGGTAAAGAACAGAAACTGGTTTACTGTGCTTTCATTTTTGTGTGCCTGTGCACATGCTCTCTCTTACTCTCTTTCTTTTTTTTTTATGATTTCCACTTTCAAGCACAAGGCTAAAGGAATAAATCTTAAAATATGAGTCTGAGAAGACAAATCTTGAAATTGTATTTCTCTTCAAGTTGAAGAATTGTATTGTTTTGCAACAAAAGTTGGGAAAAGGGATCAGGCCCTTAGACGAGACTTTTCACTTATAATTTTTTGTTATTAATCTTGTGCAGGGACACAGGATTAATAAAAAAAAAAAAAAAAGCAGGATGGGGAACAGCAGAGGAAAAGAGAAGCAACTATACTTTATCACCGTTCTCTTGAAAGGTTAGACAAGAGTGAAATGTGGCATTTAAGACTAAAAGACTTAAGTAAACCTATAGTAAGATTTTTTTGAGATGAGATAACCTGAAGAGAGAGCTGATCCTGACATTCTAGGACAAGTTTCTACAAGGTATATGAGGGTGCATCAGCTCCTCTGCAGAAATGATTGGTATGTACACAGAAGTAAAAGAAAAAGGGTTATTTATGACAGTTTAGCTTTTATTTATTACATGATAATAGTTAGGCTGCTACTGCTACAGATAGTTATCTTCACTTTTATTTGCCTCGTCATAGTTAGTTTTTGTGCCCATGCTGTTAGAAAGTACATTTTCCAGGCTTTGTCGATGCCAGTACAGGTGATGCAAACAGCACTAGCAAGAGTTGCTCTCCTATGAAAACCACATAACTAGAAGTCTCTGTACATCCTTCATGGAAGACCGTTACATAAGGGCTATGCAAAGCTTCAGTACGCAATTCGATTCAGAGGAGAGTCAGCCTGATTCGGCAGCCAAATCTCTGAATCAAATCAGGAGACCCATTAAAAGCTCCAAATAAAATGGGAAGCCTCCGAATCAATTCTGAGAGATTTGGAGCAGCAATCCTCAACCACATTCAACACAGCTGCCCCCCGCTGGTATGTCTGTTATGGCACAGTGGAGCGGGGACTATGGGGGCCTGCAGTCACCCTAAGATTCCCCATAGACCCTTGCCGCCGGTCCCTCCCCAATCTGGGCGCATGCACCTGCCCCCATGCCCTGCCGCTGCTCATCCAGGTGGGGCATGGCAGGGAAAAGCTGCAGCTTGTCCATGAGGCATGGAGAGGCTGGGCGAGTGGTAGGAGGGCATAGCCCCCATTCTCAGCGCCTTCTGCCACCTGTCCAGAGTTCATCCCGGCCCAGCCCACCCCACACGGATCCAGGGACACACGCTGGCTCCTATGCAGCAGCTCCTGGACCAGCAGCACACTGTGGCAGGAACCGTCCTCCTTGAGTCCTGCGCTCCCCCGCCCTGGCTGGGCAGCTTGTCCCAGCCCCAATCCCTCCCTTGCTGCGGGGGGCATTGATCTGCCCTCCCCCCACCACGACAGATGTACCGACTGGAGGCAGCTGTGTCCAGCGTGGTCGGGGCCTGCTGCCTGCTTAGTTCTTGACCATATCTTCAGATCTGAATTGGCTGAACCAAATCGGAACAGTGATTTGAATCATCAAATCGAAACATTGTCCCTCCGAATTGGCTGAATCTGAATCGAATACTTGCTGCTTCGCATAGGCCTACTTTACATGGTTCTGCTGTGTTCTCTTGCAAGGCTCATCACTTCCAAATTAGCAACCAAGATTCAAACATGGACAAATTAGGTGGCAGATGACTAAAGCACTCCACTCCTTTATTGGTGAATGGCTACCTGGAAGCCCTGAAGGAAAGTAGCAGAATATTTAAGTAAAGACAGAAAAAATTCTTGATAAATTGATCTTCAAATCCTGCAGGGAAAGACTTCAGTCTCAAATACAGGAAGTAGTTCTTTCAGCCTTACAACTAGCAGTCATTATCCAGAATCCTAGAATCATAGAAAATAGGGCTAGAAGGGCTGATCTGGACTGGCCCTGGAGCCAGTGCACAAGTCCAGTCTGGTGCAGGCACTGTGTTGTAGGGCTTCACAGGTTGGCTCATCCAGCCTGTGAGCCATACCTTTGACTCCTGCTTCATATTGTGCACAGTAATGTCCATGAATATACAAAAGCAGGGGAGAATTGAAAGGATGAGTTGCCTGGGATCAAAGAGCATTATACTTAAAGGAATCCTTCAAGGTTAAAAGAACTCTTACTATAAAGTTGTGCTTGCTTGTACCTTGAGGGCTTGATATGATATAATTTGATTTTGAAATCTGTAACTGTACAAAACTGTCACAGTTGCAGAATCTGGTTCTGGTAGAGGTGTAGCTATACACTGTCATGGGGTTGGCTGTGGAGACTAGATGCAGTTTCAAGGAACAATATCAAATAATTGGCTATTTTATTTTGCCTCAGCTGTAACAGGTAACTAGGTAAATGTTCAATTTGCAGAAAAGCAATGTAGAATTGAATTGTTTGCAGAATTTGTAAGAAACATTGTTATAAATGGTTAATATGTACAGTAAACCAACTACTGAAGGCTAAAAATCTTATTTGTATAAAAATTATGCTTATGCAGTGAGAGGAAAGACTTGACAAATACTAGCTAAATGCTTAACAAAATTTTTAATATGTAAATCAGATATATAAAGACTTTGAGGACAACATTTACCTCCTCCATTTTTAAAGAACAGAATCTGGTCTTCCATCTTAATCATATTGCTGTTTCTCTTGACTAAAACCCTCTTGTTGCTGACCCTAAAATATGTTTGGTTGTTTGAATATCATGCAGATTTAAATATATTTACTCTTCTATATTTTGATTAGGAACACATGCAGACCCATCAGGCTGGACCTTCACTAAGTTCTCAGAAGCCAAGAGTTTTTAAATGTGATACTTGTGAAAAGGCTTTTGCTAAGCCAAGTCAGCTGGAGAGACACAGCCGTATTCACACAGGTAACAACTGTTGTTGGCTCTTAAAATTATATTATGCATCTTGTGGTATTTTATGTTTTGCTTAAAGCTTCTGATCCTGGACTTCTGAATATTGAGAATATTGACCTTCATTAAACACAAGAGCTCTAAAACACCAAAAGGCAAATTAAAAACCCAATATTTCTTATTTTTAAAATCTGCTTATTTTTAAGCTAATTTTATAATGTAGGGATCCTGCCTCAAGTTTTAAATGCTTTGGGGTCTCAATACCACAACTTTGATGTGAGCGCCTCAATTTTCCATTAAATACTATGTAAATAATATTTTGTCAGTTACTGGAACAGGCTGAAATAGTTTTATGAGTAAACTGTTAATTAAATTTGTTTACAAATATTGTATGCAACTTTTTTGAGGCAGGTAGGGGAGCATTTGTTTGCATGTAGATGTTTGTCTGTCTTGCAGGGTGGTCAGTGGTAGTCAGGCACACAAGTAGGAACCCGCTGTTTGCTGATAGCAAAGCCTGTGAATTATACTTTATTTGTCACTTGGTGATGATTACTTAGGTTCTCAAGTTCTCATGCCAGTGCATTTACACGTATTTATATATAACTCTGATAAATTGTTTTCTAAGATTGTAGTTGTATTAGGTAAATTATATTCTTAATAACACTTAAGCTCTCTTTTCCAAGGCAGTACTTCCTCTAACTCTCTTAATTCAGTGGTTTCCAACCTTTAGCTCACCCCCTGCTAGAGGCTGGAAGCACTGCAGCACCAGCTGCCTTCCTCTGCATATTAGAATGAGTTCTGACGTGAGCTGGTAATGCTCTGAGCAGCTGCAGTCTTCTTCCCTGCTGTGTCTGTCTAGCAGCAACCCTCTACTTGATGAATAGTGAAAAAAAAGGAGAACGGGTTATTTTCCCGATTGCCTGGTTTCCTTCTGTGGAATAGGAAACCCAAAGAAGACAGGATTAAGCTTGATTATTGTAATTAAGCATACGAGGAGCAAAAGATGACTACCCCTCTCCAAACCTAGAGTTCTGTCTCCTGACATCTTTGTGGATTTTGGCCATTAACTGAAATGCATGATATCTAAAACAGATTTCTTAATCTGCCATTCTGTGCCATCCTTATATCCTGCTTTCTGGATCTCTGGCTGATAGCCAGCTTGCTTATACCTTAAACCAGTGGTGCTTAATCATTTGGCACCATGGACCAAATGAGTTGTACGGGAGCCCATCTACATACCAGAATTGGGCCCTGAGGGCCCAGCACTTCCCCTTCCCACCCCTTGAGTGTTGGGATTGGGCCCTGGGTGCCTGATGCCACCCTTTCCCATCCCCCCAGATGTTGGTATTGGGTCCTGGAGTAGAAGGGGGCAGCACCACCACCCACACACTGGGATTGGGCCCTGTGACCCAGAACTGCCCCTGCCTAGCCCTGTGCACTGAGATCAGCACTTGGTCTGGCATGCAGGGCCCAGGGCTCCCCAGGGGTCCAGAGATTTGGCAGCAGGGGAACAGCACCACTGTTCCCCCACCACCACATTTCCAGAACTGTGGGGAGCCCTGCGGGCTGGATGACATAGCACCACAGGCTGGGTCTGGCCCATGGGCTGGAGGTTGAGCACCCTTACCATAAACCCATAATCTGGACATTGTCTTTAATTTGGGTTTTACCCTGTTTCTTCACACTCAGTATAAGTCTGGCAGATTCTTTCAGCATCTCCACAGAGCTAACTCTAGCTCAGAGCTAACTGAAAAATCCTTTTCTCTTTACTTGGCAAGTGCAACCTCACTCTGCTTATATCTGTTTTATATGCTGTTGCAAAGAACAGTTATCTAGCTGGTCTCTTTGACCACATCATTCTTCTCCTTATTTCTATCTACTGGTTTACTCTTCTCTATTAAATTGAACATCAACTACTTGTCATCATTTTCAAGGGCCTTTAAAGCTTATACTCACTCTTCGTATCAACTTTTATTAGGTATGAAGATATTGAGTCCTGCCTCCAGTCAATCCAGAATGCCAGTATCCATTACCCACCAGTGACATTTTCAAATAAGCACTTTCATACTTTTTCCCATACTGCCACCCAGCCTTTGGAGAAGTTCCTTACAAACATTCACAAATGTACCTCAAATCCCTTCTTTAAATTCTCTGTTGTTATGATGCTTACAAAACAACTTCTGAGGCTGCTGATGTGCTAAAACCACTGTCTGTCACTCTGATTGTTTTTGTCTCGTTTTTTGTACTTTCCTCAGCTGTACTTGCCTTTTGTTTTGTACTGTTTAAAATGCTCTAAGACAGGATCTACAATTGTTTTTATGTTAAATATAATATAATTAATAATGTTGATGTTAAATATAGTATGATTAATAATGATAAAGGTAATAACAGTAGCAGTGATGATGATGGTTTGTACACAGTGGGAGCCTGGTCCATAACTAAGATGATACAATAAATAATTGGGCAACCGAAGAAAAAGAGGAGCTGGCAACCAGCTTCTAGCTTTACCTCCCATTAGATATAACTAGGTAGAGGAAAAGAAGGAATAATTTGCATTGGTTTTCAGTATTCCCCTAGTGAAGCTAGCACTGCCTGGTGGATAGTCTGAGTGAAGCATCTCAGCCTAACCAGGCCCCTATAAACAGTTTTGTCTTTGTGTCTTTTGACCATAATGAAATACTAGGTTTACCTTCAAGTTGGAAAAGTTGGGCACCAGTATATTAATTGATAGGTTTGCTAATTCAGTATCTTATAACTGGAGAATAGCAAATGCAGTACTTTGTAAGTAAAAAACAAAAGAGGGGGCATAAAAAGGCTGAGGGGAAGAAACCCAGGGAACTTCAGGCCTGTTAGTTTACATGGTCTTAGAACAGACTTTGACAGAGAGAATGATCAAGAACACAAACAAAAAATATGAATTGTGGATTTACCAGGAAAAAGATTGTCAAAGTAATTGGATGTCTTTCTATGATGGGATAATTGATTTCTGTAATAAGAGCAGTTGGACCTAATCTTACTAGCTTTAAGCAAAACAGTTGACATTGTACCTTTCAGGAAATTATTAGCTGTAATGGAGAGATTTATGTAAGCTGGATAAAGGAGCTGGCTGAAAGGAAGACTACTGTAGGTTTTATTGAAAAAGGAATTACCAGGTTGGAAAAAAATGGTTGAGGAACTGATAGATCTTGGCCTTGTGTTCATGTGATGCCTTCATTAACCGTTTAAAATTAATTTAAATATTTTAGCATTACTTATGCATCTCTTGAGCAACACAGGGCATAACAGAGGTTGGGAATAGAAAAATAACAAAATAATGAATATAAAAATTGAGACGTATTTATGTCTATTTTCACATTGAGAAATATAAATGCCTTCCTAGGGGATTTGGAATCCTTCACTTTTGTTAACTGAGAAGTGCACATTTCTCTCATGTCCAGGGGAGCGTCCATTTCAGTGTACACTTTGTGAAAAAGCCTTTAACCAGAAGAGTGCGCTTCAAGTGCATATGAAAAAGCATACAGGAGAGAGGCCTTACAAGTGTGATTACTGTGCAATGGGCTTTACACAGAAAAGCAATATGAAACTCCATATGAAAAGAGCTCATGGCTATGTTGGTAAGTAACGTGACATGTTGAATTTTAAAAGCCAAATTCTGTCTCAGAAAAACATAGAAAATGCATGGGAAATGGGTGATATATATAAATGAAATGATAAGTGTGTAGCTGAATGCAAAACTGACTAAGCTGGTGGTTTTAAGCAGAAGTCATTGAGTGGTACAAGAATCATCTTGGTTCTGTAATGTAGATCAGGGCTGTCCAACTTCAGAGTGGCTAGGGGCTACCCTCTGTATCCTCTCCCCACCTCACTGTGCCCTGCCCCCAGAGGCTATCAGGAAGCAGAAGTCGGAGGAGCAAGAAGTGGGGTGGGGGCAGGGTGCAGAGAACCAAGCAATAGCAACAACAGAAGAAGGATGAGGAGTGGTGCCCAGGTGGAAGTCCGCACGCTTCAAATTTAATTAAAAATTTAATCCCTTGAAAGGCTGTGAATTGAACAGCCCTGATGTGTAGAGCTCTATGATAAGAAACCCTAAAATATGGCATACAGATGATATGCAGTTTTGCACAATTACTGGTACTAGCCAATTCTAGTGATTTACCCTGTTACCTTTAACTGAACATTTTTGAAGTATATTTCTAATTGATTTACAAAATCTAAGTAAGTTGCACAATAAGTCCCTTGTTTCTACTTTTTCTTATTGGTGCAGTAGTTTTTACGTATAGTATTCATCCCTCTTTTTCTGTTACACTATGATAGGTACTGTACAAGAATCTGCCAGTCACCAAGAACAAGAAGGGGAAGACATTAATCGTGCTTTGAATTTAGAAGAGGTGGTTCAAGAATCCTCAAATGAATGGCAGAGTATAAGCAATGTATTTCGGTGACACTTGGATGAAAGCTTAAAAGGCTTTCAGGACTTGAAAATTCTCTACATAATTTTTGAGAAAAGTAAAGAATATGGATTTTACAGTTGAAGCTTCAAGCATTGAAACCATTAACAGTAGAATAATATATTATAGGTTTTTTTTAATTATTTACAAAAAGTACCTAAAGAATCATTGTCTTTTGTAAGCTTGTAGAACAATATTGGGAATCCCCTCCCCCCCCCCCCCAAATCAATTAATTTGTGCTAAGTTGTCTACAAATCAGTGAACTCAGGTAATATATGCAGTTTCATCTTCTAATTCACAGTCAGTGTATCTACTTGAAAAATTAACTGGAACTTCATGTCAGGAAAGAGTGGTTCCCCAGTATTAGCAAAGTATGACCTCCATGAAATCTCATTAATTTTTTTTAGCGTATAAAGAAATATTTGGCATTGGAAAGAAAAATGTTAAAAAGTAGATGTATGCAGTACAGAGTTGAATTTTACATGTCACAGGAAATTGTTACATTTCTGTTTTTAACCTCTTGGTGCGTTTTAAGACGTGGTAGAAAGTGAATTCCTATTGCATTACAGGACATTTCTGAAGCTAACCTCTAGAAAGAGGTGGGTCATTTCTATTCTGATTTCAAAGACAGATGGCCATTATTTTTACATTAAAATGTCTGAGGCTTCAAACTCAGCAATAAAAACTCCAAGAGAATTCAACTAGAAGATGAACTGATTGAACATCACCTTTTTGTTTTCGGTATGGATCAGCAGATGCATATCTCAGTATCTGTGGAAAGCACAGCCATATACTAAGCATGATAAATAGCATAAACTTTTACATTTAATAGCTTGCAGGAAGTGAACTACACAACAGGTTGCTTCAGTTTAACATAGAAGTAATCTGTAGTGTAAAAAGTTACAGTACCAAGTCCATAAAATCCTTATTTTCTTTTTAATCAATTCTGAAAGTATTTTACTTCTTTAAATCATTGTTTCAGTAAAACTACCTAGTTAATTTAGTGCTCACCTGAAACGTGCCATTTATTTAGCGTATTCAAAACAAAGAAACACTGGAATAAATATGTCATCTTTTAGACATTCCAAAGACAGAAAGCTCTTTTCTTACTTTTACTTTGTTCCTTTGAATTTATTTATATTTTATATATATATAGTGTGTGTGTACATATATATATATATATATGTATATATACAGATATATAAGCCTCTGTGTGGCTGTTCAGTATATTTTGTAAATACTAATTGCAGTTGCAGGAAGAGTTCAACAAATTTTCATCTTCATATGAACACTTCTAGATCAGTGTTAGATTTACTGTCTTGTAAAATAGAGTTGGTTTTTATTTTACTTCCTGAAAAATAATTGCCCTCAGATCCAATCTTTTCCCCACTTTTCTGTAAATATTATCAATACTTTGTGTATGATGAGACCTAGTCATTTCAGATTCCTGAAGGAAGAAATCACTGCTGGTTTTGATAGGGCATCTCTTAATTTCTTTTGTTAACTCTTGGCATATGTATATAAGTAATATAGCTGGTGAATTAAAATAACATTTTTGTTATGTGGAATATTTAAGTCAGAAAAATGTTAAATAATATTAATTTTTTCCAAACTCTTCTTTGTGTATATTTTTAAGTGAAAATTTGAAATGAGTATTTCTGGTCATTTCAACTAATTCAAGTAACATTTTCATATCTAAAATAATTCTGCTCAATATTCAATATAGATCTGAAGTTCTTTCATTTCATAAGTTAATTTCATTTCAGACAAGCTGTTGGATTCCTTTTAGTATGTTCAGATGACAATTTTAAATTAATTTTATTCTTTTTCATGTCACTCTCAAATGCATTTTATATGCACAAACTGAAGACTTACTGAAGTTCTGGTATGGTCATGTTTGTGTCAATGACTACATAGCATTTTAAAATATATAATCTTAGCCTTCAATGGCTTAGAATGCATGTAGTTGTATATGTCATATATAAAAATCTTAGGCAAACCTTTCAGAGAAACTTGCACAGATATATAGAAGACTTGGTAGGCATTGTTTTTTTTCATACAGACAGTGGTGATATTAAAGGTTTATATATATACACTATGGCTGAAAAATGGACTAAAGTGTTTTCAGCCAGGTATAACTGTCCTTTATAGCTGAAACTTAAATAATATTTTGGTTCAAGATGAATGAGATGGACTTATGTTTTTTAATGAAGCTAACAAGAAAATGGCAATAGCTGTTGCCATCAAGGGAAGTGTATATGACCAAGGATGTGGACAGACATAACACTTGAATCATTCTAAGAATGTCACTAATTAGGAACTGGTTTACAATTGCCCCTGGACAGAAGTATCCACATATACAGTGCTAAGGGTTCTAAGTAGGATGCTCATCTTTCAGGGACTGCATTGCTTCCAAAATGCAACGTGGTGGTAGAGTGCCCAGACCATCATGCCTTCCAGGCATTAGTGCCTGGAGTTTCCCTAGAATTCCTCTGGAGGCCCAGGAAGACCTGGATTGGGGTTGGGGTTGAAGTGGAGGGATTGTGAGGTGCTGGGAGTGGGGGTAGCTATGTGGACCCCTACTTGTGGTTCCCAGGAGGCTGGATACTCTGGCTATTCTCTCCCAAACCCCTCTCCCTCCCTTCTCACAAGAACTTTTCAACACTCAAGTAACTTGCATTTTCATCAGTTGCATAGAGATGTGTGTGTATAGTGGAATTGGCAAGGCAAGAATGTAGCACAGAGGGCAAGGAACAATTAACAGTTAATGAATTAATTAACATCACACTGAGCATGGAATTGGCAGCCATTCCTTTCTGGCTGTTTGCCCTATGATACTGTGGGGCAGTCAGTCCTCCAGGTATTCCCTAGTGCACTGCTTCAGCCTAAATCCTGGTTTCTCTTGGACTCTGTGGCGACTCTGGCCCTGATCACAAAACTACTACCCAGAGATGACAAGCTTCAGATGGCCACCCCCACCTATTAATTGCCCTGCATGGCAACTTGCTTACCCCCACAACCAAGGTCAGTATCAGAGTCCACATCCACTGAACCAACCATAAACACCACTGATCAACTACATTCACCTAACGATTTGGCTATCAGGTAGGTTGTCAGACCTATCCACCACCCCACAAGGCAAGCTTGGATTTCCACACCCCCATACACCCCTTCTTCCTTCCTTTGTAGCCCCTCAATCCAAGTGCAGCAGCAACTGGACAATGGAAGTAATGGATCTCACTGCCTTCTGGGGTGAGAGAGTAATCCAGTGGGTACTCTGATCAAGCCACCAAAACAAGGCAGTCTAATGTATCATGAAGGAAGGAAATGACAGCCTGGGGATGTAACCATGACTGACCTTTTGTGCTGGTCTGGTGGCTGGAAGCAAGGACAGAGAGAACCCTATTTATGGGGGGAATGCTCTGGTGGAGTCTCTAGAGAGCCAGCTGAAGGAGCTCCAGGCAGAGGTGAGCAGGCTGTGCAGCATCAGGACTGATGAGCAAGAGATAGATGAGTTGTACAGCAAGGCTTTGCAGCAGAAGAATGAGGACAAGAAGATGGAATGGGAGGACCTGAATGGAGCTGAGTGGAAGGTGGTCGCTTGAAGCTCCAGGCCACGTGCTGCAAGGGAAACTTTTCTGCTTCAGCTGTGCAACAGGTATGAGACCCTTGAAGGACTGGTGGAGGAAGGACCAGAAGCACTTCCCTCAGAGGAGGAAAGGAGGCAAGCTCCTGTCCAGAAGAAATGTAGAGTGGTGGTAGTGGGCAGCTTGCTCCTAAGGGGGAAAGAGGGTGCCATCTGCCAGCTGGATCCTTTTGCATGGGAGGTCGGCTTCCTTCCAGGGGCCCATATGCGGGATGTGATGGAGAGGATTACAAACTCATCCAGCCCTCTGACCACTACCCAATTCTGCTCATTCATGTGGGCATGAATAACATGGCCCGGAACAACGCTGGGCAGGTCATGAGTGACTACAGGGCTCTGGGGGCTGGGCTTATGAGGTTTGGAGGCCCAAGTGTTTTCCTCTTCCATCCTCCCAGTCAGGGATCAGGGCCCCTAGAGGGACAGTTGTATTGAGGAGGTTAACCAGAGGCTCAGGAGATGGTGCCACAGCAAGGGTTTTGGATTTTATGATCATGGAATGCTCTTCCAGGATAGAGGCTTGTTGGGAAGATATGATGTCCACCTCGTGCCAAGGGGGAAGAAATTGTTTTCTTCCAGGATGACTGACTTGCCGGAGAGGGTTTTAAACTAGGTGTGTTGCGGAATGGGTGTGCAGACAGGAATGCAAGTCAGGGGACAGCCAAGCAGGAAGGATGTAGAGAGGGCATTCAGGTAGGTGTTGAGAGGCTGGAACAATGTCAGAGTGGTGGGTAACGGGGTTACCAATGAGGGACTTAAGTATCTAGACACAAACGCTAGGAGTATGGGGACTAAGCAGGAGGAACTGGCACTCTGGCTAGTAAATAGGGAATATGATCTCGTCAGAATATCTTGGTGGGACGCCACGCATGACTGGGCTCTATGCATGGAGGGCTACAGGCTGCACAGAAGGGATCGGGTAGGGACGAAGGAAGGAGGTGTTAGCTCTCTGTGTACAGGAGTGGTATGCCTCCTCAGAGACCCAAATTCGTTTGAGAGAAGGGTGACTGAAGACCCTGTGGGTCAAGATACGGGGGAGGGTGGGACAAGGAGAAGGCCATTTCATGGTAGGCATCTACTACAGACTGCCACACGAGGAGGAGCTAGATCTGTAATATTCCAGAGAACTGATGGAGCCTGCATGTTCAAAGGACATGATTGCCATGGGTGACCTCAATTACCCTGACATCTGCTGGAAGGAGCACTTGGCCAGATCTGACTGGTCACGTAGGTTTTTTGACCTGAGTGGAAGAACTTTATTTAGTACAGGAGATGAATGCGCAACCAAGGGGAAGGCTTTGTTGGATTTGGTTCTAGCCAAAGGAGATGACCTGGTAGGAGATCTGAGGACTGAGAATAACTTGTGAGATAGTGGCCATGAAATGATAGAATTCACTATCTGTCGTAGGGCATGGAAGTCAGCCAGTAGGGCAGAGGTGCTTGACTTCAGGAAGGTTGACTTCAATGAGCTTAGGAAAATAGTTGGAGAGACCCTATGGGAAGAGGGATTAGAGGGGAAGGGAGTTCAGGAAGGGTTGTCATTCCTCAAAGGATCAATCCTCAGAGCATAGAAATGGTCCATTTCTGTATGCAGGAAAGGTGGTAAAGGAACCATGAAGCCCTCTTGGTTTATCAGAAGAGTCAAGGAGTGCTTAAAAAGAAAAACAAGGCTTACAGACAGTGGAAACAAGGGGTAGTCACCAAGGAGGAATACACAAGTATAGCCCATATTTGTAGGGAGATGATAAGGCAAGGGTAGTAACCAAGATCAGGTCGGTGACTGAAATCAAGGATAATAAGAAGTCCTTCTTTAGGTACAGAGGGAGCAGGAGGAAGACCAAGAAAATGTGGGGCCCTTGCAGAATGGCACAAGACAGCTGATAACAGACAGTCAGAAGAAAGCTGAACTCTTTAATGAATAATAATAGTGTCGGTGTTTCTGTATGCAAGTGGTGATTGCCCACCTGGTCAGATACTGGATGGGTGGCAGGGGGATTGCCAACCAATGGTCAGTGTCGAACTGGTGAGGGAGCACTTAGGGGCTGAATGTCTAAGTTTGCAGGACCAGATGGACTTACACCCAATACTGCTGAAGGAATTGGCTGGAGTCATTGTGGGACCATTGGTGAAGGTATTTGAAGACTCATGGTACTTGGGACAGGTCCCAGAAGACTAGAAAAGGGCCAATATGGTGCCAATCTGTAAGAAGGGATGGAGGGAATATCCGGGAAGCTACAAGCCAGTCAGTTTGACCTCGATACTGGGTAAAATTTTGGAAAAAATTATCAAGAAGTCCATTTGTGAGGGACTGGCAGAAGGCATGATGCTGAAGGATAGCCAACATGGTTTCACTGTGGACAGGTCATGTCGGATCAACCTCATCTCCTTCTGTGATCAAGTAACAAAACACTTAGACGTGTGAGATGCGGTTGATGTCGTATACTTGGATTTTAAAAAAACTTTTGATATGGTCTCCCATAACACTCTTATAAAAACCAAAAACTGGGGGATTGTGGGTTGGCAGAGTCCACGGTCAGGTGGGTTGGAAACTGGATAAGGGGTTGAACCCAGAGAATGTCAGCAGATGGGACTGTACCATTTTGGTGGGAGGTGGCCAGTGGTGTCACACATCATTTGGTTCTTGGCCATGTGCTGTTCATCGTTATCAACGATTTAGATGACGATGTGGAAAGCACACTGGCCAAGTCCACGGACAATACTAAGTTATGGGAAAAAGCAGTCAAGCCAGGGGATAGGATGCAGATCCAAGCGGACCTGAACAAACTGGAAAGGTGGGCAGAGCTGAACCAGATGCAGTTGAATAAGGATAAATGCAGAGTGCTTCATCTGGGGAGAAGTAACCAGTGACATGAATATAGGTTAGGAGGTGATCTCCTGGCCAGCATGATGGCTGAAAGGGACCTCGGGGTTATGACTGATGACAGGATGGACATGAGCTGCCTGAGCAATGCTGTAGTCAACAGTAGCATACTGGGATGCATTAGCCAATGCGTCACGAGTAGGGCTAGGGAAGTGATACTATCTCTCTACTCAGTGTTGGTTAGACCCCAGCTGGAGTACCATGTCCAGTTTTGCGCACCACACTTCAAAAAAGACGTGGAGAATCTTCCCTCTGGACCCTCTGGAAAAGGGTCCAGAGAAGGGCCACAAGAATGATTAAAGGCCTGGAGGACCTTATGAGGAAAGACTAAGGGATCTGGAACTGTTCAACCTGGGGAAGAGAAAACTGAGAGGGGGGACTTGATGGCCGTTTAAATATGGAAGGGGTGAATATCAGGAGCTGTGAGAAAAAAACAGTTCACTAGGGTGCCCCAGGGAAGGATAAGGAGCAATGGCCATAAACTGTTAGAAGGTGGTTTCAGGTTGGATGTAAGGAAGAACTTTACAGTAAGGTTTGCCAGAATCTGGAATAGACTTCCCAAGGAGGTGGTGCAGTCCCCAGCCTTGGAAGTCTTCAAGAGAAGACTGGACAGACATCTTGCTGGGATCATTTGATATCAGCAGTATTCATGCCCAGAGCAGGAGAGTTGAATTTGTTGATTTTTCAAGGCCCCTTCCAGCCATTAATTTCTATGATTCTATGATAAGTGCAAGGAATTGAGGCAGCAGTTTGCAAGGAAACAGGATAGCAACTATGTCTTGGACGAATATGGGGTATCATTCCCATCACGAGGAACTATCCTGCCTCTTTGTGATCTATAACACAGTCGTATCCAATTATATGGGCATGGTGGTTCTCACTGCCCAGGAGAGTGGTGAGAACTGCAGTTCAGCTGTGGGCAAAGACATACAGCCCTTACAGGCCAGCACAGCCATGCTGCACCAGCCTGCCATGCCGTCCAGACTCGCTGGGCATCCAGCTGAGCCACATGGACTCTGAAGTGTACCCAGCCTCGGACAATAAGCAGCTCAAGTTCTGTGTTCTCCCCTCTTTTTCAGCATCCCTGTCGTCATTCCTCTCCCAACAGGAACCTGGTGTCCCAGAAGACTAGCCCACGATGGAACAAATACTGCCTCAGGGGATGGTAAGTGGCAGCCCACTGCTATGGTTGGGCAAGGAGGTGTTGGGCATCAAGGGATGATAGGTAAGGAGCCAGAGCACTCCCAGTGAAACCTCACTGGCTCACTGGGTGGTTGAACCACAGCCCCCCTTTCCTGACCCCCCTGTGGAATTTTAGTTAGGTTCTATGTTAGAATTGCATGCTGTGTTGGGGACTGCCCCCTACGATCCCTTTCCCCCTGTCCTCTATGTGAGTGTGGTGTGCTAATAGGTACTGGCATTATTTTTGGAAGCATATCCATAATAGACACAAAACCACCATTGTATTGTGGGTCCCAGTTCAGTTAGGCAGTGATTGATGTCTTTAACGTAATTGCCCACTTAATGTCTCATGTTTCCCCCTGCCAAAAACACAGTGGGCTTTTATACACATGCTGTGGGAGGGGAGGGGAGTTTAGTTAGAGATGATCCTGCCTTGAGCAGGTGAGGAGGGTGGACTGGATGACCTTGTGAGGCATCTTCCAGCTCCACTTTTCTACAATTCTATGAAAAGTATGTCTACATTGCAGTGAGTGCTATGTGGAGTAGTGGTACATGAACTAGCTAGCTGTGGCAGCATGGAGCTCAGTGCAGGGAAATATATCTTGCTAAGCTAGTGCTGGTTGGAAAACAAGAGTGTTCAAAATTTGGATCAGAATCAAGCTGAGATATTTAGGTTTTCTTTTTTTTTTTTTTTTTTTTTCCACAGAAACATAGGGGAGATGGATGGAAGGAGAGAGGGAGTCCAGGCAAATTATAGGTTAAAAAATGGCTGAGTGGTTAGGATGCTCAACTAATATAGCAAACCCAGATACAAGTCTCTCCTCTAGAAGCAGATACTTGGACCTTGGTTTGTACTGGGCTTGTAGTGTTACATTCTCTCTCTCTCCTATTGGATTTGTTCCACTTTTATTAATTGGATAAGAGGGAGA
The DNA here is from genome assembly GCF_030867095.1 of Alligator mississippiensis. Lineage (NCBI taxonomy): Eukaryota > Metazoa > Chordata > Crocodylia > Alligatoridae > Alligator > Alligator mississippiensis. Next base: position 110,327,029 of record NC_081826.1, read on the forward strand.
ATCATGCAGGGTTGGGAGCTGAGCCCCTGCCTCAGATCGTCATGTCTCTAATTGCTGCATAAGATTTGGGGAGTTTTCTCTCCCTCACTTTCTGAATAAAGTGATGTAAGTTTCATCTAAAGAAATAAAAAATACATTGCTGTGAAAAGTTTCAGTGAATTCACATTTGTGATAAAAGAAGCCTCATCTAGAGTCTCTAAACAGCTGTAGTCTAAGCCACTGTACTCTGATCCATCTTTTGAATGGTTAACAGGTCAGGTACCATAGAGGAAGTATTTCAGTTGTTACCAGGCAATAATTTACAATGCCCTACATATTTGACTCAGTAATAAATGCCACATACCTCTTCTGTAGCACTCTTCATTGGTACATCAGAGTTTGTTACAAAGGAGATGAGTATCATTGTCCCCATTTTACAGATGGGCAAACTGAGGCACAGAGGGAGAAGTATCTGCTCAAGCCCACCCAGAATGAAAGTGGCAGAGCTAAAAATCGAACCCAGGTTTCTAGATTTCCAATTTAGTGGTCTAACTTCAAGAATATGCTATTTCCTCCATAGAAGGTCTTTTCCTGGAAGGTACCCCAAGAAGTAGTATTAACATTATTTTTCTGTTTATTTTTTTCTAAATGTTTTCTGTATTATAATTAATTCTGATTGACTGTCTGAAGAAGCACTAATGAAGAACGAAAAATGTGTTACTTAATGTCTTCCTTTTTTGAGACTATCTTTGTTCCCCAATCCAGCTCCTCCCCACCTGAGATCTATTTTCTCATTATCAGTGATAGCCCCTTAACGGTGTATGTGTACAGTTAAAACAGATGAAACATTATTGGGCTATATTATATATTTGAGGCTTCATTTTATAATTGATTGATAAAAGGTCAATTCATGTTAGAAGCATGCTAGGAGAAATGTTACAGGTACATCAGTAGAAGTTATTATAGTTGCTTATGAATAAGTCTACCAATGAAAAATCAGCATTTGCATACATGTTAAAAAAAGCATATCTGTCATGAAGAATACTGTGGGTATTTTGAGAAAGCTGCACTTCTCTTTAAACGCCTTAAACTGGAGGGGAGATCAGTTCTGAAAAAAGGAAATCATGAGGTTAACAATCTATAACCTTTATTATGTGTGGAAATCCTTAATTAACAACAAATTAAAAACTCATCTGTAGTAGTCAGTGATATGCAAGAATGTTGTATCCCTATTGTCCTGTCTAATAGCATGACTTGTAGTGCTATAAGCAGCTGGAATGCAGGAATGTTTGTCATAATGACCAGTCTCTCTCTCTGCCTAATATATAAAAACACCAAAGTGTGTGTGCGCGCACACACACACACACACACAGAGAGCAATCTAGGATGTAACCAAAGTGTAGCAAGCTCTTTCAGTACCTAGCGTAGAGGTGGGGGAGAGGGCCGAGGAAGGAATTATGCTGACCACTGGAGGGAAGGGGAAGGAGGAGACGAGTCTTACCTGTCCCGGCTCTTATTTTGTGGATGACAGCTGCTTACTGCTGCAGCTGCTGATGTAGCTGTGCAGACTCAGGATGCTGCTGCTAGGGGACAGGCAGCAGTATGGGCTTCTCAGGAGCTGGGGCTCTCTTCATCCCCTCTGCTGGCACAGGGCTGTACCTTCCATGGCAGCCTCCTGTGCAGGGATATCATTCCCCATCCTTCCTTCCCCTGTAGATACACTATTGGGCATGGGGTTGCACCTGCCCAACTCCTATGGCCAGACTTCACAGGGCTGTTCCTGCTGTGGCAAAGACTTCTGGGGGGAAGGAGCCATACTGGAATCCCCTCTAAGTCAGCACCCGGAGCTGGTACCCTGCTAGTTATGCTACTGTGTTGTAAATTGCACATGTCCATGATCTGAATTCTGTGTTGCCCATCAGCAGCATTTCTCATTCCTACCCACCAATTGCAGCACCTAGATATTTTAATCATAAGGTTAGTACTTACACTTTTTTAACAAACTAGACATTTAATCCAATTCCATAGACAAAAGATCCTAGGAAATGTCAGCTGATCACCAGGGCTTTTCCTAATGATCAGATTGTTTACCTGCCTTAGGTTCCCTTTTTGGTTTGGGAAAACCATGGACACATTTTTTTTCAATTTAAGATGCAGGGCCAGATTTACAGGAACAGGTACAGCACTTCTCATATTGCTATTAATGGCACAAAACCACTACAGTCTTCCAGTCAGCGCTATATTTCTGAGTTGCTTCCTTTGCTAAGCAGCTCAGAGCAGACTGCTAAAGGGCAGAACAATAGTTATGAGAAATGGTGGTGCACTTGCATTAACAGTCCCAGCCCAGAGATAATCTACCTTGTTGGATTTTGTTGACAACACTGAGCATGTCTACACATGCAATTAATTTGAAGCAATAAACTCCAGCACATATTGTACCAGAGTTTATTGCTCCCAGGTGTGCCGTTTGAATGTGCTCCTGGGACCACAGCACACTGAGCCAGGTCAGAGCAGTGTCGGTGCTGGCAGGGAGCCTGGGGGGGGTGTCAGCCTGTGAGCCCAGGGCTGCTCTGACTCAGCTGAATGTGCTGTAGAGAAACTGGTTGGGGACATGGGTGCTTTGTGTGTGGCTAGCCGACAGGCAGCCCCCCGCAATAAAGGACCCTTGTGCCCCAGCCAGCCCTGTCAGTGTCTACACGCGTGTTGCTACATGGTAAATAACTGTAGTATTTACAAGTACTATCCTATGGCAAAGTTTTTTAGTTTATTGCAGCCTAATAGGGCTACACATGTCAACATGGAGACTTCACTGCAGAACTAATTAGGCAGTTCCACAGTAAAAATCTTGTGTAGATGCACCCACTATGATTTGACTTCTCTGTTAAAATACCACTGAAGTGGGGTGGAATTTCAGTAGTGGAAATTGTGTTCCCTCTCCTTATTTGAGGAACCTTGTCATTTTGGAGGATATGAGTGGGGTGGGAATCTTCCTTTCCTCTCCCAGATTATAATACAGCAGTAAAGTTGCTCTTTGGACACTACTGCAATATGGCAAATAGGGATGCATAACTAACTAACTAACTAACTAACTAACTAACTAACTAAATAAAGTTAATTGGGTTTATGTTCCTCAGTGACACTGTACTGGTAGGTGGATTAGATAAAGTACATTTCAGTGTCAAGCCTACAAGGCATAATCCTGTGCAACAATGAGCAAAAATATTTTTCTAGACTTATAACAATGACATAACGGTACCATTTTCAGAGAAAGGAAAAATAGCTAGCCTTTGATAAAAACTTTCTAGGGGAGGGAAAAGGGTTGAGGACCTTGTTTGAATGCCATATTTCTACAAAGCAACATTTTGGAAGAAAAGTTTCTTCTTTGAACTTGACCATAAATATTTTTTTCCTACAAATACCTTTGAAGACTGCCTTAAAAACCAGCCTGTTTCCACATCATTCATTCAGAAATGGTACTCCTTTCTGCTCTTGATATATTGAAAGAGGCAGAACATGCATACAGCATTTTATAAACCTCAAAAAATAACTGGTACAAATTTCATTACAAGTGATTATTTTATTTGACCAATGAATGTTTTTAAAAAGCCATGTTCTTACACTTAAAAGTGCACATTTAAATGAAATTGACTATTATGTTGCGGAGCGTACATCTAAGTAAAGCTACATATAGAAAAATACACATAGCCAACAATCTAGCTCAAAGAAGTTGTAATATGTGTGTGTACTTAACAATTCTGGTGGTGTTTTTGTTTTATTCTGTTTCTGTGTTTTCCTATCCTTTCATCTTTCATTGCTGCATATTAATGGACATTGTTTTAAGCCGACAGAAATGAAACAGAATTAACATCATGCAGTATTTGTCAGGTGTCATTAACATAGGCTACTACTGATATTCATTACCATAGCTGAAACTGGATGTCAACCTAGGAAGCTCTAAATGTAGAATCTACAACATATAGACTAAAATAAAAGCATTTAATTGGTAAAGAAGGGTATGTAGGGAGGAATAGTAAGTTCAAGTTAAAAAACAGTGCAATTCAGAAGAGCTTTTTTTCTTCATGTGGTTGGAAATACCATTGCCACATGTGTAGTACCTTTTAGTAGATTTGTGAACAATTAATGGCTAAATCTAATGCATTAGTTAATTTATTTCTATAAGGCAACTACAATACAACAGTTAAATGTTCACAGTTGTTTACTATTAATTTGCTTTAGTGCACTGCCATTATAGGCATTTAACTGTTCTCATTTAGCTGGAAGATATGCTTAACAATTTTAACACTGCTGCAGTAACAGCAACTATAAATTCTAACTTGAGATGTGCAGGACTATCTGAAATTTCAGTGCTTAAGGGCTTCCTTTCTTTCAGAAATTAGACTTTTTTTCCTACATCTAATAAATGCTGTTGCAGCAGTGTTTGTGTGGAGCAACAGTGACATCCAGTAGTCACATGTGCAATCTTATAGATGTTTCTTCTCTGGGAATATCCCTTGTTTCTTGTTGTAAGACGTTAGTCTAACCCAAGTTTGAAATCCCTCTTTCTCTCTCTCGTCCACTCTTAATTCTAATGGTTTGGGTATGGTGAACAATTTGTAATATGGAAATAATTTCCTTATTACTATTGCTCTGCATCTCATTGTTACTCTAACAGCTGCCCTCTCCCACATTTCACATACCTTGTACTCCCATGTTTTTAAACCTTTCTATGACTGCCTAATCCTGTTATGAAAAGTAAAATATTCTGTGAGTGAGAGAAGGGAGATTAAAACAAACAAAAACAAACCCAAACAAACAAAAAGTGTTTGGATTAACAGTCCTTACAACTTCTGCACATGATTTTACAGCAGTGTTTCAGAAATTCTTAATGGCAGTGCCCAAAACCCAAGATAATTGCTATGCATATGTCATTTTGATGCTCAGTTAACAAGAAATAAGACTTGTTGAGACTAAATTAGGTGCTTGAAAAAATAAAGTCCAACATACAATTAGGACATCCTCAAGAAGAATGAATAAAGTTAGGAATCCAGTTATTAAAAATAATGAAAACATCTAGTAAAGCTATGTTGCATATTCCTTTCATTCAACTGTTGGGCAGGGATTGCCAATAGAAGTTTGTAGGATCCTACTGCATGCACAACTCAAATTACATTAAGTAATGGATTGTATCCATCTAGATAATTCTTGCAAATTAATATTAAATTTAAAGGCAGTAATATTATAAAGCAGTGTATTTGATCCTTGGGTGGCATCTTGGAACTTCAGCGTCTAGCAACTGGTGAACCGGATCGTGATCCAGGTCGGGAGCCAGATCCTCCCTGTGAAATGAAAAATAAAATCAATTTTACTAGACAAATATTATACTTTTTAGTGTATATATAAAAATTACGAAAGCTCAAGTTATAGTCTTAAATTGTTAATATACCGTAACAATAATATATAACATATTGCTTTTAGTGATTCTGTTTCATTACATAATTTGGACAACTCTCAAAGTATTGAACCATTAAATTCATTAAGTGTTTGAATTTCCATTGTTGTTTCAAAAGTACAGTCACTTTTCACAATTGACTTTTCAGGTTCAATGAATTTGTTCTGATTAAGCAGCTCTTACACACACTGATGGAATAATTAATTTCCAGTGTCTGGGGTCCTTAAATAAGAAGTTTTAAAGGCTTAAATAAGGCTTACATTCATTTTTTTTCCTGGACATATCACAGAAATTGAGATCACTGGTAAGAACAGTAACAAAAGCAAACTGTCTATGGCTGTCCCTGTGATTTGCAGGTATGCAAGCTTTTTAAAAATTATAACACATGCACAGACTCTATGAGTAACCTAAAATCAATGAGTCTTGAAGCATGAACATTTCCATATGCAAAATTCCCTGGGGCCATATGTTAACATTGCAGTGATTAGTCTTTTTACAGTGGCAAGCTCATATGTTTATACTTGCAAAATCAAGGTAAAAATTCAGCTCAAACTGAAAAATCTGGCTTTTCAAAATATAATTAGAAAATAACAACAAAGAATACAAAAAATTACCAAATAGGAGTAACAAAATCTTAAATTAATCTGCTAATTTGAACACAGTTATAATTTAGTAAACAAATTATGCCACTTTAACGTGAATAACTGTGGGATGTGGTTGAGGCAATTGGGCTCAATTGCAAATTACTTCAGAAAAAGTCCTAAATGCACTGTGCCCTTGGAGTAGGAAAATAACAGAGGACAAAATTCAGGCCTTAAGGTTTGATCAGCTGAGAGTTTGTGATTTGGCCAGCCAAGTCATGGCCTGAAATTAATTTAATAAGGTCTTATATTAAGACTGAATAAAATGTGCAAGGAAATAGACAAGGGAAGTTTTGAAAAATGGTAATACTTTGTTGTTCTTTATCAACTCTCAATATATTAAGTTTACTACACGTTAAAATGGCTTCCAAAGACCATTAAAAAGGTAGAGCAGGAAATGTATGGGGTCACAATCTTGGTAATAATTTTAAAAATCCTGATGTACATGCTTAGAACCATAAAACAAGACTGCTTAAATTGAAGCAAAGCAGAATATGAAATGTACCAACTGTGCAGAATGGATAAACTTTACCAATATTTTGGAAAGCCTTTCTTTTGTAGGATATAATTACAAAACAACAGATTTGTTACTATAAGCCTGGTAAAGCAGCCATAGGTATAGCATATTGCTGCTTGATCTGATAAGGAAAATCAACCATCTATTACAGAAATATTGGCAGAACATGTCTAGATTTGTGTATTTTAGCAAATCTGATTATGAAATATAAATTATATGTTTCAAGTTATTTAACATGTTTTTCTGGTTGCATTTTGCATTAAAGTAATTTCTTTAACTGTTGCAGAAGCTACTGTAAAAATTGTGGAAACATTTCCAAGTGCTTATATAATTCTTAACTAGTTAGTTGGGTAATACATTTTCTGATGTCTAACTTTTTCTTAAACAACTCAGTCAAGAAATCAGTAAATTTCTATTTATACTTGAGTTGTGAATTTGGAATCCAAAACATTAAACACAGGTTTGTTCTATACTTGCAGAATACCTCCTCTCTTTAATTTGTGTCTCTTTGTAGTAGAGAAGTCTGTCTCTAATGAGAAATGGTGGAAATATTTTACCCACATTTCTAATACTTTCACAAAACAAATTGACCAATATATAGTTTCCCACTACATCTCCCCTATGATGTAGTTAAAACCAACTTTCACCAGTCAAGCCAATTTTATTGATCCATGGAATGATTTCTAAGGTAAGTTTTACTGTATCTGTCGCTAGATATCAAATAGGACCTTGTTACATAGTAGTTTTCGGCAGCTCCTGGAGTTCTTACCCCCTGGATTGTCCACATATTAACACCTTTAAGTGGTTTTAAGAACTCATATGGCTCAAAGGTATTCCATTCCAGGGCAGGATTATATCTGATCTGCACGACCCAGCTCCTGTTGCATTTAGGTGTGGTCATTCCTCACAGACGTGCCACCCAATATGAAGTCCTCCAGTATCCCAGGATCTCTCACACCCCTGCCTGTACAGCAGAAATAGAAACCTGTCCTGACTCACCACCCCTCTAGTCGCAATTCACAGCTATAGCTCCTAGACCTGCTCCTGATCACTAGGACTCTAGGGTAGGGACAGACATTCAAAAAGGCTGAGTCTGAATTGATTCAACTTTTGCAGGTTAGTCTAACCTGGCTAGGCTAAATCAGTTTTATAACTGGACAGGCATCCCAGAAATGCAGGAACATGCCTGCAATGGCTCAGGCTAGAAGCCAGGGCATGCTAGAGCAGCCCTCCCTTCCTTCCACAGCACTGAGGTGAGGAGAGGGGGGGCTTGGTCAGGCTCCAGCAGGATGCTCTGATTAGCCCAGCAGGGAATCGATAAGTGTTTATCACCCCATTAAGAAAGCTACAGAGGGACATTACCGGCTACCTGTTGATTCTGCTTGTTGATTCAGCACGGACCATAGCCATCATGTGGACTTCTAGCTAATACACAGACATCGCTCCTCAAGGAGGGGGGAATTTCTGCTTAGCAGGGAGTGGTGAGGGGGAGGCAGGGAGCAGCCCACAGGCTTGCCAGAGCTGCAGCCAGGGAGCAGAGGGGAGGGGCCAGTCCTGTGGTGGAGCAGAGAGCCCAGCCCAGCCCAGCCCAGCCCAGCCCAGCCCAGAGAGTATGCCAGGATGCTGGGGGAGTCTGTTTTTTCTTAAACCAGCAAGGGGTCTGGGACAGACATTGCATAAACCAGTTTGACCCAAATCAGTTAAGTCTGATACTATATTCAACAAGGGTTATCTCAAACTGGTTTCAGCCATTTTCCAACTGGTTTATGTGCACTGAACATCTATTGTTAAAGGTTTAAACTAGTTTCTGATCACTTAAACCCATTTGTGTAATGTCTGTCCCTAGCCCTAGTGGCAAGTCACAGCCATGCAGGTGGGGGATAGAGAAGCTTTCTAAACTAAAGATGTGATTTCTCCAAATTGTAAGCTAGCACTAGCACCAGTCAACATTTGTGTCTCATAGTGTAAAATGTAATAAAGCCCATATTTGAATATGTCACTAATACTAGGCAGATTAAGAGATTTTATGGGGTTTTTTTTCTATTTCTGGACACAGTTTTCATTTACTGTATGTTTACTTGTGCTTTACCAGTTTAAAGATTTTGGAAAGAGTCCCCTGGCCATCATGGTATGATCCCTTATGTCCCTTATGAGCAGATTTATGCTCATAGAATTTGCCACTTCCTCCATAGCCCGGCTTGTGTCCTTCACCTCCCTGGAAAGAGAGATCACAGATATCTCAGGCTTGTTACCAATCATCTTCACTTATGACTGCTTTCAAATTAGTCAATAATTTGAAAGTATAAGAGAAAAATAAACCCCTAGTAAACAACAATGATAAAAAGTAATTACAATGTTATCTTGTCTTATACAAATCTGAGTATCAAACTTTGGTCTGCAATAGAGAAATCCATAAACAAAAAAAGATAGGCTGTACTGTCAAATGCAGAATGTGAATGGAAAATGAGACAAGGAGCAAGTGAAGAATGGTTTTCAACTGTAGGTCTTGAAAAGGAAATCCATTAAAATGAAAAAATTTATCCCCTTGAAAGAGTTATAGTGGATGAGAGCAAAAATCTCTGTCATTACTGAGATTGTTTTATATACTGTTATTTGTCCTGAAAGTAGACATTCCATTTGAAATTTTTTCTAAATACTTACCCTTTAGTGTATTATCCAGGTTGGAAGTGCATGGGCAAAAAGAAATAAAATAAAAATTGCCAGTTAAAAAGGTACAATGTTTAATGATAAGGTAATTGCCCTGGAATGATATGTAGTATTAGAACAGAGTTGCTCAATGTCCCTTTATGCAACTGGTGGCACCTTGCCACCAACCTCTTGTTGAATATGTTTCAATGGTATAAATTTAACCCTCTATTTCAAGCATAAATACAAACATTTTTTTTTTTTTTTTACTTTTGGAAAGCAACAATGTCATTTTGGATTATTTGTTTTTTTTAAATTAATGCACATTAAAATTATTAGATTGAGAGTCTTGGGCATTAAGTTCTTCTCAGTGCAAGCTCCTCTTTTATTTTGCCCTGGAAGAACTGTTTTCAGGAATAAAAGGATAATTCATTGTCCATGCCTCACTGGTTTCTCCCTCTAATCTAAGTGCCAAATTTGGTTTGGATCCACCAAAATAACCATATGTTGCTAAACAATAAAGTCAAATTAATATAGTCACAGAGCTCCATAGACACACTATCACAGCAATCAAACATGTTTATAAAGAAAGTAAAAGAGATATTTTATCTTATTTGTATACAAGAAATGCTGTGAAAATGACCTAATTTAAAATTATTATAAATCCAGAGAAATCACCTTTATTTTAAAATTCTTTACATTTTATTAAATACCATGCTCAGTAGAGCCCTTTTCGTAAAAGGGACAGGAAGTAATCAATTAAAATGAATGGCAGAATATTAGTCAGCTTCAGTAGAAACAGGACAGGACCCTTTTTTCATCACACCTTTTTGTGGTGTCTATGTTTGAGTCAATTGTTGACCTGGTTTGGTTCTTCAGCCATTCAGAACTCAAATGGTCTTCAAAGAGACTCATGCAAACTGAACAACTGCCAAACCTAGCTGTAATGTTTATACAAAAAGGAGAGAGCAAATTAAATACTGAGCAACTGGGAAGCCCAGGGCTCTGCTACTAAAGCTATTGCTATTTCTGCTGATTCCCTAGTCCCATCATAGTTTGTCCAATTCTGTGTGCCTTGGAGCATCCATCAACTCTTATTGAAGTCGGCTAATGTGGATTTGCAAGAGAGGCTGAACATACTTTCATCTAATGCTCAGCACCTCTCAGGGTTTTGTTCCTAGTAAAAGAGCAGCACGCATGAGAAAATGGGATGGTGTAATAGCTATATGAAATATTTGTGCGACAGAGGGCAATAGTCAGCAAAAGAACTGTTTCTCGTTTTTAATAGGCTGTTGCAAATAATGGCCTTTATGCTGCAAGGCCCTTTGTTTCCACAGACTTCATTATGGGAGCTGAGGATTATTCTGTTAACATTTATATTAAGAAAAAAAGTCCATTGAATATTGATTTTAAGGGGAGTCTTATCTCAAGCTGAACTACAGAGCTATGGCCTAATGGAGAATTTTTGTAAAAAATCAGAAAAATCTTAGAAAAAGCCATTGATAGTTCTGATTTTAATAGTTGGCATATTGAATCATTAATCAGAATGATGGCAACTAATATACTGCCCATTTCATGAGCAGTTTTAAAGGATGTAAAACATGTGACTTTAACTTAAAAACCTCATGTGTTAAAATGATGGCTTTGTGATTAAAAATGCATAACATTTTTAGAACTTTAATATACCATCTAAATCAAGGGAGTGATCTGCATATATTGTTCATATACATAATCAAACCTGTAGCGGAGGAGAAAATAGAATGTGGTTAGTTGTGAAATAACTGCTGCTTTGCTCCTGTATGCTGTCCCCCTTTAAATTGTATAACTGTAGAAAAAAAAAACCCTGTAGAGTAACCAGTAGGGTTGATATATTCTTACTGAAAAGGATTGCAAACAAGATGACAGAAATGTTCACATCAGTGGTAATATTAGTTTATAGAATTTAGCAAATAAGAAAAATTTAAGTTGTAATAACAGGTTTCACACGTCTTCCCAACCCAACCTTCAATTTTTCCCTTCCCGCAAAAAGAAAAGACAAAAAGCAGTTTGAGTCTTCCATGAGCCTTAAAGGAAAGAGGTTTGCCATGCAGTAGACTTGTTCCATTTGTGCTAAAGCAAGGGAGATTATGTCACTGCAAGGTTGACAAGCTGCTGGATAAGAGCAAGCGATAAAATTATCATTGGGTACCAAGTGGATGAGAAGGAATAAAGCAAAGAAGCTTAGACTGAAACATAACTATCAAGTTGCTGCAGTAGCTTGAAACGCAATGGAGAAAGACATGCTTTGGCCTGGATAACCAAAATGGCTGTGAATGAAAATGCATTCATCACCTACCCAGCTAAATCTGGCGAGGGATAATCCTCTCCCCTGCATATGCAAGAAATAGAAACAGTGATATGATGATCACAGAACAAAGAACATCCAAGAAAATAGGGAACGGGAAGGAAAAAAGCATTAAATAAAATTGTTCAAAGGAGAGTAATGGAAACATAAATGTGTGAATTATTATTATATGAAACAAAAATGACAGTGAAATAACATTGACTTTACTTAATTCCATTTCTAGATGTCATTGACTAATGAAAAATATTTGTAAATAATCATTTGATTAGCGAAATAAAAAAATTTTCAGTTAAATTTATTTGAGCAGCTCTGTTCCATTGCAGTTGTAATTTCAGTAGCTTCTTATACAGAAATTCAGATTTGTGCAAAGAATATTTAAAAATATTAATAATAGTTGCATTTAATTAATTTCCTTATAGAATAGATGCTGAAAATGCTTTGTACAAGAAGGCAAGTGCTAGCATCTCGACAGGTGACTAATCTGAGGTAGAGCCAATATATGACTTGGCTGGAGTCATGCAACAAGTTAGCAGCACAATCAGGAATATAGGGTCCAGACAGAAGTGCAACACCCCGCTATAAATGAGAACACCTTGCAGGAAGCGTTCTGAGCTACAACGATCCCCCAAACCAAACAGAAGTTCACTGTTGGTTTCAGGGGGAGGGGAATCTAGCTGCTGGTTACCAGCCTGTAGCCAGTTTGCCCTAGCAATGGCCCCTCCTCTCTCCCATCCTGTCCCTGTTTCAGACTAGGAGAGGGGAAAGGGAGCAGAGGGAGCTCCTTTTAGGGGTTCCCCAGTCAGCGGTGGAGGGTGGAGTGGGTGAATTAGAGTCCCCCCATTTCGGAGGTGGGGAACTCCAGTATACTTTCTTCACCCTCCAGCAGGGGCTAAAAAGCCCCCAAACTGAACCTCCTCTGTTCCTTTCCCCTCCTCCCCCCTTCCCATTCTGAAAACAGCTTGAGGTTGGCAGGCAGTGCAGACTCAAGTTACAGCAGATGCTCTGTTTTGAAATATCTTCATCTGACCCCTCATGGAATGAGGGGGCAGATTTTCACCTGATTGGCCATTTTTTTAAATCTGTCTGCTGCTGTGCACTTGTTTGGTCATAGCTATAAACTGCTTTCTGTGGCCAGATCAAGCTAAATTTGTCACTTCTACCTATGCCCAGAATCTAGAGTTTGTGACTCCTACTTCCCTGCTCTAAACATGGTTCTAAACCTCCTTTATAAAACAACACAGTCAAAGAAAATGAAAGAAGCATTCCAGTTGATATGTATTAGACAATAAAGACTTTGTGAGATGTTGAAGGCCCTTACCTTTGCTTGCATTGGGGGTGGGGTTCTAGGTGATACCTAGAAAACAGCACAAAAAATATATAAAACAGAAGTAGCAGCAAATTAGGAAACAATTAAGCACTCTGCTCTTATTTATTGATCCTGTCTGATTTCATTCACCTTCCTATGGATGGGAATATACCTCAGCAGATGTAATAAACATTCTTTTTCATTCAATTCCAATTATAGGGATTTTTCTTTTAATAAAAAATGAATATTACTAGACTGAAATATCCTTAGGATTGGAATTAACTTTAAGTGTATTACTGTAAGTTTCTTATTTTTTTGATCCAGGTCCGTCTCCATCCTGCACCAAGGTGGTATCTTGTGTTCATTTCTGTACGTTATTAACATCATCTATGCTGATTTAAGAAGTTGTTATTAATAGACGCGGTGTTAATAAATTGATTCTATGGTTAGAGTTTCTTGTGCTGTTACCCTTCCCATGTCTATTTTTTAGGTCCATGCCCCATAGCTGTATCTGATCATCAGGTTAGTAGGTCTGTTTCAAAGATGAGAAAGGGAAAAAGGAGTATCTGTGATGCTAGTGATCATCTAACAACCATGAAACTTCTGAGAAGACTTCTGTCTTGTGGGAAGCATTCTGCAATGCTTTGAAGGCTTGTTAGGCTTGGGGAACTAGATTTTGATGATAAGTTTGCATAATACAGACACATCATATGTGAGAATGCTTGAGGGAGGTAGAGGTTAAAATGTATCTGTTCAGTTCTTCCTCTCATTTTTGTGAGAAGTTCTGTAAAAGTATGAAAACATATAAGTTCAAAGCTGAACCAAATGTTTCCCTGCCTCTGAAATAAGGTAACTCGGGTCAGGGATCCCTTTTGTTTATGACTTCAAAGGAAATTCCTGAGTATAGTCTGGCTTTTAGGATTTGGGTACATTTGGTAAGTCCAGTAAGTGCTACTTTAAAGGGATTGTGCCTGAAGCACAACTGCTTTTCTTCTCTTTAAACAAAAATCAATGATACGTAAGTATTAGAACATGGCTTGCTCCAAGGAAAATGAATACAAAACTTGCAGACAGCAAAGCTTCATAATTTCTAATAATTAATGTTGACATTTCAAAGTAGTAATGGTAGTGTCGGTCCCTTTTATCCAAAGTATCCATTTCCTGCTTTGTGTGTCCAAGTAGAATAACTCTGGCATCACTATACTCTCAAAGGTAGAGGCAGCACAATTTATTTGTACTGTTAATTTTAACACCACAGTTAACATTGAGCTGCCAATGAATCACAAATGAAACCTTTAATTCCACCAAAAAGCAAAAAAAGGGGAAACTTACAATGTTCTTGAAGAAGTGGACTACTGGGTTGTCCTCACCAGGTCGCCCATGCTGAGACCTCTGAGGCATGGAACCTACGTGGCTAGCTCTGGCTGCATGTATGTCCTGAAATTCAGGATAGTTATATTAGTAATACTGTGAAGGAAAGGAAAGGTAGATGATAGCAATGTGAAGGGAGAATGCACCAAGTCACGTTCATGAATAAAAAAGAATTTTACAAATATTATAATCCAGTGTCTGTAGAGAGACCAAGCAATAAAGTGATACATGTGTATTGACTGTGCATATATAATAAATACAAGCCTTTGAATATATTATAGAACCCAGTCTTTTGCTGACATGTCCAGTCATTTAGATACTAGCTTTTCTCATAAGTGGAATCATAAAATTAGATGTGAAAACAGTCGAAAAAAAGACCTACTAGTTCATGGAGTCAATCTCCATACCAGAGAAGTAATGCACTGTACATTAACCCCTTTTAATTTCAAATATACAGCACTAGAGGTCAGAAATTACATTAATTTGGTGAAATGAAAGAGCAGCTGCACTTAAAATTGAGGAGAGTCAGGGGAGACTTGCTGTGCAGTCACTTCAGTGTTTTTAGTTGTGGTAAGAAGTAAAGAATGAAGGCAGAAGAATGAAAATAATTTGTAGAAACTAAATAGTATACTATAGTACCATGGGATAAATGTACCATGCTAAAGTGAAAATGGGTTCCACGTACTTCTGTGCACTTGTTGCTACTTTTTGATGTAGTGTGAAATAGAAATAAGGATGTGAATGATCCAGGTCAGACCCATAAACAGAAGCTACATCTTTCCATCGTGGCAAAAGGCTATACAAAAAATCCAGCAAAGTCAGACTAAATACCCATGGTATAGAGAATGCCCCCCCCAAAAAGATAGTGTAATGATAGAAAGATCCATTTAGACTGATAATGGCAAATGTTGCTGATCGGGTTGATCTCTCCAGTGAAAAAGCTGTTCATGTTAGTATTTTCTTAATGATGCCAACTTCATAAGACAAGAAGTAATGAATATTTAAGGAATGTATAAATAATATGAAAAGATCAACAATTAAAGCAACTAAGTTTTCATCATTAGTATTAAATGCACATCCCACTTATTTTCCTAGTGAGGCAGGTATTGTCTACTTATTGGAGCACAGTAAGCAGGATTCCTGAGGGGGTTTTTTCCCTCTGCCTCACCAATCATTGGTTGGGTGATCTTCAGCAAATAATTTAAAAGCCAGAATTTTCAAGGTATTCTTAACACATTCTTATACCTAATGGTATAAATAAGCATTGTATGGTGAGCTCTGGTTATACATCTCTATCTGCATTTTCCAGTGATTAAGTATCTTTAAAAATCTGGTCCTGTGTACTTTTGTTTATGTAGAAAATATATTTCAGAAGTGTGTAGTAAAACCTATATGAACAAAAGTTTGTAATGTGCTCTAAAATTGCTAGATTGAAATTCTACTTTTACTTTGTAACATTAGTTAAAGCTACTGAAAAAACATTTTGTTTTTTATTATTTTTGTCCAATTATCCAATAATGCAGTTAGAGACGCATGAATAGCATATAAATAGACTATACTAGATCATTACAAATGAATGCAAATGAGCAATATTGCTTTGGTGTATTCAGTGCAATCTGAAGAGAAATAAATTTCAGATGAATTGCCACGAGAAAATTCATCTCAATCTGTTAGATTCAGTGTCCCCAGGCTGGTGGTATCTTTAATTTTACTATTTAAAAAGTAGGACTTTGCTGGATTTTATTCAGTTTATGAGATTTCGGTAAAATTATTCAATCTTTGTTCTCTTACTTTTACATTTATTTCTTTGCTAGGTATTTAGATTGCTTTGGGTGAGAGAAGGACATCTTAGCAGCAGTAGTGCCATAACTTCTATTTACAAACCAACAGGATAGCAAAGCACAATTGTAGGGAGTGATTTTGAGGGGTATTTTTTAACCATGTTCCCAATTAAACTTTTCTTTGCTTTTCACGGACAGCTGCCATGACCCTTATATCCTTCTTACTGGTGAGTGTTGCACTGTAGTTGCCTTCCTGTATTTTGATGCAAGGAAAGTGGTTGCTATCCTACTGCAGACTTTTCATGGTGTGCACTGCGAAGAACAGTAAAATAATACTTTCTATTTTATAAGATGGATTTGAATATGGGTTGAATCAATCTCCAATTTTTTTTTCACTGTATACATAAGGACAGGAAGTATGAGAACAGAGTAATGAAGAGTATTAGGGGTAGAAAATAGGAGGAAAAAAATCTGTAGATAAAATAGAAAAGATCACAACCAAGACCTTGGAAATATTACATGTTCAGTCCGTGTGAACAAGAGACAGAAGGTAGGAATTCAGTTAATAAACAATGAATTCATTTAAATCCAACAACTTCACTCATTTGTGTTCCAAAGGAGTCATTTATGTCCCAAAATGAATCTTGCAGAGCTACTGTTGGAACTTACTATCTTAGTTGAAACTCCATTTTAAACATTTTTCTATGATTTTGTTCTACGGTTATACAGTTAAAAATAGTTTTTCTATGTCTTGTTTAAATTAAACCAGGTTTTCTGTGTGGGGACTTGTGTTATCACTGGTTAGGGGACTAAAATCTTGTTTATTTGAATGTTGAGTGAAGTAGAATTGGAAGGTGGGATTTATAAATTGTCATGAATAAGGTGTATAACTTTTGTCTAGAAATGTAAATTTATTACTAGTAAGTTGTGCTTAACACAGTTAAGCATCTGATTCGGATAATCATATTTTTCCAGTCCATGTACTAATAACATTGTTTAATTACTGTACTATGAATCACCAAAAAGAAATATGCGCAATAATAAGTATGTACAGTGTGTCAGTATGGTTTATTTAAAAGGCATCTTGCAAGCTATAAAATAAATTGGATATTATGGACATAGATCTCCTTTCCATACTGCCAAATTTAGTAAAGATGGGAGAGGAGAGGTGGTGGTTGGTTTAAGTTTAATAAGTTGTATTTACCAGCTTTTGTAATGCAGCACTTTTTCATGTATTACCTCAGCAAATGCAACGTCATTCAAATTTGTGGTAATATAATTATCTTTTTTTTTTTTTCTTAAAAAAATACTGTAATAAATTACTGTTTATCTGTACATACTTTTCTCTATTACGTCTCAGAATCTAAGAGGCAAAATCAGTGAGGGAAAAAAAATAAAATTGAAAAGTGATATTTTCCTAGAAGCACCCAAAAGCAGATAAGTGCATCAGTGCATTAAAGAGAAGATGTACCACAAGGTCTGAGGGTACTTAAAGAAGGAGGTAAAATGTTATGATATAGGGAGTAGTGCTTGTACTAACTAAAAGAGAAAGTAAATTATCTGAGGGTATGGCCAAATGTATATTTTATCTGCTTTTATCAGCTTTAAAAAGGGAAGGGGAGCTGCTGCTCTGGACTGGGCAGCAGCTGTTAT
Organism: Alligator mississippiensis; assembly: GCF_030867095.1. Classification (NCBI taxonomy): domain Eukaryota; kingdom Metazoa; phylum Chordata; order Crocodylia; family Alligatoridae; genus Alligator; species Alligator mississippiensis. The sequence goes on from NC_081826.1 coordinate 110,344,716, forward strand.
GCTGTAACTGTTATGTCTGCATCATCCTGTAGTAATATCCATTATGGCCTGAATTTGGTCTCCGAGGCTACAAATAGATGTCCCATTCATCCTGGGATAAACCATTGCATCTTTCACAAGATAAGAAGTACTAACTGTTTATCTTGGGACATCTCAAAGTACATCTGAATGGTTTGCATTGTTCAATCAGTTGCAGAAAAGCAGCAGTGCACTCAGCTGTTCACTAAACCCTGATTAGAAGGGATATTTCTATTCTGGGACCAACACAGACGTAACTTGTCCAGGGACAAATTATTATCTCGGATGCAATATCTGTTCTTAGCCTGAAAAAAGCAGTTCTGCTGCCCTTGCCATGCTACAGATTCATGCAGATGTAACACTTGCACTCTAACTTATACTAGTATCACTTAATAGATACAACTGTTGCATCTATCTCTACTCCAGCTCCCTGACTGACCTATGTGCTAAGTTCTTGCTTTTATACAGTTTCATGAGAGTTAGATTTTAAATGAGTTCATGCAGTTAGTGAGAGTTGTAGCAATTCAAGACACTGCCGTTTACTGATTTACTTTTGAAATAGGCTCAGTGAAATAATGGATACCAGTGTGAGAACCTAATAGGTACAGGGCAAAAGAAAACAATTCAAAAAACAAGTTATTCTGCTTTAAGTTATTGGAAATTTCCACTCCGTACAGAGTGATTTCATCACCAGGTGGAGCAACGCACAGCTTCTAGTTGGCAGCATGTAATTATCAATTAAACTTTCCAGCTTTGCACCTATTCTAAAGTTTAAATTTTGCATAATTTCTAGCTATTTAGAGCCTCAGTTTTCAGGCAAGATGTATTCCATATGGTTACACTCAAGGCATGTGTTCACAAACTCTAATCAGGAGTTCAAGTTCTTTGAATAATTGATTGATTTGAATAATCTGTTGAATAATTAATTGGCTTGCAAACCCAGCAGGATTTGTCAACCTGATTGCACATAAGTTTAAAACATCATCCAACGGGTTTTCTTTTTGCTGATGTAAGGGATAAATGTGAACGATAGGTTCGTTGAATACTTTACACTGCTGTCAACAACAAAAAATTGTCCTTTTGTTCAAAGAGCATATGGGACAGAAAACAGTGACTACTGAAACTGCCAGCATCCACAGTCACCCAGTTTACCCAGTCCATGAGTCACCCAGTTTACTCTCATAAATGACAATTTACTGTATCAAGAGAGAGGCACAAAGCAAAGGTGCCTTACAGTTTAACCTCTAGTCTTATACTTTTGTATGAGACTGTGTAGAACTGTCTAACCATAGACTTCATTACAGTTAATTTGTGATTTCATTGTGAAATTAATACTCGTAGTACAAAAAAAGGAAGTTCTAGCAATTCTTATCAAAATGTTCCTAATTAACTGAGAATATATTTTCCTTTTATTTGCTGAAGAAATATATATAGGTAAAAAATTGGTTAATTCTGGTCAAATTTGTTTAACTAAAATTATGTTCCTAAATATATACTTCAGAAAAACTTGAAATTCTGAGTATATGCTGTTCTATGCTTGGCATTTCTGAAAATCAGATAACTTTCCTTTGTGTTTAAATATAATTTAAAAAACCCTGTAACTTTTGGGAATTTGTAAGTTTGAGCAGTATTTGAAATTAATTTCCATCACATCTGATGGGAGGTAAGGAACTACTTGTTTAGTTTGTTGCTCTTCAGTTTAGAAAGTTCAAACCTATTAATTTATACTAATAAAGTTAGGCAAAAGCTTCAGTATTTTGAGTCATTGCGTTACAATTTTCTCATAATTCAAAGATTTTGTTGTGACCTGTTGTAAATTAGAGCCATCTGCAAAATGTATACTTAGGTTTGGGTTTGGATTTTGAATTTATCTACCAAACTTTTGGGAATTTGTTAAAATGTATAATCTGTATGTATTTTGTAGCTTGGATTTACTGGAATTATAAATAATTTAAAAAGTACGGCTGGAAGGGACCTGAGGAGGTCATTTATTCTAACCCAACTTTAAGACAGGATCATCCCTATTTAAACCATCCCAGTGAAATGTCTGACTCACCTGCTCTTAAAAACTGCAAAGGATGGAGTTTCTACGTCTCCGAGTAGCCTGTTCCAATGCTTGACCATCCTCCTAGTGAGTAAGTTCTTCCTAATATCCAACCTACATTTCCCTTGCTGAAATTCAAAGTCATTGTTCCTTATCCTGTCATCTGCAGCCACAGAGAATATTGTATCTCCATCCTCTGTAATAACCACCCTTGAGGCAGTTGAAGACTGTTACCAAATTTACCTCTCAGTCTTCTCCAGACTAAATAACCCTTTCCTCATAAGTCATTTTCCCCAGATCTCTAATAATTTTTATTATTCTCCTTCGAACTCTCTCTAATTTATCCACATCTTTGTTGAAGTGAGGTGCCTCAAACTGGACGAGCAGTGTGAGTTTATTTTTTAGCTTATCAGATGTTAATGGCTTTAATCAAAATTGTATTGATTAGCTTAAATGGAACTATTATTACTTCCAGGATCAGGACCCATAAGAGTTCAGATTCAAGCAGTGAAAAGATCTTTTTTTTTCTGCTACACAGGAAACTAGTATTTTGCGTCATTGCCATTTAAACTACATGAAGATTGGCCTTGCAACTGTGTATAATTAGACTCTAAGTCAGACTCATATAAATAAGTTACTTGATGCCCAATGCAGAAATTAATGAACAAGAACTTTAATTGTTAACATAAATTGAATCCTATGTTGTAGTCCTTATGCTAGAAAGTTACTGCCAGCATATAATTAATATATATATTAACATAGGCCACATTATTGTGTTCCAAGAACTATCTTAAAAATATTTGCAGTTGCACAAAATGTAAATCCAGATTTCATTCTCATTCATTCCTCTTTAGCTTCTGAGCAAAATAAATTTCTCGTTCAACCTTTATAGTTTTGTTAAAAGAGATGGTAGGATTTTAAGGGTGGTTAACTTATAATTTGCATTGAAGCAATGATAAACTAAAACTGTAATAATCAGTTTCACTTTTAGTTAGCACTTCCCATTGGAAACCAATACTAGACTTACTAACACTTCTTGTCTTTTTGTGGTTGCTTGATCATAAGCAGTAGCAGACATGTAGGTGGTGATTTTGAAAGAGCTCAGAAAATATTGTCTGACACTACTTTGTGCAAATGTGATGCTAGTTTCTGGTCTGACTCATGCACCTCCACGTAGATTTTCAGAAGCATGAAACTTTCCAAGCGAGTTATCTACCATTTGTTCAACTGCAGTGTACCACAACAGGACTGCTTCTGAAACCAAGAACTCTGAGTGTCATACATCTCCGCATTATCATTCTCTATATTATCATTACTACTACATAATTTTTAACATTCTGTAAATGAGAGTGACCCTGTCAAGTTGAAATTCATTAAAGAGCATTTAAGAGGAATTCCTACAAATCACACATCTAGAATCTAGAGGATGAAATCTGAACATTTAAAAAAAACCCTCTGGTTTACTGTTCATATTTTATGTAGCTTGCTTATGTATATGTCTCTGATGGTACAATGGAAATGTGTCAGTTGGTTTCCCTATATTCTATAGAAAATAGTCATGGAAATCTTAAGCTATGATTGGTCTTAAGTTTTAGACTAACTTTCTTTTAAAAATACTAATTTTTTGCCAAGTTTTTCTTCACAGGGTCCTTTTCACTTGATCTCAATCTTCCTTAAAGTGCAGTGCCCAAAACTGGATGTTGGCTTTTTCACAACAGTATGGTATAGTTGATTCATGTGCACACTATGGTTTAATATAAATCTTAGATCCTCTTCTTCAGAGCTAAGTTACATATGAATTATTAACATAATAGTGGGTTGCTTTGTAAAAATCTACTGAGCCAGCTGGTGCCCTAAACACTCAAATCTATGACTGGCAGTTTAATGAAAAATTCAGGAGCAGCCAAAAGGTCTCTGTAAGCAACTTAAGGGTGATGATAGCATAATAACAAAAGGGACACATGTAAACTTGTGGCTAAAAGTAGGATATGTAAATCCTTGATAGGGTACTTAAATAAATGGCCTTATTTCCAGAGGACTAGCTATTTTCCCTGATATTTGACATGAAATGATAAAAAGGTTGAACTGTTCAGCAGATTCTGAATTAAGCAGAAATGTCTGTACAACATGTCCCCATTAACAGATTTGTGACTTGAATTAAAAAGGTAATTTCAAACAGTCTGTTCAACTATTTTCCCTTTTATTTTCCCTGGATGCTTCCTGAATCATAGGGTCATGGTAAAGTAGGGTTGAAATAGACCTCAGAAAGTCATCTAGTCTAGCCCCTTCCTCAAGGCAGGAGCATCCCTGACCAAACCATCCCAGTCAAGTCTCTGTCTAACCTGCTTTTGAAAATTTCCAGGGATGGAGAGTCCATAACTTATCTAGGTAGTCCGTTCCAATGCTACCTAGTAGCATTCTCACAGTCAGAAACTGCCTTCTAATCTCCAACGTATATTTTCTCTGCTGCAGCATGAGGTCATTGCTCCTAATCCTGTCCCCTGCAGCCACAGAGAAAAAAGCCTATCTCCATCCTCTCTAGAACTGCCCTTCAGGTATTTGAAGGTTGTTATCAAGGCCCCCCTCAGCCTTCTCTTCTTTCATCCTTTCCTCATAAATCTTGCCTCCCAGGCACCTAATAATTTTTGTCACTCTGCATTGGGCTCTCTCCATAATCTGTCCACATCCTTCTTGAATTGTAGAGCCCAAAACTGGATGCAGTCTTTCAGGTGAGGCCTCACCAGTGCTGAATAGAGAAGAAGAATCACTTCCTTTGATTTGCAAGTGACACTCTTGTTAATACAGCCTAGCATGCTATTTGCTATTTTTTTGTAACAAGAGCACATTGCCAACTCACATTAAGCTTATGGTCTCCTGAGGGGGTGGCTAGCTTGCAGCATGTATGCCCCATGGGCGCCTCTGTGTGGCACATGGCATTTGGGAAGGGTCTGGGGTTAATTTGTGGCATGCTTCCAAAAAGGTTGACCCCCACTGATCTACTGTAACTCACAGGTACTTCTCTGCACTGCTGTAGCCTAGCCATTCATTCCCCAGTCTGTCTGTATGTAAGCAGGCAATTATTGCATTCCAAGTGGCAGGACTTTGCTCTTGGCCTTATTGAATTTCATCTGATTGGTTGTGGGCCATTTGTCCAGTCTATCTAGGTCATTCTGAGTCCTAGCCCTGCCCTCCAAAGTGGTATCATTCACAAATGTGCTAAGTGTGCATTCAGTCTGTTTGTCCACATTGTTAATGAAGATAATGAACAATATTGGACCAAGGACAGACCCCTGGGAACACCACTTGAAACCATACCCCACCTAGATACTGAGACATTACTCATTCATGATCACTGAAAATGTCCCTAGACCTAGTATCATTAACATTGTGTCCGTTATAACCAGTGAAATACATGGCATTTGTGATGTTGCAGAATTGTGCATAATCAGATAGGCTCTGTCTCACTAGTAAGACTCTTTAATGCAGAGACCTCTGTTTAAATCCATTTTTCTTGTCGTTTTTCAGCCTGATTTTAATGTTCTCTTTGGAAGGCATTTCATTGGTTCACTTTAGGTAGAAAATGCATTTAAATTAGGATGAGTTAATCATACCTTTCCTTCCTTCTGGCATCCAAATCGGAGGGACTTGCACAAAAAAATCAGGTAGAGGGGAAAAAAAGGTAACAGAATGTTAACCAAAGGAAATGTAAGAATGGATTATTATACATAATATAGTGAGTAGGATGAAAGCTGCTTCTTGCAGTAGAACATGTTCAATACAACTGACTTGGTATAATAAAAGAAACAGCAGGGTTATTTATTTATGTTTTTAATACTTACCTTGTGTGATAAGAATTGCTACAGCCTGTTACAATCAAGTGGTAATTTATTTTAGTTCTTAAGTATTTTTAAAGACATTTGCCAAAATATCATGATTGGTTTACTCTCTTAAATAAATACAGATTGTATTTTTTGTAAAATCAGGAAAAATATTTGCAGCAAATATCCTTGATTATGCAAATCTGATCTCAATATCAAGAGCTTTTTAAATTGCAATACTGAAGTAGCAATACCCATAGTCTGTTGGACGACTTTGATTGATCCTTGCGAGGAATCCAGATAAACTTTTTGATGCTAGGAGATAGCATACAATGCTGCTTTTACTTATCAATATCATGAAACCAGGTAAGTCCTGCGATGCTTGATTGCCAATATATTATACTAAGCTGACACCTTTGCAAATGCTGTTCTAGATGCTTTACCAACGTTGTAGCAGGATGCAGAAGTTTGGGACTTACTCTAGCACAAAAATCCATTGTGTATACTGTAGACAACTTGTTATAGTGTTTAAAGGCAGGGATGGCCTTCCTCTCTATTTGCTGGTCTGAAACTGACATGGTCATTTGCCCTTTTTAGAGCCACGTGGCACAAATTAAATGTGTAATCACAGTTGTTGGCATCTATACACTATTTGGGATTGTATTTCTACTTGTGACCATAGGATGATTCAATGCCAATATTCCCCAGAAGTCAACAGAGGTGATGGTGGAGGAGGGGAGGGCATTCCCAGTAGTGAACCTTGAACCTTCAAGGAGAGGGCTGGAGAGGAGAGCACTCTGAACAAAGTCTAGCCTGTGGCCTGGTGTTTAGTGTATTTGGTGGGAAGCAGGAGACACCCGCCTCCTCTCAAACAAACATTCAGGATTTGAGCCTAGTGTATACCAAATGCTGTCACTCCAATCCCCTTTCATCCCACTCCTGTGTTTGAGCTACTTATTTCAATGATTATACCAACTTCCCTGTCCTTGTTTCAATATAATTGTAGCCTTTGCAGACACAAACATCAGAGCCAAGAGACATTTTTAGGATAGGCTGGTATAGAAATCTCTCCTGACATCTTTTTGTGAGAAACAGGAAGAGCAGAGACAATGATATGACAGCTGTAAAAGAAATTAGATTCAAGTTGTTCAGGTGTCAAGAATTGGCTGTCACTTCTCCCATCATCCTTTGTAAGAGCATTACTGTACAGTTAAGTGTGATTGATTTGCATCAAGCAAAGATTAAATAAATTGCAGAGAAAAATTAGGAATGGAAGCTTACTAGATATAGGATGGCTGCAGATGCAGTTGGTGGTATTGATATCTGTAAGTATTGCCAAAGGAAACAGCTACTTTATTCTGGATAGGGGTATTATGGAGAAATTGGATAGGTAAGAAACATTAAGAAAAGCCTATTACAGTAGTAGTTCCTCACAACAGAGATATTTGACTTATTTAAGAAAGGAAGATTTACCTTGTGTTGAAAGAGAGGCTGCAAAAATCAGTACATACTACCGTGTTTATAACTGCTGGCAGAAGCGAGGAGCTATTAAGGTACAAGCTGTGTGAGGGTCTTTAGGTATTTGCGTTTGCTAGCTTTTGTTGAAAGATGTTGATGGGTCTATCTAAATCCTTAATTAATTCCCCTCATTGATAATCAGGAAGAAAAGTAATGAGCTCTTTAAAAGGTTTAGCGTCTTTTCTGTATTAAAGAAAACTTGTTTTAGGCAGAGGAAGAAAGCAGTTAAGCAAGTTAGCATGATTTAAAGGGACTGTGTGATACTCTATGAACAATTGAAACATTCATTCAGAAAACAAGAGAGCTAAAATACCATGGTGTAGAGTTAACCCGAGAGAGAAGCCTGGCAGCAGAGGGTTAAAAGGATTGGTATAAGCTTTTGGGTGACCTCAAAGAATCTGTTAAGACATTGGTAAAGGATATATGTAATGAGGCTTAGAGGTAGAGGTTGCTTTGGTTAAAAAAAAAATGCTTCTAAATGTGTTCAGGTGATTTTAGGGCATCTTCAAATAGACTATAAAGTATTTTGAAAGTAGGTTGGGAAAATTTGGTTGTGAATTTTCTTTCAGTATTTCAGTATATGAAGCCAGAATTTTGATTCTGAAGGACTTCAATCTGTCAGGTAGCATAACAAATACATACCATTTGATATAAAAAATTGTGATTGGTTTTTGCTTTTTTAAATGACTTTAAATACAGTTCACTGCATATGCTATATGCTCAGGTGTAACTTTTGCATGTGTTACAAAGAAATAAGGTACTGGGTATTATAAATAAGGTTGGAGGTGAAAATAGCAAGGATATATAGTAATAATCCTAGTATGACTCAAATTGAAACACTCTTTAGAAGTACAGGAAATAACTAACAATTTTTCTTCTTGAGAGCTGTCTTTGAAAGATTCTAAAATGCCTAAAGGGTTTTACATGGAAGAAATGAAAAATATGCTGTGCTTAAGTGACATTTATTTTGGAAGCTGTTGTAGAGCAAGTAAGAACTAAAGTCTTCCATCTCTCCCCTCACTTTCCCTTGCCACCCCACTTAGATTTGAACCAAGATAGGAAACCTAGTTGCATACAATGATGTTGCGTGATTCTCATTTCATGCTTTGGCAGAAGGTGAGAGAAAACACAAACCCAGTGTAAATGAAAGGGGAATCTCAAGAGATGAGTTGGCTTAAATAGGGATTAAGCATACTATCTATGTCTATGGAGAAAGTAAATTTCAGAAACCTTTAAAATGCTTTGGATACCATTCAAAGAAAGCTGGCAACGGTATGGGGACAGTTGGATATAGCAGTTAAAGGGGAAAGATTGTTGGATGGAAAACTGAACACAATAGCTCAAATGTGAAATAAATAGCTGTGTACAGCAATACTTCTGGCTTGAGAGCAAATATTTTGGAGTTGGGTGAGGGCTTTTATAAACTATTTAATGTAAAAGTTTTACATGGGAACATCACATGAACACCCTCAAAAGTTGCTCATGATGCACACAATTGTGGTACTCAGCTTCAGGATGGATCTTTACAACCATGTGGAGTGTGACCTTGGCTGTGTCTTGTTTCAATCTTTTATCTGTTCAAAGTTTAATAGCATTTATTGCAAGGCCATTGTAGGGCTGCCACTAATATCTGTCAATTACGCTGAGGCCCTGGGGTAGGAAGTGCTGTAGAATTGCAGAGCATTATTGATTATAAAAAAAGAAATAATGAAGAACCAATACAGTAAGATGCAAGAAGGTTTGGAGATTTACAACAGCTGGGCTAATGCATAGAAAACACCATTCAATTTTTACATAAAATATTATGCAGCAAATGAAGGAGCAATGAGCATACTGAATAACACCCTTTAACATACAGTCTTCACTACACTCCAAAGGCATAAACAGTGTACCTGCAGCACCAGCTACAAAAGCCACTTGGGACTCTGGATAAATATACTCAGCTGGCTTAATTGGATTTCATGCCACATTCATACTAGTGCTAGTTTAAAGCCAGCTCAGGTGCATCTGCACAAGCTGCCTTCATACTTCTCAGATGCAGTTTAAATGTCACCCAGTGATGAAAAAGTAACTCCTTCCCCTGCCCCCCCCCCAACCCCCTGCATTTAAGTTTAGCAGGCTCAGGATCCAGTAAAGCATCGAAGGATTGTGTTTCCTGATGCCCTCTACTGAGAACACCCTGACACCAGTCCTGAAAAGATCACAACTGATTTGAAACCAAAGATGCCCAGGTCAAACAGTAGCTAGTGGCAGCAAATATTAAAAAAAGGCTTGGTGGTATCATGAGTATTTGAGGAGGAAGTTTTCTGATATGATTTTATCCCAAAAGAACAAGAAAATAGTATTTCAACTATCACAGGGATCCAGAAACAGGAAACTGGATCTTTGAAATGTGGAAGGTATAAAAGTTAATCAAGTGAAAAATTATGTCAGTCAGAATGGCTCAAGGAATATACGGTAGCATTTCATGGAAATGGAAAGAAGGAGAATGGCAGGAAAGGCGGGTTTGCATGAAATGTAAATGGTTTGGTCAAGTGGGCTTTTCCCGTCTGTCAGTTTATCTTCTTTTCTTCAAAATTTTCTTTATAGACCATTCTTGATTTCCAGGTCCTTCTTCCTTTTAATCTGGTTTCTGAACATATTTGTTCTATGTAATAATCTTGGTAGGTCATAAAAACACAAGTCAATTGGGTCACTCATAAGCAAAATGTATCTGTATCATAAGGCAGGAGTGTCTTCACCTCCTCCTCCATTTTTTGTACTTTTTGTGTGGTGCTTTGCAATACTTTCACTAAGTCCGTATTTGTTTCATATAAATACATACATGGGGGTTGCCTTTTTCCTACAGTAGAAAAATATCTTTGTATAAATGCTAAAGGTTAGGCAACTATAGAGCAAATCTGAAGTATCGCTGGGGCCTATACACAAACCCTAGCCAAAAGTTGCAGTTGGAATGTTTTCCATTGCTAATTGTCTTTTTTTCAAGGATATATAAACCTGTAACAATTGACTGCAGAGTTGTGAGATGACAATTACCAAATAAGGCTATGGATAATCTGTTCCCACTGAAGTAAACTGGAATAAAATTCCTTGCTTTCAGTCATCACAGACACCAGCAAACCAAAATGCTCATATTTGTTTCCTTCAGTTCATTTAAATCAGTAATATTCAGCCTCTCTTAATTAATGGGTAGTTTAACTTAGGCTGGTTAAGTTGCTATGAATCTATCATTCCCCTGGCACCCATGTTGTTGTCCACCATTTTGCATGCACCACAGTTATCAAGTTCTACAAGTAAAAATAAAAGGCACTAGACACAGATTTTGTTAATGTATTAGGTATTTAAAAAACAAACTAAGTAATTAGTACACCAATTCTCAGTGACTTAAACTGTTTAATAAATGAATATAAATGTTGAAACATATATAAGGCAAAAATTAACACAAAATGTTACGTTACAGCCACCATAAAACAAGTCTCATTTAATACATCAGACACTTTTTTTACAACCCTATCATTTATACAGCAGGTAGGTATACAAAAACAGTAAATAACACCAGATATCTTCCCCCAGTGACTAAAAATTTTTAAAAAGAAAAGCCAGAGTAAATCATTACCGTTTCATGTGGTTGGAAAGTCTAGTCATTGGAATAAACAACTTTTAAGTAGAACAAGCATTGATTAAGCTGCTATTTTTCCAAACTTTCAAACAATGGGTTTATGTATATATCAGAATTTTTGGAGGGCAGCAGTAGGCAGGACCACCAAAACCCAAGGTTTCTTTATGGTATTAAAACCACCTTCTATCAAGTTTAATCAAATAGTCCAGTGTTTTAAATCCTCTATATACTTTGCATAGGTGGGAAAAGGAATCAAACCTAGATTTCTTGTCACCCTAAATGTCCTTTTCAGTGAAACAAATGGAGAAACAGGGCCCTATACAGATTTGCAGAAACTACAGAAAGGTGAAAAAAACTGAGGTTAAAAAAATGCTTACTGCGCAATAAAGGAGAAGACAAATTACTTTGTTAGTGCAGACTGTAGCATTTCAGTAAAATCTGCCCCTTATTATTTACTGTGTCTTTCCTACATCCTCATGTGTTGTACCATACCGTGTAAATCTAGTTTACATTTGCAATGTTAGCACATAATATTAGTATCAGGATATTAAAAAATGATTGTATTACAATCCCAGATACAGCAAATAAAAGTAATCCCAGAAATTAAAGGAATTCTGGCTATATAATGTTTTACAAATTTACTTACAGGCCTTTTGAAGAAAAAAGAAAACAAACAAAAGAAATACCGAACACAAGGAAATAATGTAATAATTCAAAACAAAAAAAAACCGTAGGTAGTACCTGGGAACCACAAACTTTAAACAAGGTAGGGCAGAGAGTCATCCCAACACAAATTTGTTAATTTCTTTGTTATAAAATATAATCAGTTTTAAAAGCTGAAATTTTTCCAAGTAAATTTCAGAGAGATTACAAAGGAAACATTACCAATGGTTGCCACTAGAATATTAAAGAAACTTCCCCCCCCCCTTGTTGCTTGAATATCATAGGGAGTATTTTTTTTTTTTCTGTAGTTCTATATAGACTTGATTCTGTCACCAACATCATTAGGCTTATCCCACATGGATACCACTGTTTCCAGTGCAACAGAATCAGGTTCTGTAGAATTATTTAACAATGGTTTCATTAGGTTATTCTTTACATACAAACACATTTTATAAAAATAGAGGTCACCAGCCCTCTTACTTGGTCTATTTGCAGTGTATTTTCAGTTATCAGATCTTGTGATGAGGTGAAAAGTAGCAAACCTGTTTGCTGCTACTGAGAAAAGACAATCTCTTTTTACAATCCAGCGTTATATTTTGAGTTCTCAGAACCCCCACCATCTCTTAATTTAGCTTCAGAGTCTCAGGGAGAATGAAAATCTGCTCCTCTAGGAAGGATGAGGCCACAACACAGGCTGTTTTTGTATCTACCCCACCTTTCTTTGAACAATAGGGAATGTTATTCCCTGCTGTACTTTTCAACCATGGCTGTAAGAAGAATATGCCTCCACAAGGAATTTATAATGTTTTGCTTGAATGTCAACCCTAAGCGTGTACAAAGAACAAGTGTTGTCTCTGCATTCCGAGCGTCCTGGTGTGGGAAGTTCTCATACGGACTTCAAGTACTGCACGGGATGGCAGTAAGCAGGGGGAGAGACAACACAAAATAGGCAGTTTCAAAATGGCTCTCAAAATGCTTAACAGTTTGGCAGTTTTGTGATTGTTACAAAACTAAGTTGAGGAACATAAAAATACAGCCCCAAGAATGTTCTGCATTTTGACCTTCATAACTAATCCTAGGAAATGTCACGTGTAACATGTTACCCAAAGCACAGTAAGCCTGGAAATCTGGCAGAGGATTTAGGTTTTTGTAGCTCTTTAGTGAACTCATTTAAAAATATTCTTTTGCTGCCATCCACAGAATTTGGCAATTAAAACTGGTTTGGTTTTGAATACAAATGAGAGTACCATATGCTAGCTTTCCTATCATTTATACAAAAATGTATGGTGCATAAGCCTTTTTGGACATTCAAAATACTCATGACAAGAGCAGGGTGCTGGTACTAATATTTATAAATATTACTCTGTGGCACTTGTTAAATCCCTCCATCACTGACATTTTCTTGAAATGGATTCCTGGGATATATTTTAATTAACTAGTGTTATCATTGCTGGAAACAATGATGAGATGATTTGGCAGTGGAAGTCAGTGTTACTGATTCAAAAATTGTCACCAACTTGGGCAAGTTATAAGCTCCTATGTGCTTACAACTCAATTTGTAAGTAAGCACTTTATAGTATTAAAAACAGTTGCTCAAAAAAGCTTTTATTTCCAGTTAAAAATTGAATAATCTGTAACTCTTTATTATTTTGCAGGCACTACTTGTTTTTGTATATTTCCACTCAAGTTGATTGTGCCTTTAGTCTGACAGTTTGTTGAAAAGCAACAGACACAAGACATAGTACTTAATCCTCTAATACAAGACTACATATAGAACCATTCAAAGGTAAATAGATTCACAATTGGTAACTACAGGAATGCACAAGTTGAAACACATGTAGGTCACTATCACCACTGAAATAAGGTTTTTAATGCTAAACAAAAGAAAATACCTAACTGTTTATTCTTCTGTGTAGAGTCTAGTATTTTATGTTGCTTCCCTCACATAAGTAGCATTTTAAACTGCTTCTATATTGGTCAATGTTGGGATTTGCTAGTATATTTACATTTTGTGAAGAGTTGAGCTACCCATCCAGATTACACAGTACCACTATGGGTCATTATTGTGTTTGAGAATCCATTTCAAATCATCACCAACATCTGGAGCAACAAATGCTTCCTTGATAGCAACAAAAGCTCAAGGTTTTTAAGAAAGGTAGTTTTCTTTATAATGATAGTGACAGCTTGTTCATATTCTTATTTCCTGTATTAACAGTATAGTAAGAATGTATAGCACTTATAGAGAGCTTTAGAGGTGGTCAAGTAACATCCAATATCAAGGAAAAAAATCAACAGGAGATGCAAGATTAGACTCTAGGGCTCTCAATTCCCAGTCCAAGACCACTGGACCATTCTGTTGATGAAAGATTACTACAAGCTACACTTCACACTTGCAGTGAAAATATGTAAGCATCAGATGATCTCAAGTCAGAGTTTCAAAGCACTGTTATATTTAAATGTCCCAACACAATAAAATGGAAGCATAGTTGTTTGTAGCTTGTTAGCAAAATGTAATGACTGCAAGTTTTATCTGCCTCACAGGAGCAGAAAACAAAGCATTTCCTGACAGGAAAAGGAGTTTAAATGATGCCCAAGCACAATTATGAGTTGCATTTTTATTTCACATGCTAATTAATAAAGGTTTGAACTATGGCAGATAAGCTTTCTTTTTCAGCTACCAAAAATGTGATATTCTGATAAAGTGAAGTTCTAAAACCCTATAAAGATGGTTTCCATTCAAGTGCTAATGTAGCAAAAAATAGGTCAACCTCAAATGCTGATCACGTTAAAAAAAATTTTTTTAGTTCTTGGGTACAGCTGAGAAATAACAGATCGTGGAACCAACTGTAAAGACATATCAGCATCCTTATCAAACTATACAAATCCTGGAAATGGCAGAAATATACAGCACTACCAGGCTGTATACTTGTTTTCCATACGGCAAGGATGTATGATCATAATGAAGATAAGTTTTCATATACTGAATTTCAAAATTTAAGTCTCATTAATTTTTTTTAATTCAATTTGCAGATGCTTTTAAGTACAATTCTGATCATTCCCTCATTTTCCCAGCTATCAATCTCAAATACTTTTAACTGTGTATTAAGTTTGGGTTTCAGTAGAATTTGACCCTTCATCCTACCAGCAACCCCATTTGCTGGTCTTAAAGCTGCACTGATTGTAAAATACAGCCAGGTAGTAAAGTCTCCAGTAAAAGAATCAATCATAGAAATTAAAGAATGGGGGAGAAAAAAAACACACTATTTTCAAGGCTATCCCCACACTACTAGGGAACTCTTGTAACATTGTCATAGATTTTCTTGTATCTAAATTAATTTTGAGAAGTATAAGAAATAAAATGTCCCTGAAAGGGGGTGGAAGAAAAACAAACAAAAACAGGCTACAGTCTAAATTGTACATTATACAGATAAACATACTACACCAAGTACCCTCTCAGGAATATCTCTAGAGCCACATCTTGTCTTATAATAGTCTTTATATACAACCAGCAGATGAATGGTTCTGCCTTAAAATCTGTTGCAAGCACATAATATTTTCTAACTCTATCCTTTCCTCTCTCCCTCACCTTTAGAGCCAAACATCATATCAGATTCTCAAAACACATTATTTCTTGCTAAGTCAACTCTTGGTTTATGACAATGACCCAGTTCACCTTCCCTCTCCCACCCTTTCTTTTTTAATTGTATTTTATTTTGCTGTAGCTGTTCTGTTCTCTATTCCTCAGAGCTCACCTTGCCCGAGCCCCTCCTGGGAACTTGTTTTTCACCTCCAAAGAATCTGCCCAGTGAGTCAAGTAGACCTGAGTCTCTGTGCCTTGGGGATCCATGTCTAGCATGGTCTGTAGTGCTTGCAGTTGCCATTTTTGATCCGTGCCGGAAAGAGGAGCGCTTTTGTGAAGCCATCAAATCCGAATTCTCTGAAGCTGCTACACTGTCCTCTTGAATGGTCTGTAGCTCGTCTGACTCTGAGGGCCGATCTTTGAAGGTGTTGTCCTCCCTTCCAGGGGCATCTCGGGAAAAGAGGCGGATCAAGTGGGGGCGACCAACTGTGTCAGCTGGGTTGGCCTCCTTCCAGGCATTCTTTGGATCTGCTGTGCCTTTGGAGTCTGTCACCGCTGTGCTCTTAGTGGAGGTCCCATTGTTCTGGTTCACATCTGCCTCTCCTGCAAACAACAAGGATGAGATATGAATACAGGCCTGTGAAAAACAGAGCACTGGAACAATGCTGCTTTCTTTCCCTTGCCTTGAGTTAGTCATTTCATACAAAATCCATAGAATATATGTGCAGTTTTAATGAAACTCTTCTCTCTCCCAAATGCCTATCTTGAAGCACAACTCAGGAGAGTGTTCTCACATCAAGACTAAATTCATTTAGGTTTTTAACACTTGAGTATATGGAGTTCAGTGCATTTAAAATTTAATGTAATAAAAACTAACAATATTCACCAGATGCTCGTTGTAAAAAACTGCAATTACAGTTTCTAAATGTTATCTAATAATCCTGGACTGTTGGGGTAATAATTTTATTATTGGTAAGTCTGCATTATGTGGGCATTTATAATTTATTATTACTGTTAGTAAGAGGGAAGAATTGGCCATTCTTCCTACTAGAAGACCAATTAGATGTTACACTAAAAACATTTTGGTTAACATATTTCCATGTTAACTATAGTTCCTTCCTGTATTACGTAACAATTGTGTAACTGAGCTCTATCTACAGTGTACAACTGCCAGTACAAGTCCTCACTTGTAATTCGGAGCCACAGTTTAAAATGCATATTTGTTTCTCCCTTCATAACTTCTAAATGTTATTTGACTTATTACCCAGGATATTTCCAAATATGAGGACCATAAACTACATTTCCACATCCCCCTTCAGACAGCTTTTCTCACTTATCATCTCAGAAGTCCCCATCTAAAGTCTCAACTTGAGTGTAAGTAAGAAAATATTCAGTGTCTATCGTAGAGATTTTTTTCATTTGGTGTTTGTGAAAGACGGAGAAAAGACTAATGAACACCGAGAGCACCACCTCTGTTGGGATTTAATAAAGAGGCAAATATTCCAGCCATGCCAACTTTTCTAACTTCAGTTGTATTCTGACGTGCTTCGGTACAGTTTTATAACCGGTACATGAAGTAGATCCCACTTGGTGGGAACAGGTGAATAATCAACCTGAGTTTGGGTTGCAGAATAATATCCCTGAGTGGACGGTCAAATACAGCTCTTAAAACAGTGTTCTCTTACTTAAAAAGCTATGGTTGGGGGGGGGGGGGGGGGTTGTTGTTTTTAGAACTATTATTAATCTATGGTGAAATGAAAAAGCAAAGTGGTGTCTGGTGTCTGCTAATTATCTGATGAAATTGCAATTTGATTTGATATATGATCCAGAAAGAAGGTATCTGGTTCTCACTGATGTATCTCTTTCAGTGTCGTAAGCACTTCCCCTTTGCTGATTCAACATAGGATTCTAGTTTTTGCAAAGCCATTTTTCTCAGTTTTTCTCCACATGGCAGCAAAGAACTGGTTGAAGTGATTTTTTCCCCTTTTGATAAATAAACTTTTGATAAGCATAGGTTCTTGAATTAGGTTGTAATTAATAGGAATACAGATTATAATGGACAGTAAAATTACTTTAAATTGACATAGTTTATCTGTAACCGGGTAACTAGAATAAACTATAATTTGACAAGAAGCACTCACCTACAGTTATACAGAGAGGATTTTGGGGCCGGGGGGGGGAGGGAGGGGGAGCAGAGGGGAGTGTATGTTCCTGTTCAGCCTGCAATGTTTTGATTATTATCTGTACTGGAAATATGTCAGCAATTTTTCAATTAAAAACCCTTTTCAATTAAAAGGGTTAAGATTAGTTTTCAGGAACAAAATCATATGTAACCAGATATAACTATTCATTAAGGCTACTTCTACTAGAAATCAGAAACATTTATTAATAATAATATGTCTACATTCATTTTTTTTTAGAAACAATTTTTAAAATTGATAGTCCTTACATCAGTGCCCTGAAGAGTTTAGTACCTTATAGGAAACATTAACACTCTGAAAGTAAGTGTTCTAGGTAGAATTAAGGAACAGGCAATGTCTTGCATATTACTTCTGTTGTCAGGCCCTTAATGAGAATCTAAGCTAAAATTAGCGCTTAAAATTCTTTACCATAATACAAATTCTTTTGAGGAGAAAAAGAAAAACAAAAGCGATATTGTATTTAATTAAATGCATTAACAAAACATCAGAGCATCTGCATACTAATATTTTTACAACAGTTGTGCTTTGTGTCACTGAATACAGTTATTTGTAAGCAACAAAGGGCATTTATGTCACAAAAGTAGCTTCTCCCAATGCATAAGCAGCAAGCTATAAAGTATAAATCTTTTCTGTATGTTTTTCTTTTAATAATGAAAGTTGTATTTAATTTTTCCTCTATATTTTTACTCTGTTAAATCATCCTCTTAATGATTAGTTAAAAATGTATGGAAGAAAGATTGCCTATATTTGCGTTAATTTTTCAAATGAATTCTTTTAAAGTGTGTATATATACCCTTAATTCCCTAAGGATACTTACTACATTAACAAAACCATTTGTCACATATGCATATATGTAGTTATATATTTATGTGCATTTTATTTATCAATTCAGGTACCAGAAAACTAACTTTAACTTTATTATAATAATGGATTCAAGATCTACTGCATCATGAATTTAGCTATGATTCTGATTTTTTTTCTTTTTTTTTTTCAGGTGAAGCTTATCAATTAATATGGTATACAACACTTACAGCAGAGAGTGAAAGAAGACTTTCTTGCCTATGGTAAGTTAATTTTACAGGATATACTGTCTAGGGAAAGAAATGGAATCTTTTCAATCTCTTTTCTTTTTGCAAAGAGGAAATGCTTCTGCAAAACTTGTCAATTTAAGTAATAACTTTGGAAGACATCACTTTGTCTGAAGTATATTACTAAACATGCTTTACTTTAAAATTAAAAAAAAGACTAAAAACACTGTAGGCCAGACTAGAACACACCTATATGGCTGTGCAAGTGAGAAGAGAGAGCTCTTTTGCTTCACATCATCCATGCGGTAGGAAGTGGTAGTTGCTATGTACCCCAGAAACCGATAGGGCAATTGCTCTGTACCTCTCAGGAATTACCTAGAGGGTTTGACCAACTAATACCAGAAACATATGTTGAATACTCCTGAAGGGCAATAAAGCTCCACTGCCCATGGCCATGTTTTACAGATAAAGTCTTCCTTATGCATTTATGCAACAGTGAATCAAAACATTTGTTCTCATGAAACAGTTACCTCCATGCTGTGTTTGAGTATGACTCCCCAAAACGGGTAGGGATTGATTGGGAAATTCCAGATAATGTAGAAATGGAGAAAGCCAAACTGTTTCATAGTTTTTAGGGTCAGAAGGGACCTGCACAGATCATCAAGTCTGACCCCCTGCCCTGGGCATGAACGAGTGTTGGTATCATATTACCCCAGCCAGATCCAACCTCCTTTTGAAGACCCCCAAGGTAGGGGAGAGCACGACCTCCCTTGGGAGCCCATTCCAGAGCCTGGCAGCTCTCACCATAAAGTAATGCCTCCTGATATCAA
The DNA here is from genome assembly GCF_030867095.1 of Alligator mississippiensis. Lineage (NCBI taxonomy): Eukaryota > Metazoa > Chordata > Crocodylia > Alligatoridae > Alligator > Alligator mississippiensis. The sequence continues at coordinate 110,364,035 of NC_081826.1, forward strand.
GCCTGAACCTACTCTCAATCAATCTGTGGCCATTATTCTTTGTTATCCCAGGTGGTGCCCGGGGAAACAGAACCTCACCTATTTTCTGCTGGTCCCCTCTGGTGAGTTTATAGATGGCCACCAGGTCCCCCCTCACTCTTTGGTTGTGGAGTCTGAATAGATTCAGGCCTTTTAGTCTCTCTTCGTAGGGCCTGGCCTGCTGCCCCCTGACCATGAGTGGCTCTCTTCTGGACTGTCTCAAGGTTAGCCACATCCCTCTTGAAGTGCGGCGCCCAGAACTGGATGCAGTACTCCAACTGTGGCCTGGCCAGTGCCACACAGAGGGGAAGGATCACCTCCCTGGACTTGCTTGTGATGCATCTGTAGATGCACAACAAGGTACGGTTAGGCTTACTGACTGCTTCCTCGCATTGGTGGTTCATGTCCATTCTGGAGTCAACAAGGACTTCAGTCAACAATGACTCCAATTGTAAAAAGGGAACAATTAATGGATTTGACTCCATTGGCAGAATGCTGCATTTCTAACCCTCAAACATACTTGTGTGAGTTTTTAATATAGTGTTGGCCTAGCCCTGTCCCCACTGTAGGACAGGTTACTACTGATTTTAACAGGAGCATCTAGTCCAAGGCTAAATGTGTGTTTAAATGTAGCCATGTATCAATGCTCAGTTTTAAAAATAATAATAGGTTCACAGAATCATAGGGAAATGGCACTCTAAGGGACCTCACAAGGTCTAGTCCAGCCCTCTGCTCAAGGCAGAAGCATCCCTGACTAAACCATCCCAGCCAAATATCTGTCTAAGCTGCTTTTAAAAATTTCCAAGGATGGACTGTCACAATTTCTCTATGTAGCCTGTCCCAATGCTTCACCACCTCATTGTCAAAAAGATTCTCTTAATCTTTAACCTAAATTTTCCCTGCTGAAGCTTGAGGTTCCTTGTCCTGTCCCCTACGGTCACAGAAAAAGGCCCATCTCCATCCTCTCTATAATTGCCCTTCAGATATTTGAAGTGTTACCAAATCCCCCCACTCTTCTCCAAACTAAATAACCCTAGTTCTATTAGCCTTTTCTCAAAAGTCTTGTTTCCCAGGTTCCTAATTATTTTTGTTGCTTGACTCTTTAAAAACTATCCAAAGTGTGGGGCCCAAAACTGGACACGGAATTCCAGGTGAGGCCTCAAGAGTGCTGAATAGAGCAGGAGGATCGCTTTCCTTGATTTGCAAGTGACACTCCTATTAATACAACCCAGTATGCTCTTGGCTTTTTTTGCAACAAGAACACACTGTTGGCTCATATTCAGATTATGGTTTCCTGTCATCCCTAGATCCTTCTCTGCATTACTGGAGACTAGCCAGTCATTCCCCAGTCAGTATTTGTGCATGCAATCATTTTGTCTCAAGTACAAGAACTCTGCACTTGTCCTTGCTGAATCTCATCTAATTGATTGCAGACCATCTCTCCAGTCCATCCAAGTCATTCTGGAGATCCTGCGGTATTTGCAACTGCACCTCACTTGGTGCCATCTACAAGTTTGCTTGAATTTTTAATCTTTTTTATTTTAGTCCTTCCCTTGCTTCCTATCACCATTTGTAGCTCCGCTAGCTTCTCATCAGCTTTCTGTGACCCCTATTCCTGTTACTACTTCCTTTCTAACCAGGTGCCAGAACCCTGCACTGTGGCTTTCATTTGATATCCTACCTCTTGTATATCCAAAACACCCTGAACATGCTATTGATATTCTTTCTTCAGGTCTCTTCCAGTGTTTTCAGTTTATCATCATTTTGGTTCAGCTGCTGCAAGTTTCAGTCTGTTAGTTTTGTAGGGTTTTTTTCAATCTTGTCTACAAGCTAATTTTTAATTATTTTTCATACTTTGAGAAGCCTCTCTCTTCACGTGCATCATGCACACACTTTCAACTCAGCTCCCTCCTCCACGCTCACTTCTATCACTAATCTCCTTTCTGTCACTTGCTGATTCAACCCAATTTATATGCTTTGGATCTGTCTAATTTAAATAATAAACTCTTCAGTGGAAGAGCCATGTTTTCTATGTAAAACACAGTATGTGAGGGGCAAAGATTTTTTTTTGCAGGGGTGATATCTTTTATTGGACCAACTGCATAGTTGGGAGAGATCCTATACAAGCCTTCAAGCACAGGGTACCCTTCCTCAGGTCTGGGAAAGGATCAGATGCAGTTTAAGCTAAGTAGCAGACTGAACAATAGGATGTGTAAAATCTGATATGTAAATAAAACAATGAGTCTGCTTAAAGCAGGGGCATCAAACACCCAGTTTATAGGCTGGGTCCAGCCTGCTGGGCTGTAAGTGGGCTACCAAAGTTGGGGGTGTGGCTTGTTGCAGCATGTGGGCCCCTTCCACCCTGTTGACTGTGGCTCCCCTTGAACACTTTTTGTGCCCCATGGTCTCTGCCGCTACTGGACTGCTGTCCCAGATCCACTGCTTCCAGACTGCCATGGGGGGTGAGGGGGCGACAGCATCTATGCTTACCATGCAGTTCCCCTCCTCCCCCCAGGTTGGATCCAGACCATGAGAAGCCCTGCCGTTCATAACTATCCTGGGGCCCAACTTGAGTTTGACACCCCTGACTTAAGAATAGAAGAGGCCTGCAAAATGGTACCAAACAGCAAAGTTATCAGGAATATATAAAAGACAAGACAAGCGCAGGAGAAGGGATAGCCTGATTAGTGGAATAACGAGAGAGAGAGTTGTTATTACCAATGGAGTATACAGAAATTAGCAGTGATTGATCTCAGGTGGAGACTGTAGTGAGCCACATAGTCAATTCTCTTTAGTCCTTGGTTTTTAGTGTCCAGTAAGTTTATGAATTTTTATTCTCAGGTCTGTCTTCTGAAGGTGTTGTGTAGATTACCTTTAAGTAGGGTTGTGTGAAGCTTCAGTCGCTGATTCAATTTGGAGGAAATTCGGCCCAATTCGGCAGCCGAATCTCCAAATCCGAATCAAATCAGGAGATCTTTTAATCTCTCCAAATCAAATCGGAAGCCTCCAACTCGATCTGGAGAGATTCGATGATTCGGCCATAGACACAAATTTAGATGTTTTTTCTATGTACCTCGAGGTCCAGGTGTGGCTCGTGAATGCTGAAATGGTGGGGGCAGTACTTCTAGTCCACTTCTGGGTCTGCTGCCAAGTGCACAGGGGACCCCCCGCCTCCCTCCTGGCTCAGTGATCGGCCATGGGGTGGGACCCCGGGTGCCCTCTGACCTGTCACTGAGCTGGGCACTCTGTGGCAGACCTGGAAGTGGACCAGAAGTACTTCTGGTCCACTTCCGGGTTCACCGCCGAGTGCATAGGGGATCCCCCCCCTCCCACCATGGGACACTCCATCCACCCCACCATCTTAGGATTCACAAGCCACCCCTGTTACCTTGAGGTATGTATAAAAAACATATAAAGCTGTGTCTATGGCCGAATCGCTGATTCTCCGAATCAGAATTGAATCTTCAGATTCATATTTGGCCGAATTGAATCAGCACAGTGATCCAAATCAGTGAATTGAATCACTGTCCTGTGAATTGGGCCAAATCTGAATCGAATACAACCCGCTTCGCACACCCCTACCTTTAAGCCCAAGCACTGTGAAGTCAGAAAGGGAGTGGCTCTTCTGTGTAAAGTGTTTTTCTACCCATGTTTGTACATCTGTCTTACAGTTTTTCTGTGTGAGTTTATGTTTTAGCACAGTTTTTGTCTAGTTTCACCCACATCAGAGAACACATTCATGGTTCAAATATTCTAAAAAATTAAGGTAAGCTATTTAAGTTACAAAGCTGAACAACCGTAGTTCAGTACCTTTCTATATGTTTCAAGTGCATTGTGCCATAGACTTCAGTTACAGTATATGGTCATAGTGGGAAGTCTATCCTGTGCATTGCAGGAGACTAAAGGTTCTACAAAAAATATAGAATTTGATCATGTAAGCTGGTGCATTAGAGATTTCGAAGGGAAGCTTTTATACTTGTATTTTTAACTTTAAGTGCTTGATTTAACTAAACACATTTTTGTAAAGTAGATTAGAGGAAAAACAAAATTCTTTTGTGCAATTGTACCACCATCTCCTACCCCACCCTACAACTATACCAGTCCCCAGTTGCACAATGCAGTTACTCTGTTTCAAAACAGAAATTACATGAAGATGCCAAAATCAAATGCCTGTGGAAGAAAATGATTGCCAAAGCACAAGTTTTTCTATTGTAAGGCTGAACTGATTATTTTAAGTAGTTCATATTAGAAATTAGAGTATGATACCATTACAAGAGATACATTGAGGTTTTGCTATTTCAGCTACAGATCAAAATACACAGAGAGATTTTTTGTGGTACCAAATATCTATAGTGTTGCTCTGCTATTAAAATTTACAGCTTAAAAAGTTAGGAAAAGTGCTCTGTGAAAACTGATGAGAGCACTGTGCCTTTGTCTGGTCCTCAAATAAGCTTACCTCAACACAACCAATGAAATAGTTTTGCCATTCATTTTTCCAAATTTCTTATTTAATCAAAGTTAATAAGGGCAGAAAAGCACAACTGCAACTAATGTATTCTAATATGTAATAAGTCACTTTGGAATAATAAGTCCCCCAGTAAGTTCCAGGGGGATTTTAGCAATTCGTTACTAGCATTTAATTAATTTCTAAGTCTGACTAGTGTGGTCCTTCTGTATACAATTTTCTTTGCACTTTGGATCAGCCTGCTTAACTGCCACTCTCCACTCATTTTGCAAAGCCCAGGTCTGGTCACATGATCTTACAAGTCTTGATTTACAGCTGTATATTGGCAACTTTAATTTTTGGCTAGGTTTCTGACAGCTGAACTGTATTAATTAGTTCCTCATTATTGGTAATCAGTTAGATATATTTCATTAATTAATATGACGATACAAATTTCTTAAATTCAAATCATGATTGCTGTGATTTTTTTTTTAGTAATTTCTTGCACTATCCCATTTCCTTGGAAAGAGCATGACATCTAACACCAGAACCCAGGGCACTACAGCTCATGTGCAGAGCACACCCCTACATGCTATTACATAACTTTATTTCCATTAGATTTGGTGCCTCCCATGCGAGGGTGCTTGGTGCCAGTGCACCACTGGCACTGCCCTTGCTACGCTACTGGCAACGGCTGTGTCTTTTTGCTTGCTTTTTATGCCTGCTGAGTAAGCTTAGAGGGCAGTATTAAATCTAAACAGAATGACTCCTGCACTGCTATTGAATTCTAATTAGAACGTTTAAAAACATTTCAGAAAAAACCTAATGCTACTTCTATTAAATTTATTCATACAAAATAAAATTCCCCAATCCACGATTCAGCAAAAGTATTGATTGCTGACCACTTCACATAAGTAATCTCCCCGCTTGCCTTTCTGTTACAGAAATGTTGGGCAGCAGTTGGATGACTTGTCTAAACATTTCACAAAAGTCCTCCTGCATTTGAATTTTAATGAACCACATGCAGCTAATAAAGTCTCAACTTGAAAACATTTGGGATTTACGCTGGCTCAGATCTGTATTTAGAATTGTAAATCGGTACGTCATGCTCTCCATGGCTCAAAGAAGAGTCTTCAACAGAGTTAAATGCTGGCGTTCTCTCCAAGGATCTTGATAAATACTCTTAACTTTTTCAACTCTTACATTAAGAAAGTGGTATATATAACACATTAGAAAAACTCTTCCCTACATGTATCATAATACCTGAAGGAATGTTGCATGTTCTAGAAGTAAATCACAACAGGATTTTACAATATGCAATAAGGCCAACAATTAATTAATAAAGTTGACAACTGCTAGTTCAAAGAGGGTAAAAGCTGTTCTTTAATGAGATGGTCTTGTGGCCAAGGCACCATACTAGAAATCTCAGTTCAAATCTCAGCTCTGCTACTTAGTTTTTGTGTTATTGTGGATAAGTCGCTCGGGCTGTCTGTACCCTGCTCCCCGTGATGCCAGTGCCTCTGTCTTACCTTTTGTCTATCTTTTTATTTATATTGTTAAGCTCGTTGGACCCTTACACACATGCAGGGAGGCTGCTCTGATGCGCTGTAAATTCAGCATGGAAATTAATGTGCTCCAGCAGCCTCCAGTGTCACGTGTATCAGTGTCCCCATGCTGAAAAATGGTGGCAGGGTGCTTTGAACTCAAACTAGTCAAATGAGCTTTAGTTCAAAGCACCCTGCTGCCATTTTTTCAGCACACGGGCACTGATGCATGTAACACTTGGGTGCTTTTAATTAACATGGCTCACTAATTAAAGCGCCCCCCGCCTCCTTTGACTTCCGAAGCACGTCTATAAAAGCCCTTTGAGAGAATGGATTGACTTATTCTGAAGATGTATATTACTTATAAAAATAAGTGTCCTGATTTTGGTTGTAGCCTTTATTTCTTATGATCGCACCTAAACTTAAACTGTCAGATTTTCCATTCCTGCCCCCTCTAGCCTCTTGTGTCATTGTGTAGATTTCTAAAAAAAAACCATGATAAAATAGCAAGCTCACATTTTCTTTATTTTTGTGTACTACACCAAGAGGAAAGGGAAGTGGAGTAGGTTGTAGACTTTTAGACAAATATGTTGAAATTATGATCATAACTGAAGTTGCTGCCTAATCTATAACTCAAAATTTCAATGACTGTTCTATGAAAAATATGGCATGCAGATTTCCTGGGGGGGTGGTGATGGAGGAACATTCTGTATCTTAAACCAGGTCGTCTCCTGGGAAGCAATCTGAGTAATGAGGCATATTTTTGTCAGTAGCGTTTTCCTGTCTACCAGAATCATCTTAATCTTGCAGATTTTAGCCTCCTGTTCTTCATCCAACAGCTAAATTTAGCCAAGCACTGAGAGAAATAGGAAATATACAAGTGTGGTAACCACCGTGTGACTGGCACTCCAGCTCTGTCATCATATTACAAGGGGTGCACTGATAAAGATTTTTTAGTCTATACCAATGGCCGATTATTAACCAGCCATATCAACCAATACTGATCCAATAGCTGACATGCACCCCAGCTTCATGCAGAGCAGCATCTGGCCAGTAAGTCTGTGTGGGGGGGAGGGTGCGGGTGGGCGGGGAGGGGGCAGCGCCCCATCACTGCGCACACCTGCAGGGGGCGCATGTGCCCCCCCAGATTTGTGTGCAGGGTGAGGATGGGCTGCCCTCTGTGGGCTTGGGGCTAGTGGCTGTGCCAGCCTCTTCCCAGTGGGGGCTGGGCCGGGCCTGTGCTTGGAATGGATGGGGTGGGGCAGGGCAGATGGTGGCGGTGTGGGGGCTATGGGGTGGGCTACAGCCACTCCAAAATTCCCCATAGCCCCCTTTTAGATCTGCCCCTCCCCATCCTGCTGTCACCCACCCTGCCCTCACCTGCTCCAATTGCAGCCCCAACCTAGCCCCCACTGGGAAGAGGCCAGTGCAGACCCTGGCCCCAAGTACAGTGTGCAGCCCATCCCTCCCCTGTGCACAAATCGAGGGCGGCACATGCTCCCCATACCTTCCTGGGGTGCACGCAGTGGAAGGAACTGTGGCTCTGCCCTGTGCCCTGCCCCGCCCCAGCAGTGCCTGCCCCACCCCCATTCCCTCCCTGTCTGTGGCAGGAAGGGAAGGGGTGGGGGGCAGATCGAGGCTGCAGCTGTGCACATGCACATGGCATTTATTGGTGACATTATCAGCCACCCCAGCCAAAAAAAGCCAATTGAGGATAATGTCAATTTTCCTTTATTGGTGCCAATCCAATATGGACTGATATATTGGTGTACCTCTACATTTTACTATCCCTCCCCAGGTGATTCATCCAGTAGTGCCATAGAAGGCATGTCTACATGAGATGCCCACTGTGCAGTTGTACTTTAGTACTTGTATAAGTAAGTAAAAAATGACTGCGCAGTAACTGGTGCTACTGCACAGTGTCAACGAGCTACTGAGCAGTCGCTCATTAGTACTGAGCAGTATCCTTGCCACACGGTTAGTGCCCAACAACGTTACTGCATGATAGCGGTAAGTTACAGAGCAGTAGCTTGCTGATAGTGTGCTGTAGCATCTCGTGTAGATGCAGTAAGTAAGAAAGAAATACTAAGCCTTCTGTTTTATGGAGGAGAGTTTTGTAGGAACAACCACAAAAAATAACCCTGTTGGTTGTGTGTTGAATGTAACAGCTGGTCCTGACCCAGGCCTTTTCTATTCAGAACAAAATCTTGCAGGATTGGACTAATTCAACAAACTGGTTGAGCAAAAGGCTGTTTCATGTGTCTGTGTACAGAAGTAGTTCACCCATCAAGAGTAAAAAGGCTCTATTGTGGCTTTTAGCCAGAGCCCTAGACATGGGCTTGGAAGTGGCACAGAGCAGTGCTATCTTAGCCAGAGGATTTGGCATACAGAAGGAGCACTCCCACTGCTATGACCTACAATGACCAATATACATACCCTTGCTGCTGTTGCAAAGGATGTTGTGGTGTAACAAAGCCCCTCATCATTAGAGCAGACTGAACTAGTGGAGGTATACTTAAGGAAAAGTCACTGCACTTGAGAAAACTGAATGTGTGTGTTCATGGTCAGCAAGGGGGGGTCATTGTGCCTACTCCTTCTAGCCCACCAACAAAGGGACCGGGCAAAACCCAGCCACTAGTTTGCACTGATACTGCAAAGTGAATCAGAGCAGAAGGAGTGGCTATTTCTGAAGCAGCTCGTTCTACTAATTGCTTCCCTCCCTTAAATAAGATTTTGGAGGCTGGGGGGTAAAGAACAGATTTGCAGTATTACATTCCAGCTGCAAACCTTGATTCATCCTCAGCAGGCTAAGCTGCTGCAAGGCAAAACAGATAAAGCCTCTCAGCCTGACTCCACAGTTACAGTTTGTGGGCAATTTGCCAGCAAGTACTTTCTTCACACATGTGATTACTGATTTTGTCTGGTTTAAAATATTTTTTTTAAAGTGCTCCTGTTTGGAATGGGTTGCATGCAAGGTAATTATGAAAAGAACAGTTGGTCAAAGTTCTCATAACACAAGTAGAATGGCTCTGTTAATGCATTTAGCCATTATGTGAATGTTATTTTTCCCCATTTGCTAGCCAAATGATGCAGCTGGACAATGCCAATATGTCTCTGCAGCAGCCAAATCATAATACCCATGTGAATTTGTATTATACTAATGCTACAGTTATGGTCAAAAGGGCCCTTTCATCATAAATATTTTTCAAGAGCTTATTACCTTGAGAAGTACATTATTCTTACTCAAAGGTAAAAATTTTGAGGATATTTCTTTTAGCTGACTTAACAATAACCCAGTATTAAAAAAAAGAGAGACACGAACTGCCAAAATTGTTTCCATTTTATATTCGGAATGGCAGGCACTGCTTCCTTTTAAAACCTTAAACACACTAAAGACAGCTGTGGTTGTGTACTGTATAGTATCTTGGAAGAAATTTTTTTTTTTTTTTTTTTTTTTTTTTTTTGCAAGATACTGCCCTGCGAGCTTCAGAAATATCTTATTTTGCCTATGCTATCTACCAGTTCTTGTATTATAAAAAGCTGTATATATTTTAGTTCTACATGAATTTATCAACGTTTTTGACACTTGGTTCTAGTCAGCAATTATTTCCTCTGAATTATTTTTTCAAAATGCTCCAGTGCATGTGCAGTTTTTCTTGAGGGTGAGGGGTAAGAGAAGAGGGACAAAGGAAGAGCAAAACCCCCATTTGAGACCTGTAAATAATGTTGCTTAAACCTACCACTGGAAGGCACTTGTATGCTAAGTTGATGAAACTGGTGTAAGAATCTTAACAGAATAAAACAGAACAAGAGGAAAGAAGGGTGGACCAAATAGTGGACCTAATTCCCCCCTCCATTAATTCATATACAGTTGAACTGGAGTAATCTGGTAAAACTTAGAAAAAAAAGATTGAGTAAACTCTGGAGTCCACAAATAGTTTTAAAATGTAAAAATGGTACCCTTTTACTCAAGATCACAGTTAGTTCCTTTACCTATAGAGATCTTTTTAGTGTTGATCTACTATTGCATATGGAAGAGTGAACTCAAATATGTTCTACTTCCTACATTAACAAAGCCACTTGGTAAGTTTGTTGAAAAGTAAGCCACTACTACTGATAAACAACAGAAAGAATCTGTCTTGTTTTTTAGAGTAATACTGAGTTGACAGGACTAAGGTTCACTTCATATTAACTGTGGAAAAAAGCCTGACAGTGCCATTTTTACAGATGTACTTTTTCTATTTATAGCTAGATTTTACATTTCTATTAAGCAGTGCTTTGTGATAAGTGTTTCTGTAAGATGGCATCATGGATTTCCATATTTAGAATGTCTAAATAATGCTAGATCCAAATTTTATCAACTGTCAAATAAAAAGATGGCTTCTTGAACTGATAATCCTGAAAACTGAGGTCACCCTCCCCTGCCCTAGGATCTAAAGGTCAGTTTGGTTGCTCTCTGTCTTGTAGATTATCTACAATTAAGATTCATAGATGTTAGGGTCGGAAGGGACCTCAATAGATCATCGAGTCCAACCCCCTGCATAAGCAGGAAAGAGTGCTGGGTCTAGATGATCCCAGCTAGATGCTCATCTAACCTCCTCTTGAAGACCCCCAGGGTAGGGGAGAGCACCACCTCGCTTGGGAGCTCATTCCAGACCTTGGCCACTCGAACTGTGAAGAAGTTCTTCCTAATGTCCAGTCTAAATCTGCTCTCTGCTAGCTTGTGGCCATTGTTTCTTGTAACCCCCGGGGGTGCCTTGGTGAATAAATCCTCACCAATTCCCTTCTGTGCCCCCGTGATGAACTTAAAGGCAGCCACAAGGTCGCCTCTCAACCTTCTCTTGCGGAGGCTGAAAAGGTCCAGTTTCTCTAGTCTCTCCTCGTAGGGCTTGGTCTGCAGGCCCTTGACCATACGAGTTGCCCTTCTCTGGACCCTCTCCAGGTTATCCACATCCTTCTTGAAGTATGGCGCCCAGAATTGCATGCAGTACTCCAACTGCGGTCTGACCAGTGCCCGATAGAGGGGAAGTATCACCTCCTTGGACCTATTCGTCATGCATCTGCTGATGCACGATAAAGTGGCATTGGCTTTTCTGATGGCTTCGTCACACTGCCGGCTCATGTTCATCTTGGAGTCCACTAGGACTCCAAGATCCCTTTCCACCTCTGTGCCACCCAGCAGATCATTCCCTAGGCTGTAGGTGTGCTGGACATTTTTCCTCCCTAGGTGCAGCACTTTGCATTTCTCCTTGTTGAACTGCATCCTGTTGTTTTCTGCCCACTTGTCCAACCTATCCAGGTCTGCCTGCAGCTGTTCCCTGCTCTCCGGCATGTCCACTTCTCCCCATAGCTTTGTGTCATCTGCAAACTTGGACAGAGTACATTTGACTCCCTTGTCCAAGTCACCGATGAAGACATTAAAGAGTATCGGTCCAAGGACCGAGCCCTGCGGGACCCCACTGCCCACACCCTTCCAGGTCGAGACCGACCCATCCACCACGACTCTTTGAGTGCGACCCTCTAGCCAATTCGCCACCCACCGGACTGTGTAGTCATCCACATCACAGCCTCTTAACTTGTTCACCAGTATGGGGTGGGATACCGTATCGAAGGCCTTCCTGAAGTCTAAGTATACGACATCCACCCCTCCTCCTGTGTCCAGGCGTTTCGTAACCTGGTCATAGAAAGAGACTAGATTGGTCAGGCACGATCTGCCCGCCACAAACCCGTGCTGGTTTCCCCTCAGCGTAATTTGCCCTGCCGGGCTCTCACAAATGTGAGCCTTGATAATTTTTTCAAAGACTTTGCCAAGGATGGAGGTGAGACTGACTGGCCTATAGTTGCCCGGGTCCTCCTTCCTCCCCTTTTTGAAAATGGGGACCACGTTAGCCCTTTTCCAGTCCTCCGGGACTTGGCCCGTGCGCCACGAGCGTTCGAATATTCCCGCCAGTGGCTCTACAATGATGTCGGCCAGTGCCTTCAGCACCCTCGGATGGAGCTCATCCGGGCCTGCCGACTTAAAGGCATCCAGTTCTTCCAAGTGACTCTGCACCATCTCAGGATCTACGTATGGAAGTCTGGCGCCTTGCTGCTGCCTCTCTACAACCCCAGTGTGAGACTTGTCGTGCCCCTCACTTAGGAACACTGAGGCAAAGAACTCATTGAGGAAGAATTAAGATTCTCCAAACCCAGTTTTGTTCTCCTGAAGGGTTGCAGAATTGTAGCAAAAGGCAGAATTTGGCCCTCAAGTGGAATTATTCTACTGGTGATGGAAGCAGCAAAGAAACAAAAAAAAAATCTAGCTAATGCTTTGGGTCAGCTTCACAGGGCTAGGAGAATTATAAAAAGTTGCAAAAAAAGATTCTTTTGTTCATAAAGCAATTAAATTCCACACACAAGTAGAGTAGGAGGGTATTATTTTGTATATAATTAATCACTTTTAAAATAAGCTGCACTTTATTTATGGCTGCAATTCAAACTGCATTGGAGTGTGACATTGACTGAAATTTATCTAATATCCATCAACGGGAAGTCCTGAATAGAACGCTGCAAAACCCCAAATCGAGCGCACTTTACCTTGCTTTTAGGTTTTGCTGCTAACTTCAACCTCCAGCCATTTCTGCTGTAAAATTTAAACCACTGGCAAGCCTGAGTAAAACTGCTAACCATGCAACCGCTTGTGGAATTTATTTTCTTGATTTGCCTTTTAGACTTCTGAGGGACAACTAGCTGGCTTCCCCCCCTACAGGTCAGGATCCTCCAAATCTCTCTAGTGAAAAGAGGTCTCAGATTTCTGAAGTGGTGAGGTCGGACTTCATAAGGTCCTATGTGGCTTCCAAACTAGATATTTATGTCCTTCATTCTCGAGGACACCCCACAGGGAGACAGTACTGCTACATCTTAAATGAAACAGTGACTGAGGACTTAAAACTACTGGTGTCAAACACACATATGTTCTTTGTTAAAGTCTTTTCTGAGCAAGTAAAAGTAAACGAACAATGACTGAACTTTAGTAAGAGCTGTCATGCTGGGGTACTGAAAGGTTCTCTCAACATGACTGGCAATCTTCTTCCCTAGGAGACAGCTGCTGAAAAGACCATTGACCACAGGACACTACTGCAACACTTGAATCAATCTTTTCTTTGACATATGAGAAAAAAGATTATGCTTCCAAACTGACCTGATGAGTCCCACCTTGTTCTATTGCTAAATCAGACCCTCAGTGCAGGACAGGATGAAATTCATAGAACTACAGGAAAAGTGTGGGTAAAATTTTGGAAGTTAGAGTCTTAGAGAAGTATAGCTGGAAGGGACCTTGAGAGGTCATCCAGACCAACCCCCTGACTGAGGTAGGATCATTCCTATACAAATCTATTGTCTAACCTCTTAGCAAAACTTAGAGTTAACCCTGACACAGCCACAAGACATAAAACCCTAACTTGCCACAGGTAAAGCAGGAAGACCACAGTGAAGAACTCTGTAAAGTTTGTTAATATACACTCAAGAGATTCCAGGAAGAGCCATGCCCCCTGCTACCGAGTAAAGGAAAAACTCCCACAGTCCATACAAATCTGACCAAAGTTGCCCACTTCTTATGGTGGAAGAATATGCTTTGACCCTATCACTAATCACTTCTGTGATAATAGCTTCTAGCTTTTGTAAAATAATGCCTGACATGCTCACCCATAAAACAAGTATCTTTGAAGGTGTCATTAGAGAGAGAAGCTACTTTTCACATAAATACTGACAAGCTCAGTTGTCTCTATTACACTACTTTTAGTGATGAAGAATTAGCTAGAAACATTCTCAGTTAAGAATAATTGCTGTAGTGCTGCTTAACAGCAGTTCAGACCATCAGGTATACAGTCACAAAATAGCCTGACTTGAAAGGAAAGCAGAAATCATTAGGGAAGGATCTTCTTTCTCCCAGAAAGGCTAAATGGTAAGTGGTTCCCTTAACCAGTTACTCAAAAGTAGCATAACAGTTCAGTGCCAAAGGTTAATTCATCTACCTGCTCTTCTGGGAGCTCATTGTACGCATTCAAGTACTCAGACTTCAGAAAGAACACATCTAAGAGGAAATGTTGCATGCGCACAGGAATGTTTATACACTGCAAATAAGGGAACGGTTATGTTCACATAAATATAAAAGGGTAAAGCTGCCCAACAGGCATAAATCCCCCCATATTTTATGGCACATTGAAAATAAAAAGGCTCTTAACCTTTGTTTTTATAGCAATAGTGTTTGTGTGTAATTAGCTTGTGAATCAGTTGGTGACTTATTCTCCTCATTTAAAAACTCCAAACCCTCCAACTTTTAGTTTTCTGAGGCAACAAAGGGCTTTTAAGATTATAATGACTCTTACTTGTATTCATTGGCTAACTAGCAGTTCTGGGCATTAAATGTATAGCACAGCTGTGGTGCCAGTTCATAAGGGTGCTACAGCCCCTTTGTATAAACTCGGTAAGTGGAGATTGCAGAGATGACTTGAGGAAGTCACCATGGTTCGAAGCAGCATCCTGCCAGGAGCAAAACCAACTTGCTGTAACCCCTCAATCAACAATCCCTGGCACAAAAGGGCCTTGTTACATAGTAATTTTAGGCAGTTTCAGGAGCTCTTAGCCCCTGGACTGGCTGTATGTTAACACCTTTTAACTGGCTTAAAGCACTCATTATTTAGCTTAAAGTTACACCATTCCAGGGCAGGATTATCTCCAATATTTGCTTAATTTTGCTCTTGTTCCATTAAGGTATGGTACTTTCCAAAGCTATTCTGCCCAAGTTCAAGTCCTCCAGCATCCCAGCATACACTAGTGAGGACACCAGGGCGCTGTGGTGCTGGGCATGGTGCCTTACCCCCTCGGGGGCATCAGGCAGAGCACAGCCCTGGAGAGCCGATTGGCTCTGGTGCCTCTTGCCCGTTGCCCAGACTGTCTTGGTGCTCCTGTAGAAGGCAGTGCAGGGAGGGGGGAGGCAAGCTCCAGAGGAAAAAGTATCAGGTCCCTCTGGAGCTCCCTTCCCCCCCATGCCACTGCTGGCCAGGCTGCCAGCCAGCTGGGTACTGCCTGAGCTCCAAGGGGCCTGATCCTTTTTCTTTGGAGCGAACCGGCAGGAGCAGCGAGCCGGTCTGGCTGGCAGTGGCAAAGGAACTGAGGTGCCCAACACTTTTTGGAGCTCGGGTGGTGCCTGGCTGGTCAGCAACCTGGTCGACATGGCACAAGGGGTTGGGCTCCGGAAAAAAAAAAAAGATTTGGCCCCTTGGAGCTCAAGCAGTGAGCTGGTCTGGTGAGAGGCACCGCTGCCACCAGGTGCTCTGCGGCTATGGCGCTGGCTCTGCCCAGAGGGAAGAATAAGCCAGTCCTGCCTCTAGTGTATTTACTGGCATTGCAGTCAATGCTGACAACTACAACTGACTAAAAAAGAAACACACAAAACATTGTAGCTGACAGCACTGACTAAGAAACATTTTACTTATAGGCTCCTAGTCCTGCCCCTGCTCACCAGGTCTCTAGTGGTAAGTCACGGCTGTGCAGGTGAGGGACAGTCAGTCTCATCAGAGATGGTTTTTTGCCTCCAAGTACAACTGCTCTACTATGCCAAACAACACTAAGCCAATTAACATTTGTTCAGCTAACTATTGTTGAGACATGCTGTGAATTAGAAGAGGCCTTTTACCCTAGAGTTGTGGCCATGAGGGTGTTTCACTGCTGAAAACAGAAGTGTGGTCTGTTTTAAAATTGAAATGATGGAGTAGTAATTGTTTGGTGGATGGGCCAGTTCCCTACAGTTAATGCTCTATTATCTTGCTTGTATTGCTTTGGTACCTGGGATTATTCTCTGTGAAGTTTTATGTCTTTTAAAAGTTGTCCAGTCACTGTGGGCATCTGACTTGTTTAATTCTATGCATTATTTGTTAAAATAGCATGTATTTGCATATAGTATAGAACATTTTGCAAAATAAATTCTCTTCCTTCTCTTCAGTTGATATTGTGGAAGTTTAAATTGTTCTATTGTTCCCTTTTTGAAGCTGACATTGGAATACTTGAAGCAAGCAAAAAATATCCCCCCAAACAATATTAATCATCTGCAGTATATTTTGTTATTCAATAGACTAATGCCACTTGATGTTATCTGCTTTCTTCAAGTCAGAGGTCAATAAATATTCATCATGCTAATTTGCATTCATCAACATAAAATTATGTTAGCTTATTTGGCTATAGCATCAAGTGAGGAAAAATACTCTGTTCATAAGGTCAGTAGTCTAAAACAGCTCTTGGCGTTCCCTGGGTGATACTGCAAACCTGAATTATTATTAATTTGATACTATGCTAGAAGCAAGCATGCCATTCTGATTTTATTCAGTATATAACTGTATCAGAATGTAATAATTTAATGCCATTATAATAAACTCATTGCTCAGTTAAGACTCTGAGGCAGGTAGTGCTTAAAATGCATTTGCCACACAATTTGGGCCCTCTAATAAAAATCAGCTACTAACTGTAAGCAAGATGCTGAAGTGTGAAGGAAATTATTGTAACTATCCACTATTTGATAAAATAGGCAAGAAAGTTTCTTTCCCCCCCACTCCACTTTTAAAATACTAAAAACAACATAAAACTAATGGAAAACAAATCTACTGGCTAACGACAAATAAACAGTGTTGCTGGAGACATAGCTAAGCTGGCGTGGGGAAATTGATTTTTGAAAGAAATAATTAAACTGAAGGTTTGTCCTTTCCTTGTTTCTTCCTATTCTTGTTCATCAGAAAGCTGCACATAAATCTGACAGCATGCACTGACAAGGTTTCATATTTGAGGACTGTATATCAGGCAATACAATGGGTAGGTCAATTTCTGTGAAACTGGCACGAAAGTGTAGTGTACAGTCTTTGGGGACAGGGACCATGTTTTACTTCACATTCATACAGAATTTGGCATGACGGGCCAAACTCTCAATTTGACTGGACAAAAATAAGAAAAATTGTATTTAAATGAATCAAGGAGTTTCCTTGATTTAGTTTATCAGCAACAGGAGCCCTTAACCCTTCTCGCTGAAAAACCCTAACAATTCAAAGGACTCCACCAAGAGTCTTCATTCATAACAGGTAACTAGATAAAATCTTGATAGCACTTGCAGGTCTAACGATGCTCTAGTTACCAAGCTCTTTTCCATATCACCCGTTTAAATCAGCACCTGCCCATTTTCCACTTTATTTGCTGAGGAAAACATTTCACATACATAATTGTATTTTTTTAAACATTAAATTATATGTAATATCTGGAGTGGATTAAAGTAGTGAGGTGAGGTGTTGAAATAGCCATGTTTCTTATAGTCACATCAATGAAGACTTTGGAAGGCAAGAGCTAGTTAGAACAGAGAAATATGTCTTTACTACATGGATATATTAGGAATAGTTGTGTTGTGACTATACATCTCTCTCCATATTGCTGGTAAGTGACAATGGACCGTCATCCAGAGTACAAGGAATGATCTACTGCAGGGTTGTTGAAAAATTAGTTATTATAAAAGTAGCAGATACATACTGCACTATTTGGTTCCAAATGCAAGATGCAGCATGCCTGAGAAAAATGCAAGTCGTCTTTTTGCTATGTTTGTTTGAAAATTCTTTCTTTCCCACTTATTTAATGTGTGCTAGAGCACAGGTTATGATGCTTTTTCCACCTCCAGTGTAGCACCTCATGAGAAATGACAGGTCTTAAAAGATTTTTCCTCAAGCAAAACTAAACACAACTGCACCTGACCATCTATAGCCATGTAAACAAAAAAGACAAATGCATATGTTTGCAAAGAGTTGGACACAGACCATAGCAATAGAAAAGCCCTCCCAGTGAGACTTCTTGTCAGCCTGGGAAGGAGGGAAAAGACAGAGACACACATTTATCCTTCTCACACTCTCACACCTAGAACAGATGTTCAGAAAGTCAGGCCCCTGCTACACATTACATATATTATGCAATTCACCTGTTAATCATGCAATAAATTTACACCATAAAAATAACTATCCATCTATAAAAAGAGCCAACCTGCTCCATAATTAGTGCTTGACAATGTGTAACAACTCTATAGCTGGTTTCTATCCAGCTTTAATTGGACCCTTAAAAATAAATTACATAAGGGAGAAAATAAAGGTTTTGATATGAATACTGTAACAAATACCAAATCATCAGTTTAGCTTAAATTTCAAAGAACTGAGTTGCAGGAAACCAGCACTGTGCATGTTCTCACGTCCCTAGTCCATTCTTTATCTCTACTGTTGATGTCCAGTGAAGAGGTAGAGCAATGCCCACATGGTGGCTGACATTGCACTGGAATTCGAAAGTGTAGGCCTGGGCTGCAGCATATCGCCCTTGTTTTCTAAATACTTTTGGCACTGACACAGTTTGCTTAGGGTTACAAAGAAGAACACAGAAAACAAAAAAGCCTCTGGTTGAAGCCAGTGGGATTTGCTATGGCAGAAATTTGGAATCTATGAGAGGCATGTGGCAACTATCCATACAACCCGCAGAGATTTTTAAAAAAGCTTTTACACAAGTGAATTTTATCCACCTACTGCTTTCAATCATAAATGTTACATTGTGTTACTAGAACATATAGTTTTTATTTATTCTAAATATCTCACACACACACAAGCCCTCCCACAGTAAAGTAACCTAGGGGTATCATTTACAGAGCACAGTGTTCACGCTTTCTTTATGTAACTGCAAAATTAAGGTACCTCCTGGAATTAAAAAAAGAGAAATTGTTTGATTCAGTGGTATTAAACCAAGAATGTTTAGTTACTTGCTTTTCTTTCAATGACAAACTTTTGACAGAAACAAAACCAGGTACTTGACAGAAACAAACCAACAGCTTTCAAGATGGACAAGCACAACAAAATGATTGAATTATCAGATTTTATAAAAATAAATGCCACATTTTGGAAATATTTCCCATGTGCCTATTTGCACTATTTCAAAATAAAGCTTTGTATCAGTGCTTAAAATTAATGTGCAATATAAAAAAATATGTAACTGTTTGGACAGGAAGATAGCAAGGATTGTTTTTTAAAAATACATCTCACAGTGGATATGATTTTGGAAGAGACTTGAATGAAATGAGAGGGACTACATTAGCTGATGTTCAGGGAAATCACTGAAAAGCATGACGGGCAGCATCGAAGAACAGCAGTAAAATATATTCTACAGGGAGCCATCATACAATAGCCCCAGGAAGGTCTTCTCTCTCACTTGTGTCTGTAATTCTGTGAAGCCATTTTATTGCACAAATAATGCTTTCTTAATGTTCTTCTCTATTAAATACCCATAATAAGCCAATAAAAATCTGCTGTTTGGGGAAATGGTGCTTTGTGACTGCTTTATGAACACCTTTATTTGCCTCAATAAATCACATAAAAAAAATGGGGGGAAAATTGTTCTTGCATTTGTGCAGGGTCACTCTCCCAGGCCCAAATTCAACAAAATACTTGCTTCTGGCTGAGATCCATGGCGTTCAGTGAAACTGCTTACATGTTTCAGGTTAAGCACTGCTTCAGCTGTTTTGCTATATTATTTTTCCATTCTCCTTTGATTTATGACAATCTACTTTTCCATGTAAAAGCCCTTTTCAAGGCTTGTTTAATACTGGCTATTATTATGAAACACACATATTACAGAGTTAATCGAATTTGTAGCCCATGCAAAACAAGATTTATGGGTAGGATATAGATTGTGAAATTTATTAGGGTTAACAATCTGTTAACAGCATATGTTGGGTGTCAAAGAGAGAGCACCTTTGGATAAGTAAAGGGAAGCTATGTTGCAAATGGTCACTTGCACAGGAAATGAAACTAACTCAAGTGGAATTAACAGGAATGTTTTTGGAAGCAGCTGTGACAGGGAGTTGGCGACAATGCCAAGCTTGGGCCTGAGCCCTGCCGTACATAGAGCTGGTTACAATGTCATCAGAAACTCTCAGTGGAGACAGTTGTAAAAACTCAGCCAACTGCAGCAGGGGCAGGAAGCCTCTGAATTCTGGAACAGATCTTCTCCTAGCCATGAGCATCACTGCCTGCTGACCCCTCACCAGGCGATGGGCAGCCCGGTGTTCATCCTCCCACCATGACCTAATCTGCATATGGCAGTCCCTGCTTAGGGAACAAGCTATTGTAGAGATGAAGCTCCTGACAAAGTAAGTGGGGAAGAGGAGAAAGGGGCAGGATGGGGAGTTTGTAGCCTGCACCCCACTTCCAGTCCTATTCTCTCTCCTTGCACTCCCCACTCCTTCCCAGCAGTGCTGCAGATAGCTAAAACATCTATGCTTTTATTTGGAGACTTTTTGTTCAGATCCAAAACACACCTGAGCACCTCAAATGCAACGCAGGCAATATTTAAGCACTTGAGTCCAAATTGACAATCCACAAATACCACCCCCTATCTACCTACTTAGGTGCTATAGGCTTCCAAGGTGGCCATTTACACTAGCAGCATTGTTCCCTGAAGGTCTGCTACTGCAAGTATCCAGAACTGCCATTTGCTTGGCTGAGCTGAACATTTCAGCACCTGTTTCATGCCTAAAGCCATTTGGAAATCAGCAACTGTTGCACCCTGAAAGTGCTGATTTCAGTACGTAGACAGACAAGGTTCTTTGGATAAATCTGATGTCTTTTATTAGACCAAGTCAAATAGCTGGAAAAATTCTTCTTTCCAAGCTTTCAGACATAAATACCCTTTGTCAGGCTGAGGAAGCATCTGTAGTTGATGTGTACTTTTCCTGGAAGGAGACCTGTTCCTGGAAGAGCACACACCAACTGCAGATGCTTCCTCAGCCTGATGAAGGGTATTTAAATACTGGAAAGCTTGCAAAGAAGAATTTTTCCAACTATTTGAATTGGTCTAATAAAAGACATCAGATTTACCCAAAGAACCTTATCTGCCTATGTCCTTAGACCAACACAGCTACAACCTATACCCCTGATTTCAGTACGTTGCGCTTTAATTTAAAAACATGGCTAAAAGAGGAAGAGGAGAGGATGGTGCTGATGCCCAGCTTTTACCTAGTAGCCTCTTGATTATAGTACTTATCCTGGAAGGAGAGATCTGGGTACAGTACACTCTTCTGCCTGAGGTGACTTAAACCCACAGCCCCCAATTCCCAGGAGAATGCTAACCGGGAGGTAGCTACAGGTTCAGTATGGTGACAGTAGCATGCAAGATTCATGGTGTGAGAGAGGAAGAACAAGACAATAACTAATTCTGTATCCCAGTGATGAGGTCAGAGTGATAAGGAAAAGGTAGCAGACCTGGGATCTGGTCCCTGCTCCTAAGCTTGATAATGCATTTTATCCAAAACCCATAACACTAATTTCTTATGTTTTCCCAGAACCAAGGACAGGAACCCTGGTGTCCCCTCTTGCTGGGCTGCCCTCGTCACACATGTTCACTACCAGCTTCAACAGGAGGAGTGAAATGTGCCCCCTCCCCAGATGAGCATGTGGTGACCACCACTGGCCCTGCTCTAACAGTTGTCACGACCCAGTGAGTTTGGTGCCTCGGCACTATGGAATTTTCTTGTCACACGAGAGCCTCTTGCGCAGCGAGGGTTTTGCTGCATAAAGAACCCGCGTGCAGGAGAGAGTTCCCACCAATTTGTAGCTGTCTTTGCAGGATGCATTTTCCCTTTGCAGCACAGAAATGCACGGTGCAAAGAGTTCCCGCTATTCGAATGCAAATTTATGTCCCGCTATTGGCTAGTGCTAAATTATTCACACGTGGCGGCCGGTAATTGGCTTGCTGGCCGTTTAAAAATTAGCGTGACTTCCGCCCAAGTTGAAGAGCTTTGAGCACGCTGCAGAGTGCCTCGAAAGAGATCTGACTTGCGGCTAGCTGGTCGATAGACTGATCACCTATCGATCCTTCTTCCCGTCGCCGAACGCAATCCCAGACGTACCCTTTTCCCGCCGGCTTGAGTCACGGATGGATTTACTGGCTTTGGCCTCGCCAGCTGGAGCAACTCACATTGTTGTCCAGACGACTGAACCGTTAACGTCGCAGCCACCCACAACGTAAGTAAAGTTTTTTACAACCATTAAGCCTTGTCAGCCTCTCCATTTACCAGCCCGCCCTGACGAACGAGCAGTTTCTAAATCACCTTGAGTCGGCTCAGCCCGGCTGCGACATGGTGACAAGGATGGGATTAAAGGGCACGGTGATGGAGAAGAACTTAATTGGGTGCTGCCCCTGGCGCACCGGGACCCGCCACGTAGAGAATGCTAACGATCTATGGGCGCATATCGCTTACCACCAGGCGGTAGAAGGGGAGGAAAGAAGTATTGATGGTTACTTCTCCGTAAAAAGAGAAGAGGCCATAGTGAAAGAATGAAGAACAAAGCTATTCCTTGGGGAGTTCGGATGCATAATGGGGAGCGACCGGGTTTATTATCGGCCCCCGGAGGAGACATCAACCATATCCCTAGCTGGGGTGAAAGTGCGGAAGGCAGAAAAGCTGACCCCTGCTCAGGAGTTCGCCCAATGCACCCGATACTTAAAGGAGGGGGGGGAACCCACCCCCGCGGACTGGTTCAACTGTCCGGATTTGGTGCCTGAGTCACAAGGCCACGAGCTCCTCGTTCAGCTACGGGAGGATTTGGAAACTAAGGGCCGTCACAAGCCGAAGTGGGGTCTAATTAAATGGAAAAAGGGAAAAATGATAAATGTGCTGTTCCGTGCAGTAATGGGCCTACTAAGGGAATACGCAAATTTGGAGGCTCAGATGCATACTGCGGGTAAAGAGTCACTGGAGCAGACAGCAAAGGGCTCCGGAGCAGCGTTTGTTAACAGTGCCAGCCGCATGATGCTGCTAGCAGAAAATGGTGCCGAAAGAAGCGCGAGCTACCCGGGGAACCCGGAAAGGAGGGGTGGAGTTTTGGAAGACCCGGCGGGGATCCCCCTAGTGACTCCACCCCCTGAGGTGACGTCGTTCCCAACGGTCACGCCTCCTTACCACGGGGAGGGGGCAATGGGAGGAGGGATATACTCAACGCTCCCAGATACAGAATTTAACCCTCTCTCTGCCGCAGCTTACCCGATAGCTATGACGAAGCATGTAGAGGATGAAGAAGGTACCACACGTACCACTGTTATCTCTCGTACATGCACCAGACCAGAGATACAAGAGCTTTGCAAAGAATCTAAAATAAGGCCGGGAGAAACCTTGGCCATGTGGTTAGGAAGACTGATAGTGGAATTTGGATCCGACACTCTGGATAAGGAAGAAGCGAGTGCCCTGACACGACAAGCGGCGTGGAGCGGAGGGCACGCTACTGATTTGAATGTGGTCACGGACAGTGCCCACTGGCCCATCCTGCTCCCGGCGCTCGTAGTGGGACAGGTAACCCACAAATTTCACACCTGGCACGAAGGTCGTCCACAAAAGGCTACTGCGGAGCAACTCCTCCTGGCTATAGTTGGAGTGTCGTATCTCTCGTGGAGCCCAAGAACAAATCCAATGGGACTAACAGCAGTCCAGCGTAAGAAGAGATGGGCTCATCGTCACCTATCGGACCCCGGGGCAATTCCAACGCCCTTGGAAGCTATAGATGCCTGCGTGGAGGTATACGGAGGAGCGAATGCTGTTACACTCCGACTCTTCTTGAACCCAATAGCAGGACAACCAGTGGGAAATCTTTTAGGCCATCTCCCACGATTGCAGGCACTCATGAAGCAAGGTGAGGAAGCTTCTAATGACACAAGGGATCGACCTTCAGCGTACCTAGCTGCAACATTGAGGCCTAGGCGTCAAGGGTATACCCCTCGGCGAGAGCTGTGGGGGTCACCTCCAAGGACCCCAAAAGAAAGAACTTCAAAGGAAAGAACTCTGAAGGAAAGGACTATGTTCGGATTTCTTCTCGCTCACTCCGGACTAACAAAGGCTCAATTGAGACTTTTGGGAGACAAGGCCCAGGCCAGTATGGCTGAAGCATTGGGATTTAATTTCGAGGACTCGCCAAAAAACGAGTAACGGCCGTCAGCTCCGCCGGCGGCCTTCACCAATTCAAACCCGATCCTACTGATTCTCGTCCATACACTGAACTCACTGTTTACAACCCTACCGATCCGGATGACCAACAACAGGCATTCTTCCTTCTCGATACTGGAGCTCAGACCAATGTGATCACCTCAATGATACCTCATCAAAAGACCACCAAGACGATCAAGGTACAAGGGCTTAACCCGATCGCCGTCACAACGAAGGTCAAGTTTTGGGTTCAGGATCACTGATACCCCCTAGAGGCTGTTCTAGGGGGCATCAACATTTTAGGAATCCTGGGGATAAAAACGCTTGACCTCAGGGAACAAGTGCTACAGGCATTACCCGTAATTATCCCAGAGCAGGACTGGCATCGACCAATGCTTCGTGACACTTCCACCTGGCGATATCAGCCAATCCCAACTAAGGATTCTCTAAAACAGTCCCTTACTGACATTCTGCAGTGACTCGAGCGACGAGGCTGTATTAAGACCATAACGGCCAGCACCTACCTATCATCAGGATGGGGAGTTGCGAAACCTGGGAAGTCTAATGAAGCCCGGTTGGTCGTAGACTATAGAGAAGTCAACAAAAGGTGCCAAGTACTTCAACAACCTAATCCGTCTACTCTGCCACAGTGTATGTTTGAGATGGCACAGTTCCAGCAAAGTCAGTGGGTCGGAGTCACATTGGATCTAAAAAATATGTTCTTTTCCATTCCAATAACTGACCCGGAGGGAATATTAAATATGTGTATTGATGGCATCATGTACAGGTGGACAGTTTGTCTGCAAGGATATCGCAATGCTCCATCATTTGCCACCGGTGCCATGAATAACACCCTGAAGAATTTTCGAGCCTTGCACTCTCTTCCCCCAGAACAAGAATTAAAAATTTGGAGTTATGTTGATGATATTGCCATCATGGGTCGCGATAGCTCTGTAGTTGCCAGTGTAGTAAACCAACTAGTTGCTCACCTTCAAAGTGAGGGATGGACAATCAACGAGGAAAAGTCAAGCCTACATCCTGTAGATGACATTACGTTCCTTGGCACTCGATATACCGGTTCCATCCACCACGGAGTCTCGCATGAGGGTCCTAACATCGACCCGCTAAAAACATTCCACCCTGTCACTAAGAGGCATTTTCAACAGCTTTTGGGTCATTTAAATTGGTATCGACATTATGTTGAACCCAGCGATTTGGCACTCCTCACTAAATTACAGCGACAGATTCATGACAAATCCCGAAAGTCCACGCCTTGGACGGAAAAGGATCAGCAGAATCTGCTTCGCCTGCTAACCACGGTTAAAGGTACACAACTCCATGCCATCGATCTGGGTGAGTCACTAACCGTAACCCTTGGATTCACCACCAACCACGTGTGGGCTGTCGTGCACAACCCCCGCGATGAGCTAGTATACACAGCCCATAAGATGCTTCAAGCGGCACAACATCGATATGGAGTTATAGGAAAGATTCTCCTAGCCGAACAACTGGTGGAGCCACTAGCAAGGGGGCATGGGACGTTACGCGCTCCTGGTGCCACATTGTTACCCTTGCTGGACGCGGGAAGAATCGACCCATATTTTCAAGGGGAGTCTAAGACCTGGAATATGCTAGTACTTACCCACCATTATAATTGGCATTGTTAGAGGTTGGAAGACATGGTACCTGATCCAAGCCCAGAAGATGAGAAAAAGGTTCCAACACTGTATGGAACTTCAGCCCCAGCGTGGATGGCCTCGGATGGAACCTCCCGACATGGCGGAGGCTATGGATATTATTGTAAAGCTTGTAACGATAAGGAAATTTTTCAAGCTGACCCAGATGATAATTCGTCCCAAAAATGTGAATTATTAGGATTCCTTAAGGTACTGGAGTATTGTCTAACACATCATGATGATACGCTCCCCGTTCCAATTATCGCCATTGATTCGCAGTATATCTACAAAATCCTTACGGGCACAGCTTTTCCCTCCGAGAATTTGAACGATTGGCAAGATGTTTGGGAGACATTAACTAAATTTGTACACCTTCCATTGATTAGGCACACTAAGTCCCATCGTCCAGATACTGATCCAGTGCATGAGGTAATTGATAAGCTCTTGGAGGACCGACATAGCTTTGCCTGTTACATCTACCACTGATCCTGAAGCAAATCCATTTCTCGCGTGGCTTCACGAAAATTGGGGTCACCCAAGACCATGGGCTTGTCATCAACGTTGGTGCCGAACCATTACGGAGCCGGCCTCATATGGAGCCCGGCGGGATTGGGAAAAGGTAGCTCAGGCCTGTGAGACATGTGCTAAAGAGAAGTGTCATAAAACCAAGCATCAGATCGGAGCTTTCGATTCTTCACAGTTTCAGGCAGGAAAAGTTTGGCAGGTGGATTTACTGGGACCCCTCCCAGGGTCTAAACCACCAAATAAAGGACTAGTTGTGGTTGATTTGGGGACCAGACAGTTGCAGGTTATTCCCTTACGGAAAAGCAATGCCACTGCTGTTATTGCTGCCTTAACTGTCGTGTTTGCCGCCTGGCAACCCCCTCATGAAATTCAGTCTGATGGAGGACCTCCGTTTAATTCTAATGCTCTGGATAAATTTGCTCATCTTCACAATGTAGCATGGCATCTTCATCTGCCGTACCACCCGCAGTCCAACGGCATTGTGGAGAGACACATAGGTCTATACAAGGAGCATCCTCGCCTTAGAGGAGGAGGGACGTTTAAAAATTGGACTAAATTTAATCACGATGTCCTTATTTCACTAAACACTGCTAAACCATTATGGGATGAAGCTTATATCCGGAAACCCCCACCTTGGGAGCCCAAGTTCCAACCAGAAGAGTTAGTATGGATTTCAATACCTCACCCTCATCAGTCTCATCCACAAGTTCACAAAGGGACAGTTCAGCGGTCAGGACAGTATCCCAACACCTATTCTGTCCAACTGGAAGAGAGGCCTGATTGTCCTCCTATTATTGTTCATCACAACTGGATGACTCATCGTTCCGACGTTCACCCAATATCCTTACAGTGAAACCAATTATGATTCTTTCTTGTTTTGTTTTGTCTTGTTATTCTGTTCTCTTCACAGGTTTGACCTCAGCAAAAGCGGTAATCCACAACCACCTGATTATGAGACCAGACTGCAGTCCATTCGAAGCCAAAGAGTGATGGTTGCGAGGGAGGCACTGAGATGGCAAACGTCCATTGGCTCAGGACTTGTTATGACACTATTTTCATTCGTTAAGTGTTTACTGACATTGTCTGTTATAGGAGAAGACGGATGTTCTCCGATCAGACGATGATCAACAGTTGTTGCTATACATTCAAAGTTATTGTATTTCGTAACTTGTTGAAAAGACCGATTTGTCAAGTTATTTGTTTATGTTATATATATATATATATATATATATATATATATATATATATATATATTGGTTGTGAAGGCTTTGCCAAGTCAGTGAATCCTCTAACAAAGATGCCGTATGATGTGCTCATGTGTCGAAAATTCCAGTTGTGCCGTCGGCAAGGGGGCATGTCACGACCCAGTGATTTTGGTGCCTCGGCACTATGGAATTTTCTTGTCACATGAGAGCCTCTTGCGCAGCGAGGGTTTTGCTGCATAAAGAACCCGCGTGCAGGAGAGAGTTCCCGCCAATTTGTAGCTGTCTTTGCAGGATGCATTTTCCCTTTGCAGCACAGAAATGCACGGTGCAAAGAGTTCCCGCTATTCGAATGCAAATTTATGTCCCGCTATTGGCTAGTGCTAAATTATTCACACGTGGCGGCCGGTAATTGGCTTGCTGGCCATTTAAAAATTAGCGCGACTTCCGCCCAAGTCGAAGAGCTTTGAGCACGCTGCAGAGTGCCTCGAAAGAGATCTGACTTGCGGCTAGCTGGTCAATAGACTGATCACCTATCGATCCTTCTTCCCGTCGCCGAACACAGTCCCAGACGTACCCTTTTCCCGCCGGCTTGAGTTACGGACAGATTTACTGGCTTTGGCCTCGCCAGCTGGAGCAACTCACATTGTTGTCCAGACGACCGAACCGTTTCCATCGCAGCCACCCGCGACGTAAGTAAAGTTTTTTACAACCATTAAGCCTTGTCAGCCTCTCCATTTACCAGCCCGCCCTGACGAACGAGCAGTTTCTAAATCACCTGGAGTCGGCTCAGCCCAGCCGAGACAACAGTAAAGAGTCAGACATCTGTACCGAAGAGGAGGACTTGGGTGCCTAAGCCCAGGCAGGGGTTTCAGATTGGGAATCTGTATCTCATGTATGCAACCAGTTGTGCACTCCTCTCCACCATATCCTCTTGACTAACTTCAGTACTCTGCACCACAGGCCAGCGGCTGAGTCTCACACCTCTGTGGTTAACATTTCCTATTCACTGTCCCCATTCCTGGCGCCTAATTCAGCTTTATAAATTTTACTTTTGTAGCTGCGCACCTAGAAGTTAGGCAGCATGATGATGAGCATCACCATATTCAAGTCCCCTCGCAGTTATAGCTGTAAATTTCTTTGGTTTGGACAAAATGGCAGCTGCATGGATGTGAAGGGATCACAGTGCAGACATAGTCATGACACTCAATGAAGAAGAATGAGGGCTCTAGAGACAACAGTAGTGATAGAAATCCCAACAGCCAAGAAATGATGGGACCATATCTCCATTTCCCATTCAGAAGCGATGCAGGATTTGTGCATGCGAAGCACAGGATGTAACCTGTAACAAAAGTATATACTATCCAGTCAGAGTGTGCTCTTGTCTCTGCGGCTTTGTGTTTGGGACCAGCACAACACCTCTCTGAGAATCACTGCTGGTACAGATTCTCCTTCCTCTTTTCCAGCCCCCTCCATTATCCCATAGCCCAAATTAGCCCCGAATATATGCCACATTAATTTGTGCACTTAATTCCAAGCCTGCTGCAGAACCTGCCAGATACATGCATGGTATGATGCATGTGCTGGGCATTCTGATACACCTCTGATTTTCAAGCTAATCAGATCCCAGACAGATGTTTGGTGCAATATTGGAGTCCCCATTTGTTGTCCCATTAAGTTTGGGACAAGACTCTTTCCTTCAGTCCAGCAGGTTTTTAAATATTCTTCCAGCAAGAGCCACAAGGAATATAGCATCAGAGTGTGCATCATCTTGCACTCTATTGACTATTGTATAGAGGTCAGGGCAGGATTTTTTTGCCTCAATGCCCTTGTCAAAATGCCCTTGTTTGGGAGCTGTATAATCAAGGCAGAACTCTCACTGAAATCAATGACAACTGTGCGTGCCCATCATGGACAAGACAGCATGGTGACAGGATGTTTTAAGTATTTGCCTTCCTGCAGTTGAATTTAAATTACTAGAACCACAGGCTATCAATTTCCCAGTAGAGACATTCACAGACACCAGTTCTTATTATACCAGACACACGGCTGAAGTACCGGTATTTGTCCTAGCCTTAACTAGGAACCAATTCACTTGCAATACTCAGCTGTTGCACATATGTATCTAATTAACTGATATCAGGATAATCTGAGAATGGAATCGCTACTGATACGCTAAAGTAAACTAGAAAATAAATTGAGAAATGAAAACAAATGAGCATAAATTGCCTTTTCTTTTTTAAGGAAGTCAGCTTCAATGGTGACTTAGAAATATCCATCAGTTTTTTTATACCAATATGATAAGTACTTTATACATTGTTTTGAGACAAAGTAATGTTTAGTTTCAGTAAGGCCCTATCTTATGTGTGGTCTTTGAAGCTGAACCAAAGTCCAAATAAAATGTCATGTATGCAACATAAACCTATCTGTAAGAATACAAATAAGAGATGTAAATCAACATTATTTACAACTTTTTAGCCTAACTTTAACTTTATTACTGATGAGTTTCAGAACATTTAAGCTATCCAGTTACCCACAGCAGTAAAACAAAACATCACTTCAAGCCAAACATGGCAGACATGTCAGTCTGAAGTCAGGCAGAAAGCAAGGTAGAGTTTCACCTTATAGACTAACTAAAATGAAAGATGCATACATTTTCATGAGCCTGAACACACTTCATCAGATGCTGTAAAAGGATAACGCATAGACATCAACTGCAGAGAAATTAAAGAACTGGCCTATACAAGAAATATACAGTGGGTGCGTCTACACAAGATGTTACATCACTGTAGTGATGAGCTACAGCAATGTAGCTTGTCGCTATGGCAATGTAGTGCCAGCAGGCATGAACCATGACACCAGTTCATGGGTCGGAACGTGGGTAGGAACGCCAGTTCGTAGGGTCAGAAACAACCCGTGCAGCGCTGGGACTGTGCAGTACTAGTGGTTACTCTGCAGCCATTTAGTACTTGCTTTAGCAACTACAAAATGCCTGTGCAGTAACAACTATGCAGTAAGGCGCACCTGTAGACGTGCCCGATATGCAAGTAAAGAGGCAAGAGCATTTCATAGATCAGCTTTTTTATGGGCATACAAGTTGTGAACTCTTCCCTTTTTTTGCTCTTGGGGGCGGGCAATTCTTCTGAACGTCAAATACAGTCTAAGTTAGACAGCTCTTGTGTCTAACCATTAAATTCTATGCATACTGGAGTGAATCCTGTCCTATATGGAGTGTATGGATTTGAGGCAAGAGTGCTCCACAGGGAATTTACAAAACACCTTTTGTAGGCGAGCCTATGAATTTCACTTCATCAATTTACTGGATACAAAAAGCATGGATTATGTAAAGACCATTTATGGATTTATGGCACATTATAACTTGCCTGCCATCTGATAACCCTAGCTAACCTCTCTACATTTTACCAGCTATGTTCTATCATCAGGTCAACATTCCCCACTTCCTCCCCCACCTACCTGTCTCACACTGATTAACTTGCATCCCCTCTGATCTTCCCCACCATGCATTTGCATTTTCACAGACCTGCATTTTGCATATTGGCTTAAGCTTCTATTCCACCTAGGAGAGCACACAAACACCAGCAGACTCTCCCTATCCCTGAAGAAAGGTGTTTGTGCCTGAAAGCTTGTGAAGAACAATTTTTCCAACTATTTAGTTGGTCTAATAAAAGATATCACATTTACCCAAAAAAACCTTTGTCTGCCAGAAGCAAAGAATCATTCCAATTCCAACAAGTTTTAAAATACCCCTTCAGAGAAAGCCACAAGGAACACGGCACCAGAGTGTGCAGCCATCCTGCGCCCTTTTGCCTACTGTGTGGCGGAAAGGGACAGGATTTTAGCCATAACACCCTATCTATCTGGCTTGTCAAAATGCCTTTGTTTAGAAGTTGCATAATCAAGCTTCACAGCTCTGGGAATACAGAGCGTGTTAATAGCTGCCGCAGAATGAGCAGAAGGACACAAATGTATTACAAAGTTGACCAGAAAATAGTGGATATTTTGTTCAAATTACATTTCTCTAAATTGATTCGAAGTCCCCAAATTTTCAAAATGTAGGACTTCCTGTAACAAACAGCCATTTTTAAAGTAGGTTATACCAAATTTTAGACTTGTTCACCCCACAAGAATGTTCTTTTATAGGATTTCAGAAAACATCAAGTTCAGTAAAAATGTAAGGTTTCCAGTGTCAAAAAATAATAACCAAGGGAAAGACTCGGCTTGACTTTTAAAAGAAAGATCTTGATTAGATGTCTTAAGAATTGATATCTAGGGCTCACATGAGGTAACCTCTACAATGGCCAGAAGTGCAGTCCTAAAACCAGAAGGAGAAATACTTGAAAGCAAATAGGAAGTCACAAGTGCAACAATGAATACAGAAGGGCTAAAACAGTTCTGACTGATCAAAGTGGCGCAAGCAGATTTCACAAATAATTTAAATACCAGATGAGAGCTGAGAATAAAATGTTTGCGAAGAAAGACACCAGAGGCAGAGACTAACACTTCTTCTGGTGATTAACAGTTTAGAAAGAAACATGAACTTGAAAATATTTAGAACTGGATATGAATATTAATAAATGTGTTTGTATTCCTGCAAGCAATTCTTTGACATAGGACAGGGAATCAGAAATGTGTTATAAACGGTAGAGTGGATTGTAAAACGTTTCTGTCACGAAGCACAGAATCCCACTCAAATATAAGGTTAAGCGTTTGAATTGTCATCCTGAAGACAAGTGATCTTTCCATTGTTACTCTCCCATGACAAGTACCCTGTTCTTGCTTTGATACTCAAATGACCAATCCTTCTTGCAACTTTTTTCTTCACTAAACTTCTGGTTCCAGCTGCTTTCCCCACTGTATGAATAAACTGCTATCCCAACCTCACTTCCAGTTTGAAACACTCCCACTAGCACCATGCCCATAAAAATCTTGCTCCCTAGCCTAGACAAGGACCTAAAAAACCCTTTCTTGACAAGCTTCCAGATTATCCTTGTACCCGTTCCAGTGCAACCCAGTCCTGAAATCTCTCCCAATTGCAGAAGCCATATGCCTACCTCCTCCCACCTGAGCAGTCCCTAGTCTTGATTCCTTTGCTTTTAGGACATCTAGGTTTCAATTATTATCCACCTGGAAATGAGGTAGATTTTAAGGGTTAAACTGTCATGAAAACCTCATTTAAATGTAAATCTGAATACACACTGTGTATCGTTTATTCATCCATATTCAGTATTTGCTAGGCACACAATGTGCTTTCTGAACATGCTCAAGTGTTTTAAACAGGGGTGCTTTTAAAGGGAGCATTAGGCAATTGCGTATGTCTACTTTAAGACAACTTTTGGATTTTTGACCAGATCCTGTGCTACTCCCTAAGAGTTATTATGGGAAGATTTCAGACAATTCTATCGCATCAGCCCATAACTTGTTTATTAACAGGCATGGTATAGCAGTTCATGTCTAATTGTTTTCCTGTTATCAGGTCTAAAGACCTCTCTGGCAGTTGGCACCAGAGAAGCAATATGTTTCTGTTCCATCAGAAGTGTCTTTTTCACACTGAGCATATCTTACTCTTGTCCTTCCCATAGGAGCCCCTAAAAACTAAGTATATGCAGCCCCAGTAAGGGGCATTACTATTAGAACTGGCGGGAATATTTTCAACTAAATGAAATTTCAGCAAAATACGATACTTTGTTGAAGCTAAAACATTTTGTGGGGAGAGTTTCAATCGAGTCCTTGCCAAAATATAAAAAAACCCCCAAAAAACTTTTTTAGATTTTGGGCTCGGTGTGAACACAAGTAGATGAATGAAAATACAAGAGAGACCTTAGCCTGGTGGTCAGGGCACTGGGCTAGGAGGCATGATGTCCTGGGTTAATGCAGGGCACCAATGGTTTGGTTCAAATTCCTGCCCTGACTAAATCAGAATGGTTTGGGACGAATAACTGGTCTGAAGCAGAGGAGAGGAGAGATGTCAAGAGGAGAGATGTCAAGCAGGGTCTTTTGCATCCCTGATCAGTGCCCTAGTCTTCAGGATATAAAATGAACATGGAGACAGACACTCCACTAACACTATACATGATTTAACTATGCCTCCTCCGAATTGAAAATAGGACTTCCTCTAACTCAGAATATGCTTCCAGCCACTCATATGGTTCACTAAGGGGAAGGACAGAAAGGACGACAACACCAAAGGGCCCGTTTTAAGGAAGCCCAGCCACATACTGCTACCATTTGCACCTAGAGCGAAATTCCCCTCGGTGGCATGAACACAACTTGACCCAAGTATGAGCAAAAAGCCCACACAAGGCCACTGTATTTTGAGGGCATAAGTAACATATTAGCCTTTAAAAAAAATTTGTTCCTAGCAGTTAATTTCATCCACAATGCATAGCCAACCAATGTACACCCTCGATTTCAATCATGGAGGATGACAGGAAAGTGGGGGTAGCGTGAGAGATAAGTGAGAATAGAGATGGCCAGGTTTCCTTCCTTCTCCTCCTAGAGACGCATCACAATTGTGTAAAGATTCTTTTACTGAAATTGTGCAGAAGTACATGTAGCACCCGAAATAGCTACTGGTGAACTGATTTTTAGACTAAGGTCTCTGTGGAAAGGACAGCCCCTTTTTATATACTGTATTTACTCAAAAGATGAGGTTTGCTCTGCAAGTCATGGGGAAAAAAGCCCCTCATCTTATATTTGAATGGGGGGTGGGGGGCAGGCACCTGCTACAACTCTGACTCTGGCCCTGAGCCCGGGTTGGGGCCAGTTAGACCCACAACAGCTTCCTGTCCCACCCAACCCCCAGCTTCCACGTCCCACCTGCACAGCTCAGCTCTGGCTTAGGCTGGTGATTCACCTGGGCACAGAGCACATGAAAACTCCCTCCCCTGCCTGGCTATTAGCAGCACTGACACTGCTGCATGGTCAGGCAAGGGCTGAGCTTCCATGTGCTGCGCTCCAGGAAGGAGCAACCTGAGCAGCATCTAACAATAAACTGGGGGTGTGGAAGGAGAAGGGGAAGGGACAGAGAGTAGAGTTGGGAGGGGAAAAGGAGTAGAGACTTGAGACTTGTGGGGGACAAGAAGAGGCAGATGCTGGAGGGAGAAGGAAGGGAAGAGGCAGAGATTGCGGGTAGTGGGGGGCGAAGGGGTGCAGGTTGCAGGGGTGCAGAAAAGGTTGCAGAGAGAATAAGTGGGTAGGCAGAGGGCATGAGGGCTTCCTGACCCTCCCCCTTGCCCCCATCAGCCACTGCTTTTGCTGCTGTACAAGTGGGGTGGGTTTAAGACAAGTCTCCAATACTTAGATTCTATACCTGGAAAATTATAACAAGTTTATACATTTTCCTTATACAGAATCTAATTATTGGGGGTTGTCCTATATTCAGGGTCACCTTATATTCAAGTAAATATGGTATTTCAAGTGCTAGCACACAAGATAAAAACAAATTAGAAGCTGGACTACAAATACCCAGATGTGTATATCTTGGATACATAATCATGTACCCTTCCATCTCCCCTACCCATTTCATGATCTGGGTGTGATTAATACCAGTGAGTCTTTTAAAATGTTGGTTTTCAATTGTCATCACTATTTACTTAAAGAGTGCCAGCCTTTACTGTTCACCATGCCATGGTGCTTGTTCTGTTGCTGACTTTTCTAACTTTCTCTTTATTTTACTTCTGAATGCACTTCCATTTTTTTTCTGATGGCTAATGTCCAAGCTTCATTCATTTACTTTCAACAGATCCATTCCCACTTGGCAATTTATAAAAGCTACAGATTATCATGGACCCAGTCTTGCTCTCTGAGTCAATCTGGGCTCTTATACTGCCAGCCTAGCATATTTATTTTTTCTTACTACATTTACTTTATCTCATCATTTTATTTTAGAAGTTTTATGTGACACAATCTTTACAAGACTCTATAATTGCTTTGCTAAACACAAATTACTGAACTACAGATTGAATGCCTAGCTATAAACTTTAGGATCACTGAAAAGAGAGAGATTGTGACGCTGATTTAGTGAGAGTTGGGTTGGGTCCAAAGGTAAGCAGACAGCTGGTGTCAATATGCATACAATTTTAAAGGAAAAAAAATCATTCATTTATATAAATGCAAAACTCTCTCTCCTCAAATTTCAGCCTCTCTACAAACACCACCAAGAATTTTTGCTCCACTTAGTCAAATTTCAAATGATTTATTCTTTAAAAGAAATGCACTTTCAGGCTTTTAGGCCATCTATGATTTCATCCTCTATTCACCTAACCAAATGTGTGTCGTAGTAATTAGCATTTACAGCCCTGCTTCAGAATATATTCTCAGTATCATTTTTTTAACCAGATGGATTTTGTCAATCGGAAAGTCTGTTATGAATAATCTACCAACCTAGAAGGCAGCACTAGTGGAAACTGAAGTAGTCAATACAGCCAGGAAATCTGTGACAGAAGGAAAATGGAACTATTGGCCAGAGGGGAAAGCAACCTGCTTGAAAATAATTTGTTTAAATTTACATTATGACAAACAATTTAGATCCAATATAAATTTAGAAATCTGAACCCTAAAACATACCACAAGGGTGTTATAAATTGTCAGAAAACAAGGTAATAGCCTTCAGATGATAAATACAATAGCTGTAAGTACTCAACAGATGCATCTACACAAAACGCTACTGCGCAGTGGTTACTGCACATTTATTTAGTACTTGTATAATCAAGTAATAAATAAATGCACAGTAACTGCACTTTTGCAAAGTAACACTTTTTTAGTGATGCTACTGCACAATAGTGTATTAGCACTGTATGTGCTGTGATGTGCTACTGCACAGTATTATTTGGCTACTGTACAGTTAGTGTCTCATGTAGTGCCCTGGGACACTGCAGAAATAAGCCTGAAAAAGAAGCCATTGAAAATGATCTAAATTGGCATGTCAACCATCCAGCCTATGGAGTTGCTCCATGCATTGCTGAGCTACTAGAAGTGAGGGGTGTGCTGTACAATCTGGGCTCCTGTGGCCCCAGTGGACATGGCCCCCAGCAAAGGTTATACGTTGCAGCCCTTGGCCACCCTACCGCCTGGCCTGTGGTTGCTTCCATGCCTCCATTATAGCAAGTAGCTGCCTGGCCTACAGTTGCTTGCCTCACTGCTACCACTCCTACCACCGTGGCGACTGCTGCTGCCCCACGCTGGATCCAGCCTGGGGCTCTTGGTGAGTTTGACAACACTGATGTAAAGCAACTGAAACTTAGAGAAATGCCACGAAGCCAAACCCTAGTGTTTCTGTTTGGGGTTTAGTCTAACAGACATGGTTTAATTAAATGCAAAGTGCTAGGCTTTAATTTTACATACTACAAGTTATTTACTTTTAATCACTCAGGATTAAGCATGGGGTAATCACAAAGAATCTCAAAGCTGTTAAAAAACATGTAGCCTAGATTTGCATTCACCTTTGTAGGTAATCACCAAGCAAATACAGCATTCACGCTTCTGTCCTAATCATTCATCTCTAGCCTAAAATATATGAAACCTTTTAAAAATTCAACACCACTACACTCCATCATTGCAGACTATAAAGCACCTTTGGATAGATTAAGAAACCTATTCTAGTCTAAAATAATCAAGTGCACATTACAGTCATCTTTTTCTATGTTAAAATAATTATATTGAAAATAGTTTATTTAAAAAACAAGGAGGTCATTTTTTAACTTTCCTTTCTTGCCTGAACACTTGCAATCTGTACTATAGCTCTAAATGTGACTCAATGCTATACGAAGAACAATGGTGACAAACTGTATAAAACAGAGGCAGTGATCGATGGTACTTTACACAATATCTGCTTTTCAGTAACAGCATTCTAAGAGTGAGAAGCTGCTTGCATAGTACCAAGCCTTGTACCAGTTAGTGAGGGTTACTGCTATTTAAAAAAAAAAAACCCTTTAATTTATCTTGCTTTTCAAATATGTCATCTTCAGTCTAACTTTATAAAAAAACATACAGCAAGAATACAGTGGGGGTGACAAATAAATTATAGATGGTACAATAAAGATATAGTATAATAAAAAATGTTTTATCAGACAATACGTTGATCTCATCAAGACACTTTCTAATTTTAAACTCCTGTCCGCTTATAGCCTGGAATATTTTTCGCAGCCTTTGTCACTGAGTCACTCTCATCCAAGAGCAAGCTGCACATGAATTGACTGTGTGGGCACAGCAGTATTTGCCAAATGAACATATCCAATTAATATGACCAAGCATGCAACCATAGCCAGATGTACAATTCATTAGTTAGATGAATAGTCATTCATTTGCATGCACATTGCAGTAGACCACACAGAAAAGTTAGGTACACGGAAACAAAAGATACCCGAGAACACTTCAACTTCCCCAGTATGGGTGAAAAGGCTTTCCTGCTTCAAAAGAAAGATGAAGCAAAGATCAAATAGCTACTGTGCATAAAGTGCTACATCAGTTAAGTGCATTTAATTGCAAAGTTAATATTTATTTGTCCCCTTGAAAATGGTTTGCTGAGTACGCATGGTGACTAACTTATTAGGGATGCAAAAAGCAATTCCTAAAGACAGAGGTCCATAATTCTGTTTATGGCTAGGCCAATGATATATATAAAGCAATTTGGAAGCATCTAAAGAAGAAACGCCAAATAAAAATATACGTATTTATAATTTATTTACTTCTCATTGAAAGTGAATACAATTGCTCAGCTAATTCTTCAGTAAATTGTCATGTAACAGCAGTCATAAGTTGGCAATCAATAGGAAGATGCCATGTTAATCATTAAATTATTTAAATATTGTCCTCTATTACTGACAAAATCATACTTAAACATTTTCTCATAATAGAAATTTAAGTAACAAGCATGTCTGCCTTGATGGCTGGAAGACCACATCCTTTCACACTCATCTGCAGTATAAATGGTAGCATCTATCTGCAGCCAGATACTCTTAGTACTGGTGTAAGGAATAAATAGTGTAGTCCTGGATCAGCCTTGCCCCTTGAACACTGAAGCCCAGGCTGCCAAAGTGCCAAGTGAATGACAGGGCACCAAAGTTGCCTGTGTTCCATCAGCCCTTCGTCGAACGAAAACAATATCTGCAAATCATTTCAAATTTCAACAAAGCAGCAAATTCCAATGACAAATGTTTCATCAGAACTCACTATAATTTTATGACTGGCTCAAATATTGAAGCAAAGAGATTTTTGTCCTGAGCAGCCATGAGCTTCTTACCCCTAAAACAATCATGTTGGCACCAACTGAGCCTAATATAATGCTTGTTGATACACTTCATGAGAGAACTGCACCTTTGGCAATTCTCAGCATTCTACCAATGGATGGATGATTTCAATACTGCAAAACACTGCTGGGGATAATGTACAACTAAAGCTAAGGTAACCTCTGTTAGTCAACATTATGCCTAGTGACAAGTACACATTCAGCTCTTTAGCTGGATGACTGCAAAGGATACTTAGGAGAATGGAAAGGTGGACTAGTTCCTGGTCAGAGACTAAAAGTGGCATTCATTAAGTAGTGACAAGTTAGGATTCAAAGGAAAGGAACATCATGGATCTCAACCTGATGTTGTTTAATACAGAGAAATGTAAAGTGCCCTATCTGGGGAGAAATAATCCACAACATACTTACAGGCTCAGCAGTGCTATGTTTGCCAGCACCACAACTGAATGAGACCTGGGTACCATGATAGACAACAAAATGAACATGAGCCACCAATGCGATGCCATAGCTTGCAGACCAAATCAAACACTGGCATGCATCTACCAGGCCACGTGCATGGTTAGAGGCCTAGGGAGCTGGTCATATTAGGAAAGGCTGAAAGACATGGGACTGTTCAGCCTGGAGAAGAGAAGGCTCAGAGGGGATTAGGTGGCAGCCTATAAGTATATCAAGGGCATACATCAGGGCCCGAGAGAGCATCTGTTCACCAAGGCACCTCAGGGGAGGGCAAGAAATAATGGGCACAAACTGATTGAAGATCACTTCAGGCTAGACATAAGGAAAAACTTCTTTACAAGTCATTGAGGGTTTGGAACAGGCTCCCCGCAGAGGTGATACAGTCACCCATGCCGGTGATCTTCAAAAAGCATCTTGACACACATCTTGCTGGGTCATCTGATCCCAGCAGTCTTCCCTGCCCAAGTGCAGGGTGGGGCTGGGCCAGATGATCTGTAAGGTCCCTTCCAGCCCCTAACATTTAGCATCTATGAATATTGGTAAGGC
The DNA here is from genome assembly GCF_030867095.1 of Alligator mississippiensis. Classification (NCBI taxonomy): domain Eukaryota; kingdom Metazoa; phylum Chordata; order Crocodylia; family Alligatoridae; genus Alligator; species Alligator mississippiensis. The sequence continues at coordinate 110,403,725 of NC_081826.1, forward strand.
AATAAGTAGGCTTCAACCTGCATGGCCAGATCACCTATCTGAATCGAAGGAAAAAATTAACTGGAAGTACTGATTGCAGTAATGTTTTACTTCCACACATATAGTGCATCTTTTGCTGAGCATAAGATTGGGCTTTCTTTTTTTTTTTAATCATTAGCTTTTCCATTGAAACAACTATTAATTCTAACATGACTACTGTTATCCAACTGTTTGACACTTGAACAAAGGAGAGGGAAACTATAAAACCTGTTGATGCGAGTGTTGGCACGCTGTTCACCCAAGCCATCTGAAAGTTTGAGGAAGCAGCACATCTCACCACAAAATGGTAGTGAAATTGAGTTGGAACTTAAAATTCAGTCATAACATGTATGGCAGTTGTAATTCTTGTCTATCCAACTCCCTTTCATATCAGAAAGGTTACCAAAAGCAGCAAAGGCCTTATCCCATGAGCATCCACATTTCCCATTGACTTCAGTTAGAGGCGAGTCTAGCCAGAATCTTACTGGACAAGATCCTATCCAGAGAAAGACCAACTTTAAAATTAAATCTTAATTTCAAGTCCATGTCATGAATTGTTCAGGATGAGATTAGACTGGACATTATTCAAGGCAGAGTGGTCTATGTATGCATGCATATTTACACACACACACACACACACACACACACACACACAAAGCGAGAGAGCGCCAATGGAACCCTACACCTCTATAGGACCGATTTATCTTGCAGTACTATTAGAAATCAACATTTAACCTGTTGCGCAGAACAGAATAAATAATTTAATTTTTCTCTATATATGCAAACCCCATTTACACAGAGGCACACCCACAGAATATAATGAAGGAACCAAACTGCCTAAATAAATTATAGAGGGTTTGGTTTTTTTTTGAAGTGGGGAAGTTGGAAGGATGGGAGGAAGCAATGAAACCCAAGAACTACCTCCTACAACAGAGAAACCCTCTTCAAGAGGGAACACAAAATATATGAGGGATACCTCTCCATTGCTTAGGTATCCCTCTTACATATTTTCAAAAGTACCAATACCTCCCTCAGAATCAGATCAAACATGGATTTTCACCCAATCAAGTAAAGAAAACACTTATGGAACAAATCTGTTTAACAATAATTTCTCCAGAAGTCTCAGCTCTCATGCCTGTTTTATATTTTACTGGATTTTCCAAGTGTTTATGAGTTTTGTGCAGCCAAAAATTCCTAGCAGGGGAACATGCCAAATTTATTGCATCTACTACATCATTCAGTCCATTTTAGCATTATGTTAAAACAGCATAATGGACAGAAGTTTGTCCTTAAATATGTATACGTGTATCCTTAATAAGAGCCCATAGTACATGTTATGGTAGATAATCTGGCTTCGAGAAAACATCTGAGAAAATGGCAAAAAGTAGAGTTTTCAGAAGTGAAACCTTAATTCTACCTTAATTTATCCTGATGTGCTGTGATACTGTGGCTAGTAGTGTATGTACCATCACCCTATAACATCAGTCAAATTCTCCCAGCTATGCTTGTATTATATTGATTCCAATGGCAATTTAATCCATAATAAATGAGAATGCACCACACAACTGATATCAATTTCAGTCTGTATGACTGACCTGATCCTGTGCTCTGGAAATACAGGATATACACTCTAACTAGAATTATGAAAAGGCTTTAGATGCCTTTAATAGAGAAACTGCAAGAATTTCTGGTCACTAAGGCATTTCAGCTGTAAGGGAAAAATCTCAAAACTCGAATATTGAGTTGCTAGCTGCAAAAAAAGCAGTGCTATCTTGGTGAAACTATTTGATAACAAACAAAAGACTATGCAGGATATCTTGGGACTGTATTAAAGCTCAAGCAGAGCTCACCACACAGGTCAAGATCAACTTGCTTGATTCTTTGTATGACCTTAAACTCAGCACTGCCTCTTATTGCTTCCTCGTCAGCCACAAGTGATTTGTGTATTCCTACTGTGTGTACTTGCTCTGTACATTCCTTCTCCTCCCATCCAATAAAGCATTTCAAAATATAATAAGCAAGCTATTTTTCAACATTTAATTAAAAAAAAATTAACCCTGAGGCTTGTATTGCAAATTGCAGTCCAGAGAAACAAATATGGGGAATTATAAATGTCATGCTTTATAATTCAAACATAAATTGAGCTTCAGTGGCCCTAGGGGAACCCAGCTCTACCCAAGTTCCTCCTCTTCCTATGGCTCTTGAGCTAATCCTGTTTCATTGTCAAATCCCCATGAAACTTTAATGAGTTTATTTTAGTGAGACATCAGGATGCATCCAAATTTCTGTGGCTCTCATGCTAACTGTCTAGATGTCAAACTGTTATCAAGCTGTTGACTGATGGTACTGTAATTTGTTAATTTAACGGTAGGAGTTTTAATTGGCAATCTGAAAATCCACCACAAGCAAACCTTTCCTTACAGGTGTCAAATGCTGACATTGTACAAAATGGACAACTGACCTTTATGTTTGCCATTTCATCTTAATTCCAACAAAAATGCAGATTTATCTTAATTAACAAAGAACCTCTGAAAACGAAATCCCATTTTGATAGTACTGTTAGGAAGGCATAAAAGCATGGCAGCCTGGTGGTGGGGGCAAATAAATCAGACATGAGACCAGATTCAAAGCTTGCAAAGTCAGTGGGAGTCCTATTTACTTGAGTGAATTTTTTGATCATGCCTGGCTCTAACTACAGTAACTCACAAACTGCGACAGTGGAGGCCAACCTTTGTAGCAGGTGTGCCCAATCTGCTGCTCTGCTTTCCACTTCCTACCCTGTACTCCCTGCCCAATCTCCTCTGCTGTTTTCTGCTTCCAGGCCTGTGTTTCGTCCCCAATCTCCTGGGCTGCTTTCTTCTTCCTCCAGTGCTACCTGCCCCTCCCTGATCTGCCAAGTGCCACACACAGAGGCTGTCTGTGCCACTTGTGGCACTCATGCAACAGATTGGCCACCCCTGAACTACACCACTGTAATACATCCTAACTTGGACCACTGAAGAAGTTAGAGGAGCTGCTAAGGTATGTGATTCAATTCAGAAAGTGATATCTGTATGGTGCCATCAGTTTTCTGACATGTATGGCAGTGAGAGAAAGCACAGTCTGAACAATGAAACAGGACATTTCTTTCTTTAAAAAATTTATATGCAGTTCAGAGTAAGGCACAACTTTGCAATTGCATATAAAAAGTAATATGAATGGTTGTTTTTCAGATAGCATCATAGAGAGTCAATAAGAATGGCAGGCAAGTCCTGAAATAGCATTTTTTCCCCAATTTCTTTTCTTGGGACCTCTTATCACAATATTGCATAACAGAGGCCAATCAGACAGAGATAAATTAAAGCAAACTCTTGATATTTGGAAGAAAAAGAAAGTATATACACCTTATTTCTAAATGGAGAGATTATTTATTATTCTGATCAGATGGCTAAGTATAAAGTGAAAATATTCAGTCTGGAAAAGGAGTAAAAAGCTGGGTCTAATTCTTTGCTCTTGTCAACTGGCATGGCTCTACAGAAATCCATAAGCAATTTGTCACTGTTCTATGCAATTAGTTTTCTTGGTAATTACCTGCCTTATAACAAAGTTGAATCAATGAACTGGTGTTCATTGGCTAGAATATTATTGAAGGCATGGGTTAATTTTTTCCTATTTACTGCCAGGCATGTCACATGTCCCAGATGCTTCAGACTTCCTGATTTCAGCAAAAAATGACTGGATGGAGGATCCCACATGAGTTTAGTCAGAAAGTGATTTGAAGGGCAAGATAAGTGCTAATATTATTACCATCATTATACAGCAAAACAATTGCATGGTTTTTAGCCTGTGTTTTAGCCTATCCTTTCAGCCTGAATAATTTTTCAGTGCCAACACAAGTCCTTTGAGATCACAATGTTCCCACTAGGAAATTCTGTGTACATTTTGGGTGGGGAGGGAAATCAAAGAGGCAAGTGTTTTCCAGGCACTTTCATGGGAGGACATATGCATAGGTCAGGTTATAGATCTTGACTAACTCGTGGTTGAACCACAGGCAGGAAACATTCAGGTTTGTTCATCTCTCACAAAAAAGAGAAGAAACACTCAAATAAATCTAGGACATAGTATTCACTAAAAAGTTTTGTTGACAGACATTGCCCTCTTCCATCCCAGCTTTGTATGCATCTACACACACATTTGATGCGTCTTCTACATAAAGCAACCTCCCCAAACAACACAAGCCCTCAACTAACACACAGCTCCTAGAAAAATGCCAGTGTAGAAGTATACCATTGCTATCAAGCAATGCTGGCAGCTATAGCCCAGGCATCCTACTTGCAATAAACTTTTGTCTTCTGCCAATACAACTTTTTGCTTGGAAAACACATAACACCAGCTGAAGAAGTTATGGGCAGGCGTGAATTCTAATAACTTAAGCTATATTGGCAGATTGTAAGTAGATCTAAAAGTTCTGGCAACAAAACTTTTGGCACTGAGTGTTACACTATAGAAAGATTCAAAAATGAAACCGAACATATTCAAAACTCAGTCAGTATAAGCTGATGAGTCTACAAAGTCAGTCAGAAATTGGCTTTTCAGGTTTTATCATCTAAAAGCAGATGGAGGCACTTTTTCTTAGAATCACTACCACAATAAGTCTACACCCAAAGAACATGATCAAGGATAAATACTAATTTGATACAATCAGGATACCAAAAGAAAAGTTACAGCAAGAAGTGCTCATTTGATTTCCTCCACCACTGAGGCTATTCATCTCATCGGGTTTGTAAAAAGCCTTTGGAAAAGTATACAGTACAACACAAATCTTTCATATCCAGGTAGCCCAAAACTCACTTCATGGGTTTGTGGTGGGTTGTTGCGTTAAGAATAAGCTTCTCAAATGTTTATTGAGGTTTTTACTTCAAATGATTCAGGGGTGTACTTGGTAGCCATGTTGGTCTGAGACAAAAAGACATACAAAACACTAGAACTCTTGGTTCCAAAATGATACCTCTTATTAGACCAACTGGAAAATGGCAAGAAAACTGTCCTTTTCTGCAAGCTTTCGGGATCAAAGTCCCTTGGTTCCAAAATGATACTCTAATAAAAGGTATCATTTTGGAACCAAGAGTTCTAGTTTTTTGTACGTCTTTTTGTCTCAGACCAACATGGCTACCAAGTATACCCCTGAAACATGGAAGATGCTGAATTTTAGCCGATTTTGGATTTTAAACTTCACTGCAGAACAACAAGGAAGTTTTTTTTTGCCTCCCTACCTACCATCTGACACCTCCAGGGAAGGAATTCTACCTGATCAACACATCAAAGAGCTACTCAACACAGCTCACAAAGACACTCATGGACCCAGAGGGACAGACTTCCATCTTCAGCTCCCTCTGTGCAAAAATGAAGTTTATTTCCTACCTATGGGGACTTTTCCTACCTATGGGGACTTTTACATCTTGTACCATCTACACTTGTCCCAGAGCCTGATGAAGGGACTTTGATCCCGAAAGCTTGCAGAAAAGGACAATTTTCTTGCCATTTTCCAGTTGGTCTAATAAAAGGTATAATTTTGGAACCAAGAGTTCTAGTTTTTTGTATATAGTTCGAATGATGTCACTTTTCCAATCAGCTGAAGCAAACTGTTGATCCCACGCAGCTCAGAGACGTGGCACTCTTTGAAATAAATGTTTCAGGAAAACAGCTAGAATAACTCAGTGGTGGCTTGCTGTAGCTCTGTATATTCCCAAATACTGTGCAAATCTTCAGCTTGCAAGGGGGTTAAGGAACCTGAATGTGAGAAGTGTCTAGCTGAAAGATGAAGCTTTTTTAACTGACATTAAGGTATCCTCAGGCTACTTGTATCTTCACTAAAAGCATTACACAGTGTGGTATTTCAAAACCATGTTAGCATATGTGCTCAGAAAATACCTGCAGCGATATGGCTGAACATTCTTTTACCCTTCATCCTCTGTCACTAAGATTCATATATGGACTCTAAAAAGACTAAAGATGATCAATTGGTGATATGATAAGAACATTTGTTAATTTTGGCTTCAGGTTTAGAAAGAACCTTTTCTGAAAACCAGCAGTCAAGAACTACAATTAATGATACAAACAAGAAACGTGGGGAAGCGGGATGGGGGGAAAAACACACAGCCAAAAATTTAGCTTGAGAATCTCATTTTTTCCCTGTCCAACTTGAGATACCTTTAAAAAAGCTTCTTCTTCTTTTCTTCTTCCAGGTAAGTGTTCAGTTAAAATGTTACTTTTACAAATCTTGGCCTAAAAATCTGAGGCCCAACCAAAGTCTCAAGAAAAAAGGCGACTTTTTAAAAATGGAAATTGCTATGTGGAAAAACAATGGATTACAAAGTAACTAAAATAGAAAAAATTCTTTCCAAAATCTCATTAAAAAACTATAAACAAAGCAGTTAACATTTTATGCCCAGAAAATGCATTGAAAAAAAAATGAAAAAAAGTCTAAAAATGATTTTTTTTTTTTGCAGAAAAATTTCAAAAACTCAATTTACAAATTTAAATACAATTTGGCTCTCTCTACCCTTGAGTACGGGCTTTTGTTGACGCTTAAATTCTATATTTAAATTGTGCCTCCATAAAATAAGCACCAAAAAAAAAAATTACACTAAACTTACAGGACTAAACCTTAGTAACTGTGGATTAATGGATGTGATATATCCGCTCAGGATATGTATCCTCTCTGGTATTGTGTTTCCCAACTGCTAGACAGACAGCCTGAGTGTAGTTAGCCACATAACAATTCTTTCTACCACTGTCCAGAGCAAACAAATCAACCACACACCACTATCCTCAAAACCAGCAGTAAGTGGGAAGAAAATCAGATACATTAGTTTTTCTTTAACATAACTGCATACAACATAATGGTACAATTCTTTCCTCTCTCTTTAATCATAAAAAGTCCATGCTACTGTATAATATGCTAGCTTTCATAATCAGAAGATTATTCTGACTGGTTTAAAATTGATTCCTAATGGCAGTAAATGTGCGAGACATTTTAAGGATTCAAACAGCTAAATTCTTGAGGAAAGAAAGCTCACAAAACTAATGGTGGGCAGAAATCAAATCAAATCCTATGGAGATTTAACCGCAGCTGCTCCTTCCTCAAAACCACCAAATCTCTGGAGATTAAATCTTCTTTTTAAGCCAACCATCTATCACTGGTGTCAATCACATTTTTCTTTCAATCTCATGACACTGCAGACTCAGGTTGCTTTCAGTAATAAAGCCAGACAGAATTATAACGAGCAAACCCAACACCCACCCTTACTTCCCTGAAAATGGGCTTTGTTTTACACTGATCTGTAGGAATGAAATGGCAAGAAGGAAGCAGCTTTTACTTTGTGCTCTTGGAATAATATTGTTAGTTTACCCAATCCCAACAGATGACAAAAAGCCCTAAAATAAAGAGTAAAAGAATATAAAAGAATATAGTAATTCCAAGAAAAAGTGTATGTTAAACTGTAACTTAGGTGTAGCTTAAATAAATTTTATCTTAAGAAAATGATTGCTCTTTCAGGAAAAGCATGAGTTAGTGTACTGCTTGTTGTTCCCATTGGTCTTGCTGTTGCATCTCACTTTCTATTATTATTAAAATAGGGAAGGGTTTACAGTGCTAAATGCCTGTCTTCCTGTTTTGTGCTTGGATGTGGATTGAGCACCAGTCTGACATGCTGGCCTTCAGCATTACCAAAAAGAACACACAGGACACATCTACACGTTCATTAATACACCACAGTTACTGAGCATTAGATTTAGTACTTGTATAACCAAGTACTGTACTAAATTAATGTGCAGCAACTGGTGCTACTGCACAGTAGCACCGGTGCATGGCTTTTTAGTGACGCTACTGTACAGTAGCATATTAGCATAGCTTTGTCCTGCGTGCTACTGCACAGTAGAAGTACACTACTGTGTAGTTAGCGTCTCATGTAGATGCACCTACAGACTCCTAAGTGTCAACAATTATTTCCCAACTCATAGCTCCCCAAATCCCTACTACTTGATTATTGTGCTCATCAATAATATTCAGTCTCCTGTACTTATCACCTTCTGTTCATAGTCTTTGTAGGATCAATAAAGCTTAAATAACGCTTGAAATGCATGAGGTATACCAGTAACCACTGCAGAGACTTACAAGGTCAAGAAAAATGTCTGTATATGCACTGTAGGATGTCAACCTTGGGTCCTAAAGATAGATATCATAAGAAGACAGACTACATGTCCATCGCAAGACAATTAGTATAGAAAGATGTTTTTCCTTCTCATCACTGCTATGCAGGTTTGTTTGTTTGTTTTTTAAGAAAAAACTAAGAGTCTGAGTACCGTTTAATTAAAAGCCCTTGGTTCTGGTGTTGGGTCTATACAGCATTTTGCTTGGTTAGCGGAACACAAGTGTGAGGGAGGAAGGAAAGGTGCTTTTGAGTCATAAGTGCAGTATGTTCTAGCTACATTCACCCACCTGCCTCAGCCTGTCTAACTAACCACTGGTGCGGGTGGTAGGGTAGATTTGACTCCTGATGGACCTGAGCTTTCCTCAAACTGGGAAAACCATTATAAGCCTGTTTTGGGCTTGGTGATCAAGAATGCCACAAAAGCACCATTAAATAAGCCAGTGAAGATGCACTTGTGCGAAGCTGGTAAAAAGGCAGGAAAAATATAGGTCAGTACATCAGTGACATATAAATAAGATCCATGAACAACTTATAGTTTCATAGTAGCTAGGGTCAGGAGGGGCCTGAACAGATCATCTAGCCTGACCCCCAGCCACAGGCAGGAATGAATGCTGGGTTCACAAGACCCCAGACAGGTGATCATCCAACCTCCTTGAATTTGCCCAAGGTAGGGGCGAGGACCACTTCCTTGGGAAGTTGGTTCCAGATTTTGGCCACCCTAACTGTAAAATATTGCCTTCTGATCTCTCACCTAAACCTATTCTCCATCAGCTTATGACCATTGTTCCTTGTCACCCCAGATGGTGCTAGGGAGAAAAGAGTTCTGCCTATTTGCTGTTGATCCCCCCTGATGAGTTTGTAGGCAGCCACCAGGTCCCCCCTCAACCTCCTCTTGCTGAGGCTGAACAGATTCAGGTCCCTCAGTCTCTCCTCGTAGGGCCTGTCCTGCTGCCCTCTCATCAAGCGGGTGGCCCTCCTCCGAACCCTCTCCAGGCTGGCCACATCCCTTTTGAAGTGCGGCGCCCAGTACTAGACGCAGTACTCCAACTGCGGCCTGATCAAAGTCGCATAGAGGGGGAGTATCACCTCTCTGGACCAGCTTGAGATGCACCTTTGGATGCATGTCAAGGTATGTCTGGCCTTGCTGGCTGCAGTCTGGCATTGGCGGCTCATGTTCATTTTGGAGTCAATAATGACTCTGAGATCCCTTTCCGCCTCTGTGCTTTCAAGAAGGGAACTCCCCAGCCTGAATGTATGCTGGGGATTCCTTCTCCCAAGGTGCAGCACCCTGCATTTGTCTACGTTGAACCCCATCCTATTCTCGTCTGCCCACTTTTGTAGTCTGTCTAAATCTAGTTGCAGCCTCTCTCCCTTCAAGTGTGTCCACCTCGCCCTACATCTTAGTGTCATCAGCAAACTTGGACAGCGTGCTTTCCACCCCCTCGTCCAAGTTGCTGATGAAGATGTTAAACAGTGTGGGCCCAACGGCCAAGCCCTGGGGTACCCCACTGCTCACATCTCACCAGACTGAGTACAACCCATCCACCACTACTCTCTGGGTGTGCCCCATCAGCCAATTTTTTACCCACCCAACTGTGCAGGCATCAATGCCACAGTCACTTAATTTATTGATGAGGATGGGGTGCGAGACAGTGTCAAAGGCCTTCTTAAAGTCTAGAAAGACTATGTCCACAGCAACACCATCATCCAAGGATTTAGTTACTTGGTCATAAAAGGCAATCAGGTTGGTCAGGCAGGACCTGCCTTTGGTGAACCCATGCCGATTGCCCCTGAGCATGATCTTCCCTGCAGGCCCCCCACAGATGTGCTCCTTGATGATTCTCTCCAAGAGCTTCCTGAGCACCAAGGTGAGGCTTACAGGCCTATAATTACTTGGGTCCTCCTTCCTCTCCTTCTTGAAAATTGGGACCACATTAGCCAGTTTCCAATCCCCCGGCACCTGGCCAGATGACCATGAATGTTCATACAACTGGGCCAAAGGCTCCACGATGACCCCTGCCAGCTCCCTCAACACCCTTGGGTGGAGGGCATGTGGACGTGCAGATTTAAAAATGTCTAGCCCTTCCAAAAGATCCCTAACTACATCTGTGCTGACTGAAGGCCTGACAGAGCTATCCCCAAGACTGTCCCTACCTCTGGTAGGTGGGATATCCCGGTCCCTGTTCAAGAAAACAGAGGCAAAGAAACTGTTAAAAATATCAGCTTTCTTGTCTGGCATGGCCACAAGATTACTATTTGTGTCTTTCAGGGTGCCCTCTTCTTGCTCCCAATGTACTTGAAAAAGGACTTTTTGTTGTCCTTAATCCTGGACACTAGCCTGAGTTCCATCTCTACCTTGGCCTTCCTAATAGCCCTCCTACACTCCCGGGCCGAGGAGGAGTACTCCTTGGTGATAGCTCCTCCCTTCCACTGGTTGTACGCCCCGCTTTTAGTCCTCAGGCATTCCTGAATGCCCTTGATGAGCCAAGGGGGTTTCTGAGCACTCTTACCCGCCTTGTTTCTCTCAGGGACTGTTATCCTTTGGGCCTGGAGGATCGCCCCCTTAAGGTACAACCATCCCTCGTGGACTGCCATCTCCTCTACCTTCTGGGCCCTTAGTGCCTCCCCCACTAGTCTCCTAAGCTCATTGAAGCTGGCCCTTCTGAAGTCAAGGGCTTTAGCCTTGGTGTGAGCCCTAGACCCTCTGCGTTGGATAATGAAATCCAGCAGGTGATGATCGCTATTGCCCAGGTGGTCAAGGACCTGCAGTCCCCTCATGAGGTCATCCCCTGTGGCCAGGACCAGGTCCAGCAAGGCATTACCCCTAATGGGGCTGTGCACTTCCTGTTTAAAATGTTTAAAAACATTCTAAAACTACAAATTCTGTTTTAAATACTTGCTGAAGACACCACAAACTTCCATAGGCCTAATCCCCTGTCCCTATTCAGACAAAGCTCCTATTCAGCTCTCACTGCAAGGATCAGGTTGTTACTAACGATACTTGGGATTTTATTACAGATAGAATGAAATAAACAGAAGAATTTTAGCAAGTTACTCCCTATAGAGAAAACATTAGCTGTAGTGAAGTAGCAAAAGTTTCAGTTAAACCAACAGACCCATTTCTGTAAAAAATAAATGTGCGTTACCCACACATACACAGCACTCTTGGAGAAAGAAAAGCAGTTAGCACACCTCTTGGCCTAATTTAGCCACACTGAGCAATTATGAAGCAAGCTGAACACACAACAGACTACATGAAACAAAGTTCTTTGGTACTGACTTGCAGGGTACTAATAACAGAACAAGGATTTAGAGGAAGACATATTAACTATTAATAAAATTAAATCTCCCAGAGGACTGAAAACATCAGGAAAAGCTCTAGCTCTAGGGCAGAATCTAGCCAGGTAAGTGAGTCAGAGCCCACCTTTCCACTTAATCTCCCACCCATCTATAAATTGACGAGGAACCCTCAGTGATGAACAGTATAAACATATCATACCTTTTAAAACAAATGGAAAAGTACAGAAAGGGAGAAATACTTATTTCAGAAGAAAAGCTGCCAGAACTAATTAGCAGGGAAGAAGAGAGCAAATTAAACTGTACAGCGTACTAGCCATCTGGATGTTTTTGGCCTCCACTTTATCACAGGCTTTGGCCACATATATGCCCAGCTATGTGTATACTTGAGTACAAGTCCAAGAACAGGAGGGGGGTAGAGGAAGACAAGGAGGAAGAAAAGGATTCTCCTATGTGTTAGCCTCAGTAAGTAAGTGGTTGGAGAACTCTCCCAGGAAGATGCAGACCTGGCTTCTAGACTCTCCTCACCCAGAGGGAGCTTAAATCTGCTTTCCTCTGCCCCTATGCACCCTCCCATAGTGCTCTAACCACTTTATCAGAGGTAAGGCATTATTCAGACACCTTTCCAGCAATCCTTCTGAAGCTGGGCCACTGTCTCTTGCATTCAATAGTAATCAGATAAAATGGATGGAGGGCAGTGCAGTAGGGGAGGTTCTGCCTCATCAGGAGCAAGACTTCAAGCTAGATCACAAGGCCCCCTCCCATTTAGGCCCTGAGGCAATCTCACTAAGCCAGACATCCTTTGGCTTGTTGTTTTTTCTCCTGACCCTACAAAAAGTTCCCTTGGCTACCCAGGGGGCTGGCTTCAAAAGAAGTGCTGCAGGAGGGTCTGGATGCTGCCTGACCTGTGACATGGTGGTTAGAGCACTGTACTTGGAAGTCAGAGATGAAAATTCAAATCTCATTTGGGCAAAGGGGAGCTAGGACCTGGGTCTCTGGCTTCCTGGACAATGCCCTATTCACTCAGGTACTGGTGCTAAAATATAACACAGCTACCCACCACCTGCCACTTATCAGTTCCTGGCCGCTTAAGTATTTGGGCCTTAAATGCCAGTATGCCAGTTGCATCCACAACAGGTGCAGAAGCGTGCCCAGGCAGGGTGTGTCCTACTTGACCATTCTCAGCACACGCACACACATCTATGTTGGCAAGGAAATAGAATCGCTACCTGTGCACGAGTGGCATTTTTGGCATCTTTTGGGCTGAAAAGCTGCCATTTATACACTCAAGGGGAAGCAGAGCAGAGATTTATCCTACGCTAAAACATTTATTCAATGAAGTCTTTACTAGAATAGTCATACCTGCTTTATAGAAACATTAATTCTGTAAAGAAACACTAACAGATATCATTCTGAACACAACTCACACGTGTATCTTTTTAATAAAGCGGACCAGATTTGCATCTCATTTAAGATAACTTAAGTTCAACTGATATTTACACAGATGCTACCAAGATCAAAATCCACTCTTCAGTGGTAAAGATTGTTCTGACTGAAAGTCTGCCTTAATGATACTTAAAAGACAGTGCACCCTTGCATAAATACACTTTATTTGAATAGATTATCTATTAGTATTATTTCAAGTATTCAATCTATATCCTGAATGTCAAAATGAGTACCAAGGTAGCTACAGCAGTGTTACCAAAGGTATATAAATCACTTTTCAGTACCAACAATGTAAAATAAATAATGGAAAATATTTTGCTTTCCACTTGGGCTGATATTAAGGAAAACAAGTAAAAAATAGAAAACAAATGCATATGTCATTCTGTCTTCATGAGGAAAAGATGTAGCTACTTCTCAGTTCTTTCATATGAAAAGTCATTTGATTGGGTCGAGCTGAAATAGAATATGGGTATCTTAAAAAAAAATCTTTTCTAACATGACAAGGAGAAGTTGGGCCAAAAAAACAACAGCCAAAAATTTGTGTCCTGTTCCACCAGCACAAAAGCAGCTTGAAAGCTGCATTTAACAGCAGTCTGAGGATTCCCTAGTTGAATGGGAACACCTGCCAAATAAATGCAGAGCACATAGCTGGCAGAGAAGTTATGCCTATCCCTATTCCCAAAGAATGAAGTATAGCTAAAAAGTCAGGGGCCGAAGGGTTTCTCTATTTTGTCTATTTCCAGCTGCCAAAATCACCATGTGGCACTCAGGATTACTAGATTTAAGTTACAGCAAGTTGTAATTTATGGAAGGCACACAATCACAGAGGCAACATAAAGACACCTTTGTTTCTCTTTGAACTCTTGTATTAAGTTGGAATGCGGTCAGTGCACTATTCAAGATTCATATCAGTGAAATAGGCTTTGGCCCACAGTGAGCATAAGAGACTTCCTGGAGCATGCAAATGGGAAGAATTCTGCAGAGGTGCTAGGATATATCAAAGCTGGTGTTTTAAGTGGCTATAAAGCTATCAACTGTAAGCTAACAGAGAAACATCATGGCCTCATGTTATGAAGATGGCACAGGACACTGAGCTAGGCTACAGGTGCCACTGGTACTCACCACATTTGCTGAAGTCCCATGTAGTAGTGTCCATCTCACAATTTACATTACACAGGTATCTTGCCTATTGTTATTTAACATTGCTGCGGGATTCCCCCCCTAAAGAAACCCTACAGACAGACTGGTTTTAGGCACTGCTATTGCCTTCATTACTATGGTCTATACAATATCAATCTTTGACTAAATAGTCTTATTAATGTTCAATGAATTTCTCAATTTAAATAAATTACATGTTATCCCCTTCCCAGATTTTTTTTCTGTCCTCAGAACCTTTGACCATTGCAAGTAGAGCAGTAGATAATATAAATCTGGAGAAGGATTACTGTAATACAGACTTTATGTGATAATACTGCATATGTAATAGATCTTGATGCTCTAAATAGATTATTCTTAGTTTATTCTTAGTTTAGCTGAAAGAACACAAAATTGACTGGGATAGGTCGGAGGCCATGTCCCTTCACCAAAACCTCTTTAGTGCCATTTTATCTTCCTGCTCTTCACTTAGTCTCTATGGCTAAGGACAGAAGTTACATATAAACCAGTACAAGTGAATGGAAATTGGTTTAAACCTGTAACAGAACAAAAGTTCAGCGCATGTAATCCACTTCCAAAATGGCTGAACCCAGTTTAAGATAAACCCAATTGGATGTAGTATCAGACTTAACTGATTTAGGTTAAACCAGTTTATTGAACTTCTGTCCCAGCTCTACAAGATAAAAGCACATTTTCTATAGTAAACTTGGAGTAATACACTAAGGTTTTCAAAGCAGAAGAGGACACCTTCACTGAATTCATTTTCCCTTCGATTTCATGTGGCATGGAAAGGTTAAATCCTGTGAAAATGGTAATAATATTGTAAGAGAGCATAAGGATGTGCATTTTTGTATTTTACTACATATGAACTGAGTAACATTTATGTAACGTATGTGATATGAGCAGCCATCATGCACATATACTTTTGTTTGTACACATATCAGGCTGAAAATAATTATTATATTTATTATTACTGCTGCTATTACAGCAATAACAACAATCATTGTAGAGATTCAAAAGGGCAGAGGAACTGCCACAGCCAAGCCAGTTTGTCTTTGAATAAACAGCTTAGAAAGTTTATTTAAAAGTATCGAGTTAGTTATTTCCTTTCTTCCCTTGAATCTCCACATTTAGCTGTCATGTATTGGTCAAGGCATTTGTTACAAGCTGGCAAAAGAGATGACAAGTTAATATCAATTTCCCTGGAAAAAGCTTCAAGAAATCATTATGGTCTGCATAGTACAAGGCTCCTACAGAAAACCAGAAAATCAAAGTACTTTAATTTTCATTATTAGTGAATTTTGAAGTAGCTTAATCCACTTAAATCATGCAAAATAAATTGCTAGCTATTCAGTAACAAAGTCCCAGCTCTAGACTCATTTTAGACAAAATCATTTACTTATACTTTGCAATAGGCTTTAGGATGAAAATATTTCAGTCAACAGCATTACAGCTTTTGTTTTCCCCAGTGGCCTTTGATATATTTTCATCTAATTACTTCTGACAACTCAACAATCACATTATGAATCTCAAAACTGTACACCAGTAAACAAACCCAAAGACAAGTCACATTCTAATTTCAACTGAGATGTTAACTTTCCTTTAATAGCAGTGTAAGCCAACTCCATGCAGAGATTGCAACATTTTGAGCTCTAGGACATAAGACAAACTTGGAACAGAACTGATGTCCAGCTATATTTATCATTTACCTCTGTATTTTAGAGGGGGATAATTTTTTCCATCTACACTGATTTCACAGATTCATGGCAGACTCTTACAAATGGAGTTGGGAAGGAAAGGAAAGCATATCAGCTTCAATCAGACTTTCATTGGGAAAGGTTTCTGAGGTGCAGAACAGAATTACTGGTCAAAATGAAAAGGAACAAAAGACACCCCAGCTGTAATTGCTAATAGCCTGGTGGTTAAGACACTTATCTGGGATCTGGAAGAATGGAGTGGATTTGACCTGGGCCTCCTATGTCTCAGATGAGTACCATAACCATCATGCTACTTTGGAGTGTGCCAAAGGTTTCTCTTCCATCTGTTTTTCTGCCTAAAACACTTGGAAAGATCTTAGTTTCTTCCACAAAAGGAACAGTTTTGAAATTTTAAAAAGTTTTGTGGCAAGGGAAAACTGTTTCCTACCCATTTAATACTGACCCTTTGTAACAGTAATAAGTACACACTGGGCATGTCTACACATGCAATTAATTCAAAGCAATAAACTACAGCATTTATTGCTCCAGAGTTTATTGCTTCTGGGTGCAACATTTGAACATGCACCTGGGACTGCAGCATGTTAAGCCAGGTTGGAACAGCCCCAGTTGCCACGGGGTCCTGGGAGGATCCCCTGCCAGCCTGGGGCTGCTCCCACTCACCCCCCAGCTCAACTTCAACATGCTGTGGAGGGGCTGGCTGGGGCATGAGGGTGCTCCAGTGAAGGGCTAGCTGGCAGGCAGCCCCCTGCACTGAAGCAGCCTCATGTTCCAGCCAGCCAAGGCAGTGTCTATATGTATGGTGCTGCAGAGTGAAAAAAAAAAGACTTTATAGCAGGATAACACTTCTATTTATGAGTACTATCCTGCTGCAGAATTCATTAGTTTAACTTCAGCCTAATAGGGGCAAACATGTAGACATGCAACATTTACTGTGGAGCTAATTACTCTACTCCACAGTAGACACCTTGTGTAAATATGCACACTGGGTGCACGTACATGTGAAATTACTGTGAAGCAATACTCTGGAGCAGTTTGAGCCAAAGTAAACTATTCCCAGACAGAGCATCTACATGTGCACCCAGAACAGCAGCAATCTGAGCCTGGGCAGAGCAGGCCCAAGCTGGCAGGAGGCATGGGGGTCATTCCCAGGCTCATGGTGGTGGTGTCAGGCAGCAGAAGGGATGAGTGTTTTGAAATTGCAGAGCCATGTGGCTAGGAGACAAGCAAGAATATGGCCCCTGGCTGGCTGGGCTGACCAGGTGCGATTTACACCCACGGTCAGCATTTACACACGCGTTTAAATCATAGTTAATTATTTCTCAGCCTCTTGTGGACTAAGATCATATGTAATACTCTTTCTGGGCTGTACTGATCTGTTCCCCAGGCCAAGATAACTTTTGAATGGCATTGTGTAGTAGAGGGTGCTGTCTTGTCCAATCACTGCAGACAAGACCCCCTATAAGAGTCTACTATAGCCTTCCAATGGGAGGATCTCGGTTACATGCCTATTTTATAGATATGGGGGATTTCTCCCTAGCTTGCTCCTTTGACCTTTGGTCTAAAGGCAAGCGAGATTTGGATGCAACTGAACTCCAAGACCTCTGGGCTTGGGGCCTGCATGTGCCATGCCATGGATCTAGGAGTATCTGAAGCCCCAGGCTGAAGAGTCTGGAAGGGAGGATACTTGTCAGTGGTAGCGCCACACAGACTTGAACAACTGAGTTGTGATCAGTCAATAGAATACAGAACTGATATGGGTAATTTGGCTGGAGACACAAAATAATAATAATAATAATAATTACCCTACTGTAAGATAGTACTGCACTGACAGTACTATCTTATGGCAGAGTTAATTGGTTTACTGCGATCTAATACCACTGCACACATAAACAGTAATACTTTATTAAGCAGAAAATTAGTCTACTCTGCAGGAAAGTGCACGTGTAGATTCACCCACTGAGGTAATCTTAGTGATACCAAGGTAACAATTTGCATAATTAAGAACTATTTATGAATGCGAGGTGCATAGGATCTGACCCACAAAATTGTTTCATTCGTTCGCATACTTACGCGCACACACACACACACAGAGGCATTTTAAGAGATACTTATTCAGTTGTTATGTCTTCTGCAGCAGTCTTTAAAATACTGAAAGAATGATGAGGGGAAATGTTATTCACCTAATGTGTTCGCATTTTTTATGACTTTTGTGAGGGCTGCTAGAGCAGGGGCAGAAAAGGTGATTACACAGATGGTAGTCAGCGATGCTCTTAGTGGCAGTAGGTCTGGCAGGACATGTATAAAGCCATGTTAGGAAAATGGGTAACAGCGTAGGAAAGTGGTAAGTTGTTGCACAGAATAGGAACAGCTGATAAAAGAAAGGTGACAGGAGACACGCACTGCTTAGAAAAGCACTATAGTAAACAGGAGGAAGAACAGCATGGAAGAAATGGGATACAGCAGAGATATAGACCAAGGGTAGTACAGAAGCAATTTCCTGGGGAAGAATTCAAAAACACATAATACAGGGTTGAGAGACTAGAGAACAGCCTGAAAGACAATTCTGGAGCAGAAGAAATGCAGAGTCAGCAAGTAAGTAGTTGCAACCTCTGCAAAAATCCAGCAGATGAGAAACAAAGGGAGATCAGAAACATTTCTTTACACAGCAGCCTGACCATTTCACTTAAGCAATATATTAGGGATTCTCTGACAGCTAAGGCTTTCTTGCTTTCTTACTGCAGTGGTCTAATTTGAAGTTATTATATCAAAGTAATGCATAAAATCTAACACCATAGAAGAGCATAGCTAAGCATGATCCTTTTGTGCTTTGTTGCTGCACAATTGTTAAAGAAACTCTCCAGTCCCCAGTGAAAGGGGGTGCCATCCCGAAAGCTCTAAAACGATTGTTCATTTGATCACTAAGCACAGTATTAATTTAACCATTTAGAGAATGCCCTTCTTTTCCTGTCCACTCCTGAGATTTGAGATTGTCTTGGAGATGCTGCTCCACATACATATGCTTGGGCAAGGCCAGTGGCAGGGAGTGCTCAGAGGAGGAATCTCATAGTCCTGGAATTTATTTTCTGCTTTCTGACAAAGCCTTACTTTGTTCCTCTTTAGGGCAATTTGCAAAGCTTATCTATTCGCTCAGGCCTTTCTTTGAAAACTGTAGCTGAAGTGGGCTGGATTTTATGTGCACGATACTAGCACTTTTTCAGTGTGGCAGCAACAGTAGTAAGGGCATGTTTGATCAAACATGCAGATGAAACAATTACAGATGTGCATATATGTATCTCCCAGAAGCCAGAGAGAACACCCTGCTTCTTGTTTGAGGGCATTTGGCCCAACACATTTAAAAATTATCAAATCTTTAAAAACCCAAACATGTACACATTTGAAATAGCTTAAAAGCTTATGCTTAGAAGCTCTGCATGCAAATAGTGCTTTGCGAGGGGCTATCAATTTTGTTACACAATACCAATATCCCTGGAGTTAAAGAGTCTCAATGACCCTTACAGAAAGGATTTTTTTTTCCTTTTTTTGTTTGAGTTTTTTAAAAGTATTTTATAGTCTTCCCTTCCAGTAATACTTTGATTCATATAGATCAGAGGTTTTCAATCTTTTTTAAGAAGGGAACCCCTTCTGGTGGGTACACATTATGGATGCAGAGCGGGGGTGCGGGGTGAGGAGGGTGCTGACAGATGGCCAGACGCAGAGGCAGCAGCCCGGGGAGCTCACGTGTGGCCGCCGCCACCATCTATACACTCCATGTCACCACTGGGCACCACTTTCTGTGCCCAAGTATCCCCGCTTCTCCGCGTTGCCAGCTTCACGTCCAGCCGCCTGTCAGCACCCTCCCCCCCCCCCACTCCCGGCACAAGCATGGGAAGCCCGCATGCAGTGGCCACCCCGGCCACCATCTATACACTCAGCGCTGCTCCCACCATGCGCCAGGGGAGGGGGTGTTGTCAGCCGGCTGGATGTGAAGCTGTCGGCGTGGACAAGCAGGGATACTTGGGTGCAGGAAAGCAGCATGCAGCACCTGGTGGCAGTGGCATGGAGTGATGGATGGCAGCGGCACCCCACCCCCACATGTCACTGCTTCCCAAGTACCCCCACTTCTCCACACCGCTGGCTTTGCATCCAGCCGGCCATCAGCAATGCCCCTTTCCCTCCCAGCCAGCCAGACATGAAGCTGGCAGTGCAGAGAAGTGAGGGTACTTGGGCATGCGGAAACGGCATGCAGTGGCAACGTGGAGTGATAGATAGCGGCGGTGATCTCACCCCCCATGCCACCACTTCCCAAGTACCCCCGCTTCTCCATAGTGCCACAGCATACACCCGGGGCCTTTCCAAGTGCCCCCGGGGTATGTGTACCCCAAGTTGACAACCCCTGAAGATGAATCTTGTACTTGGTTTTGTTACAAAGTACCAAAAACTTACCAAGAATCTCTCAAACTGAATTGCTCAGCTTATTTTTTAATTTTTAAGAGATAAGTATATCTACAAATATGCATTAATTTATACTATTTCAGAGTAAGAGGAGAGATTTGTAAGGTGAACATTTGTATGATGAGAAAACAACTCTATTTTATGCTTAACAAAGAAAAAAAATCACCAACTATTGAAACATGCAACCCATGACACCTGCAGAACAAAGAGAAGACATGGGCTAAGTACAGACAGTCAAAAAACTCGAGGTTGAGTCAATTCAATCTTCGCAGGTTAGTTGAAGCTGTGTAGATTGAACTGATAAGCAAGTGAACAGACATTCACTTTTGATTCCAGAAATGCAGTCACATGCCTGCAGTGGCTCAGGCCAGAAGCCCGTGGGGTACAAGAGGGGAGAGGTACAAAGCATCCTGGGATGCTGGGGGACTACGAGTTAACTTGAACCTGGAGAGGATCTGGGACAGAAGTTCAATAAACTGATTTAACCTAAATCAATTAAGTCTAATACTATATCCATACAGGTTTATCTTAAACTGGTTTCAGCCATTTTAAAAGCAGTTTATGTGCACTGAACTTCTGTTGTGTTACAGATTTGAACCAGTTTCTTATCACTTATACTAGTTTACTTGTAATTTCTATCCCTAGCTATGGTGACCATTCTTCCTCCAACATGTCCGTCTAACTTCCATTCATAGATAAAAACGTGAGACACAGGCTAAATCCCAAAATTAATTAAAATAGACATGATACCATTGGGAAAAAAAAAGGATCGAAACCCCAGTTGTCTAAATTTCTCTCTTACTATAAGAGATATTCATTTCATTAACAGGATGCATAACCTCTAGTTTCTTGTGTAAGCAATAAAGTAAAAGGATTATTGAAAAACTGGATTTTTAAAAACATCCAAAAGGATTCTAAAACCTGCAGTTGCATATAAACGAGTTATTTCAGTAGTGCTATATTTTCAGTGAAAGCACAAAGCAGCAGCAAAGAAATTAGGAGGTTCAACTCAGGTAAAAAAAATAAAAAAGGGTAAAATGTTATCACATGTCATTGCTGTCTTTTCTCCCCCAACAATTTGCTTGAAGAAAAGGTGCACCAATACAAAGTAATTATTTTCAGAACTATTTCTCTCCAAGATTCTGATGGAAATCTTCATACTCAAAAACCCACACTTCTTTTGAATCTTTTAAGAAATTAATAAAGAATCCTATGAGCTGCATTCTGATCCGCTATTTCAATGTAAAGTTAGTATATTTCTTTGGTTTTAATATAATATAATCCCTTTGGATTTATGTAAAAAAAAGAGAGATCAGAATCTAGGCTTGTATGTGTACGCCTTCAAACAATGGCATAGTAATGAAAATATACTGATCTACACAGGTTAATAGAGAGTGTGGGAAAACCATTTCAGTTTTAAACTGTTTCCTACTACCCACTGGTTGAAACTAAGCTAAAAAAGAACAACATGTTCCATTTTCAGGCCTTGATATACCTGAATGTACCATAAGCATAAGTGTAACACAGTATGAAAACTCACAAATCTCCTCTAGCAGTCAGTAATGATTTATTACAGGGGGGCAGGAGGCCATGAAGACTAGCCAAAATAGAACATAGTTTTTAGTAACATGCTGATTTCAATTAATCTTTTGTGGTTTTCCTGAGTAGGCAGCTCTACACTATTTTTTTTTTTTTAAGTTTCTTTTTATTGGAATTTGGAAATAAATTATATTCACACGCAGAACTAGAAATTACATTGGGAATAGTTTAAAATAGAAGGTAGAATTAGAACTAAAATGGCTCCTTTCATATACGGCCTGATAAAATACAACTTAAATAGTCATGTATTTTCAGACTAAGAAGGTATTTTAATGAATACTTATGTTAGAAAGCAAATGTGGGTGGGAAAAGTGTTAATTCACAAACTAGAAAGTCAATTAAAATGTAATTGCAAATGTAACGCTTCCAGCAAAGAAAGATCATAAGTGAGTGCAAAGAGAGTGGTAGCCATCAGGCAATTACTCAAAAGGCTGGTCTATAAAAGAAAGTGGCTGGCAGAACTAGAGCAGTAGAGTTATAAAAGTAACAGTAGTCGTTAACTCTAGAATAGTATATCCACACAGGGAGATATATAAGCATAGCTCTAATGGGATTATTATACCCAAATATTTATTTTCATCATTTTCCTGAAATGGACAAGACAGTACTGAAACTAAGCCCTTGTGAATGCACAAAAATTGATCAATTTAAGCATGCCAGTAGAGTTTTCTAGTATGGATATAGTTATATTGATATAAGAACATGCCTTATTACAATTTTTCATGTACAGAAGAGAACAGGATATAAAGCATTTCTAGTTAGGTAACAGTCATGCCAAGAAGTTTCATTACACAGGACAAAGAATCTATGACGTAAAAGTGATTTGGTACACTTCTTTATAGGATCCTAGGAGAGGAGAGCTGGAAGGGACCTCATGAGGTCATTTAGTGCAGCCCCGACTAAAACATTCTAGCCAAGTCGCTGTCTAACCTGCTCTTGAAAATTTCCAGAGATGGAGATTTCACAACTTTTCTAGAGAGCTTATTCCAATGTTTGACCAGCCTTATAATAAGAAATTGTTCTTAATCTCCAACCTAAATTTCCCTTCTTGTACCTTGTTCCTAGTCCTGTCCATACAGAAAAGCCCATCTCCTTCCTCTCTGTAAGTGTCCTTCAGGTATTTGAAGACTGTTATCAAATCTCCCCCTTAACCTTCTGTTCTCCAGACTAAATAACCCTAGGTCTTTCAGTCTTTCCTCATAAATCATGCTTTCCAGGCCTCTAATAATTTTTGCAGATTTCCACTAGACTCCTTATTGGAGGGCCCCAAACTAGACACGGTATTCCCAGTAGGTGAACAGAGTGGAAGAATCACTTGCCTTGATTTTCAAGTGATACTCCTGTTAATACAATCCAATATGCTGGTCACCTTTTTTCAACAAGAGCACACTGTTGGCTCATATTCAGCTTATGGTCTACTGTAACCCCTAGGTCCTTCTCTGCGGTACTGCAGCCTAGCCAGTCATTCTGTGGTTGTTTTTTCTGCATGCAATTATTCCATCCCAAGTACAGGACTTTGCACTTGTCCTTGTTGAATTTTATTTGATTGACTGCACACCATTTCTCCAATTTATCCAGGTCATTCTGGATCCCAGCCCTACATTCTAGAGTATCACCAACTCCACTGATCTTGGTGTCATCTGCAAATTTGCTAAGCATGCATTCAGTCCCATGTCAAAATCATTAATGAAGATGACCCAGGTCACACCCCCAGGTAACCCCATTTGATAACTCCGTCCAAACTAGATATTGAGCTATGGATAACTACACATTGATCATGATGATTTAACACGTTATGTATCCACCTTACAGTACTTTCATCTCATCTGTATATTCTTAGCTTGTTAATGAGAATGTTGTGGGAGACTGCCTTACTAAAGTAAAAATACATCATATTCATTGCTGTCTCCACAGCCACAGAGCCTGTCATCTTACCAGAGAAGCAAATCATGTTGGCCTGGCATGACTTGCTCTTGGTGAATCCATGCTGGCTCTTCCTGATTACAGCAAGCAAATCTGAATTATTCCTCTCTCTTTCTAACCTCCCCTCCCCACTTTTAGGCTCAAGAGCTCATGTTTGCACTCCAGTGTGTTAACTCAAGTTATTGTACACTTGAGCAAATGCCCCTCAAACTAGCCAACCTAGAGTGAAAAGGGCAGAGACACCACACTGGCAGATGATGAGTTGCACTGACTGAAGATGTGGTCTATAATCTCTCACAGGGCACAAGTCTCTTACTTAAGGGTTTGTGCACATGCAAACGACTCAAGTTAGTTAGTTAGCAACCTGAGTTAGTTAACTCTTCAAGGAAGGCAGCCAGTATCCTGACTACCATCTTTCCATCAAAGGACTGGCACAGTTCACTTCGGAGTCTCTCAGGGTAAGTGTGTGTAGCAAAATTAAAAATATGTAACGCAGAGGCATACCCTTGCCTGCCTTAATCTAGCTAGCTCAGGAAACAATAACTGAAAAGTTACCTCTGCACAGGCTTCAGCAGAAGCCTTGTATTTCAGTTGCTGATTTGTGCTGAAGCCCATGCCAAAGCCTGTATGGTTACCACTTTTGTTCCAATTTTCCCTGGGCTAGCTAGATGAATGTTAGAACGAGCATGCCTACCCAAACAGCAGTCAGGACTGTTTGAAGAGAAGACAGAAGAAGAGGTAGGCAGAGGAAAAATAAGTGATAGATCAATGAGTTTCTAATGCTGAGAGGCTGGTTTTTGATGCCATCTCCTTGACTTCTATATTGAAACATAACAAAAATTTAGTCTTGCCAAATAGATGACCCACAAAAAGGCAAAAGATAAATGAAGTCTGGACAAATCCAGTCCTGATAAGCCTTTTGTTGATTTTCATAAAGTCTACCCAATTACACCAGGGCTTCACTTAACTTATTGCAGTTCAAGTATAAGGCTCTTCTTTGTTTAATATGTAATGGGTCTATTGAAAGAATTTATAGTTGTTCTGATACAGTGTCAAATGAATATCTGCAGGCTGGGAAATGGGACTTCTCTGTCTCAAACTGTCCCAACAACATGTGGGACAGCAGAAACTCCTTCACTAGGAGAACTGGGCACACCTACATATTTCCCTATGGTGCCTTTGTTACTGTGCTGTCATTTAGTACTTTCTTTTGGTTGTAACAGCCCATACTGCACTATGCATGCCATGTATGATTATTTTGAATTGCTACATCGCTGTAGCAATATATTATAAAGAGAGAATGCATTGCTACGGTGACATAGCTGCAGCATCATGGTTTGTGACTGCCATTGCTACATCACTGTAGATGCGGCCACTGAGAACCTGATGTATAATCTAAGAATGGACTCTTCCCCAGTAAATTATGATTAATCATTATTCCATTAAAATTATCAGAATTACTCTGATGTAAAACAGAAGTAATGCAGTTGTGAATCAAACCAACTGCAGGCACATCTAGCCGGATTTACATCTATGAAACCCCAGGGAATGAAAAAAGCAAGGAAAAAATGTGTTCAAGATGTTAAGGACTCCAGGAGAAAACACAGATATTAGTGTCTTAGACTATAGACACTGTCAACTTTAATGTTGTCACATAAGGATCTGGCCCAGGATACTGAATACAAATTCGTAGTTTTCTGTAGCTGTATTCAACTGATCTTTTAAAAGAATGCTTTAATAAGATAAAATGAAAATTAAAATGGAAATTAGGTCACAAAACCTTCTAAAGAAAAAATTAACTATCATGGAATCCTTTTATCTTTTTGCTTTTTTTCATTTAATTCCCCCCCGTGACACCCTATAAATGTTGTGTTTTCAGGTGAGAGAGGTTTTGCTCTTTCTTAATTAACTTGGGAGACCTGAAGAGGACTTAATTCAACTCTTCACGATTCTGTCCATTACCATTGTACTGGTTATTTTGATATATTTTTTTAAAACATGTTGCATTACCAAAAGTAAAAAACAAACCCACAGCATTCTAGCAACACAGAGACTGAATCAACTAGAAGTTAATTTACAGATCCTGTTGTGATGGAGTGGCTTTATATCTGGAAAAAATATCACTTCTAATTAGCTATGGATCTTAAACAGCTTTGAGAAATTCAGGCATCTCACGAGAGATGGGAAAGGGAAGCAATAGGGATGACACTAGAGAGCAAGCCTGCTCTGAACACTACTGAAATAAATGAGAGCATTATCAGGGTTCTGCTGCGATAGTTGCAAGGTTTGTAAAGGACTGCAGTCTTGTCACTACCAGGATGTTTCTATACAAGTACCACCAGTGTGTATATCAGAAAATACTAGTTCTTTTCACTTCTATTTTCCTTGTTAAAAAGAAAACTCTCAGGCATGCACTGGACTGGAGTAGAAGAACAGGACTGGGTTCCAAAGTCTGCAAGACTGTGTGCTTTAGGGACTTATACTATGGGCCAAATAATCCTGTTTTAACAATAAAACTATCTTGATGAAGGGATGCAAACTGTCTTTCCAAGCATGAACATTGAAAACTCATATCCTCTCCAATCATTCCCTAAGAGACAGTAATAGAATGCTATCATTAGACCAAATTTAAGGATATTTACTTAGTGAGGATTTCCAGTTCTGCAAATTTTCAATCATTCACATGGTTACTAAGAGCAGCTTCTAGCTTTCTCTTTCCTATGCCACCCATGGTCACCCAACCAGTGCCTTCATATTCTTGCTCAGAATAGTCCCCACAGATTGTTTCTCCATGGCTCTGCAAACTCTGATTCCCAGAACCTGTGTCAAGCACCATATAAGATACTGTTCACATGTAGTAATAGCTGCTGGCAGACAGCTGTCATGTTCCTCCTCCTCCACTACTTCCTGATTAAAATAAAATGTAGCAGGGGAAAGGAAGATTAGATTGTATTAGTGCTTTCATGTGACCAAGCTTTTCCATGTTTATACCCTTGGAAGGCTATTTGTTAAAAGCAAGCATGGGCCACAAACTTTTTCATTCTGTGGACCACTCCTTAAAAGGGATACAGTCAGTTGATGATTTCATTGTAAAAATGTGTAAGCATGTATATAACATTAAAAAACATGCACAACAAAAATTACAAACACAAGGCATGCAGACGTGTACCTCCATCTTAGTTTGCAGGACAGCTCTTATTAGCAGGCAGCACCAATCTGCTCCTCATGCAAGGCTAGGATTTAAAATGCCTATAGACAAACTAGTGCTCTCTCTCTCTCTCTCTCTCTCATACATACATGTTTAATAAACAAGGGAAACATTTGGCAGACATTGTATATTGTGTTAAAACAATTAACAAGCATGTTATTGTATTGCTACTTGAGCCTTAACTACAGTGGGCATGGCCCACCAGCCCACTGTTGCTAAAAATACAGCCATCACTGGCTCAGATCCCAGCTCATGTTGTTGAATCTACCATGAGTTTCAATTCAGAGGCAAACAACTTCTAAGTATACATGCACACTATATGAGCTGGAGATGGAAGTCAGAGTGGAGCAAGGGGAAAGTATTCTCAGCCTGACTCTGATTTTGTATCCACAATCATTTGCACCATGAAATGTAATAACATAGGTTCAATTGACAGTACTTAAATCTCTAATTAATTAAACGCACTCACCAGGTAATCAACTGTGCCAACAAGTGACTACAGGTCCAGAATTAGTGTCTTATTTTTAACTTGACTGGTTTAGTAATCTACTCCAGTATCCCTGAACTGGGTATTCTAAGCAATTAGATTGGCCATCAGATGAGTCATAACTGAACAAACTCCATATACTCCAGCTGAACTCAGCAGACACTGCTAATAAGAAAAAAAAAGTCTCCAAAATATATATGAACTCTTCTTCTAAATTCAGGTATGATTCTTCCTTTCCTATCCATAGATAAATGCTGTTCATGATACAATGTACTAAATACTATTGCATAACATGCTTTAAACTAAAAATGACTCTTGGGAAAATGAGGAGGAGCTTTTTCCAGTGTCTACAAGTGAACATTTCCATCAAAACCTCTGGTGAGCATAAGGAGAATCAGAGAGATGCCATATACCATGTATCCATTGAAAGAGCAAGACAGATCAGTCAAGAGCTCTGTTCCACAGGTGGATGGGGATACTACCATTCCAAGAGGCCCAGTTGAGAAACTGGGTAAGTGGTTGGAACATTACACAAACTCATGCAAAGTATAGCAGATATTCATGCATAACCTATGCAGATGTTCCTTACAATGGGTCACTAAAAATGCATTCCTTTGTTTTCAGGACCCTGTATACACTGCAAAATTACTGTCCCCAGCAGACAAGCTTCTTTGGGTAGATGCGATATATCTTTTAATAGAAAAGATATTTAACTATATTTATTATTTAACTAAATAAATGAAAAAAAAATTTTTTGCAAGCTTTAGGCACCTTCAAACACGATACTGCTCTGCAAACACTATGCTAATTGGAAGCGGTTCAGCAAAGCCAGTAACAGCTCACCTCTGGCACTGTGTGGGTAGTTCAATAGAAAAGTTCCCAATCACTTCTACAAAGAACATTATTTCAGCTTCCTGTTGGAGGGGCAGCATGTGCAGAGCAGCACAGTATGCTTGAGGATGCCGCCACTGGACACTCTAAGTTTACAGCATGGTCAGCATTTGTATGTATACTTGAAATGACCCCTTTCCTACTATACTTGAAGACTGCAAAATTGCAAAAGATATGGCTTCTCAAAGAGACAAAGTACATTAACACTGTCTATTGACAAAAGCCGATAGGGAGGTTAAAAGGCCAAATTAAAAAGAAAAAAGAAGTATTG
This sequence comes from Alligator mississippiensis, assembly GCF_030867095.1. Lineage (NCBI taxonomy): Eukaryota > Metazoa > Chordata > Crocodylia > Alligatoridae > Alligator > Alligator mississippiensis. Next base: position 110,432,382 of record NC_081826.1, read on the forward strand.
ACCTGTAATATTGAATGTAAAAACACTAAACCCAGAATCAAGTGAAAACACCACTTGTGTGCAAATTCATTTTGGGGGGATACAAGTTAATGGATAGGTAATTTCATTCAGTTTTCTTATTAATGCACACATTACCTGTCAGAGTAATGAGAACTCATAGAGAGAGGACTGGACTGAGTTCAGAAAATTGAACAATATTCTTGACTCTGACATTCCTGAATGACTGTGGCAAGTCATTTCACTTCTCTGGCCTCAGCTTCACCATATGCATAATGGGGAATATAACAATGACCTCTCTTTGTTTGAGATGCATGTGAGAGGCACACAGGTTATCAGTTTACAGTGAGCCACAACCAATGCACACAAAATAAAGAATATTATTATACCCTAATAACTCAGTCAACAAAATACCAAGAAAGCCTCTTTTTTTGGCCAAAATTACAATTTGCTATAGCTTGCATCTGAGGCACAAGTTATAGCTTCTATGGCTTGGCCAAAAAAGCTACAGTTTTTTTTCCACCCCCCTGTCTCCACAACTAAATATATATCCCCTAATTTTTGTCGAAACTTGCAGAAAAAACTGGTCTCGTATTGAAAGAAAGCATATCAAATTAGAGACAAAAAAGGTCAAAATTCAAGGAAGTTGTATAAAAAGCTGAAGACTCTGAATGTGGAAGTGGTTGGACAATGGAATACATGAACCACCGCGCACACAGCTTATACTGAAGGAAATGGAAGAACAAATTCCCTCATTCTCTTCCTAGGGGAGAGAATAGCTGCACCATGATGATTACATCTAGCTTCGGATAATCTGCTGTCTCACCAGATTGATATTTTGGGCTGGCTTGCTATCATTTGGCATTAGAGAGCTTGTTTTCCAAGACTGATTCTGTTTACGATTGATGAGGCAAGCTTCCTAGCAAGGTCACTGAACTGCAATAACCTCTCAGCTTTTGCCCAGTACAGGACACTACCACGGCCCACGGAGAATAGGAGTGTCCAGGTAGGTTATGAATCATATACTGCTGCATTCTCCTGTACTCTTTGCTTGTTCATTTGCTGCAAAAGTGACGTACATAAAATATTATATTTACATATAAAAGGGTATGTGAATGGATTCTCAAATTGTGGGTTTGACTAGCAGTTTGCTGATGTGTAACATATACAAGATTGCTTTCACTGTGGGGAAAAGATAACTCATTTGCCAATATTAACCCCCTGGGAAAGTAAATGGCCTAATTAAGCAAACCTAGTATCTATTTGTATCCACTAAGTTGCTAAACTTGAACCTCCATTGAGGAAGTTCCATGTACATTCTTAGTCATAAGTGCTGTGCAATCTGGCCTGGAGTTTAACCCTGAAGACTAGCAGCAGGCACATTCTAGCAATTTTACTGCCTCAACATGTCAGGCAGAGAAGCATGATGGAGACAACTGAATTTGAGCCACTTCTCACCCTTAGCTATAATAAAAATTGTTAACCACCCACAGACGTAAACAGGAGCTTTGTGCACACGCGACAGAATGGGTGTTCCACATTCAGTGTCAGGCTGTTCTATTTAACACAGAAACATCACTTTCTTACTACAGGTAATGAGGAACTTTCTATTGAACTGATTGGATGGACAATGTTTTTCCTCAGGAGAACTTCAATTTTGCAGAAGTTTCAATTTGCAATAGTTTATTTTGTTTTTATAGTTGTTAAATGTTTAATTTCTGGTTACTGCCATTTAAGGAGGTTCAATACTGAGATATTTTTAATGGTCACGTGGTGCAACGTGGGAGATATGGTTTGCCCCATAATAAAGAGCAAGGGTACAAGGCACCTGCACTTCAATTCCCATGATGTGCCACGGTACCTTTTAGCAAACGCATTTTAAAATTAAGCTGACCAGAAATTAAATATGTCAATTTGGCTCAACACATCAATATTGAAATGTTTCCGTTTTGGAAGGTCAGAATGTTTGAACAGTCCTGAATTAATACTTTTCCAACTCTTTGTTCCATAAAAAGACGTTGATATTTTTACTATTGGAATAAATGGCAAAATATTAGTTTTTCCTAGAGATGGAAATTCCATGTTTGCTCATGTCTCATTCTTTGCTAGTTGACACCAAAGCCCAAAAGTACAGTGTACTCCAGTAGTCCAGCCTAGAGGTGACCAAGGCTTATGTCAGAGAGGAACATCCACAGCAACCCATCCAACCAAAGATGATTAAAGGCGTTTTAGGCCACTGATAATACCCAGAAATTTTAGAGCAGCAAGGAGCCAAGGAAAACTCTGAAGGTTATTTAGTCATTGGAACTAGATAGGGGTTCTCCAGTTATGGAGTCATTTTCTCCACAGGTGTTTACCATTAACTCCCACATCACGTCAAATCTTTCTGAGTTGAGCATTCATTCAAGATCCTATTTCAGTCAGGCCAGAGGAAACCAAAGAGACTATAGCCAGGAAAAAAAAATGAAAGAAAGATAGTGAGCTTAATGTATAACTGAAGCACTGAGAGTAGCCCAGTTCCACAGTCTAGGTAAACACGCATTAAACGGGTTACAGGGAGAAATTAAACTCTGCAGGACATCACAGATGAGCTAGCAGTATGATTTTTTCATTCAGAATTTCAAGTGGGCAATGCAACTTGCCTTAGTTACAAGGCTCGGGCTCTGAAGCAGCCACCTTACCTGGATCTTTCATCTTGAAGAATGCTTGCTAGAGTAGCAGCTGCAAATGCCACATAGGCTCGTGTGTAATTTACTGTTTTATTTTATCATTTTTCTGAAGGGAGTAGTGCAATACACATACACCAACTGTTAAAATATGCTCAAAGTACCATTGGATTTCCCTTCCCTCCTATATCCTGTTGCTCATCTTACATTGAAGCTCTCTGGAATGCACACCCCACCTGCCTTTATTTTTGTACAGTAGCAAGCAAAACAGGGCCTCTGTGTTGATTGAGGTATTTCCAAACAACCATGAGTATTAAATAGCAATCACCACCCCAACCACCCTCCAGGTTGCTTCTGACCAGAAAAAATATGAAACAATTTCCTCATTCACACTGGGGTCTCTGAGTGAGTCATGCCTTTACTGCATTGGTATAAGACAGTCATAAAGACTCACCAAATAACAAAACTTGAACACTGCAGCAGGAGATTATCAGCTAGTGACATCAGTGTAGTGTCAAGACCCATGGAAAACTGGCAATTAGGGAAAAAGTTGGTATCCTGATAATACTGAATTTGGCTGCCTAAATACAATCTAGCCGCACCTTCCAGAAAAGAAGTATGTCATAAAAAAGCAGCTACAAACATCTTTCTTAACTACTTACTGTATGCTTGACATAAACAATCCTGTATATCAGAGGCTACCAATAAAACATTTTCTGCTTTCTAGGTAAAATATATTGCCAGCTGCTCGGTGTAACAAGATAATAGATACTGCCTAAGAGAAGGAGAACCTGGAGTAGAAAAAGAGACTCCCGCTCTCCAGTGCTTTAAATCCTGATGGTTGTCAATTTACATAATGGTGGCCATAGTTTCTTAAGGGGAAAGGCAGCTATTGCCCCCTGGTGGCTGATCTATGCATAGCGGACAATCTCAGGGTACTACTATTTTAAAGTGAGAATGCAGTCACCTCTGCTTCTACGCAGAGCAGAGAAAAAGGATACACAGCACGTCACCCTTCATTTCTGTGTGATGCTCAATTACAATGAGGCAATGTCACCATTTCTTGCTAGTGCTACCCCTCCAAGGAGGACATAATGCTCTGAAGGGCAGGAAACACACTGCATGTTTTCAAGAGGGTGTAGACTGTAACCATGTTCGTCTAAGGCAGGGGTGTCCAACCTTTTTGAATGTGTGGCCGGATCACGAACTTTTTATCACCGAGTGGGCTGGCGAGCCATATTCAAAGACCTCACAGGAAGTGGTATCACATCAGGAAGTGATGTCATGTGACCTTTGACACCAATGAAGTTGCAGGAAGTGACAATGAAATGAGTCTGGAGATGTAGTTTAAAATCCAAAATAAAAACAATATAAAAGCAAGAATGAAATGATACCAAGTACTTGACTAACATAAACACTTTTGCTTCTACTCACTTCTCAATGAATGAAAGAAGCATAATGCAAGTCGACAAATCAAATGTGGAAAAGATATCAGCCAGAGTGGAAACTAATCAAAGCAACAAAATATGGGCATTTTTGAGAATAATCTTCAAGAAGATTTACTTTTATTGAATTAATAACTTGTTAGTAACACATCTTTAACAAGTAGTAACAATCCCCCAATCCCACACAAAGAGAAACAGAAGCAAACACAATCCAAACACTGGACAGTATTTTTAAAGACCTGGTGCCCGGCCGGCCTGGTGCCATGCCTGGGTTGACATGGTGCTGCAGGAGCTGCTTGGCTACAACCAGGTTGACCTGGTGCTGAAGAAGCCATGGGGCCAGGCCGGGGCTGACCTGGGGCCCACCCGGCCTGCTGGTGCCATGCCCAGGTTGGCATGGTGCTGCAGGACCCGCCTGGGCAGAACCGGGTCAGCACCAGCCAGGAAAAGCAGCATGCAGCTGAAGCCAGCTTCCCATGTACTGCTGGGGACAGGAGGAGGCCGGCCAGGTTGGCACCAGCCAGCAGAAGCGGCGGCAGAGCCGTGTGCTGCTCAGGACTGACTGGTGCAGGCTTGTCCCATCCCAAGCAGCACACAGCTCTGCCGCCACTTCTGCTGGCTGGTGCAGACCCGGCCGGGCTCCTCCCATCCCCAGCAGCACGTGAGAAGCGGCCCCCTCGGGGCTTCACGCATGGGCAACCAGGCCTGGAGAGCCGCAGCGCCCAGAGGGAGACTGGCCGGGGGAGCATGCGCCGCCTTGCTATGGAGCAGGGCAGGGCAGGGCAGGGCAGGGCAGGGCAGCGGGGCTGGCTTGAAGTGGGTGGATGAGGAGGTAGGCGTGGGCCGGCAGCACCAGCGGCCACTGCTTGGCCTCCCACGTGGGGCTGCTCCAGCAGCGCAGGGCACGGGCACAGGCTTGTGTTGAGGCGGGGAGGCAGGGGCAGGAGCACAGGTGCTCCCAGATGCACATCCTCCCCGCCAGCAAGCAGCGTGCCCCGGGCCCATGAGCGGAGCCACTCCTCCGTCACCTGGCAGCAAAGTTCTCCCATGAAGGCTCCATCCTGCGCCTGCCCCAAGCCCGCGGCACCAGCTGCGGCCGCCCAGGCAGGCACCGGCTCCTCAGGGCAGGCGGGGCTGCTCAGAAGCCACAGCCAGCGCTGCCCCAGGCCAGGGAGGGGTCTGGCCCTGCGAGGGACCCAGCCAGGCCGTGCCTTGCTGACGCGGTGCGTGTGGGAACGTTGTCCCTTCTCCAGCCCTTCAGCAGCCATTAGGAAGCTGCTGAGGGGCTGGGGGAGGGACAAGGGGTGGGAACGAAAGTAAGCCACGTTTACTTTTGTTTCCCGTCGCAGCACCGCAGGCCACAGAAAATGCCTTAGCAGGCCGCATGGCAGCCCTCAGCCCATATGTTGGACAAGCCTGGTCTAAGGATATAGGCAGACAAGGTTCTTTGGGTAAATCTGATATCTTTTATTAGACCAACTCAAATTGTTGAAAAAATTCTTCTTAGCAAGCTTTCGGGTTTAAGCCTGATGAAGGGTATTTAAACCCGAAAGCTTGCTAAAAAAGAATTTTTCCAACTATTTGAGTTGGTCTAATAAAAGATCTATTAGATTTACCCAAAGCACCTTGTTTTTTCAAAAGGGTGGCATTCGTTCAAGATCTGTCCGAGAAGGAAACCTCTTCAAAGCTCTTTGGGCTCCTGCCATGTTCCCCCTTCTAGCAGAAATATTGGAAGGCTGCAGCTTTAAGCTAACTAGTCCTTGCTTCATGATAGTCTAGCATTATGATTAAAATAAAATGTAGCAGGGGAAAGGAAGATTAGATTGTATTAGTTGGAATAAGAGGGGGAAACATAAGCTTCAAACAGTTTGTAACCATAACATTTAAATCACAGAATGACAGATGAACTGCAAAAGGAAAACATTCCCTAAAATTTTTGCTTGCTTTGTTTTTTTTAAGAACTAGACCAGGGACGGGCAAAATGCGGCCTGTTTCATCCAGCTTGCAGGCGGATGCCTACCAATTCACTGCACCTGGCCCAGCCCCAGGCTGCACCTGCTGTGTTCGCATAGGTCCAAGCCCTGCTCACTCCTGTGGGACCAGTGCACACTGCACTCCCAACCCTGCCCGCAGGACAGCCCTGACTCTGGCCCCACAGGTAGGGAAGTGGCAGTGGGCAAGGGAAGTGGTGGTAGTGGCGGGAGTGGGGGAGAAGTGGTGATGGCAGGAGAGTGGAGGGAGGGAGGGGTCGCAGGTGGGAAGGTAGTAAGTGGCAGGGGAAGGGTGGCAGAGGCAATGAGAGGTGGTGGTGGCTATAGTGGAGGGTAGGAGTAGTGGAGGCGGCGGGTAGGTGGGGGAGGCAGCAGTGGCAGTGGGTGGCAGCTGGGCAGGAGCACGGGGCCTGTACTGGTGCCCTGGAGACAGCAGGGACCCACAGTTGGGTGGCAGGATCGCGCAGCGCAGGCCAGCAGTGGCATGGGGTCTGCCTGGCTCTATTGTACAGGGCTTGCATGCAGTTCCCAGGTTCTCTGCCCACCCCCCCACATCCACACACACCCCCATGCACACACTCAACCAGAGACCCCCAAACCCTATACCCACCCACACCCACTACAAACTTCATACACACATCTACATACTCACACCCTCCTCCACACCCCAGATACACAATCATAAACAAACACCCGCAGCCCCCCACAAAAGCTACACCCACCCACCTATACCTCCCCACAATATATAAGAGTAAGGCTTCATTTTGAGCTATTTGCAATCACCTCTATATATACACAAGACAAATGCACACAAATAAGGATAAAAACATTTTTTGAAATACAATTAAAATATGTTATTCTAGACATTTGATTTTTAGTATACAATTTGGGTTTTTTTCCAGCTCCAAGATAGCAAACCCCCTTGCCAAAAGGAGAACTTCTGGGGGCAAGGGGAGGGACTTCCAGTGGCAAAGGTCAGGGGCAGGATCCAGTCCCAAGATGATGACTGGAGGGTGGGGAATCTGTCAAGGGGCGGGGCAAACCTTGCAGCACTCGACAGCTCACCAAAACTCGTTATGCAGCCCTCAAGCCAAAACTCACTAAGCAGCCCTTGAGCTGAAATAATTGCCCACCCCTGAACTAAACTGTACCTTTAAGAACTATGTAACCGCATGATTCCAGGGGAATATTTCCAACAGGCTGGTATTTCCAGATTGCTTATAAATCAAAAGATATTTTGTTATAGGCATAAACGTTATATGCATATGCATGTATGTATATGTATTTGTATACACACACACACACATTGTGTGTGTATATACGTATACACACATTTACACACACATATTGTGTCTGTACATATATACATATGCACACATATTTATTATATACACACACACATAAACATCATATATTTTAGTGCAGCACTTTTTAAAGTAACTTAATAAATGCAAATATAGAAATATAGCAATCAGACAGAACAGAGAATAGTAAAATGAGAATTCTACTGCACACATTCATTTGCATATGGAATTGGGACAGCTGGGCAGAAGTTAAAACCCTTCCCACCCCCACCTCACTTCTGCTTGCCTGTATATTTTATAACCACACTGTTTCACTGCTCTTACACTGGGGGAAAAAAAATATCAGCCTTCGTGGCTCCCAAGGAACATGATGCATATTCCTGTTTTTAAGTTCTGATCTGATTTAAAAAATTGGAATGGGGCAGAAACAATTAAAAATCAAGCAATTAAACATCTAAATAAAAACATTTTCAAAAATCTGAAAGGATTTTAATGTTCTTAATTTGCATGGAATACCCTGGAGGGGTTGCTAAGAAATACCCTCCCACTCTTGCTGTCTGGCTACTGTGGATTATCTGTATTTCACAGCTATCCCACAGGTTAACTGAATCCGAGAAGTTCTTCCTAAGAGTCTTGGATTTCTTGGAGTATGTTCAGCACAGTTCTCCTATTGTTAGTGAGCCAGAAATGGCTGATCTATAGGACTGAGAGCCACCGGACACCTTTTAGAATGGCCTGAAATTGTGCACCAAAACAAACTTAAGAACCAAAGACAGACATGTACATTAAACCACAGGGCTGGGTAAGCACTGCGAAGATTTATCAGATCTTCATATGAATGCAATGGGAACCACACCAAATTCCTTTCACAGCTCTTCTGCTGATAATCAAGTGTAGACACCCGCATATTTAATTTTCATTTGTTAAACTTTCCTGTTTTCCCCCACTCTAGATGTAACTTTGAGCAAACTATAACACCATAGCAGACAGGGAAAACATTAACTAGATGGGAAGCTTAACTGAATTTGTCACGTGCTGGGTAGCCTAGAAGAAGAGGGGGGAATTCAGCTTCCTTGACCTGCCTCCTCCTCCCCCTCTGTAACTCTAGTAAAAGACTATGGACTTTTTTTAATGCTATAGGTCTGTCAGATCATTTGTTTTGGGCCAGGAAGGAATTCTTTCCCTGTGGGGACAAATTACCAGAGGCCTGGTGGATATTTTCACTTTTCTTCCAACATTTTCTGGGGCATGGTTCAGTTAATAGGCTCTGGAAATCCATATTACTGATCTGGAGGCATATGTACAAGTACTCCTCACTTCACGTTGCCCTGGTTAACGTTGTTTCATTATTACGTCGCTGATCTATTAGAGAACATATTCATTTAAAGTTGTATAATGTTTGGTTATAACGCTGTTTGGCCACTGCCTGCTAGTAGGTAACTACAGTGACATAACTGGATTCGCTTAACATCGTTTTGCTTAAAGTCACATTTTTCAAGAACATAACTATGACATTAAGCGAGGAGTAGCTGTAGTTCATTGCAACTTTGGGGCAATGTCCAGTGAAGGTAAATGCCAAAAAGACTAGCTCCCAGGGGCATACAAGAGCCACCCCACCCCTTTGACATCCTTGATCTCTTTCACAGAGGAAGATAACAGGATTCTGGGAAGGTGGGATGGATAGTGCTCATCTCCATGTGTTTTGTTGATACAGGCACATCCTGGCACTTAGATCAATTCTTGGCCATGTTTACATTTACCTACAGGCTCTGATCAAGTTGGGAGCCCTCATAGCAGGAATTCAAACTGCAATCTACATGCCAGACTTTTGAGCACATCAGAATGGCTTGAAAAATTGAAGAGAAGGAAAACTAATTTATCTACTCCAAGTTCAAATTACTGAATGCATTGTTTCCACATTTAATAAAGACAGACTTAATTGCTCAGAGTCTTTCCTTTTACATCTTGGGAAAAAAGCATATTTTTTGCATTCATAATCACAATCATCCAAAACTCTATGAAGCCTACTCCAGCTTTACATGGATTCCCAAATTCTTCTCCAGCAAGTAATGATGTCCATTATCTGATACACCTTGGACTTATGTTTTTGACTGTTACACTGGTTTTATATCACTGGCTTTAATGGAGTTACAGTGGCATAAAGATCAAGCCCTTGTTTCAAAATGCAAGTCTTGAAGCATTGAGCAATAGGGGTGTGCAAAGCTTTGGTCCACAATTTGATTCAGAGATGATTTGGCCCAATTTGGAGGCCAAATCACTGAATCCAAATTGAAATGGGAGAAGAAAAAAAACTCTGAATCAATCTGTAGCCTTCAAATTAATTCAGAAAAGATTTGGAGATTCAGAAGGCAGTCTTTGAGGGGACTAGAAACTGAGAAGAGGGTGGGGGAGCGGGGGGGAAGACTGATATCCGTAGCTGGCCAGTGACTGTGATCTTTCTCTGAGTCCCCTTCTAATCACAGTGCTCTGGGGGAGGGACATAGAAACAGCACATAAGCCTCTGTCTGCAGGCTTTCTGTGCCTTTTGTGAGCTGCTTCTGCCTGAGCAACAGTATCTGAAAGGTACTGGACTGGCTTGGCTTCCTACATAGCAAGTCTCCTGCTACTTTTTGTTCTTGGAAAGGATTGGATATAGCTTACTAACTAGAATCCCTCTATTTATCCCTATCCAATCCATTTCTTTCAATTTATATATTTGTTCTTGGTTCCCCCCCCCGCCACTTTTTAAAAAGAAAGCTGTGTTTCCCCTGGCAGTGAAAACCCTGCACCTATCTCCTTGAAACTTGGCAGGTTTCATGCTCTCAGAAGGGGCTACCATCCCTGCTATTTTCATCCAAATCTGCCTTAACATACACACGACATGACTTTTGCTTTGAACAGTTTGAGGTGCAGTTTCCCAGAAACCCCTGTGTCTATCTCCTTGAAATTTGGCAGGCTTCATGCCTCAGAAGGGGTTACCATCCCTGCAATTTTTTATCTGAATCAACCAAAAAATGACAAAGTTATAGGTATTTCAGTGATTTCCCATTATAGCCTATGGCCGAATCAGTGCCTAATCTTCTGAAGCCGATTCAATTCAGGACAGTGATCCGAATCTCTGAATCAAATCACTGTCCTCTGAATCGGCCGAATCCGAATTGAATACTTCCCTATTTGCACAGGCCTATTGAATAAGTGGTGAATACACAAAACATCATGTTTATAGAAGTAACAGTTCACCTCAGCAAAAGTTATGAAAGAATATGAGTGGCTGTGGTGTTCTGTTATTGTACAACCATTATTAACAGTTACATTATATTTTCCAGTTTCTAGCATACATACCAAATACTTCATTATCTTCTGAGGTCTGTTGGGTTAGTTGTGTTGTGTCGGGGCTTTCTTTGCTTTCTTCTTCCTCCACTTTTGTTTCAGCATTCTACAAAACAAACACTTTTTTTTAGATATATGGTGCCTCTCACTAAGTGATACAAGTTCCTCAAAGATTTACCCTCAAATATATTCTTTTATCAAAGCAATACCTTGTGTAAATGATGAAACATTTCATACATACATATGTGTGAATATAAAATGTACAGAAATTCAACCATGGAATACAAGGCTTTCATAGAATACATCTCTCAGACTCATACGACTATAACCATATTCCAATTATGGCATCCTTCCATTCTGGATTTACATATGGTAGCAAACATTTACTCTGCTGTTTTGTTAAAGAGTATTTTATTTATTAAAAACTTCCCCCAAGCTTGTCTATTGGAAACATTTTGCTTTTCCAGTTACTCCTTCCTGCTCCCTTTCCCTCATTTCTTTTATTTACCTGTTCCTTGCCATATACTAAGAGAGAAGACACATGACAAGTTCATTATTAAGAAGTAAAGTCAGTTGGCTCAATAAAAGTGGAGCAGACACATGATGAACAGCTTCATACTGGTAGAAGTCATTACACTCCAGAGTAAAGTTATTCCTCAAAGTGAGCAGTAACTGTTTCTCAGTGGTGTTGTGCACTGTCTGATTCTGTTTCATCCTGGAGTAGTTTTTTGGTCAATACAAATAAGTTGCCCTGGCTACTTAGTGGACAGCCACTGTCAAAGAACATTCAGAAAGCCAGTTAGGGCGAACAAGTTGTGTAGGTTGTCATTGCTACAGAGTAAATTCCTTATGGAATAAAATCTGGGGTAAATTATCCTTGTGAAATGCGTCTGCACCTGAATATTGACAGCTCTTTGCAGGAGATACCTTTATAAAGTCTGTGTAGTATCTAGTATAATGATTCTCAACCAGGGTGCCATGGCACCCTGGGGTGCCTTGAGACTCTTTCAAGGGTGCTGCAAGGTGCCACACAATGTTAGCACTGTTAGGTTTACAAACATGACTCACATGACTCACATAAACCCAGAGATTTCAAATACAAATCCATAGCGGTGGTATTTCTGAGTTCTTTGCAACAGAAAAACTGCTCTTATTTTTCTGTAAGCAAACAACAGTGAAAACCAAGACCTGCCATTTTCCACGGAGTGCCTTGAATCTATCCAGCGATGCCTCAAGACTAAAAAGGTTGGAAACCTAGTATAATAAGACCTAAGCCTTTTTGGGGCTTATAGTTGCAACTGTAATACAAATAAACAATATTACCAATGCTACCATTAATACAATAGAGAGATGTGACTGCATACATTATAATCTCATAATAAGCAATCCCTTCTTTCACAACTGCAGAGTCCCAGGTGATGCAATCACAGTGCTTTTCTGCCACACATGAAAAGTGCTGGTTTAGGACAGCATGCATAGTCCCTAGACAGTGCAGAGCCCCATCATTATCAGCACTTAATACTTGCACTAATGCTAGCAGACACTTGCTGTCAGTCTTAATAGGGGCTTTCTTATTGGCAGCTTCTTCCTTCCAGGCCCCCTGCAGAAATACAAAGTCTGAAGCCATTTTTGTGGTGTGGTCTATTTGGAAAAGGGCACAATGAACCAGTCTGTCAGGGAGTATATGTCTGGAGTGGAGACACCACACATGAAGAACAACATTTGTTATTTTGCTCAGGTTTTGTCTATTACTGCTTGTTTTATCTGTCCATTTTTGTATTAAGGGCAAAAGCTACAGGGGAAATTCTTATCACGTTAAAATCACTGGCAAAGCTCCCATCAATTTTGATGGCTCTAAGTTTTCATCTGTTTCTACAGCAAAAACAGTACAAAAGGGGCTTCAATCATAATTGCAGCCCTTGGTTGCTACTGAAATAGAATCAAGGAAAAGTAGTGCTGGAAGGGATCTCAGGAGGTCACCTAACCAATGCACACACACCCCCATCTCAAAGGAGGCTTAACCCTGCCTAAACCATCTCATTCAAGTCTTTGTCTAACCAGCTCCTAAATCTCCTAAGGATTGAGACTAAAAACCCCTCTAGGTAGCAACAAGGGTTGTTAGTAAGAAAGTGACACCAAATATAGCTTCTTTTTAGGGAGTACTTGTTAAAAATTGTAGAACTGGGAACCCAAAGAGAGGGAGAGTAATTCTAGGTGAAATTAGGAAACTTATCAAAACTTGTTCCCCACCAAACATTTCATTTCTAGACTTTATGTCAGTTCACTTTATAGTGAACTAATCTTCACCTGAAAATTAGTTTAACAGGTTTTCATCTGCTGATGTAATAGGAGCTTGCTGTGCATTTAGTTTCCATGCCAACCTCATTGCTCTATGCCTCACTGGCTGCTAAGTAAGAATAATAATGACGATAAACTTCCACTTTACACAATTACACTCCAGACTAACGAAAAAATTACACACATCAGGAAATAAGACTGAAAGCACTGAGAGGATAAGATGCAAGAGTGTAGAGACCTAAATTATTAGTGAAGAAAAATAACTTAAACCATTTCTAAGTTTCCAGTTTTACTTAAATTCCTTTTCTTACTTTCATCTTTCTTGACCTTTTTGACACCTTCCTTTACTTCAACTACCGACTCAGATGAAAGGAAGGTGGGCACAAAGTTCTCTCTTCAACACTACAAAGACTGTATAGCTTAGTTAACCAGAAGGGGGTTTCTGCTTACAGATACAGATACCAGCCTCCTGCAAGTCTATAACCACGCCTCAACTCCTACACTATGGCAGTTCATGTCACAAGCCAATATTGCCATGGAATATATCCACCCAGTTTCTAAAGATTATAGAACGAGATCTAGATAGAAATTACCACATTTATGATTTGGTGTCCCCCATTTCATATTGCAGGAATTTCACTCCCAGGATGGAAGACGACTGCAGAAAACTGAAGAGCACTGCCATTTAAGTTGTTAAAACCTAAATCTAAGGTGGCTAACATTTTCAAAATAATTCCCTTTTAAATACCAGCATAAACCAGGCATGTAGTCAGATACCCAAAAGAAAGCATACATATACCTGTATGATCAAATATGTGGGGAAGAAAGTAAAATGACTGATGCAATACTAAGTATTTCTGGAAAGGCCTTGTTAAGATATAGGGAGAGAAAGGAAAATGAAATATCTAAAGCAGTTGTTCTCAGACTTTTTAGACTCAAGACACATCTCAGAAAACGCCAGCTCTTAGGGCTTTTTTATATGTGCAAGTACTCAGCGCTGTGACGCATATAATTGTATAAGTGGTGAAATGCGTGTCAGCATGCAGAAAATGGCGGTGGTGCACTTTTGAACTAAACCACCAAAGCAGCAGAACAAAAAGGTATGTGTATAAATGCCCCTGGCTTTTACTGTTTCTTGTCTACAGAAAAATAATATAGTAATTATTTTTTTACAAATAACTCAGAAAGACCACAACAGGTCAGAAATGTTTTTGACACTATAGGATGCTTATACACACACATGTGGGGGAGGAAGGATAAGGTGTTTTAAGTAGAATGGTTCCCAGAGAGACGCTTCAATTAAAATGCCATGGCATCACATGTATTAACCCCCGCATGTTTAAAAATGGCCATGTGATGCTTTAACTAGAGGCTTTTAGGCCTCAATTTATAAAAGCATCCCTCTTCAAGAAGTGTGCTTAAATACCTACTCAACGTTAAACATGTCCTTAAATCCTAGTGAAGTCAACTTCAGGTGAGGTGTCAACATGTGCATTTGCACCAGTTTAAATTTACTGAGCAGTAAATTACTGCACAGTAAGAGGGAATAGGCTGGAGTCTACGCATGCAGGTGTTACAGTGCATTAACACTGTGTAGGGACTAACTTTACTCTCAAGTCAGTCAACACGTACAGTATTACTGTGCAGTAAGGCGTCTAATGTGTATTACTGTGCAGTAACTAATCAGGCGTAAATTTGATACCTGCATGATCCAGGTATCAAATCTATGCCCAAACTGGTGTAAGTTGCCTTTTTTACCGTGCAGTACGGGCATGCATGTGCCCATACTGCATAGTAATTTCAGTTACTGTGCAGTAAATATGCATGTGTAGATGTGCCCGGATGTAACTAAATACTTTCTAGAGTAGGAATGGGCTTCAGACATATGATTAAAATTTTCTGTCAATCAAGGTCTTAATTTTTTGTATGATCACAGAAAAAATCAAAGTGGGTATGAGCTATTCTGCTGTGATAAGCGAAGGGAACCCATCATAATGTGAAAGATTTTTGAGACAAAAATTGATCTACCTTTGTTATGTCCTTTCTGGAGTAGTCCATAATTCTCCAAACACCCTAATGAATGAATCTATCACATGTCCTATAGAAGAAAGTAACCAAAACCCTTAAATATACTTCATTTACATTCAAATATGAGAAGATTTTCTATTTAAAAAAACTGTTCAGATGATCTTTCAATTGTGAAACAGTTGTAAAATATGTGTATATGTGCAGCTCTAGCTTTCAGTAAGCATTTATACAAAATAAAAGCTGCACCAGATCCAGCCTTAATTCCTGAAGAACATTTTCTAAAGTTTCCCATATCAGCAGTTTTTCCCCCCACTAATTTCTTCTCCTGTACTCAGCAGCAATGAGACTGTGACCTTCCATGATCACACTTCAATATCTATTCATGTAAAGAAACATAAAATTCTTAACTTTTACCAACAATGTCAGTGAGCTACTGTTATATAATTATTAAACATTTGTACCCACAGCCCCAGTAACTATAATACTGATATGACATTCTTGGATTTTTTCAATTTTTTTTCTGATACTATACCATCTGTAAGTATAGATAGTTGAAAGTTTATATGCTGTTGCTATCAACACAATGAAGATACTCTTTTGATTGCTGTAAATTATGGACAGCATCATTCTGCAGAGCCACAGTAAAAGGCATGGGCAAAAAACTATACACCAGCTGCAGTCTGCTTTTGCTAGAAATGTAAGGATTTCTGGAGATGAGGAAGCTGTCTGCACCATTTTACTGAGGCTTTGTAGTCATATGCCCAGTTCCATAACAAAAAAAGAATGGATTTTTGAGACATTTAGTTTGTCTTTTTTGGGAAGCTCCAACTGTCTTTTAACTTCAGCCACAGAATGATTACTGCATGACTTGGTTTTGTGACAAAATAAAAAAATTTGGTTGGAATGCAAAGAATACATGAAAACACCGAGGAAGAATTAGCAATCTGTCCGCCAGCGTACAGGCAGTCCTCGACTTAAGAGGTTTCAAGTTACAATGAACGGCACTTAACAACGTGTATAAATTGACACCCTGTTTCGACTTCCTTATGTCAGTTTCAATTTTATGCGCTTGATCCAATGCCATACCATTCCAGCGAACAAATTTGCTGCATCACCCACCTCCCTGGAGAACATCTGTCCTAACTTCCTTGGACACTTTCTTTAAGAAAACAGACAAGGCTCCAGAAAAACCTGCAGCCAGGACTCTCCTGAGAAAACTCCAGCCAAGAGCCCTTCAAAAAGTCCAAAGTCACCTCAAAAAAGTCCTTCCAAATCAATATGATTGCTATTTACAATATAAATACATTAATGTGGCTATATTACTCATCTGTAATTGATTGAGTACAAAATCCTGGGTTATTTTTGGTGAAAATAGGGTATTAGGCCTTGGTTCAGGAACCAATCCCTATAACCAATCCCTATAACATTGTTCCTATGGGAAAATTGGTTCTGAGTTATGACATTTCGAGTTAAGACACAGTTTTCTGGAACCAATTGTGTCATAAACCTGAGGACTGCCTGTATAGATGACATCTAATTTGGATTTGAGTCATGCGTATGGTGATCTTCACAATAAGCCTTTTTCTGACTTATCTGAGAAAATACAATAACACATTCCATTCCTGTGTTGTCAAAAGGGCAACAGCAAAATTGCACTTAAAAGTTCCCCTGCATTTCTGTAAAGCACCAAGACTTGTATAAAGAATTCTAAGTGGAGACAGACGTGTCAAATGAAGAAATCTGCAGAACATTTCTGCACAGTCCAACTTCCAAGTACATTCTACTGAATTGCCAGTGGGATCAAAAATCAAAGTATAAGGCTGCACTTCCTTTAATATTTTGGTACTATCTTTATGGAGATTTGACTGTTTAGGTTCAATATTGTCCACATCTGGAACAGTGCTTTCTGAAAAATTTTCAGCTGATTTTGAACTGCCTTACAAAATTAAATGAGTATTCATACTGAAGTCCAGAAAGTGTCTTAAGACAAATCTTGGCTACATCCTAATTACTCCAAGAACTGAAAGCATGGTGAAATGAAACAGGCATCATGATTCCGTGCAAAGTTTAAGTGATTTTTAAATAATGAGATCAAGAACAAACATTTCCCTTTTACAGGAATCACACGGGACACTAGCAACTGGTATTTTTATAAGGGTGGGTATACTAGCCTCATTTCCTTTACCAGTGCTTTCACTGTTACTTAGGATACCATTACACAGAATATTGAAAAACAGTGGTAATATTTAACCTCTTTGCTGTGTTCCTCACAGGAATAATTCTTAAAATTGTTCCTTGAATCCTCCCTGTCACAGATACCCATTTATTTCAACAAGACTGACAAAAGCTCTTTTTGTGAAGAATTGTAGGTGTGCAGTTCCAAATTACAGAACAGTTTAATCATGGTGACAACCATTATCACAGTCTTGGTCTTACTGATATTAAGTATGTATCCATGTATCCTAAACTACTTTCCTCTGTATGGTCAGATCTCCCTTGCTCTTTTGCTAATGCATTCAGATAGCACCTTTTCAAGTCCTGTCATTGAATTAAAAAAAAAAAAAATCCCATGCTAACGAATCTAGAGACTCTTACAGCTATTACATAAGGCTAAGATTCTTTCACACTATTTTTGAATGCCAACACTTAAACATTCCACATCAGTTAATTATAAAACTTGTGCAATAGGGTCTTGCACCATCATACAGAGCCTGTTCTGTAAATAGTCACAGGTCATTTCTGAAGTTTCACTGGAACACTAAAGAAAAAAAATCATGCTCTCATGCTCAGTTCAGTATTTAGATATTTCCTGCCTGGTTTTCCAATATTTTCATAGAATCACAGACAAGTAGGACTAGAGGGACCCCCAGAAGTCATCCAGTCCACCTTCATACCTGAGGTAGGACTATCCCTATTCAAACTATCTAACCTATTACTGAAACTACACAGTCAACCCTGTCACACAACTGCAAGGCACAGCACCCTAACCTGCCACAGGTAAAGCAGGAGGACAACGGTAGTTAAAATACCTTTGTGAGATCTAAGAGATTTGCAAGCAAGGTGGAACTGTGGTTTCTATTTTAAAGACAATAACTACATACACTCAATTCTCCCTTTATTATTCCAATATTGTTTCCTGATATAAAGATCTTTCTTTCTTCACCCTCTGGGAAGTCTTACTTGTCACTCTTCTGAGTCCATCCCCCACTATTAATTATAGCTACTTGAACCCTAATTAATTATGGAATCATTATATGGCTAGGGTCCAAGATCTTACAGTGATATGTCAGAACCATAAACCAAACTAAAGCAGCTATCCTTCAAATCAGTGGGGGAGACTGTTGTTTATAAACCTTTGTATGACCTGGATGGCAAGTCCTCATCTGGGCTAAGTACAGGCATTCAAAAAGCCTGAGCTTGAATTGCTTGAATCTTTGTAGGTCAGCCTAACCTGTGTAAACTGAACTGTCAAGCAAGTGAACAGACATTCACTTTTGATTCCAGAAATTCAGGCACATGTCTGCAGTGGCTCAGGCTAGAAGCAGGGAAGCACTAGAGCAGCCCTCTCTTCCCTTCTACAGTGCCTCAGAGGCTGAAGGGAAGCTGAGCTGTGGGGGGCCATGGCCAGGCCCTGGCAGGCTGAGTATGATTGGGGAGGGGTTTAAACCCTCCACCCTGGCCTACAGGGACCGAAGCCAGGGTATGCCTGGAGGTGGAAGCAGCCCTTGCCAGGCTTGGCGCCAAGTGGCACGGGACATGCCCAGCCGATGGCCCAGGCAGTGCCACAAGCAAAGTGGGGGAAATGGAGGGGGATTAAACACACCTGCCTCCCTTCTCCCACTGGCATGGGACCCAGACAGGGTCTGCCCAGCTTTCCCCTCCTGCTCATGGCTCAGTATGGCCCAGGACCACCACAAGTCCCCTCCCAGCTAGGGGCTGATCCCACTGTATCTTCTCAGCCCTGGGCAGGGGTTTCGTTTGTGGAGGCCCAGGAGCAAAGGCCAGAGCAGGGAGAGAGAGGGGAGCAAAGCTGTTCCAAGCCCAGGTAGGGACCATCACAGAGCAGGAGCACAGAGGGATCATGGAATCATGCTGGCAGAGGCTCCATCCTGGACATGAGCCCCGCCAAGCAGAGGAACCTAAGCTAGGGGTGGGGATGAGGAAGGGGCTCGAGTGTGTTTCCATGCTAGCTTGGGCATAGCCAAGCCAAGCCAAACTGAGCATTCAGCTGCCGGAGCAGCTCCTGCCTGGCAGTCCCTTCTACCTGCTGGAGAGTGGCACCTGGGCCGGCCGCAGACCCTGCAGTGGTGCGCATAGCGCCAGATTGCCTGTACAGTGCCTGGAGATGGACAAAAGTATCAAGAAGCTAGGTAGCGCAATGCTGGAGGCTGAGCCAAGCCAGGTGCCAGGCTCCTTCACTGGCTCCAAGGCAGATGGCCACAAGGACTCGCCAGGCAGTGAGGAGGAGCTGGCCACACCTACTGCCGCCGTACGGTACTTGCTGGATGGCCTCAGCCCCCAGCACTACTACCTGCTGTCCCCCAGGTGCCAAGCAGGGTGTGCCCTGTTCACTCTTCCCTTACTTGGTGGCAGCAGTTCAGCATGGCCCCATGTACCAGATGCCAGGCATGAGGAACCACCCCTACAGCCCTGTGCTGTACCCAGGTGGCTTCCCTGCCACCACTGCAGCTATCTGCTTGCCTGATGGTTGAACGCAGCCTGGCAATGCGGGCACCATGGGTGGGGCCTACCAGTATGGCCAGGGTGGGCCCCACAATGGTGGCAGTGGCAGTCACAGGGGTAGCACCCCACACCTGGTGCCTGGTACAAAGGGCTGTGCTGCACTGCCTCCACAACCAGGTAAGGGAAGAGAGAGCAGGGTGCACCAAGGTTGGTGCCCCACACCCCTGGGTATGTTAAGTAGTGGCACTGGGGACTGAGGCCCTCCAGTGAGTACCGTACAGAGGTAGTGGCAGATGTGGCTAGTTCCTTCTCGCTGCCCAAAGAGCTCTTTTGCTGGTCCACTTTGGAGCCCATGAAAGAGCCTAGTGCCTGGCCCAGCATCACAAGCAGTCAGGTTCTTGGTGCCCTTCTCTAGCTCCAGGTGCTGCTGGAGCACGCCAGAGCCATGCATGCTTCTGCAAGAGCCGGGACTGGGGCCAGCCCAGGTGCCGCTCACCAGTGGTTAGAAGGGGCCAACAGGCAAGAGCTACTACTGTAGCTGCATGCTTGACTCGGCTTGGCTTGGCTCTGTCCTGGGCTTATGTGGACACACACTTGAGCCTCTTCTTCTCCTGCCCCTCCCTCCCCCACAGCCTGGATCCCTCTGCTTGGCAGGGCTCATGTCCAGAATGCAGTCGTCGCCAACGCGATCCCTCTGTGCATGTCCCAACCCAGGTTTGGGGCCGGTTTCACTCCCCACCCTCCCTCTGATCTGGCCTTTGCTTTTGGCTGCCTCAAGAAAAACCCTCACCTGGGGCTGGGAAGGAGTAGTGAGATCACCCCCTGGCTGGGAGGGAGGCTGTGGGGGCCCCAGGCCATGCTGAGACATGAGCAGGGAGGAAAAACTGAGCAAACCCTGGCAGGGAACTCATGCCGGTCAGGGAGGGAAGGCAGTTGGGTTTAATTCCTCGCCACCTGATCCTGCTGTCCCACACCCCGGCCCCCTCCTCCCCAGTGGGTAAAGTCTGGTAGGGGCTGCTCTGCCCCCTCCAGGCAGACCAGGCTTTGTCCCCAGCTGGGTTTCCCACCCCCCTCCGTTGTCAGCCAGCTCTCACTGCTCAGGCTAGAGAGCAGGGGGGCAGGGCCAACCCTGCTCTGCTCGCAGCCCACGGCTGCAAAAGTTCCTGGGATGCTCCTGGTGGACTCTGATTTAACTTGAACCAAGATGGGGTCTAGGACAGATGGTCCCTAAACCAGTTTGACCTAAATTGGGTAAGTCTGATACTACATTCAACCAGGCTTATCTTAAACCAGTTTTAGCAATTTAAAAACTGGTTTATGTGCACTGAACTTCTGTTCTGTTACAGGTTTAAACTAGTTTCTGATCACTTAAGAACTGTTTTATGTGTAACTTCTGTCCCTAGCCCTGGTGTAACAAAAAGAGATCTCTGAACTTTCACAGGTACAATTTCCTCTGGCACTGACACCTGTTTCTTCACTGTGGGTTTGTTACTAATAACATCAACAGCCCAAATTCCCGGCTGGGGAGCACTAGAGTCTACAGAACCACAAAAGGTCAGGAGTGAACTATATTGAAAAACCTCAAGCACATTTTACTAGCCCCTTGAAGACACATTTAGTACATTTTAGAGCTGTTCTTGTTCTAAATGATATCAAGAGCCACAATAAAACTGAAATCCAATTCATCATTATCAGCTCCATGCATGATTACCATTATTACTATAGTATGTTTCCATTTATAAAAGGCATTTAAATATCACTTCTTATTCCTAAGGCTATCTCTATTAGGCTGTTCTTTTGGGGATTTCTCTGTCTTTACCTTTAATCTATTTCTCTGTCATTCCAGACTGTATTGGTGTTCTGTTTGTCTTTTAAAACTAGTTGTTTTAAACAGTACTGGAATGCTGTAAGGCAGGGGTTTCAAAATTGACCTGCCCCCCCCCAGGAACCTTGAAAGCCTGATCTGTAACTGGCAGGGTGAGCAGCAGTGGGGTGGGAGTTAACATAGCCTCTAGTCACAGGATAGACCATGGAAAGGGGTATCCAACTGGGCTCTGAATCCAGGAATTTCATGGCTAGCCACAGCCCTGCTCACTTTGCCCCCAAATTTGCCCTTGCAGGAGCCCCACAGGCCAAGTGAAACAGCTTAGTGGGCCAGATCCTGCCCACTGGCCAGATCTTTAACATAACTGCTTTAAGGCTGTCAGATACAAAAAAACCCACTAATATTTCACCTGTGCCACTTCGTATCACTATCCATTAGTGTTACAGTTTAACACAAACAAGTCTGAACTGAACAGAGTATCCTCTCCACTCTGCAGGCAGGCAAACAGCTATGTAAATGACCTGACACCCTGCTTGCTTGGGAGGGTTCCCTTTTTTATGCTAGCTTTAAAAATACGAAACCAGAAGTAGGAACCATTTCCACTCACAAAAGAGTATGCTTGTGAGCAAGTTAAGACAAGACATACGATACGCTTTGTTTTAAGTAAACTGAGCAGAGAAGGTGGGGCTTTACTCAACACTTTGAATATCAATACACTTTGGTCATTGGACAATCCAAGGTAGGAAATTTCAGTCTGGAAGCTACTGTAACAAAGATGCTCAAATTTAAATTGAGAACAAGTAAAATGAGATGTTCTTAACTGCAGCAGCACATAATATACAGAATACGATAGATCACTGGTACAAACACACACCACTGAAGACAGACTCCCCTGTTCTACCTCTGGGATAGCTTCTGGGTGGTCTTTGTGGACATGACCCATACAAAGGACTGACCATGTCAAGAGATGCAATAGATAGAAAATCCCACAATATCTGCTAACACAAAAAAGAAGCAGGTACTTCAAACTCCAACTGCAAGGGAAAACGTGACTCTCCTTGATAAAATGGTGGGATAATTTTCTCTACCAAATGGGTTTTGTCACATTTAAGTCATATGAAAGCACTGACTTTCTTCTTTGCCTTTAACAGCAGTAAACATTTTTTCCCCTTTTTTCTCTAGTCTGGGTCAAATCCCAATGAGCAGGTGTGCATAACACAAACCAATACAATCATCATTCTGTGTTAGCAGTATTTGCAGAGAAGTCCATGTGACATTTACTGAAACGAAATGCATAAAACATACTTGTTTTCATTCATCAGTGTGAAGCATAAAGCTTTTCCACAGTTTTAAAGCAGATGGTGTTCAAAAGCAAAATGAAACACAAATGACTGTGCAAATTACCAAAAAAAAAAAAAGCGTGATTTGAGTGGGTAAAGCACACAAAGAAACAATAGTTGACATATTCATTTAACTCTACTTAATTACTCTTTAATTAGTAAGTATTAACATGTGTAACCAGAGATTTAGCTTGTTTTAAAATATATTTAAACATAATAACATGGTGTTTTGTTATACAGAACTTTTGCAAAGTGTGCTAAAAGGCTGCCCTTAAACCATATAATAAAGAGCTAATGTTTTCAAATGAGTGCTATTTTATAAAAGAAAAGTTGGGGCTCAATCGTGCCACCATGTGTTAAATACCTTACACTACAAAGAGTCCCAGTGATTTTTGAAGTGTTTTTGAGTAGTGACGTTATATACTACTCAAAATAAGCAAGGGTGGCAGAGTCTAGCCTACAGCTAGTAGTTTTTAGGAATTTAATCAGCATGCAACAATAATTTTGATGTCTTACAGACACAGAAAGTTTCAAAACAATTTAAATACTTCAATATTAAAGGTTCGCCATTTTGTTAATTCATGGAAACATTTTCTCCTGCTCCCTGATGGCAGGTTTAAAATTTAGTAAATTCAGTCCTAATAGCCTTGGCAGGGTCCATTTAGCTAATGCTGAACTAGTACATACTTGCAGAGTTTTGTTGATGAACTAAATTACTAAATTCACTATACTAGTCTAATTCTAACTATGTGCCATATAGTTACCTCAAGAAACACGTCTCATTCCATGTCATTTTAAAACTGATTGTCATAATTATCAGGGGCAGCATCGTAGTGTGCATGCCGTGTTTAGCTTTACACTGGAAAATATGGTTAGAAAAGTATGTGGAAAAAAACATACCCAAACTATAAATATTTACCTAGATGGTATTTCTAACACACTTTGAAGATGAAAGCTGCTTGTCAATCGTTACATTTGGTGTGGGAAGCTATAACATGTTCCAGTAAGCGACCCCTTAGTAATATGGTTAGTAACTCCATGTGCAAATTATTACAGGCAAAGGCAGCAGAATGCTTCAACTGAAATGTTCAAGGATCTTTTATGTAATTCAAAGTATTCCAGGGGTTTTTTTGCTTATTCAAAATAATTCTCTTCTCCAGGGAAAGTAACACCCCCTTTGCCCCCCAAAATTTCCCCCTAAAAATACCTTTTCTGATCAGCCCTAGTTATTGCATGTTTTTTTAAAAACTATTTTTTGGGGTAGAAAAATACTTGTAAAATGTTAGACAGTTCTGAAAGCAGGTAAGGGTGATTCTCTTTACTGAGAAATACAAATGATGTTTCTTCTGTTTGAGCTACTAGAAAAGGGTAACAGAACAGGGGCTAAGGAATTTTACATAGATTCACAGAAGTTTAGGGCTGGAAAGATGTAATGCGATTGTTGGGTCCAGCCCCCATGCTCTGGGCAGGAAAAATTGCTGGGGTCAAATAACTTTGTTATGTTACTCAGTGTTCTGGTCACCATAAAGCAGTAAACTAAAAATCCTCTGATTTGAGGGTAATTTAAATGGAAAACATGCCCTCAAATACAGCATAGTACGGATCTTCAGCTTCCTGTATTTAATTTGTTTCATTTCCTAGTCCTTGGTTCAGAATCAAAGAATGCTCACAGGCTGCACACTAAGATATTTCAGGCTTAAAGTTGCATTTAGTTTCACTCCTCAATACTAAGAAACTTAAATGTAAAAGCAGTATTAACAAGTATTACAATAATTATTTGCTGAATGAAAACTTACACATTCATTAACAAATAAATTACACCTCAAAAACCTGGGATTCAAAGGTATATATTTACACTGATTTCAAGGAGTCAACATTGGAAATCTGGTGGGTCACTATAGAGAGGCAAGCATTTTTGCGGGTGATAACTTTTATTTGAATTCACAAAGCCCGTTATAATCTCTTCAT
The DNA here is from genome assembly GCF_030867095.1 of Alligator mississippiensis. Classification (NCBI taxonomy): domain Eukaryota; kingdom Metazoa; phylum Chordata; order Crocodylia; family Alligatoridae; genus Alligator; species Alligator mississippiensis. Next base: position 110,457,257 of record NC_081826.1, read on the forward strand.
CCCAGAAATCAATTATTCTGGCAATGTTTTAATAAGTATCTGTACGTTTCAATCACGGCCACCACTGTATTGTGGTTAGTACTCTGCGTTGTGGCCACAGCACCCTTCATTTTTGCTGCTCTCCTGTGGCTCAGAGGTTTGTGTACTGAACTACTGATAGACTGTGAGTCAAAGGCTGGGTGTGAATCACTGAGAGTTACCCTGAAAAGGCAGCCCTGGTCAACTCAAAAGCCTTTGGCTGTTTAGTTCAGATGGTTAGAGCATGGTGCTAATAACATCAAGGTCACAGGTTTGATGCCCAGTTGGACTAGATGATCCCTTGCAGTCCCTTCCAGCCTTAGTTCTCTATGAAATATTCCTGGGAGTTGTAGTCCAAATTAACAGTTACCACAGACTGCCCCTGGGTTTTTCCTGCTGTTACACATATTACATTCACATTACAATTCAGGTTTGGTTGCAAATTCAAGAGATTAAATGGAGCAAACAGACAAACCACAAAAATATTTTTTAATCTCTCTTTCCTTCTATGCTAAGCCTAACAAGCAGACAATTTTCTAAACTTTTCCACATCAAACATTTTCCTAGAAACTGTATGGACTAATATTGACCATGGGTAACAACAGCATTAGATGACACCTCCTAACAGATAGGCACAACATAATAAACAAAATGAAAACCTGCACATAAGCCAGGGCACCTTAATATAAGAAAAACTAACTACTCCACAAAAACAAGTAAGATGGAGCAACTGCCTCACCCTTTTTCATTTTGAAAGTTCTTTTATTCAGAGGCTATGTAAGATTTACAGGAATTGAAAAGTAAAACCCTACTGAGAAAAGCATTTCCTTTTATAGAGCCTTTTGCGTTAGGAAGATCAGTGTTTCAAGAACCTGCCAATAAGAGATTATAGTTTTACAGCTCAATCATCAGGAAGCCTCTACAGCTTCAGATATAATATCAGCTTTCTACAAAGTTTTAAACAACCACTCAGTCAGGTCACAACCCTAGAACTGAATATAGTCACAAACGTGTCTATCTACAGTGTTTCAACGGAGCTGCGTACAAACAAGAGACCTGCGGCTACCTGCCAAATCAAGGCCATGTTTCCTGTGCCACTGCTAAGCAAGGATTTTTTATGATGCTTCAGGAGGTTAGAATTAGGATTCTAGACACCAAATGCTGGAAGGTGGCCTTCACGGTAACCTTTCTACCTACACAGAGAGCTCACTTTGGCAAGAACAGCAGGGTTAATGCCTGTGGAACAAAACTGTCAGAGACCTCTTTGCAACTGACACTGCATTTCTGAATAATGCAGAAGTAGCGATCGTTTTTCCCCTTGGTTCCGAAGTTTATTTTGTTCTTTTAAGCCAGCAAAGAAACAAAAAGAGGTAGAATGACAAACATCTGCTACGAGCCTGAGTAAGGCCTAGAACAACGCAGAGGTTTGCAGACTGAATTTTACTTGAAGACATATTAATCATTACGATACATGGGAGAAAGAGTAGGAAGACTAAATAGTATTTTTTTAGTACATTTTTCAATTGATTTGAGTCAATGTTTACTTAACCCTTTGGCTGGATTAGGCACTCAAATATCATTAATTGCAATGAAAACTGAGACACAGGGGCCTGAGAACAGCAAAAAACCCTGTCAGTAAACACTGGAAGACTGAAATAGGGAAAAGACTCCTAAGTCCCAGGCTCAGGAAAGAAATTTGAAGGCGTCTGATCATGACAGTATGCTAGGTTTATATTTTTCACTAAATATACTGAACTGTTTATGCGTCTGTAAATAGGATCATAGGAAAGTAGAACTAGGAGAAACCTCATGGCTAAGTCAAAAAGCTGGAAGCTGAATAGATTCAGTCTTTGCACGTTAGTCCAAAATGTCCAGATTAAATTGAAACAGAAGTGAACAGACCTTTGACTCCGGATATGCAGCCACATGCCTGCAGTGGCTCAGGCTAGAAGCCAGGGGTGCTAAAGCACAGCTCTCTGGCTGTGTGTTCGCTTCCACTTCCTGCTGCCCCCGAGGTCTTTGGGATTTGCAGTCCAAAATTATAGCAGCAGGACTCTGTAGGGTTGCTCATCACTTCCTCTGCCTGCTTCCAGGTGCCTCTGGGATTTGTAGTTCACAGTTGCAGCCAGCAGTAAATTTGAGTGAGGGAAGGGGTGTTTAATCTCCCTCCCTGGCCCCAGCTCCCAGCTGGGGTTTGTCTGGGTTGGGGGGCAGTCCCCCCCGTAGACTGGGCTGCATCCCCAACAGGCTTGCCTCCCCCACCCCCTTATCAACCAGTCTTCACTGCTCCAGGTAGGGAGCAGAGGGGTGGGGCCAGCCCTGCTCTCTAGAGCAGACAGTGCAGCCCAGTCCAAGGCTGCAAAGCATGCTGGGGGACTGATTTAAACTTAAACCAAGAAGGAGACTGGGACAGAAGTTTCATAAACAGGTTTGACTCAAATTAGTTAAGCCTGATACTACAACTCAACCAGGTTTATCTTAAACCAGTTTCAGCCATTTTGAAACTGGTTTATGTGCAGTGAGCTTATGTTCTGTTACAGGTTTAAACCAGTTTCTGATCATGTAAACCAGTTTATGTGCAACTTCTGTCCCTAGCCCATGAGGTTTCAGAGATTTATAGATTTCATAGACATTAGGGCTGGAAGGGACCTCGGAAGATCATCGAGTCCAGCCCCCCGCCCAAAGGGCAGGAAGTCAGCTGGGGTCATAGGATCCCAGCAAGATAAGCATCCAGTTTGCTCTTGAAGGTGTTCAATGAAGGCGCTTGAACCGCCTCTGGTGGCAGGCTGTTCCAGACCTTGGGGGCTCGGACAGTAAAGAAATTCTTCCTTATGTCCAGCCTGAAACAGTCTTGTAGTAGTTTATGACCATTCGGCCTAGTCGTCATCCCTTGGGGCGCTCTGGTGAACAAACGTTCCCCCAGATACTGGTGGTCACCCCTGATAAACTTGTAGGTGGCCATCAGATCACCTCTGAGCCTGCGCTTTTCCAGGCTAAAGAGCCCCAGGGCTCTCAGCCTGTCATCGTAGGGTCTGCTTCCCTGACCTCTGATCGTGCACGTGGCTCTTCTCTGGACTCTCTCAAGCTTCTCCACATCTTTTTTTAATTGTGGAGCCCAAAACTGGATGTAGTACTCCAGCTGCGGCCTCACCAAGGCCGAGTACACGGGGAGAATGATGTCCCAGGATTTGCTTGAGAAGCATCTATGGATGCAAGCCAGCGTTTTGGTCGCTTTACTAGCCACAGCATCGCACTGCAGGCTCATGTTCATCTTGTGGTCAATGATGACCCCCAAGTGTGGTCAGGTCATTTAGTACGACCAGCTGCTCAGGGCAGGATCATTCTGACTAAACCATTCAACTCAACTGTCTCTCTAATCTGCTTTTGAATATTTCCAGGGATAGAGATTCCCTCACTTCTCTAGGTAAACTGTTTCAATGCTTGGCAACCTTCATAGTCAGAAAGTTCTTCCTAATGGCTAACCTAAACTTCCTCTAGTGCAGTTGTAATGGACAAAACTAGGAACAGCCACAGAGAAAAGTAATCTCCATCCTCTTTATAATTTTTCTTCAGAAATGTGAGGGCTGTTATCTGAAAGCTCCCCCTGTCTTCTCTTCTCTAGACTAACTGGCTGCATCCAGATGAGCATGGCCATGCGGTATGTGGTGCCGCAAACATGTCTGCAGTACCATATGCTGCACATTTAGATATTCTTCATGCTGCGAGGGGGGGAGGCGACGGCGGCACTGAGAATGGGGCCTACAGTGAACTCTAGGGTGACTGCAGCCCCCCTCCCTCCCGTAACCCCTCCTCCCAGAACTGGGCTCAGCTCACAGCAGCAGCCCCACATGCATATCTGGGGGACACATGCCCCCCATGCCCTCCTGGGGTGCAGCTCTAATTATAACCATGTGGATTCAATTCAGAAAGGCCTTATGACAAATGTTTTTTAATGTTACCTGTGGTATAGGTCTTAAAAATTAAATAGCTGCTGCTTTAAAACATCATGCAGAAAAACAGTATGTTCTCATGCAAATGAGTTGCTCACTAGCATACTGGGTTTTTATTCATGTGGCAGATTATACAATTTAAATAGTTAAAATGAATTGCATTCTTTAGCACTGTACATTATGAAAAGGAACACAGAAAATGTGTTGATATTTGTAACACAATTTTTATTACAATAAAGTTACTTCTAGTTTTATTCATATGAATGTTTTACTGTGTTAACATACAACACTACCAAAAAAAGAGCCATCTTACAAGGACAACAGCATTATTTATAATTATTAAAATAAAGCTTTAATTTGGAGTCAATAGAGAGATTTTAGATTAGTGGTTAAATAATTTACTTTTAAAATTTTATGACCAATAGCAAGTGCCCTAAACAACAATTGCTTCATACTCCTCAAAGCATAAAAACATTATTACAGGAGCCATTACAGAAAGAGTTATTTTCTTTCCCCTGTGCAGAACTGTTTAAAAGGCTGCATATTTTGCAGTTCCTTTATCTTATCTATCACATGTTATCCATTGTGGGAGGCATGACCAGAACATGACGAACTGAAACCTTGACTAAATATCGTAACTGCTAGTGTATTCTTTTTAATAAATTTTAAAGTAGGCAGTCTTTAGCTGAGCCAGGAAAAGTGGGATTAATAACCTATTAAATACTTTCTGAGTTACTAAAAATTAAATAAAGAAATTGTCCCTTAACTTCTTGTTAACTGAAAAATATTTTGTCCTTTGCGCTCTCATACTGAGTGGCTTACCAACATTACCTATCACTAGTCATTTAAAAATAAAACAAAATAAAAATGCAAAACCAAGGCATACTTGTAGGAAAGAAATGAATTTTAGCAAATTCAATTTTTTTATTTTATAACTGGGGCAATCAAAATGGGTAAGTTTTTTTCAAGTCAAGTGTCCAAAACCCTGTAAATGCATAAGATTGTTTTGCTTTAATAAAAACACCTTGATATTTTCATTTGGACTTTCTAAATGAAAAGTGTTGTGTATTTTTTTCCTCTATTTTCTGATTTTCATTCTGATTTTGAATTGGAACCAATTTCTAAATGACAACATTTCTTGTGGGACAATACATTCATTTTCCACACAATAACTGCACTAGATCTTATTCTGTCTAACAGGTACCAAAATTATAACTGGGCCTCTATTGCACTCTGAAAAACAAGCTGTTCTTTGGGTGGGTCTCCATACGCAACTAATTCAAAGAAATAAACTCCATGGCAGTTTGAGCCTGCAGACAGTGTCTACACATGCATCTGGGACCATAGGGGGTGCACGCAGGTGTATGTGCATGCTCTGAGCTTGGCAGTGCACCCCCAGTAACAAGGAGCGGCTGACACTGCTGGCAGCATCTGCAGGCAGTCACTACTCACCCCCTTTTCCCCCTGCCGCTAACACCACTGGCAGCATCTGCGGGCGGTCCTTGATCACTGCTGGCTGTTGCCGACGCTTATGGCAGCGTCTGCAGGTGGAAGTTGGCCCTCGTCACCCCTCCCCCCCGGCCGACAACAGCACCGTGGCTGCCTGCGGGAGCTCACTGCTTGCCGCCGACAGCATCACTGCTGCCTACAGAAACTCACCATGCCCCCCAGCCTCCAGGGGCACACAGTGTTAATGCCTGGGACAGCAGCACTTTGAGCCGGGGTGGAATAGTTTACATCGGAGATGCTGCTGCCGGAGTCGACCCTAGGTGGTTATAGGCTCTGGGGCAAATTAGCCTGTGCGGGGCCCCTTTAACACTATGTGGGACCCCCACATAGGCAGGGCACAGCAGTGCCGTAGCAATGAAGTTTGGCACCCGGGATGAGCCGCTCTTCAGTGGACGTGAAGTCGGTGGTGTACAGTGGGGTGCGAGCGGCCAGATGCTTTTTCTGTGGTGCGGGGCTGATCTGGCAGCTCCAGGCGGGCCCCATGGGAGGGGCTCCGGCTGCTCCACCTGGCTCAGCGGGGCCCCCTAAAGCACAGGGCCCAGGGCAGTTGCCCCGATTCACCCTCCCCAAGGGATGGCCCTGTCTCCTGCCCTGATCTTCCCCTGGTTCTGGGTGGCGGCAGAAGGTGGTAGAGAGGCTGGCTGGGTGCTGAAAGTGCAGAGCCATGTGGCTAGGCAGTAGGCAGAAGTCTAGTCCCCTGCAGCTTGGGCTGACCAGGCACAATTTACAACTGTGGTCAGCATCTACATGTGTGTTTAATTGCAGTTAATTACTCCGCCATAAGATAGTATTGTCAGGAATAGTACTGTCAGGTGTTAATTAGTTTACTGTAGCCTAATACCATTGCATGTTTAGATGGTGACACTTTACTCCTCAGCTACTTAGTCTACTTGGCAGTAAAGCACACATGGAAATGCGGCTTTTATGACTTACTCTAAAACAGCAGTTCCCAACCTCGGGTTGCGACCCAAATGAGGGGCGCGGTGGAAATGCCAGCAGCACCACACACAAAGGATGAGCCACATCATGTGCCAAAAGCTCCCCCACCCTCACCGCCACTGCACTCTGCACCCTGCAGTGGGTTGCAGCAAAAAAAGGTTGGGAGCCACTGCTCTAGAAGCTAAAATGAAGATGCCTTTGAAAAGCACCTAACAGTTCGCCCAGGACTTGGGCATGGTATAGTACAAACTCACACTTAAATGCTTAAGTTCCACTTAGACACCTAAAAGGTGAAACGAGATTTGACCCAGGGTGTCAGTTCTTAATTTGCACCTTCCTTTGTTTGCAGAGTAGCATTTACTTTAAATGGAATAATTTACCTTATCTCTGCAAGAAGGACATACATACCTTACTTATAAAACTTTACATAATTATTAATGTACATATTTTTTTTTATAAATAAGGTATCCATGTTTTTCTTGCAGGGGAATATTATGTATTACAATGCTTGTTCACAGAACTGTACAAACATTAAACTTCATACAACACGTTTTGGATGGATAAAGAACATTATTATATACATTTTATCATACAGAAGGAAGACTGGAAAGGACCTCAAGAGATCATCTAGTGAGTCCAACCAAGGATCAACCCATGACCTTGGTGTTATTGTTGATTTGCCCAAGACCATGCACTGCAGTTGTGTCAGATCTGGGTTTACAAATCCAAGCCATAGCTTCGTTGGTAATACAATTTCTCAGGGAACACTGCCTCCTATGGAGATGGGTGCCCTCCTCTGGTATGTATATATATAAGGATTAATAAAGTATAGTTTTATAATGTGATTAACAACATTTACAAATGATACGTTATTTACCCAAACTTTGACAAAAGGAAATAATATTAAAGCTTAAAATGTTGCTCGTCTTGAACACACTGAATGCAGAACTTTGTTTGTAACAATTAACAATTTTTTACTTATTATCTTAATCAAAACATAAACAAAATCCAAAGCAATTCACCACTTAATTCTACATAAAGTCAGTCCTAGGTAAACAAACTCAGTCTACTGCTATGAATTTGAGTTAAGGCATGAATTGAGATTCTGAGGAAATGATTCACTCAGATATCACACCTGGGAGTGCCTCCCAACCTCAGTTGCTGGGTGATTCATTTGCAAATAGACACTATTATTCATACAGAAATAGGGGGAGTTCTCCAAAAAAAGCAAGTTGGTTTTAAATATACTATAAAAATACCATCAAAAAAGCATTTTTAGAAGTACTCTCAAGACTTAAATGTTCCATAATATTAAAAAAAAAAAATTAAAATTGTTCTTACCCTTTTGAAAGTATCAAGGAATGATCTGGCAAATATTTAGACAATAAACCTCATACTCCCTCATACTATATAGCTCATATTTCCTTGTACTATTCTGAACCATTTGACAAGGATATGAAATATTTTTGCGATGGTATAGCTGACAGAGGATAGCATTGTTTTTAATGTCTCCCAAATATTTCTAGAAATAGACAAAAGAGAAAGAGTATAGAAATACAGAAATGTTGTTTTACTGGAAAGATGAATAGCCATTGTCATCTGCTTAAGTAATATATGGAAGCCAGAGATTCAAGAACAAGAGAAGATCCAGGTACATTTATGGAAAAGAAGTCACACTGCAGGTGATGACTAAGGCCACATCTGATCATAGCAGCCTGCCATCTTCTACCAAGGCACAGGAAGAAACAAAATGTTAGTTTTTTAAAATGTCTTTCAGTTGAGCACAGTTCAGTACCCCTTTTGTGATCCATTAATGTGGCTTTCCAAATGTTACACATCGTATACCAAGCTCGAGCCCTTTTAAAAAGCTTACTAGAATAGTTTCCCAGCTTATTTTAGTCATAGACAATGTATTAGGGTTGTCATAGAGGCATATGCATTAAGTTGTCCGAAGCAAAAACAAATCCAACTTAGCCTGTTACATGTTCCCCGTGCACACCCCTCTCCCCTCATTTCCTGGGTATACCAGGACAGTGTTGGAGCTTTGTCATCCCAATCCTAAAAGACAATGTGAACAGACTGAATCAGAGAGACTCAGATGACATTGCTAACTCCATCCACTTTGGATGAACTATAAATATCACTCAGTATGCCAGACTTGTATTTTTGCTTTTATTCCCTTCCTTTTTCCTTTCCACTTTCTTTTCTAACTCTCTTTCTGCCTTTTTCAGTAACTCAGCCTTTACTTGCCCAAGCCATTTTTTTGCATCAACTATTCTGAGCCTGTAAAAAGGCAGATAAAAGCAATGTCAGAAAGCCTGTTGATACAAGTGTCTCAGGTCTCAGAGTAGCTGATAAGACTGTGCACCCTGCCTATCTCTTCTGTAGCAGCAAATTTGCAAGTGAGAATCAGCAAGGAAAACAAGAAGCTAAATTGCTATGCCTTGTTCTATTAGTTTTGCTTTGCCTTCACAGAATCAGGGTTGGACATCATATAATAAAGGGGAAAATGTGGTAATATAAATGAGGGATGGAAAAAATCATTAGGTAATCTGGTCTATTCTTTACTTAGCACTGGGTCTTGACTGTACATGTGAGTGTATGTCTATGTGAGAGAAAGAGAATCATAGGGTGGTAAAGGACCTCAAGGGTCATCTGGTTCAACCCATGGCATGAATGCAAAAACTCATCCCTGAAGAGGGATGCTGCAGCAAATTTTATAGAACATAATGAAGAAATACCCTAATACCTTTCATTTATACTTTGGATGGTAAAACATCTCACACCAGGTGGCTGAACTACAAAGAAAGATTTATAATAGTTTCTGGTCGTTCACGTCCTTCAGTAGTTCACAAGTGGTACGGTTTCTGTTACTGATCAGGTGGTTGCTGTTTGAGGCCCTGTAAAGTAGTGCTGATGCTCTAATATTTAAGGCAAAAGATAAAGCATTTCAGATATTCAAATTAATTTAAAGATTTGAAGCCTGATGCCTGACACCTGCATAATTCTACTCCTGGGTAAAGTGCCCAATGATCTGTTTCATGGGACAGTATTTGTAACCTATTTTATATTCAGGAGGATTATGTGAAGTAATATTAGTAATCTCTGGGAAAAGCTGTGTTTTCAAAGGCATACCAATTAAAAAAATCAAAGTCTCTAGCCAGCAAAAAATTAAGTGCCCTTTGAATATTAACTAAAAGCCTTTGTACTTTAACTTTGGTGGCAAATAGAGCATGAAATGAAGCACGTTTTCAGCACAAATCCTTCTCCATCCACGAGAGAGGCCTATAAAGTCTATTGTACTGGTGTTAGACAGAATGTGAATGTGGGGTTAGAGGGGGGAATTGACAGAAAATCTGCCCCCCCCCCAATCTATAAAGTGAAGCTTTGAGGGCACCTAGATCCACTGCAATATAGATACACTCGCCATTTTTCCTTCTGTTTTCCCACCCCTTTCACACTAACTCTTCCCAATGACAGGAAATCAGGGAGTGGCCAAATGTTCTGTAGCTGGTATGCTTCAGTAGTGGCCCCAGAATGTGGTTCCTTAACCTTAGAGGATTTTGTTCTCCAACCACCATATTGAACACAAGGAGGGTTAGGTTTTGGGTGCATGTAAAAGCTCACACTGCTTTAGCTTATTGGCAAGAAGTAACAAAAAAAATCAACATCTTAAATTGAGCACTGCCAATTGCAAGGAATTCATTATACACTAGCTAGTTAGTGTACCTGGGAAACACACCAACAACTGAACTGTGTCCTTTTTTGTTGTTTTGGGAGAAAGAAATCATTAAGCCAAAATGACTTGACACTTAAATAACAGCTCAACCACACCAAAACTGTGTTCACGAGAGACATTCTCGTGCATGCAATTTTTGGCAGTTTAAGCTGCAGAATAAAGTGTGATCCAGAATGTAATAGATTTACCATAAAGAGGTAAAAATTATTTAAACAAAGGTCAACTTCTATAATAGTTACAATGCCTGCTTTAACACTGCTTCAAGATGTTACCCATGCTACAATATTACCTTAACAACTTACTATGGTCATCCTATAGTTGGACAGGTAATTTCACATAACAATGTTAAAATACAGAAGGAAGACAATACTTGTGAAGGATATGGGAAACATTTGTCGCAGGTCATAAATATTTGTCTGTTATTATGTTTGTTACATGACTATTAAGGGTTCATTCCAGCAGGAATTTTTGCAGGAGGGAACGATAACTTCAATACCTCTATTTACTGATGCTTAAAAAGGGAGATGGTAGTATCATGTCCTCTGACCATACTGAGATCAACTTTTTGGCTGATGAAGGCAAAGTCCAAAGTTTTATTTTCAGGAGAACACAAGCTAGGGACTGATAAAACAGCAGTCCCTGAAGCACAAGGGAGAGAGCAGAAACTATCAGGGAGAAACTGGAAGCAAAACCAACAAGTCTCTACATAAGAAAGTTGGAAAAATTCTTGGTAAAACAAGCTGTGCGCTGGCTTAAGTAGACCAACTTTTCTTGTTCTGCTTTTTCCCTACAGCTGAGATTAAATAAAAAACTGTCCGTGCTGTTTCAATATATTTCCTACTGGTCACAGCTCCAAGCAAGGAAGGAACTCCAAGCAACTAGACCTGTCAAGCCTGGTGAGTAGTCACTGTTAGTCACAGGCCTTCAGGTCAGTACCCTATCTAAGAGCAGAAGACATCACCTAGGAAGGGTACAATCAGAGTGAAAGGAATTAGAGATGCGATTGGTCCTGAACCATGACATCAGGTAAAAGATATAACCAGACAATGACTAAGAATCATAGTGTGTCAAAACTGTCAGGAATAAGGAACAAAAATCCAATGTACCCAGCCTTTATGACAATGATGCTATTAGTAGAATGACTAATGAATTTTTTTACTAATCTTTTAGAAAAGAAATGGATCAATTACCGTGAGTGAGTGGGTGAAATGAATTTTGCAAGATTGATATGACAATGACAAATACTTGACACTAAAAGTCCAAGTAACCAACTAATTAAATCACAGCCATATTACATATCTCTTTTGTTAAAGAATGTTGCTTTTTTCAATCAGTAATGAGAAAAAAACCCAAACAAGCAAATGACAACGTAATTTTTTTATACATGGCTGCTGTCACCAGTAGTATTAGAGAAGCAGCTGTCTGTAGCTGCTTATTTAGATTTGTGTGCAGTCTAAGAACAGAGACACCCAAAAGTTCTAGACATCCTTGATGCAACTTAAAACCCAACAAAATTAATGCCCAAACATAACTGAAGTGTAAAAGTACAATTCAAAGTACCCACTATCAACAAACCAGACAACTTAAAAGTTCATGTCACCCTCCAACTCTGCCAATTCCTTCCCTCTCTGTGTAAGTGCCTGCAGAAAAAATGAGCTTTGTAGACAGGGAATGAATTCCAAAGCAATGGGACCCTCACAGCATATGCCCAGTAAGAAGCCCATTCGCATCAATGCTCATAGATCAAGTGCCTGCTGTAGATGATGGATTTGACACAAAGAGAGATGCAATTTTTCCTCAGATAGATCCAAAGAAAAATGGTGGCAAGCTGATTTCTTTTTTATCTACCCTACTTATTGCTGCTGCTACGGGAGTTTCTTGGGTCACTGGGGGGTTCATTAGTCCCTGTGAGCTGCTACTGTTTTGCCGAAGGTTTTTACTTATACACAACTCACAGCAGATCATATTAATTAAATGTGAAAGCCTATGGGACTGCAATCGTTGGATTATGATTTTTTACACAGACATCATGGATTCAAAATTTTGTTTCCCACATCAACCCTTGTGTAGAAGAAGAATTTTGCTTTAGTAGATATGCATTTTGGAGTCCTTTATGCCTCTATATTGTAGAAGAGGTGGAATTTTGCAAAATGGTACAAGTATAGGAAGATGTAAGTTACACTGCTCATACCAGTGGATTTAATTGCCTCTCCAGACAGAGAACTTGCCATGCAAGTAAGAGCCAAAAGTGATTCCATCATAAGAAAGGGCAGTTTTAATTCTCCCCAGAGGGGTGGAGGTATCAAACAAACAAATTGCCTCATCACTAGGCATCCTGGTTTTCCCTGATTTAAAAAAATCCCCAATTGTCGGTTTAAAAAAATGTAACCCCAAATCTACATTTTTCCGTGATTTAAATGAAATTAATTTAAATGAAACTAACACATAGATGAAAGGCTAAAGCAGCGACCAAACTTAGACTAGCAATTGGAATCAAGGACAACAAGAAGTCCTTCTTTAGGTACACAGGGAACAGGAGGAAAACAAATGGGAGTGTGGGGCCATTGCTCAACAACTCAGGAGAGCTGGTTACTGGCACCAAGGAAAAAGCTGAACTCCTGGATGACTACTTCGCCTCGGTGTTTCACCGGACCAAGGGGAAAACCATGCCAGGTAGAGTAGAGGATGAGCATGGTAGGAATAATCGCCTTCCTACTATTGCCATAGAACTGGTGTATGATCGATTAATAAAATTAGATGTATACAAGTCAGCAAGACCGGATGATCTTCATCTGAGAGTGCTGAAGGAGCTGGCTGAAGTCATTGTGGTACCCCTGGAAAAACTCTTCCACAACTCGTGGTGTTCTGGAGAAGTCCCTGAGGACTGGAAGAGGGCCAATGTTGTGCCCATCCACAAGAAGGGCAGGAGGGAGGACCTGGGTAACTATAGGCCAGACAGACTAACTTCCATCCCAGGGAAAACCCTAGAAAAATTAATCAAGGAGTCTATGTGCAATAGGCTTGCAGAAGGTAGGATTCTGAATGACAGCCAGCGAAGCTTTGTCACAGGCAGGTCTTGCCTTATCATTCTCATCTCCTTCCATGACCAGGTAACTCGCCACCTGGACATGAGAAAGCAGGTTGACATTGTATACCTAAACTTCCAAAAGGCCTTTTGATCTAGTATTACATGATGTCCTCCTCAGAAAATTGGAGGATTGTGGGTTTAACTCCAAGACAGCCAGGTGGGTGAGAAACTGGCTGCAGGATAGGACCCAGAGAGCTGTAGTGTCATCCTCTACGTAGAGTTGTAGAGAACAGATCTGTGTCATCCTGGTAAGAAGTGGGCAGTGATGCTCCACAGGGGTCGGTGCTCAGTCCAGTACTTTTCAACATCTTTATTAATGATTTGGATGTGGGGGTGAAGAGCTCACTGGCCAAGTTTGCGGATGACACCAAGTTATGGGGAAGTATGGTCATGCTTGAAGATAGGCTACAGTTACAGGCGGACCTAGATAAGATAGCAAGTTGGGTGGATCAGAACCTGATGAAGTTCAATGTTGAGAAATGTAAAGTGCTCCACCTCAGGATGAGCAACCCCCAACACACCTACAGGCTTGGCGGCACCGAACTGACTAGCACCACAAATGAAAGGGACCTAGGGGTAATAATAGACCACAGTATGAATATGAGTCAGCAGTACGATGTTGTAGCCAGTAGAGCAAATAATACTCTGGCATGCACCTCCAGAAAAACCAAGGAAGTGATTCTTCCACTCTACTCAGCACTGGTGATACTGTAGCTGGAGTACTGTATCCAGTTCTGGGCACCACACTTTAACAAGGATGTGAACAAGCTTGAGAGAGTCCAAAGAAGAGCCACCTGCATGATCATACGGCATGCCATACGAGGAAAGGCGGAGGGACCTGGGACTCTTCAGCTTGAGGAAAAGAAGGCTGAGAGGGGATCTGGTAGCAGCTTACCATTACGCTAGGGGAGTACATCAAGGGCTCGGTGAGCAACTCTTCACCAAAGGGAAACCAGGAGTAATAGTCACAAACGCCTGTAAGATCGATTCAGGTTCACTATTAGGAAAAATTTCTTCACAGTCAGGGTGTCCAGACTGTGGAATAAACTCCTTCCAGAAGTGGTGCAATCAGCTATCCTGGAAATCTTCAGGAGGAGACTAGACAGTCACCTTGCTGGGGTCACCCGACCCCCAGTTATCTTTCCTGCTTGGTGCAGGGGGCTTGGACCCGATCATTTTCTGAGGTCCCTTCTGGCCTTACAATCTATATATACATCATGGTGTTTCATTTTAATCATGGAAAAATGTGGATTTGAGTTTACTTTTTTAACAGAAAATTGGGGATTTTTTTTTAAATCAGAGAAAACCAGGATCCCTGCAGTCATCACACACATTCCTAGTTGTGAGGCCTTCAAGCACCATTACAGACTCAGGGGAAGATGTTGGTTTCTTTTTCACCTCTACCCCTACTGGGTTTTCTTCCATTGGAGCCCACTAGCAACAGAGATCTTGAGATGAAATTGGCACTTCATGTATTTGCATTTTAAGTTTATTTACAATTCATCCATGGGCAAACTGTTCATCAATAAGAACATAAAACTGGGCAGCTGCAATATTGCTGAGGATTATGTTCACAGAAATTCAGTTGCAACTGTTGAAGAAGCCATAACTTTGAACATACTGACGCTCTGCATTATGACACATTAATAAAGCTAAGTGTTCCTTCCCTACCCCTATGCTAAGGAGGGAATAGACAATAATTAATTGACTTTTACTACACATTCAAATTAGAGAACTTATTTCTGCACTGGATTTCCCTACAGCACTGGGGCAGTATTTGATGTGTGATATGGGAGAGGAACCCAACTGCACTTAGGTTCTGCAGCATAGAATATAGATCTTTTCCTAGGATATTCTGGGCATGCATTACTTCTGTGCCACTGCAGAGGTCTCAAGCATTAGTGGCATCTCAACTTCCCCTATTCTCTATTTTTGGCTTGCAAACAGCTTTGCCTCCTGAGGACTGAAATACTTTAGTGTAATCCAAGTTATAGGAATAATTGTCTGAAATGTAATGGTCTGCGACATACAAGAGATTGGTTTAAAATATCTAATGAGCACTTCTGCTCAGTAGGTAAACAAAGAGATTTAACCAGGTATGTATTTGAAAATTCTGCACATAGGTCAAGTAGACACAAAATACATTTCTTTTAAGAAGTAATTGGCAAAACAAGTGCAGCTGAGGTGGTTTCTTTCCAAAATTCCCTTTAGACACTTGGATGAGGGGACACATACAGAATTTGGAGTTTCACACAGCTAGCTTATAACCATTTAGGAGAAAACAGCAAAACTGCTTGTCCCTAAGAACACAATGCTCAAAATGGCACGGCTGGTAAGTCACATTTCTTTATGTATGCCAAAGGCATTTGCTCTTTTAGAAGTGCAGCAATTTTCCCAAGCAGACAAAAAAAAAAAATACTACTCTCCGAAGCCCACTAAATTAACACTGGGCACACTGAATGTTAACAAACTCTCTTTGGGATCTTACCCTTAGGCTAATGAAAAGCTTGAAAATTTCAATCTGAAAGCCAATTATTTTCTAAAAATATGAGCTTACAGTTAAAAAACCTCTGTTGCAATTGTATAGCTGCTAGGAAGGCTGTAAAAAGGTAAAATTGCCTTCGCTAGATAAATCCATCTGTTCTTATTGTACTTAGGCAGCTTTTTCCCAAGTTCTTCTCTATGGTAAGGGACAGAAGTTACACATAGACAGTTTAAGTCAGGGGTTGGCAACCCCTGGCACGTGTAATGAGTGTGGCATGTGAGGCCATTTTGCTTGGCATGCCACAGCCAGCCCCAACTCTGGGTAGCTGCTGCCAGCAACGGAGCCCGAGCTGATCCCAGCAGGGCTTGCAGCATCCCAGCTGCGTGCTGGGAGCAGCCCAGGATTCCGCCAGGCAGCAGCTCCCCAGAGCCAGGGCCGGCTGCAGCCGAGAGGCTCCAAAACAGCTGTGCCGGGCTCCGGCATCAGCTCTGCATCCACGCGTGAGTGGACAGGGCCTGAGGCAGTGCAGCCCTGGTCTCTCCCCCGCTCCCAGCACGGAGGTGATGAGCCCAGCACAGCTATTTGCACTCTGCCTGCTGCTTGCTGCAGCTGCCCAGAGCCCGGGTTGGCTACAAACAACTGCGCCAGGCTCATCACCTCCATGCCAGAAGCGGGGGGGAGACCAGGGCTGCGCTGCCTCGGGCCCCGCCCGCTCCGATGCACAGCTGCATGCGCTGGTGCAGAGCTGATGCTGGTGCCTGGCACAGCTGTTTGGAGCCTCCCGGCTGCAGCCAGCCCGGGCTCTGGGGAGCTGCTGCCAGCCTGGATCCTAGGCTGCTCCCAGCAGGCAGCTGGGATGCTGCAAGCCCTGCTGGGAGCAGCCCGGGCTCCAGCAGCTACCCAGAGCTGGGGTAGCTGCTGGCAGCCACAGAGCCCAGGTTGTGGGGCAGGGGCTTTGGGTGGGGGGCAAGGGGCAGCAGGGCTGGGGGGCAAGGGGCACAAGCAGGGCATCCTGCCATGTACCCCTTGCCCTCATTTTGTTTTTCTGCCATGCCGGCCCTCTGGCACCTTCCGAGGTAGGCATTGTGGTGTTTTTCAGCACTCCGGCCTAAAAACGTTGCCTACCCCTGGTTTAAGTGATCAGAAACTAGTTTAAACCTGTAACAGAACAGATGTTCAGTGCAGATAAACCAGTTTCAAAATGACTGAAACTAGTTTGAGATAAACCTGGTTGAATGTAGCATCAGACTTCACTGATTTAGGTCAAACTAACTGGTTGATGAAACTTCTGACCCAGACCCCTTCCTGGTTCAAGTTAAACCACAGCTCCCCAGCATCCCAGCATGCTTTGCAGCCCTGGGCTGTGTTGTCTGCTCCAGAAAGCAGGGTTGGCCTGCCCCTCTGCTCCCTAGCCAGAGCAGTGAGGGCTCGCTGGAGACTCTAACATTATCTTTCCAAATCTTCCCCAGGGACCCCCGAGGCATGTGCCTTGCTCTGCCTCTTCAGCCTCACCGCTGAGCTGCTTCACGCACAGGCTGCCCCACACTACCTCCTCTGCCAGCCACAGGTTCATCATGCTGCCGGCTGGACGTGGGGCTTGCTCCTGCTCTTGGATTGCTGCTGACACCCCTGCCCCCAGCCAGTCACACACATACATCCCCCTGGGCCCCCACCCAGCTGGATGAGCAGACAGACCTGGCTCTTCCCCTGGGTTTCAAAAAGAACTTTGACTGTCTTCTGTTTAACTTGTAAGTAATAAACTCACTGGTCAGGGTGTACTAAACTAGCCCTTTCAAGTCTCACGTAGTCAGAAGAACCCAGCTGCATTTCTAAGTAGTCTGTGGCTTGCTGCAGCAAGAAAAAAAAAATCTTGGAGCCACTGTTGAAAAAATGGCCCGAGATAAGTCTTCCTGCAAGTGGTATCAGGATTATTCCTCAGAAAGTAATTTACATGGAGAAGAGTGGGAAAGATAGGGTTAGATTCTCCCTGCTTACACTGTCCCTCGGCTGTCTACATTGGCCAGAAGTGGTGATCCCTATGGGAAAGAATAAGTGGATACTAGGCTGTCAGCTGGGGTTTTCCTGGAGGAGAGGGCAGTCTCTCCCAGGCTGTTTCCCCCTACCCCCTCTGTCTGTGCCCCACTCCCTGCTCAAGCCCTACATCAGACCCAGTGGCTGTTTGCCAATGTACCACCTTCAAGGGGCTCAAGAAGCAGGTACGGTGCCAGCACTGGTGCTACAAGCCAAGTGTGTCCATACACGCAGACACACAGACACACATGCACACCATCCCCCCAGAACCACATGTACACACACACACCCTCCCAGGCACGGACACAAACAACGCCCCCCAACCCCCCGACCCACATATGGACACATGGACACATGCCCTCCACACACATGTACACACACACCCACACACACACAATCCATGCTCCCCCATACACACACATACCCCCTGCACACACCCCCCACCCCCTCCACCCACACACACACCCTGCCATATCTCACCTGCCTAATAAATCACATGCAGGCTGAGCTTTCCCCACAGCCTATCTCCCCCAGGCTCCTTTCTGCTCCTCTGCCCAGCCTGATGCTTCACTTAAAAGGAGAAAGTGAAGTGGGTCTGAGCAGCTGCCCACACCCTTTCCAGGGACGTTTGTAGCCCAGGCTTTGTTGGCTGTCCCTGCAGGAGATCTGCACGCCCCTCTCCTCTCCTCTTTGCCAGCCTCAAGCCTCCCTAGAAAAGGCTGATAAAGTGGTGTTGATGAGACAGAGGCTGAGCCTGGTTGACTCAGGGCACCTGGGGGCAGACTGAAAATGACCTTCCTCATTCAGCCAAAAGGTTGCTGAATGACTTTGCCATTCAGCCAAAAGGTCGCCGGAGAGTTTGGATGCAAGATTTAGCATGGCAGTGGCTAGCAACAATCATTTGCTTGGGGGAAAAGGGGGGAGAAAGGACATGGTGGAACATGCAGCAGGGGGCAGCTAGTGTCTTGATGGCTGATGCTTTGGCACCCAGGCTGGGGTCTCGTGTGGACCATGGTGTGGGGGGGAGCTTAAAGCCTCACACTCCCCCTGGCCTCAGCTCTGCTAGCTCCGGGCTGGGGTCTAGCCACGTCTGCACCACTTGAGCAGGGAGGGGGAGGCGGGAAGCCTTGGAGGGCTTCTCTCTTCCCTTCCGTTTGGCAGTGGCTGGCAGGCTGGGTGGCGTGCTCTAGCGCCCCCCCCAGCTTCTGGCCTGAGGCATTGTAGGCATGTGGTTGCATTTCCTGAATCAAAAGTGAATGTCTGGTCACTTGCTTTTCAGTTCAATCTCTGCAGCTTAGAGTAACCTGCAAAGACTGAATCAATTCAGACTTGGGCTTTTTGACTGCACTTAACCTACAAGTGAAAAGCCAGCTGAGAGCCATTTCAGCATTTCAAGTGTTAAACCAAAAGAACTGTCAAGACCTAAAGTCACTCTAGCAATTTTCCCTTCTCCAAGGTCAAAAGATCCTACCTGGCAGCTAAGCAATCAGACTGAGAACTGAGCAGGAGACTGGATCCAATTAGCTGAGCAGCTGGACCTCTGCAAGGAAGGAAGCACATATGTACCTGCTCACCACTCCAAAATGGCATTTCTTAGCCTAATTGGTTAAAATGAGCTTCTAAGGGATACAACTGAACATCTATGATGGTGAATCTCATATTAGGAAGCTGGAACTAAGTCTATGGCACCTGCACTAAATACAGTGGCTCACCAGAGGAGATAGCTCCTCTTTGCCTGGCTCTTTCACATGCTACAGCAAAAGATGCAGGGCTTGATTCCCTCCTACAGTGAAATTCAAAACCAAGAGTTGGGCACCTATGTTCCTTTATACAGTGTACGGGGAGAGCTGAGTGCCTCAAGAAAGGTAATCTAGAATAAAAATCACATGTTAAGCAGATCTCTGATGAAAGCTCCTTACCAGGAAATGCCAAGTACATTGATGTGTCTGAAATTCCACTTGTCTGGAACTGAGGGGCTTGATTCAAGGCCGCAAGAAAGTGCCTCTATTCACTCAGAATCCAGAAACTTCTCCTAAGAGAAGACACCTACACTAAAGAACAGTTGTAGATGCCTTACAGTCTAATTGCTACAGCACTAATGCAGAAAGTTGAAGACATGGATTCAATTAATCCCTCAAGACGAGAGGATTCCACCTCTCTCCTAACTTCGGAGAATATACCCTCACCAGCAGACTGTAAGCTGTTAGTGTGGGATACCCTCCACTGTGTCACTATATGCAAGAAGATGTAAGAAATGTAGGCAAGCAGAAACGCATGGGGAAGACAACAAGCAAAGGGGAGTAGGGCTGATCTGGGTGCTCAGAGCAGTTATCTGGGAATGGAATCCTGGGCTCTATTCCCTCCTCCTAGCACTGTTCATGCATTTTACATTAAAATCGTCATTGTGTTAGCGAGAGCAAGAATCAGAACACTTTTCCCCTAGCTAAAAGGCTTTACTACTAGGCTTCAGAATCTGTTTCTTCTTGCTTAATATCCTTTTGACATTACTTTGCCTAATTTCCTGAAATACTCAGAAGCAGAGCTGCAGGCTTCCAGAGAAAACCAGCATTTGGGGATGACATTTTTGGCTGTAGAAATCTTAGATCCATTTCAGTCTTCCTATGTTTTAGGTGCCTAAGCCCATGAGCTAAACAAGCTCTTCCCAAGGATTGTGAAGAAAAAGACCTTGAGCTGCTGTAGAGGAAATGAAATAGAGGGAGGTACCATACAACATTTCTGGTGGGGTCCAAAGAGAAAAAGAAGAGTTGAAAAGAAGTGGGAAAGAGAAACAGCAAAGGTAGAAGGGAAACAGCAAATGTATGGAAAGAATAGGGAAGAGGGAGAAGCAAGAAACAGTAGAGCACAGCAGACTAATACAGATACAGAAATTATAGATGTTTGCGTGTGAGGGGGGGAGAAGTAGACAGTCAGGAATCACAAACAACAAAAATTCCAGGATGGGTTACCAGCAAGTTCTCACCTTAAAAATCCTAGGGTATGTAGAGACCCAAAAATGAAGAAATGAATAAATATGAAGAAATTAATTTTGAAACAGGAGGTTTCTCTCCTGTTTAGTTTCGTTACCAATGCACTTAATTATCATTACTAAGTAGGCCAATAGCTGAAAAATAATTGAAATATAATCTACAGAATTAGAACCATCTGCTCTTTGCAAGTTGTGAGAGTGAGACAATGCAAAAATGAAATGGATGTTTATAATTAAAAACAGCCTAAGCTAAAATAAGTGAGTCTACAGGAATCCTATGTCTAGCAGAAACTATGTTAAAAGTCATAGGACCAGAACCTCAGCTCCTGCATATCAATATAGCTCCACAGAAATCAAGGCGGACTATGCTGATTTAACTGGCTGCTGGGCATGTCTACACATGCACTTTAATGTGCATTAGCTTATTTTAATGCACATTAAAGCTTCACAAAAACATGCCCTTTAGTTAATGTGCATTAAAATAAGCCAATGCGCCTTTTTCTAGTACTTCACAATGGAAGTACTAAATTCAATGCACATTACCTAAACCGCATTAATGAACGTGCGGACACACCCACAGAGTGTAAATCCTTGTATGCTTTAGCTGATTAACTTGAGTCTGAAAACATTGACAAGTAACGCATCATATGAAAATATTTTCAGCCAGCGCTATTTGCCATATCCTGCAAGGCACTGGTTATTTCCTTCATTCTCGTGAAAAGAAAATCAACCACGCTGTGCTTCATTATCTAAGGCTCTTGACCTAGAATCCTTCTACACGTAACTCCTAAAATAGATTTAGTATTCCAAAGTAGGTTAGATTTTCTATATAATGATGCACCAGAAATAATATACAATAGCACCAGAAAGCTATACACTGTCTACACTGTATCTTACCCAACAGAGTCCTAAACCCTTTCCTACAACAGTAAATCTATTTAACAAGGTGTGAACATCTGCCTTCTACTGTCTCAGTTACTGTCTTCAGATAATAACTGAGATCTCACAGTTGCTTCCCTCATCTGCCAGGTCTCATAAAAACAAATGACACTGCAGACACCACGCTAAGCAATTAGTTACAATTCACTAAATTAAGAAGCAGGTCTTTCAGCACCATGAGGCCAGATTTATCTCCAGTGTAACAGGCAGGAGTAACAGGGGTAAATATGGAAAGGAGCAGAAACAAAAGGACAGGTGGCAGTGATCAGCAGGCCAGTTCAAAACATGCCTTACCTGCAGAGCTAAGCTCAAGCTTTCTACAAGATAGGCATCTACTGAAAACTTGTAACTTTCTTGGTGTCCATGAGAATAGGCTTTCCCTTCTGTACATGTGTACAACAGCAGACATGATCCACAGACCTAACAGATTTGAAAAAGTGTCTAGCAATAGCTCTAAGTATTAGTGTTATATTATAATTCTGCTGTAATGAAGATATTAAGCTGTGTATCACACAATACTCTTGCCTACTAAAGCAGCAACATAACCTCACTTAAACTTTCAAAATTTGGCTTCAATGGAGCATAGGACTTACACTGGCCTTATTGTTGCAAACCACTGGATTTCATCTAAAATGAATATCTTACAAGTAGGTGTTTTTTATCGTAAGCTACTTAACACCGATCAAGCAATTCTGAATTCCAACTTCATTTTTAGGCAGTAGCATTAAAAAGGACAAAACTAAACAAAGCTAAAGGTTTCGCAGAAGGTGAGATGTAATAAAGTCTGAAATTGTAATTGCACGGCAGCAGTTTCCCTTTTAAAGTTGAATGGCTGGAAGTCAGCTATGAATTTCAGCAACAAGAGAGATTGGTTAGTAATATATGCAGCCTTTGTGTTTCAAAAATATATGAAGTCCTACTTGCAAAGCAAGCAGCTTTTTTTTTAAAATTCATTATCTCATGCTTTGAACCTTCCTTTGAAGCAACTTGAAAGCTAGGGAAGCAGATTCTAGCACATATCTGAACTTACATGTTGGCTGATGTGGCTCAGTAGGAAAATGGAACATCAATACTCTGGAACAAGTGGCATAAGACAATTGCAACTAGCACCTTCCAGATCTCAGACATACTCTGTGATCCTTCGTGAGCAGCTTCAGTTAATGGCTAGTATCAAAAGGATGATGGTTTTATATCTTTGATTGACTATCCATATAGTACAAGCCTATTTTGGAGCATGACTGACTTGGCTGAATAAATTGAGTTTAACTAGCCAAGGCAATCATGTAAGTCTGGGATGTCAAAGAAAAGCCCACCAGCCCCATATCAGTGAGGGCTGATACAGCCCTGGTTGCCCCCTGGCAGCTTCGCCCATCACTACTGCTGCAGCCCCAGCTCCTCCACTAACAGCCCTGCTGCTGCAGCTGCTGCCATGTGTCCCATGCTGTTGCCACTGTATGCTCCATGCCAGAGGTATTGCTGTGGCAGAAGACACATGTTGATGGCAGCAGCTCCAGCTCTGGTATGGGGTATGTGACAGGAGTCAGAGCTGCCACTGTCACTGCCTGCACTGGGAGGGAGCTGTTGTTGCCAGAGCCACCCCATACCCTTAGCGGGATCCAGCCTGCAAGGATCTCTATGGTTTGGGTCTGGCCCAGGGGAGGAGGTGAGTTTAACAACCCCCCAGTGTAAGTATATAGGAATTCTTAACCCTGAACAAAGAGACTATATATAATAAGCATAAGAAAACATGCACTCTGGGTCAGAACAATGGTCCATCTAGCCCAGTGTCCTCTTTCTGACCATGGCAGTAGTGAATCCTTTAGAAGTAGAATATATGAACAGGGTATATGTAGAGTGATCTGCCCCTGTCATACCCTCCTTGGCATCCACCATCACTGGTTTAGAGAAGCCTGACTGTTCTGTTTAATAGCTATTAATGGATCTATCACCCCTGAATTTGTCTAGTCCCTTTTGAACATGGCTATACTGTCTGCCTTTACCACCTCCTGTGGCAATGAGTTCCTCAAGTTAACTGCACACTGCATAAAAAGTATTTTTATCTTGTTAGTTTTAAACCTATCGCCTGCTAATTTGAATGGGTGCTTCCTAATTCTAGTATTCTGGGGAATAACAGTTCCCTATTGATTCTGAATGCAAGCTGGAGAAGACTGGAAACATGAAAAAGTCTAGGAGAACTAAGAACCTACAAGAACACTGGGGATAGTAGTGTCTGATACTATTATCTGATGTACAAAGTAAGAAAAACAGCAAGGTATTGTGGCAGTGTGAATGTTGGTGGATTATGCAGAGATAACCAGAAGTGTCTTAATCTTCACATATCATAATATTACAGATGGGAGGATTTTGGCATTTAGGGAACCTATCACGCATGGGGGCTAGGCAGAAAGATTGGTACCTGTGGGTGGTCTGTCTAAGGTGCAGATCACTGTGGTGGGTAGGAGGTGACTGTCATTTAAACACATAAAAGTTGTTAAAAGGGTAGAATTGCAGCTCAAGGAGAACGTCTTTTTGTTTCCACTGCAGCAGTCCGTTTTTCTGTTAAAGCTACTTGTCTACCACCTGTTTTTATATTTTTTTCTGCATATGTAACTGTGCTGTGGCTGTGGGGCATGTCAGATAACACTTCAAACCAAAACGTGGCAGCGCACTCAGACTGCAACAGGAAGATAACAACATAGATGGGGTTGAGTCATTTGGGCTAAGCACGGAGGCAGCTGGTGCTCTGGCAGGAAACAGGTATATAGGCAAACACAAGGGGAAGTGCTTGGGGGCAAGGAGGAGTCAGAGGCAGGTAAAGATGAAGAAGAAAAGGAGGGGAGCTAAAAGGGTGCGAGTGGGTGACAGACATTTTACTAGGTCAATTATGACAAAAGGAAAAAATTACTTCATTTTCAATTTAACTGGCTGGGACTTTTTTTTTAAACTAAGGCATTTCTGGTAAAATAGGGCATAGGGATAAGATGGTCAGGTTTGAGGGTCCTGCCAAACACCAGACTCAGTTCTGCAGCATCTACTCACTAAGTAGTACCAATAAACTACACTGAGCTGCAAAATTAGCCTGTTTAAAAGGACAGTGCTTGAGGGGCCAGAACTTGCTCCCATAGAAATCAAAAGCAAAATCCTCAGGATTAATTCCCTGAAGTCAAATTTGAAATAGCTGTCCTTTTAATTCAATTCAACAGTGTCAGTTATATCTTACTTATCCAATGTTGGGGAGCAGTTTTGTATAAAAAGTAGTTGTGAAATCTTTTAATTAATTCATGGTGTTTTCAAAGTCACTCAAGCACACACATGCTGATCTCACTGGGATATATTCTATTAAAATGAGTTAAATAATGCTGGCATAAAACTGATTTAAATGAAGCAGTATCGAGCCCAAAAGGAAAGGTTTGCCTTTACAGTGTTTGCTTTCATTTCTATAGAAGATATTTATACTTATATTAGTTAAGGGAAGCTACCAAGAGAAACATAATGGTGCCTGAAACACCTGTGCATAAGTTCCCCCAGGAAGTCATTTTTTAATGGAGACTTGCATTCTAAAAGTTGTTTTTCTGATTTAATATATCCACTCCACTGTTAGAAACAAACTATTTCAAGAAGCACAGCATGAATTTTCAACATCAGCTGTTGCTAGATTCTGCAAGCCAGGTCTTATTCCACCTATTGGGTATGGGGTTGGAAATTTATGGCCCCTAAGGTCTGACCCATCCCAGGGGATCAGAAAGCATGTAATGTTCTCCTCTGCAGCTCTCCCTACTGCTATTTCATGTCTGGGCTTACGCATGCTGCAGAGGGGTCAGATATCTGCAGCAAAGGTAAGTACAGAATGCCTTGAGCTCTAAGGGGAGGGGGAGAGAGGACAGGGTGGGTTTCAGGCATGGGACAATGGGCCAGGTTACAAGTTTGGGCCCACAAGGGCAACCCTGGTATTAGGCAATTAAGTGGCATTTAGACATTTAAGACTCTTAATATGATCCTATTCCATCTTGCTCAAGTCCCTGAAAAACTGTTAACATGTTTTTCTAACACACCGTCATTTTAGCCTTAAGACTAAAAATAGGGTGAAGAGGAGACCCAACCACTATTTTCATGAACAGTTTTCAGGGACTTGAGCAGGGCAGAAAGGGATCATACTTAGATACTTAATCAGTAAAACAGGATCTGGCCTTTTGTTTATAGGCACATTAGAAATAGATTATATATTCATATAAAAAGATGGGTAAAATTATTTTCTAATTTAAACAGGACTTGGAGAACAGCATGTACTGAACTTGTGGAACTCACTGCCACAGGAGATTTTAGAGGCAGAAAATATAGTTAGGTTCAAAAGGGATTAGACAAATTCCTTTCACCCATAGGCTGGGAGGTATCCTCTGACATCCCTAAACCAATGATGGTTGATGCCAGGGAGGGTATGACACGAAATGGATTACACAAGATATGTTTTCTATATATACCCTCCCTCTAATGCATCTACTACTTATCACTGCCAGCAACAAAGTACTGGGCTAAACAGACCCTTCTCCTCACCATATATGGCACTTCTTATGCTCTTATATTCTTATAAGAACAGTGGTTATGGCCTAGGCTTTCAAGAAGGCTACTTATTTTGGAGCATGTCAATTTTGGGCATCTCACCTAAGATACTCTGAAGTTGCTTTTTATAAGTTCTGAGCACCAACATCTTGCCAACTTTTAAAGGGAGCTCATTCCTTCCTAAAATCCAGACTGAAGTCATTTCTAGTGGGTACTCAAAAACTGTAGTCATTTTTTCAATGCCATTTATCTAAAGTTACCAGCTGGGTCACAGCATAACTAAGTAGGTTTCAAGAACCTTGATTCTAATCTCTCTCTCTTATGTCTTAGGGTTACAAGCCCTTGCTGGAGGTAGGAGATTTACTAAAGTCAAGCTATAATAATGCATTTTATACACTTTGTCAGCCTCCTTCCACAGAAGCTTTTTCAGGGAATGCTGATTAATTTTATTTCCATTGTCTTAAATGAGAGGGAAGTGAAAACCCAGACATGCCATTTAGTAACAAAGAAAAAATATTTTGTGACATTTTAGCCAGCTCAAAATAGGAAAGAAAAGCCGCTCTCAGAAATGGAAACATGCTTTTTTAGAACTTCAGTCACAGACAATATTTCTTGTACACTGAGCAGATCTTAATTACATATTAAGAGGCAAGAACCTCTTGTTTGTTTTATCATTAAACTCTGCTCATTGAACTGTGATTATGAACACAAAAAATCTTACTTTTAGAGTGCCATTGGATACGAGGAGGGGCTACACTTATTTTCCTCTCACTTCCTTCCATCTTTGTTGAATGTACAAATTAAAACAACATTTTCCTGGTTAACTGTTAGTTAATAATTCACTAAAAATTAACAAGGTTAATTGACCACTGTTAATTGGTACTAATCAATGAGTAAATACTACAGAACTGGGTCTGCTGTTTGGCAGGTCCTCAAATCTGGTAAATCTAAGTGGGATATTCAGCTGTGGTCTTTTTCATTCCTTCATTAGAAGAACTCTAGAATCAGGAGTTGGAAGTGGTTGGTTTTATTTTTTATTGATGCATGATTCAGAATACAGAAAATCTGGCTCTTTAGTTTCACTGTCCAGTTTGTGAACAGTAACACATATGTCAAACATGCAAGTGGGTGTCACGGAGGAGATATACTGTGGTATAATGTGGCCCAAATCCTTCTGAGTGGCTCTCAGGGTTAGATTTATCATGAGAAGGCCTGTCACTTTCTCAATTCACTTCAGCTCCTTCCGAGATTCCATAGGTTGTACTTGGAGCATTCAAAGACATCGAACAGAGGCATTTCAAGATTAATATGGTCTCTTCTTCTTATTGCTCCTATTACAATAGTTTCTATAAGTCCCAATCAATCTTGCATTAAACACACTACTACAAACTAGATCATACATGAGGGCAGCGATCTATTAGACAAAACAGAAGAAAGGTGGTAAAGGAAGGTGGTGAACTTTGCTGAAGTTCACCTTCTAGGTCAGTGGCAGAACCAGGAGAGAACTTGTATCTCTTGAGTCCTAGTGTTCTACTTATCATATTTAACCCACGTATTCAGCTCTTTAATTTACACACTGAATGGTCAAGTGACTTTGCTTCCACTCCCAGAAAATCAACTATCTATATTACATGACTAACTTTTAAGGAAAACTTAGAGAAGGCACATCTTGCTGGGCATGCTGGTGACACAAATCTATTTAATATTATTTAGGGAACTTCTACCCTTTTTGATATTTTTTAAAATTCCTTTTCTCTTAACTTGCTTTTTAATGCTTTCAAAGGAAGTTATCAATCTATTGGCATATTTTATTCACTACATCTTATTTAAAAACAACCGGGAGCTGGACCCAATGATCTTGTGAGGTTCCTTCCAGCCCTCATTTCTATGAAATCTATGACCCACCTCCCCAACCCGCCCTCCCATAAAAATATGCCATTTTGCACTACCTTCACAGTGGGTGCATCTACACATATGTTAATGAGCATTAAAAGAGGCTAATGTGCCTCATTCTAGTACCTCGCAACGGAGGTACTAAATTTAACGAGCATTACCAAAAGTGCATTAATGAATGTGTAGACATGCCCAGTGAATACAACAGCAATAGCATAGAAAAAGACTCCACAGATATGCAGAACTAGGAAAAGACAAAAACTCTCTCTAGAGTTACAAGTTTTCCCTCTGTTAAAAATCGGATCTTGTAACAGAGAATTACGAATAATTGTAGTTTAATCTTGAATTAAAGATTCAAGTCTGCCTTGTGCTTATTTAATCCATATAAGGTTTAATCCAAATACAAAGCTACAATCATACTATAATGCTTTTTTTAAGTAAAGCAAATCCTATAAAACCTTTCCAGAGGTCAACATATATTTAAACTTTTCTTTAAAAAATTCTTACCTTAAAATATGAAAACTGTCCTTCTTGCAAGCTTCACAAAAATGATATTTAAGATGAATAAACAAAGAACTCAGAAATACCACAGCTTTTTTTTCCCCTTGTTTGCCACACTGCACCATACAAGTAGGAAACACCTGTTAAAACCACACAGGTAGTCTGAATGTTGGGCAACTGAAAAGTGAGAAATGAGATACTATGAGTGCATCTACACAAGATGCTTTACTGCACATTAGACTAATCTATACATGTGGAACAATTACTACTCGGTAGATTAATCTACTGTGCCATTTTCTAGTACCTGTAAATACAGCACCTGTGCTGGCCCCAACAGTATAAACACGTGCCCTGGGGAGCAGCTCAGAGCTACTTACACTTAGAAGCTTGTGAGGCACTACCTCTCGTACCAGCAGGACTGCTGAAGAAGCCCGAAGCTGGAGCGGCCCCTGCCCCTTCTACCCACTGCAGCAGTCTGGCAGTGGGGGCTGCTGCCTGGCTGTGACCAGCTTTGCCCCTGCGACAGCATCCGCCCCCTTGGATGTTCAGCCCCAAGGCTGCACCCCTGCCAGACCCAGATGGGGTGCCCCTGCTCTGCCATCTGGGCAGCTACTGCCCAGATGTGCTCCTTGTAGTGGCCCAATTTGAACTGTCAAAATATGTCCTCAATGGCCAAGAGGTCAGCCACCTCGTCTGCCTCCAGCTGGGTCCCCAGTGCTGGCTCTGGACAGGCTCCTCTGCCCGGGTCCCACCACTTGCCTCACCGGCAGAGATCCTGGTGTTCTCTGTTTACAAATTGCAAATACTCTGATAAGAAATCCGAATTCTCTCATTAAAATACCCAAAACAGCGTTCTACCACTATCAATATGAAGCACCATTAAAGATAAAGAGATCAGTTGGGCAATGTTTTATTGATACATTTACAAGTGTAAAGCAATTGGGGGGGGGTTTAGAGGAGTTTGTGGGTGGGTTTAGGATTTGTGGGGGTGAGGTTTGGGCGGGTATGCTTGTGCAGGGGTTTAGAGTTTGTGGCTGAGTATGTGGGTGTTGTGGGTGGATTATGGGGGGGACTGTGTGGGGGGCGCTGCTCAAGAGGTTTGGGTCCCCTGCCCCCTACAGGGTGCAGCCCCCCATGTACAGCACACAGACTGCCCCCTCCATAGGGCCACAGTCCCCCCTACAGGGCCACAGCTTCCCCCCACAGGGCACATGCCCCCTCCTGCATGGCACACATGCACCCCCACAGAGCCCATTGCACCCCCTGCAGGGCCCCAGCCCCCCAAGGCCTACAGCTCACCCCCAGAGCAGCAGCGACTGTGGGGTGCTCAGGGCCCACTGCAGCCAGATCCCTCAGTGGCATGGCACAGCCCCAATCACCTCAGAGCTGGTGCCACCTATGTCAGCACAGGACCAGTATGGCGCGGGGCCACTTAGGCCACTTAGGCTGTCACCCACATGTTGCGCTGGGCTGGGTCCTGTCTCCATGGGCCCTGCATGCCGTTGGGCCGGGCTGGTTCCATGGAGGCAGGATCCAGTCCAGCGTGACACGCAGTCCCTGTGACGAAGTGATCAACAAGACTAATCGCACTTTATCATGCACTATCAGATGCATGATGATCAGGTCCAGGGAGGTGGTGCTTCCCTTCTATGCAGCACTGGTCAAGCCACAGTTGGAGTACTGCATCCAGTTTCGGGTGCCACACTTCAAGAGAGATGCGGAGAATCTTGCGAGAGTTCAGAGGAGGCCACTCGTATGGTCAGAGGCCTGCAGGCAAGGCCCTACGAGGCGAGACTGAGGGACCTAGATCTCTTCAGCTTTTGCAAGAGGAGGCTGAGAGGTGAACTTGTGGCTGCCTATAAATTCATCAGGGGAGGGCAGCAGGGAATAGGAGATGCTCTACTTACAAGGGCACCCCCTGGAGTAACTAGGAACAATGGCCACAAATTGACAGACAGCAGATTTAGGTTGGACATTAGAAAGAACGTCTTCCCAGTAAGGGTTGCCAGAATCTGGAATGGGCTTCCAAGGGAGGTGCTGCTCCCCCCTACCTTGGGGGTCTTCAAGAGCAAGCACCTAGCTGGGGTTTTCTGACCCCAGTGCTCTTTCCTGCCCAGGGCAGGGGGTCAGACTCGATGACCTACTGAGGTCTCTTCTGCCCCTAACATCTATGAATCTATGAATCATCCCCAAGAACTTCCCATGCCACCATTTTACTTGTGGGACAGATGCACACCTCCTTCTGTACTAGGTTAATTTTATGAGCAGAATCTAATCATGAATGATTTTTTCCTTGCTTCATAGAACACAACAAACAATTCTGATAAAAACATTAGATACTCTATAATAGAAACTGTATAGTATAAACCAAGTATATAACTATAGTATAAACTAAGTTTTTAAGACCATAACTGAATAGAACTTACAGCTTATATAACATATTGAGCAGCAGATTGGAGGCATTACTGTTGTTATATCAGTTTTAAATTTCTTCTGGGGAAAATTAATTTACTGAAGCAAACAAATGTTTCCCCAAATTCTTAGGCAAAGCTAGAGGTTTACAGCAACATTTTAGTTATCTACTTGCTGTTTCAACGCTCCTTCAATTACTTGCTGCTTCAATTACTTTATAAACACACTCAATTGATCTGTCAAGTATATGAATTTAGCCAATGGCTCAATACCTTTAGTTGTAGTTCAACAATTAATCAAGGACACAGAGATTAAAGAAGAACTTTGTCAAGTGTACTGAAAGGATCCTAGGCAGACAAGGTTCCTTGGGTGATTTGATATCTTTTATTAGACCAACCCAAATGGTTGGAGAATAGTTATTAAGCAAGCTTTCGAGTTCAAAAACCCTTCATCAGGCTAAGGAAGTTTCAGCAGTTGGTGGGTGCTCTTCCTGGAACCTCGAGTTTGAGACAATCCTGTCCTTAGTGAGTGGTTGAGATGTGAAGAGAGATTTAACTTTATTAGTGAATGTTAAAAAGGGAGTACTACTGGGGGACTTCAGCCAATAGTATATCCAAAATGACTCTTACTAGTTACTATATAGGTACATAAACCACCTACTCGTTTACCTGTGGTATCAACTTAATACAAGATACAATAGCATGGAATATGAGTACAAATTTAGTAACTAATAGCACTTAATAAGACCCTGGAAGGTAATGGGCTGCTTAGGAAAAACTCAGGAGTACAAAAGAATTTTGGGGGTTTTACCCATACTGAATATACTGATTTAGATATAGGTCAAGACTATCAAAACTGGGAAGCATAAATATAGGAGTGTAAATCTTCATTTTGTTTCATAAATAAATGATCGGATTCCGAAAAGTAGCAAGCACTCAGTGGTTCCCCGTGAAGCAAGAACAAAGGAAATCAAATGACTTACTGCCATTTTACAAATCTATAAAACTGCAGGTGTCAGTTTTATAGGAATACAGCAGGGCTGAAGCAGAATAAGTTGCTGATTAGAATGAATATGTATATTGTTTTATCTCACTTAATCCATCATTTCTCAGGGTTTTTTTTCCTAATACAGCTGATAAATCAGATAATTCATTTTAAATTATTTATAGATTGCTTATTTTAGCATTAATTGAAAGTTTTCTAGTTCATTTCATGATAGAAATTAAATGCAAGAGTTATTTGAAAGCTCTATCCCCTTAGTTTCTGCCATTAGAATAATAACCTGATTTGCTGAAGGTAGACAAAGTACCTACTCAAAAGTTTAGTGACCTCAAGCAGTAAACATATTATTGGGCAGGCAGTAACCACCATAAATTAACAATATAATGAATATAACATTTTCTGTTTAAAGACTTCCTAAAATCTATATATCGTCATATATATGATAACCAGCTTGAAAACCTTGTGACCTAGTATGGAGTCTGTGGTATGCATTTGAGATCACTTGTTCAAGGGTTTCCAAGATACAATTCCGGGTTGTATCATTCTTCTGGGAAATGGGAAATAATTAGCTCAAAGCTCCAAAATACTAACTCGGATATATATTTTTAATGCACAGTTAGCCTCTTCAATTGTGGTTTTTGTAAGTGAGGAGAGGCAAATCAGTATTTCTAGTGACACTATTCTGTTAGGTGCTTTCCATATTTCACTGGTAGATAGCCGGAAAAAGAGATCTGATTCACACTGGTGAAGGATAGAGAGAAAATCGTGCTTAGTTTTTCCTTTCCCTGAAGAAGACTATCCTTCTGTAATACTACCAGTTCCTGTTTCCAGGTCAGTATGGACAGTTTTAAAGCTCTGGTTGTACTGTGTACCTAACTGTGCATTGATTTCCCAGTTTCTGGAGCTCTGTGGCTTATGCCTTCATATAACACTAACATGGTTTTCATTGAGAGCTTGTAATGAGGTATTTCCTAGTTTTTGTGTCTGGGGATTTCTGAAATCTTCACATCCTACAAAGAGGTATGATGAGGAGCAGAACTTTGTTGTGCATCAGCTATCTTTAATTCCAATTTAGCAAAATATTTCTATTACAAGTGGATATCAACACTGTCATTTCAGAAACAAATACTCATTGTAGATAGATGATCAAAAATGTGTCTTTTTAATTAATGGAAATATGACATTTTGCTTGCTAAGCCTTATTTTCTTATCAACTCTCTCCCCCACAACTATTTTTTTGGGGGGTTTTTAATCTCAGTGTATAAATATGCCTACTATATGGTGCACTTCATCTTCGTAATGAATTAAATTTCATAAAGGGTGGTTGGTACAACTAACAATCCATATTAATCTGACCTCTGTTGTGACTTTTATATCAAACATCATTACTTTTGTTGCAGTTGCACTGAAGACCCACACAGCCTTATTACTTTCATACCTGAGCTATATATGCTGCTTCCTTTACAAGTAACCTGTTGTCCTCTTCAGAGGTCCCCCCCACCCCCCCCGTGACGATTTCTTCCTCTTTTTCTAATGTGTTTTATTTTCCAAATACTAAGCTCTAGCTTGTAAAAGGACCTGCGGAAGCACTAATCTCTATACCATTATTCCATAATATATTCCGTTATCTGTGGGGACATATTAATTGTTTGTACCATAGCACTGTGAACTATTAGCAGTCTTCCAG
Organism: Alligator mississippiensis; assembly: GCF_030867095.1. Lineage (NCBI taxonomy): Eukaryota > Metazoa > Chordata > Crocodylia > Alligatoridae > Alligator > Alligator mississippiensis. Next base: position 110,490,993 of record NC_081826.1, read on the forward strand.
GTGCAGAGCAGCTGTTTATCTTGCTACCCAATATGCATGGTCATTCTATGGAGACAATAAGCTGGATTCAGTGTCTGGGGTCAAAATGAGTAACAGTTACAAGCAGAAAACATTACTAACTTGTCTTCTAGATTAAATCATACCCATGTGTTCCCTTTTTTGGTGAACATTCAGATGAAGGAAAGAAAGGTACTGAGCACCTTCCCTACAGACACAGTACCAACAGAACTCTGAAGAGCATGCAGCACTACCTTGCAGGGCACACAATTTTTATTTTATTGTGCGTGGCACAATATTTGAGATGCTTCTTTAAAAGCCCAGCTCCTAGACGCATGCAATAAGTAAGCAGTTCTCAGGTTTCATCATTACAGTCCTCCATTTGTAATATCCTTTTAGTTGTTCCAGTCTTTTGTTTCATTCCTGTGTTAATGGTAAGTTAGCTAAATATTTGCTGAAACATATACCCAGTTGTCTCAACCTTTCTAGGCTCGAGGCAGCCCTCCTTAGACTCCAGGTACCCTCAGAAAACATCAGCTCTTATTTTTCACTCATTTTTTGACTATGGAAAAATAATACAGCATTTTTTCTAATGCAAAGAACTCAGAAAGACCACAACTGACCAGTTTTTAAAGCTGTGGATTCTTATTTGAAATCTCTAGGTTTGTCTTGCAAGACTTGCAAATCATGTTTACACAACTAACAATGCTACTATTGCCTGGCATCCTGCAGCACCTCTGAAAGGACCTCAGAAATCACTGTTTATATCTGTACACTAAGTTAACAAGAAACAACTTATTTAGTACAGTATTACTTAAAAAAAGCAGCATATTTTTCTTTCGGGTTTCATTTTCCCATTGCTATCAAGAATGGCTAGTGTCATATCTAGTGTATATCCCACCATGAAGAATGCTGAGATGCTACATCTCTCATGAAATTTAGTAAAATGGATTCCCATTTATCACTATCTTTCATGGGGATTTTTCCATGACTTAAAAAAATGTCATTACAATGATTATACAATAAAAAAAATAAAAATAAACTTAGCAAGAACACTGGCATTTCAAAACACACTCTTTTTGGTATTATCCTTTCTTTCTCTAGTATTCTCTTCTCTTACCTTAACTAGCTTCTCAGAAGTATGATCGCGTTTTCCTGCATGGTTCCCCATGATGAATCACCCAGGTCTTCAAAATCTAAAATACAAACAAAAAAAAATATTGCTTTGAAAAAAAATTATTTCAAAAGAAATTCTGAAACAAACTGATTTTTTTCAGATAGACCAAAAGACATTTCTTGTGCAACAATTATTAATGCTACCATATTTTGATAGCTCAAAGTGGGGATATTCAAAGGAATCCTAATGATGACCACTTTTGACCAGCTCCTATTTATCTATCAGGGGTGTACAAAGTATGTCAGGAAAAAGTGCTTTCTTGACACGCATTGGCTAATGTGTGGTCAATTGACATAAAGTATTAGAAGACGAGACGGTTGTAATTTTCACACATATAAGCAGGTCAAAAATGTTAAACACTCCCTTACAACCTGCTAATTTATGTGAAAATTACAGTTGCATTAACTCTATTAGAATTTTGACTCATGTTATTTCCTTTGTCTTAAAATATACACCTTTTTGACTCATGAAGATGAGGTTTGACTCAAATAACCTTTAAGAACACTTAAGAAATCTGTAATGGACTGAACTTTCAAAGCTGAACTAATGCATTGGAATTATTTCTTGCACAGATTATTTTTTAACTGTTAATGGAAAAGAATAAATGGGTAGAGAGGATAAAAAGTGCAGAAAAAAGGGTGACTGTTCACTTCTCCCATTTCTGTAAGCACCTGAACCTTTAGTCAAGCTCAACACATTCTCATATAATTTTGAACTCTTGGTGACACCTTCAGAGTATCATTCCTCTAGCTAACTACCATTTGAACCCAGGTTACTATCTCATTTTCAGGCAATTTTTAACTCCAAATTTTCTGGATATCTTGGAGATAACCCATACAGTTTATATAGTGAACAATGCTGGCTGGTGTGCGGTTAGTCCAAGGAGTTTAAGGACCAGATTTTCAAGAGTCCAAAATCTCTTTAAGGCTCCTACATTCAGTGCTCAAAGCCCAGCTGCTCCCATTGCTGCCCTGGTGAATAAAGTAGAGTACTAAATACACTGCACAGTCTGCCAAGATGAATTGATTCCTTTATTTTAAAACTTAACTTTTAACTTCTGACTCCTAATATTTCACTTTCCTATTTGAACCTGAAAGCTTGTATTTCTAATAACAGAATTTGTGAACAATGGGCCACTGCCCAAAAGGATGTACACAAAAACAACTGTGAGCAGTCACAAAAGACAATTTAATCTAGAAAGTGCTAAAGGGGATTTTAAATTAGAATCATAAATTATTTCTGGGAATTAATTCCATAAAATCTACTACAGGAATCATAACAAATTACCTATGCATCTACCCAGCTGGAGACTACAGTGCTTTTAAATCCATACAGAGCTCTACTGAAAACCCATATCCATACAGCAAACAAAACATTCACAAATCACCAACTGAATCCTAGATAGATATAAAGTATTGTCTAATTTAAAGAAACACTTATGTCATTATTATTTTCCTAAGCATCAATTTGATTAAGAAAGCAATAATTAACAAGTCTTACTGACCATAAGAGTGACAGACCCCAAGTACTGCTGAAAATAAAGACAGTCTGGTTGCTCATTTTAAAAAAGAGTAGTCAGCAAAGAATGAAGACAAAAAAAAAGGGTAAACCCTGAAAATCCAACTGCTTTGTCTTCTAACCTGAATCAGAATCAACTGACATGTCACTTTTCAAAGCATTTTTATATATCAGATTATAGTATGAACAGCCTACACTAACTTGGCCTATTTTGCCAATTTCATTAATACCAGAAAGATTAATTTTTTTCTGTTCACAAATTGGCAAAAGCACACATAAATGTGTCAAAACATTTCTGACATAAACCAGTGCTAGAATAAACATTCCAACTTTAGACTACCATTTTTTACAATATGGTGTGTATTATGCATAGACTTAAATACCCATGCCTCTAAAACAGAATCAACTCCCACCCCCCAAGCTAGTGAGATATAACAAGATAAATCAAAGTACCTCACAGCAACTGAGATTGCATAGTTTTCTCAAATCACATAGCTTTCAATAAACATTTTGAAGTTAAAAACTGACACAGTATTCTTAACAATTTTCTGCTGGATGTTTCTAAGGATAAAGCACAGCATTCCGTACAAGATCTGCTTTAGTGACAAGGCATGAAAGAACTGGATGTTAACCTTTCTTTCATACTTTCTGGGCACATCTATGTATGATGTTAATGCAAAACAATAAATTCCGGTGCAATTTGCGCCGGAGTTTATTGCTCCCCGGTGCAGCATATTCATGTATGCCCAGGACTGTAGTGTGTTGAGCTGGGGTAGCACAGCACTGGCTGGCAGGGGTGCTCAGGGTGCTACCAACCTGGAGCTGTTCTCCCCCCAGCTCAACATGCTGTGGAGGGGCTGGCTAGGGTAGCTTTTGGTTGGTTAACATGGTCATGCTGCATAGTTTTTCTTTTAGAAATGTCTACTATTATTCTAAAACAGATGAAGGTCACTGGTAGTACACAGGGGCAAACTGATTGTATCTTTTGAACACTGAAACTTAACCCACACCCATAAAAAGTGCTTAATTAATTTACCAGTATACTGTTCCACCAAAAAAACAAGCAGCTATTCTAACAAGTTCAGTGTTAACAGACTATAATACCCATACTTACTGGTATACTATTCAATCTTAGCAAGATGAGACCTAAGCATAGCATTCTGTTAATCCAGAACTAAATCAAATCATTAGGCACAAACAAAGCAAATCATCAGGTTGCCAAAGTAGGTTCTGTGGGTGGCAGAGATCTTCACTACTACAGAAGATGCTTGAGAAGATAATGAACTGTTAGATGTGCCAGTGCAAAGGGAAAATGAGGCTGTAACCTCAACTACTGTATTTACTTGAATCCAAGATTAAGTTCCCCCCACCATTAAACATGGTAGGGAGGGAGCCTCATCTTAGAATCAAGTACTGGCCTGGGGCAGGTGGTGCTGTGGCTCCACTTCTGGCTCCAGGCCTGACCTGGGTCCAGGTCTAGGTCCCAGACCAGAGCTGAAGCTGGAGGTGGAGACACTGCCAACCATAGGCTAAGATCAAGGCTGGGGCCAGAGCTGCCACCACTGCCATTGCCTAGCTGAGGCTAGTGCTGGAGTTACAACTGCTGCCACTGTCTGGCCAACGCTGGGGCTGAAGCTGCCACCGCTGCCTGGTCAAGGCCAGGGCTAGAACCACTGTGCTCTCCATATCCTGTGCCAGAGCCAGAGCTGCCACATAGGGTAAGTGGCAGCAGGGGAAGGAAAGGTTGATGCAGTGGACAGGTGGTGGGACAAACGGCTAGATGATAAAGAACCGGTGGGAGGGGCGGATAAAGAACATAGGTCAAGCTGCCTGCCCCACTCTACCACTTGCTTCCTCCCCACCTGTCCCCCCACCACTGCTTTCCTCATTACTTGCCCCGCCACTGCTTTCCCCAGTACAGCAGTGAGGAGTATGAATTAACCATCCAATAATAGATAACCATCCAATAGTTAGATTCTATAAATAGAAAAGTATAACTAACATAGCTTTCCATGTATAGAATCTAATTACAGGGTGGAGGAAGGAGGATCTTAAATTTGAAGTCATCTTGAATTAAGATAAACATGGTTACTTTTGAGATAGTTTAGATCCTAAGGCAAAAGAGTCTCTGTTTTCTTCCAAGCATGAAGTCTTTAATTGTTCCTGGTAGGATTGTCTTCATTTCGTATCTTTGTTTAAAGTAAGGAAATATTGTTTAAATGTTCCTGACACTTTAACATGTAGAAAATGGAAGGATTGGTTTGTTTTCTTCTTTACACAGAGGTCAAGGACAACATAGTCCAAAATCTTTGTTGGGTGTTAGCACTAATAGAATCTTTTAATTATTAGTTTTGTAAATCAGTGAGATGCAAAGCAGTGAGATTCTACCATGCCCATTAATACGCTCACTGAAGTTTATTCCTTCTAAAATCATAGTACACGTCACTGTACCCAATTAAACAATTATTCACTAATAACCACTTCTTCTGAGATCACCCACACAGGAAAAAACAAAACAATTGAAAAATAGTAACGTCCTGTCTATTTAGAGTTGGATGAATCAACA